>NC_142366.1:24109752-24858502 GCF_059441175.1 Urocampus carinirostris
CTCAAGTCGAAAACACCTCAAGTGATTCGGCATCTTTCGACTCGGCCGAGACGATGACGGCTAATTTAATTTCACAGATCAGTCGTTCGACAAGACTCGGATATCGACCGTCGTGCCCGGCGATTAACCTTTCGGTTCCGAGCCGATAGAAACGAAATGCCAGTCGAGGCGCTTGCGTGAAAGGCTAACCGATGCTGTTGTAACCAAGCCGTTTAACCCCCTGACGTTCCGAGGGCCCCCCGACATTTAACAAATACGTGTCAGCGAAATATGTCATGCCACGCATCATTGGAATATCCAAACTCTTGGGTTCAATATATACTTTCAAAAGATACTCATCACGGAAACACCACCATCAGTCGGAACAAGATACCCAAAAACTAAACGGCTGGCGTAACTCCATCATGTCCACTGGCTGTCTTTCACTTCTTTGAATGTCCGCGAAAATAAATTTGTTACATCCATAGAATCCAACTGTGTAAAATATTAACTCAAAAAAACACAGATTAAAAAAAAACAAAAAAACAAAAACTACAACAACAAAAAAAACAGCCTAAACGCATGTCTGCATCATCCAATGTTCCTTCTTGGGTTAAAAATAAACAGACTCGTAAACGTATTCCCAATATGGTAGTTAGCCTCCGATCTTTCGATTGACAATAGCAGGCTTCCTGTCACGGTCCACATCTTGCATTAGCCTATACGAGCCAGTTTGATAAAGCTCCAAATAACTTTAGCAAATGGTAACCGATTCGAATGATGATTGACACATTGGTTTGTGATTCATTTCTACACACAATTATGACACGCAAGTGTGCAAAATCATTGATTTAGTTCTGGCAAACATTTAGAATTCTTTCACAAGGTCTAAAAAATTGGCCAAAGTAAAATACAAGGTTGCAGAGGTTTTAGTGTCGTAAGCTGGTTGTCTCCAAATGGCCAATATTGGACCTAACCCTAGAAATGTTTCGTTTTTCAGATTGACAAGGTCTTAGATAAGGCTTAAAACGTATGTCTCACCTGTTGTCTAGCTAAGATGCCTATGCTACACTCATCTGCAGGCATTTGTTCCTTTATCTTCTTTTTTTTCTTTCCAGCTCTGAGGCCTTGGGTGTATGGCGCCCGCCCCGAGACTGGGAGGTTGTGGTTCAAGGCTCGGCCGAGTCATACCTAAGACTTAAACATTGGTACCTGTTTATTCCTGCAGTCCAGCATTAGGGGTTGGAATTGGGGGGTTTGCTCATCTAATGACTCCCAACACCTCAGTTGGGTTGAGCGAGGGGGCTGAGAATCCCCTCCTCTGAATCAATCTCCCAAAAAGAGTCAGAAATGACTCTAGCCACCTCCTACTAGGGGGATATGGCTGTGGTATATATATATATACACACATTTTCTTTTATCCTCACTGTTAAATGTGAACTGGAGTGCCACGTCCAATTTCGTTGTTACAATATGTTCAACCCATTATGTAATGACAATAAAGGTATATTCTATTCTATTCTATTCTATTTGAATGCAAAAGAAAAATCGGGCAAGAATAAAAAACTTTTTCTGTGTGTTAGCAGGACTTGCCCCGATTATTTCGGTTTGGGTCAGAACCTTCCAAAAGAGCCCAAAGTCGCCCAGATTCTCCAAATGGTTCAAGAACAGCATTCCATCGACTTTGGCCTCAAATCCCATTCCAAGATGTATCCATTTTGACAGGAACGGTAAGGGGATAACGGGTCGTTTGAGCAAAAGTAATCCATCATATACAAGCGGGGATGGATTTCCAGGACAGGGCGAGCCTGCAGCCACGCTATAGGTGCTTATGGGCATTCTGTTAGCGGTCAGGGAGCATCACAATCTTGCAGTGACGCAGTAAGTTCTGCAGCGCGGGCAAGATATACCCAAGTAAACAAATTCTATCTGGGACGAGATGTTCACGGTTATTTCAGAAGACAGATCAAACGGTCCCGCTTCTATTTGAGGCTAAGCTCCAGTTAAAGCGTAAAATCATATGCCGGTGAGCCAGATTCTGACATTTCATACGAAGACGTTATTCAAGCGTTTCAGAAAATCTGGGCGCATTTTCAAACACAAGTGTGCGGGTTCTGTTCAAACATGAAATGCGATTCTGTTGACATTTCCTCTCTCGGTTCCAAAAGCTGCTTCAGACCGAGCGAGTGACAAGATGCTCAAATGACTAAAATCAGAACATATGGACATGCTCTCTGGGGATGTCTCATCCTTCAGAAGGGACTCTCTCCTTAGCACACTTTCCTCCCGACGGGTCCTCCCCTCCTCCGGCATACTCCATCTTTAAAGCTGTGCGCAAGCATAACAGTCACAAAGTACCTTCTGTTCTCCAAAGACTGAGAAAAAAACAGCTCAACAGACGAATGAAAACAAGCTTGCTCCAGTCTGTTACCCACACAACAGCGAACAAACAATAAACAAGTGTAATGCAATTCTCATTGTACCGTATACGGCAAAAATAGGCGGTAAAATACTCAAGGTAATGCTGATGTCCACAGTGATTTCAGTTTCCATTGCTAGGCAGATGACACTCAACTATATCTTCCGATGGAGGAATCTGCCTCATTGAGATAAAAGAATGGAAGTCACTCAACTTCTTGCCCCTTAACTCTGAAAAGACTGAAATATTCGTTATTGGTCCATCGAAATGCCGTGACTTGTTCTCAAAAACGGCTCTGAACGTTGACAAATGTAAGATCACCCAGAGTGACTCAGTTAAAAATGGAGGTGTCCTATTTGACCCCGATCTGTCCTTTCAAACACACGTTAGGATTATTACGAGAAAACCTTTCTTCCATCTTGGAAACATTGCTAAAATTCGTCCTATGCTGTCTCAGTCGAATGCGGAGATCATAATTCACGTGTTTGTGACCTCCCGTCTCGATGACTGTAATGCGCTACTCTCCAGTCGCCCGAAGTCCAAAATAAAGAGCCTTCAGCTGGTACAAAATGCCGCAGCGAGGCTTTTAACTAAGACAAGAAAGTTGGATCACGTGACTTCGATTTTAGCTATCCTGCATTGGCTCACTGTTAGCTTAAGATGTGATTTGAAGGTTCTGTTGGTAGTATACAAAATCATGGATGGACTTTCTCCCTCATATCTTTGGAATTTAGTTCCGCCCCTATGTTCTGGTCCGGAGCCTTTGCTCTGAAAACGCTGGTCTACTAGTGATCCCGAGAGCCAAGAAGAGATCCAGAGGTTTGAGAGCGTTCTCCATTTGGGCCCCGGTGCTGTGGAATGCTCTTCCCCCTGTGATTGGATCTGCGATCTCAGTGGAAATGTTTCAATCTAAGCTTAAAACACACTTCGACTCTATAGCATATGAATAACCTATATTTCATGGTGACAATATCTGTGTATTATTTGCCCTCATGAAGGTTTCAGATCAGGGAATGGTGTCATAATAGTCTGTGGTCTGTGCAGCCCTTTGAGACTCTTTGTGATTAAGGGCGTCACAAATAACATGACTTGACTGATTTTGAGTTTTCCCTTGCCCTCATGTAGGTTTTAGATCAGGGGATGGTGTGATGATACTCTGTAGTTTGCTATAGTCTTTGATCTGTGCAGCCCTTTGAGACTCTTTGTGATTAAGGGCGTCACAAATAAACATGACTTGATTTCAAGTAGAGTATACTAAGAAAGGCAATATTTGAAATGCAAAGTGTAAGTGACAGCTGTCTGGTAGCTATGGCACCAGATTTAACATTTTCACCCTGTAATCAAGATTTTCTCTTCCTTTGCGTCTCATTTCCAAGCAAATGCAGACGTAGGAGCACTCTGTAGCAGACGGCTAAGATTTGAAGCCTGGAGTTAATGACTAATCCCGACCTAAAGCCTACAGCGTGATTGGTTTGAGCCAATTACACAAGGTCCCCTACTTTGCCGATTGGCTGGCCGGAGGCAGACTGGGGCTTGACAAAATCGGGGTCTTAATGCTGAAACTCAGACCCCATCAATAAACACGATGTATACCAAAAGACTTTGCAAACATCGTTCCATTTATTTCACAATGAGAATTTCTTTTAGGAATAATACATGAATTTGTAGCGTAAACGGTATGATATTAAAGTATCGATTTAAGTGAATCAGTGGTTCTATAAAGCGTCATTTTGATGTTGTTTCAGGAAATAACAGTTTTTTTAAATGCTTGTTGTTGTTGATGATGGTTGAAAGTTTACTTCTGTTTTTGAATTTCCTTTAAATCCGCATATGCAATTTTTCATGAAAAAAAGCGGTATAAAACTTTGTTGTTGAATATTTGTGGTCATGATTAAAATCATTTATCGACAACGTAAACTAAGAAGACAATACCAACATAAAATTGACAATGTATTTACAACAAAGAGTGGTTTCCCTCATCGTACTATTTCCAGTTTCATTATTTATCTTTCAAGAAGACTTTTCACTTTTTCCATTCTAACATTCGTCTACCTTGAAGGAAAAACAGTATAATAATGAGATTCAACTCTAAAGCCTTTTCCTATGTCATCTATATCACTGTTGGTCTCGTAGTTAGGATTCACATTCTCACTGCTGCGGCCCGGGTTTCCTTCATGTTCCCTCCAATGTTTTGCGATTGAAAATATCCAGGGTTCGTTCGCCTTTTTCATGGCCAAATTCAAGCACTTTTCAGACACTCAAGTTCAGTTTTTCAATTTTTCCTGTACCTTCATAAAAAGAAATCCGGCACCGATCAAAAGAACATTTTTTTAGTTGTATTTGATGAGTCACTATCTTGCTGCTAGCTCATATTTTGTGCTATTTTCAGATGAGATTTTTGTGTCAATGGGCTGCTATAAACTGACATGAATTCTGCTTCAACAATGCACATGGAGGTTGGCTATGTCACACTTGTTTACATACACAGAAAGTGCTGTTGGGTAATATATGAGTTCCGTACGGAAGACAATTATTTTGTATTTATAATTATTGCTTTGATTGTACACGATGCTCTTGCTATTTCCAAGACCAGTCACTGAAATACGTCATGCCACATCATCATTGGAAAGCTTAAACTCTTGGCATTCAAGAAATGATGTTTCAACTACTCATCATAGAAACATCAACATCAGTCTGAAAACAAGATACCGGAAAACTATAAAGCCGACGAAACTCATCAATTGCGTCCCCTGGCTGTTATCAAGTTTGTCGAATGTACGAAAAATGACTTGGAAACCTAGAAAATACAACCATCTGAAATATTTACTACAAAACACAGAATAATGCCGACATAAAAATGAATCAGCCTAAAAGCATGTTTGCTTCGTTGACATTCCTTCTTGTAATATGTTCAATTAGCTCAAAAACTCCCCTTTAAAAAGAAACCGACACTTCCAGTATAGCCATTATCTTCTGACCTTTTGATCGACACCGCTTTCGACCAATAGCAGGCATTATTTCAAGGTCCACAGCTCAAATGACCCTATACAGGCCTGTTTGATTAAAGGGCTATCGCCTATTGTAGCTCTGAATAACTTCAGCCACTAGTAAGCGGTATTGACATATGGGTTAGCCTGTGAAATTTACAACAAGATTGCGGCTGCATCGGCTCGCTACAACGGGTCAGGTGCAATTGACATTTCGTTCTGTGTACATTGTTACACAGAATGACAATACAAGGAAATTATTATTATTATTATTATTATTATATAAAATGTTTCTATATGTATTCGAATCAGAGTCTAAATTAAACCTGCGCAAAGCAATTCATTTTTACGCACCTTTCTCATGCGCAAGTGTGCACAATCATCGATTTGACCTCTGGTAAGAGAAGTCAAATATTTACAACTCTTTCACAATGTCTAAAAGATTGTCCAAAGTAAAATACATGTTTCCAGAGGTTTTTTAAACTGATGACTGAATGTTAGTGGTACTTGCAGTGATTATTTCGGTTTTGGGACAAAACTCGACAGTGTCATCCTTCAAAAGAGACAAAAGGCGTTATATTCTCCAAATGGTTCAAAAACAGCATTTAATTTACTTTGGGTACGTCTTGGATTGGGATTTGAGGCGAATTCTACAGGAACATTAAGGGGTTAACAGGAAAATTGCAGCCTTCTTGGCACCCTGGAGCTGTTGAGTCTATCTCCGCTCAAGGACGTTCCGACAGGACTTTTGATGGCATGATGAAGTCGCTCATGAAGCGAAACGATAAAGGCCATGCGATTGCGCAGACAGCGAGGGACACAAGAGTAAATCAGCACCTATTCAAACTTTTGGAGTTAAGTGGACTATGTTTCGATTAATGTAGATAAAATCGAGAAGGCCTTGTCCACAACATTAGCGCTCGTCTAAATCGGATTTCTTGGACTTTTCTGCACACACGAGTCGGCAAAGTTGAAGAAACTGTTTCCGTCTTTTGCTTCTCGAGACCAAAATGAAAGTAATTCATCGTCTTAAAGTGACAGCCTGTAATCATTCATCACCAGAGGTTTTGTAGCTTAGCATGGAGCTTAAGATCATGCATTCAAAGAAGACACACTATGGAAGTATACCAATAACAATAGTTGCAAGCCATAGCCTGCAAACAAGTGGCTAACATGAGTGGCTAGAGAAGGAAAGAGTGGAACGAAAAGAAAATATTATTTTAAAAAGAACCGAACCACGGAACCCAGCACCCATCACATGCAGGTTTATGCTATGGAAGGTAAGTGGCCATCCATAAGGTGCTAAAAGCAACACCAAAACATCTCAAGTTATTGAATATAATTACACATTTCTAAACCTATGAGTTTTTAAAAAAAGAAAAAACACGTTTATGAGATCATAAGAAAATCTCATGAACTATTGGGATCAATAGCGGTTTGTTTAAACGAATGACGCAGGATTAAATCACCAGGGACAATTTTAAAACAAATTCAGATTTCATCTTACAGACGCCGGAAAAAGAGGGAGAGAAAGTGGGACAAATAGAGACAGGAAAAGAATGTGAACAAAAGAGAGAGAGAGATTGACGCCGTAAAAGAAAAGCTGCAGCTGGGAACAAATAAATACTCGGAGATGAAAACACACGGGACAATGGGGAGTCACAAAAGCACAGTTGGCCACTTTAACAGCTGTGGTGACAGTGGGGCCGTAAATATTCTTTAGAAAATGATGTCTAAAGCCAGTCCATATTTGCAGTGTTCTGGTTTGCCCGCGTCATTTTTGCTGGGGACGTATCGTCTCAAATCAACGTGCGTCCCAGGGACCCAACTATTTTGACACCAAATTGTCATTATTACCAGATTACTCTTTTTTTTTTTTTTTTACAGATTTACCGCACTCCAAACTTTTGGTCAGGCGGATCCGCCATTGTTGTTTTGGTCTCGCGGTTAGAGTTTTCGTCCGCACGCCGATCTCGGAAAACGAGATCTCGTTGCTTCGAGATGACGTCATTGTTGTGGTGCTTGTTGTCGATTTAAGGTGAAAATCAACACAAAAAAGGTCATTTCTTCAGTGTCAGTAATAAGTCGAAACATAATGACGAAAGCAATAATTCCGGCACGAAAAAACGGCGGAGAAATTCTTTGGAAGATCGCTAGGAAAACATGAGGATAGGAAAACATGTGTGTTGAAGCGAACGACTCGTCGAAAGAAAATAAACAAAATAATACTCCTAAGCAAGATAAGGACTTTTCTGCCAAAATTGACTCAATTATATTCGTGGTTACGCTATGAGGAGGATGATAATGGATTGGACTTTGAGAAGGCATTACAACTGTGGCGTGACAGCAAACCACGAAGAATATATGAACTGAAAAATCTGGAGTGATAACTGCTTTGTATTACCAATTAACTGTGACGATTAAAATTGAATGAAAATATAGATTAATATAATTATTTCAGGAATATTATTTTGTATAATCTACAATATTGTTGTGAACTGAAAAATCTTGAAGAGATAACTGATTTGTATTACCAATAAACTGTGATGATTAAAACTGAATGGATATATAGATTCATATGATATATTTGTCGCCGATTTACAATTTCAACCTAGATAAGACTACATTTTGGGGAGCCATAGATCTCTGTTGGGACCCATAGATTTTTTTGAGCATGCGAGTCCCCGGGACCCATCACATTTCAGAACTAAAATGAACACTGTATTTGATGTGATTACTGTGAATGAAGGGGTTGGAAAACAGAAGAAAATAACCTGCACACTGTCATAAATTTGCCACAAGCTCAAGAGAGCGTCACGTCAGACAATCTCAGCACTGTTCACTGACAAAGTCGTTTCTCATCAGCAGATCATTCCAGTTGAACCGCATTTGCCCTGCAGTCCAGTCAAGGGTACACCCATTTTGCAACCCATCCGTTGTGGACACTGCCACCAATCACTTTCAACCTCCTCAATTATACAAAGCACAAGAAAAACAATACAAAGTAGAGTCGGTAAGTGCTATTTGTGGGCGATTGGTTTAAAAGTGATGCTTGATTTAAAATAAATTAAATTCAAATCAAATGTATTTTTAAAGCAATTTTCAGGCAAATAAATTGACCCTTAAAGTACAAGACAATAAAATTCCTGTTCCCCTTCCCACCCAACAACCTGAAACCCCTCATACAAAGACACACACAATGGTTAACATACAGTAATTTCTTTTTGTGTATTTAAATTTGAACAAGTGAATAGTTGGACATTGTTTGACCAAAGTTTGACTCCACACACAGACATACACATACTTTTCCTGGTGGTTCTCACCTTTGGGATGATGAATTGACTACAGCCTCTCAAGTTATAATTTCACTCTTTCTGAATGAATCATTTATGGATGTTTTTGTTGACCTTAAATAGCAGTTGTGCAGGGAAAAATTCGATTAAATCATCTAATTTTAATAATTTGGACTGCAGGAATAAAATACAAGTATGATCTCGATATCCTACCCTGTGTATGGTTCTAATTGCACGTTTTGGAGGATAAAAAGGGGCCAAAGTGAACTTTTGTAATTATTGCCCCAGACTTTATATCCACATGTTTGCTTCTTTGCCAATTTACAGGATTTTTCTCAAGACGTATGGTCAACCACACTGCCCAAGGTGAGAATGACATACGTAGAAAAAACCCAAAGTCAGAACTTAACAGCCATGGCACGATAACGATGATGGTTACTCTTATGTCACCGTTTTTCTGATGAAACGGCCAGTAAGAAAGTCTCAAGAAAACCATCATTAGAAGAAAGTGTGACAAGACCAACTAACACCCGTTCTACTTCTACCTTCTAAGCCGCACAGCACATTCACTCGATTTCTCCTTGGGTATGTGAGTACTTACAATGTAGTGCGGGGTCCTCAGGTAAGAAAACATGGCATCAAAAGAGAGTATATTCTGATACCACCTAAGGATATCCTAACAGGTTGGCTTTTACACCTCACTTCCTTCACAATGTCATCCGAGGGATGAGAAGAGACCGACGACAGTGGCCGATTAAAGGATCTTAAGAGATCTATTTAGGACCGCAGCGCTTTAACAGGAACACTCATTAGTAGACTGACCTGACTCACAAAGAAAGAAACGGGGACAAAAAAAGAACAGTACTTAAGTCAAAAAGACAAGACGACTGCTTGGCAGGTGGAGATTCTCAAAGTCTCCTCGGAAGGCCAAAACGGGTCAGAGTTGGTGACCTTGGAGTCACGACGTCAGGGATTCGTACGCTATACTTACTCACGACGACTAAAAATAGAAGAACTATTTGGCACAGGGGTCTTGAACCTATAGATTGCAAGCAGTAAACAGCTCTTTTTATGGGTAATGGCTCAGGGATAAAATAGACCTTGCGCCATTACTTCATGTATTTTTACTTTCACAGGCGTACAGTACGTCGCATGTGCAAAGCCAATTAAACACTGGCGTATTCAAGGGTTCGGTCCAGTGTACAGTATATATATATATATTAGGGTTGGGTAGGGTTACTTTAACTGGATTACTTTCAATGACTTTTGGATGACTCCAATAGCAAATATGCTAGTAAAAGACAAAAGAAACTAAATAAGAATAAAATGATGACTCACAACACGTGGTAAGTTTTCTCTCCTGGCTTTGATCACTTTGATCTCCAGCAAAACGAAGATAAAATGCGACAGAAACAAAATGATAATAAATCCAAACAGCTTGCCGACACAATTTTTGCCGTTCCATGTATTCCGTTACTCCCCAAGCCTGCACAAAATTGAGTCATTTTATTAGACGTACCCAAAACCTGATGGTAGGTAGGGCAATGATACATGATTATGATAAAAATAGAAGCTGAGATCAGTCAAGTCTTGTTCACTTGTTTGGCCCTTAATCACAAGGAGTCTCAAAGGGCTGCACAGACCTCAGATTATTGCAAACTACAGACTATTATTACACCGTAACACTACTTCTACTAAAGATAATAATTATACTGTCAACTGTTTAATTTAGAAATATTCTATTGAGATTTTAGAGCTTATGGAAGTACACAGTACAGATTACAAAAAATACTATTGGTACTACTAGAACTACTAATAATAGTACTATTGTACTACTACTAGAAAATAATCTACTGTTTAATGTAGTATTATTGTATTACAATTTGAGAGCTTATGGAAGTATACACTACCATACCCGTCAACTTATACGTTGCCATGTTTTACACTACTGTATACGCATCAGTGTGTCCGCGATCGTGATTTTAGAACGCTCCAAAGTTTACGAATCCCCCTCCTGGATATGTGACCCACATAAATTCCACGCAACACTGCTGCTTTGGAGGTTCCGTTGGCATCGTCCACTGCAGTCCCCCTGACAGTTGAAGGACTCTCCAGCACTGCAGAGACCCTTTCAACCATCGTAAAGCAACATCTGTTTGCAGGGTTTACAAAATCAGGGTGATGATAGATAGATAGATACTTTCTTCATCCCCGAAGGGAAATTCACATTTCCAGCAGCATCCCTGAGCTGAGAACAGTACAATAATAAAGCCAAAAGAATACAATATACAAATACCCAGTGTGACGTGCAAATGCCCACTGTAGCGTGGTGTGTCTGCACAGGGTGACATAAGACCCTCAGCTGCAAAAGTCCGGGGACTGGCCACAAGTTCAACATGACGGGCCCCCACATAGGAAATGAAAACTTCCTCGTAGACAAATCCCTCAAACCAGCAAGTTGCGGTGGGACCGCTCAAGATTTCCACCACATTTGAAGTTGAAGACGATGGATTTAAAAAAGTACTTTGACGAAAAACAGATCATTTCTAGCCACTAGATAGCTGGGATCGGATTCCTGAAAGACCCTGAAGAAAACCAGGGCTCCACACTGCAACCAATAATAGTAATAATAATAATCTATCCATCTATCTATCTCATGTCAAGTCACATCATAATTATTTGTTTGGCCCTTAATCACAACGAGTCTCAAAGGGCTGCGCAGATCAAAGACTATTGCAAACCACAGACTATGATTACACCATCACCTGATATAAAACCTACATGAGGGCAAATAAATACACATATTATCAACATAAAATAGACCTTTGGGATTATGAACTATGAATTTTTTAATTTTCCTCTTTCCGAATGAATAATTCAGGGATGTTTTCTGGCACTATGTTTTTTCGACCATAAATAGCAGTTGTGAAGTGAAAAATTTGACTAAATCATCCAATTTGAATCATTTGGACTGCAGGAATAAAATAGGAGTATGATCTCGATATCCTACCATGTGTATGGTTCTCCATTTTGGAGGATAAAAAAGGGTCTGTAGTGAACTTTTGTAATTATTGCCCCTGACTTCTGCACAACATCTCATCTCATTAGCTGCACCGCTTATCCTCAGTAGGGTCGCAGGGGTGCTGGAGCCCATCCCAGCAATCATCGGGCAGTGGGCAGGGGACACCCTGAACTGGTTGCCAGCCAATCGCAGGGCACACGGGGACAGACAACTCGCTCGCTCATTCACACCTAGGGACAATTTGGACCGGCCAATTCACCTGAAATGCATGTTTTTGGAATGTGGGAGGAAACCGGAGTGCCCGGAAGAAACCCACGCAAGCACGGGGAGAGCATACAAACTCCGCACAGGAAGTCCGGTAGCTGGATTTAAACCCACACAGGAGGTTCCCAAGACCTTAGAACTGTGCCGCACACACGCTAACCACTGCGCCGCCGTGCTGCCCTCTGCACAACATGTTAGTGCAAAACTTAGCGGTTATAGTTTCATTTTGATTTTGTTGTGAAATTCAAGTCGGTATTGCTTTTGTGTTCTTAAGCAGTCGAGCAGAAATAAATCTCGACGCCGAGGAAATAAAAACAATTGTCAACAGAATCGAGCAGACACGGTCATTATTTTTTGGACCGGCCGCAAGCGCATTTTGGCGAAGAGAGAGCGTCGACCCGGCCCCCCCACCGAGCGGGCTGACATATTCACAGCTCGTGGACGATGAGGAAATGGAACCGCCTCGGGCGGAGAGAGAGAAAACCCAAAGCAGCAGGCGGTCAGGTCAACTCACTTCAGTCCACTTCTTATATCCTCTGCCTACAGGATATGAAGCGAATAAATAAACGCGGATTTACTTTCAAGTCCCCTAAAATGTTTGTATTACCGGATATACAAATTTGCATGGGTAAGCAAAGCCACTAGCAATTCCTTGCCTCTTTGTGCCCTTTCCCTTTTTAGGCAAACATGGTCAAGTTGCAGTTTGCTGCTGCTTGCTATACAGCTATTGAGAATTTTATTTTCTTATTTTTGGGTTTTTGTTTTTTTTTTCTTGCTTTTTTTGTTCGTTTTTTTTTTCCCTTATTTGTTATCTTCTTTTTCAATTGTGTTTATCTTTTGCCCCGTTTACCTAATTGTGTGCATAATGTTACATACCAATTGATAATAAATGGATTAAAGCAACATATATCTCAAGAAATAGGGCGAAAGAGCTCCAAGAGATTCGTTCATGGTATTCCGTACCCGTCGAGCTGTACGTTTTTGCCGTCCAAAGTACGTTTATGATGCATTTTAAGACGTGTACGACGTACGCGGAAATCTGTACGGAAAAAGGCAAATTTGTCAATGATGGGTACCATCCGGTATACATAGACGATCACAAAACGGCAAATCAATCGAGTCAAACGAGTTCGAGTTGTGTAGTGAAAGGAAGTCCGTCTCTTTTTAGAGAACCGTCTTTTTCGGCTCAACTCATTCAAGAGAGCCGGCTCTCCAACGGCTCACTTTCTTTGATGCATTGTATTACGAATGATGATGTTGTATAAAGAAGTTAAGAAAAAAAGGAAGTATAAAAGGAGAAAATGAAAAAGACAGGTTTGTGGTGATCCCTTGAATCAGTATATTACCAACAATAATTGAATGCAGAAAATGAATGAATAATTTGGCTAAGAAAATGTATAATTCTACTTAATTATATTTGAATGTATTTTTTCCTTCTACAGTGAAGGTCCAAGCGACTTCATTTTTGAACTTTTTTTATAATAAACCTCGTTCATGTCGAGCAACTCAGTATCTCACAACAAAATGTTCATGAACAATATATATGCTATAACGAAACACATGTACAATATAACATGTTAAACGACATAAACAAACACGTTTGAAAAAAAAGGTTTGTTTGTATTTTGTAAAGGAAAATACGACCGTTTGGAAGGGCACGGAGCCCTGGAGCGCGACAGCTATGGTATTCCAAAATGCGAGGAAACTTGTGCGGCAACATTAACGCAGGCAAGTAAGGTCAAGTTGCAAACAGGGCTGATGCCGAGTGTGAGTTGTAGGACACGAGAAGGTCCGTGCTACTGTCTGCTAACATACATACATAACTTATTATAGGAATGGGATCGCATTTGCGATGCCCAGACAGACATCACTAGTAGATCCACTTTTCCCTGGGTGGGCAGAGCATGTCTTAAGGCACTGACCACCTCTGAACCCCTCTGGTAACGCCCCTGGTTGAAAATATTCCCAGCCAAAGCCAGGGCTCCCTAAATTGTCGTATACGGAGTCACATGCTCATAGTCCAAAAATTGAACTGCATCATCATTACACCAAGATTCAAGATTGGATAGATTGAGAAATGAAATTGTGAGAGACAGATCTGGAGTAGTATTGGAATTGAGCAAGCGTGTGGATAAGAGAGTACTCGGTTGGTTCGGACGCGTGGAGAGGATGGATGAGGAGCCAATGTTGAAGAGGATCTACAGAGCAGAAGTCAATGGAAGGAGACCAAGAGGAAGGCCGCCATTGACGTGGATGGATGGTGTTGTGAGTGCCCTGCAGGAAAGAGGTCTAAATCTAGTGGAAGCTAGAGCTATTGTTGGTGATGGGCACCTGTATGATGCGGCAGGGGTAAACCAGTGAAAGCTGTCGGGACAGAAGAGTGCGTTACGTCACCCTGACCCGAGTGACATGGCCGCTTTCTGGTGTCCCGTTTCATCTGGAGGGACCAAAGCATGACCAACTTAGGTGCCGAAGTGCCTATCTTGTTTGGGTGTTTGGGCAATTGGGTTGGCCATGGTCCAAAAATGTATGTGTGTGCGTTTTTTTCCCTTTTATTCTCTTTGTTATTGTATGTGTTTGTCTTGCTGTCAGTCACCCCTCTTGAGGGATATGACCAGGGTAGATAGATAGATGGAAATCATTACACCAAGACTTAGATGACACAATCAGGTTTCAGGACTTGAGGATCGTCTGCAAGATTTTCTCCTTGAAAAATGAGCAGGAATTGAAATTGTACCTCTAAGCTGCTTCCAAACATACTTACTATGGAAGCTAAAACGGTCATAAAGGACAGATTGTTGGAACACGGTTCATGATGATATTCAAAGGGGGGTTACAGAGAGGTTTAACACAGGAATGTGTTGTGCACAACCCCTTAATCCACGCATGTAAGAAGATTGCATTCTAGTAGTATGTGTGCAATGGGGGGTTGGTGGTTTTGAATGGGTCTGCGCAGGCTAAGGTCTGATCTATAAGCTTCTACGTCCCATGGCTGGTGGTGCCCGGGGCTCACCGAGAGCCTATAACACATATTTACATGATTACTTCAATCTGGCTTGACCTTTGCGTGGGGTGACATGCACAGATGACAATGCTTGGGTGGATGGACCGTGAGATTCTATTGGAAATTGAGAGAATCTTTTTCATTTTCTATTAGTTTATGATGGACTCCCCTTGCATGTCAAGATGATATCGAACAGCAAGACTCCAGACATGATCCCATCTTAAGAACAATACAATACTGGTTTCCTCCTTTTCGCCAAAAGTTAAAAGTTATTTAGTATATTATTAGCACTCAATACTACAACTCAATACAACATTTTATTTATATCTGTACATTCAAGGAAACTGTGCGGGTCAGATGTATCGACATTTCGTTCTGTATACACCTGTACTAGAATGACAATAAAGTAGATCTGAATCTGAATCTGAAAAAGGCCGTTTAATGAGGTGATTTCAATCAAAGACAAAATTAATTTCTACAGCTACGTTGTAAAGGATTTTATATTTTATTTATTTGACTATGAGGGATTTAATATAATTACAGTTATTGAATGCAATGAAGATTTTTCACAGAGGAGGCTGAAGTTCGAGGACAGGTCGCGCCGTTCCGAGTGTGGAGTGTTTTGGCTGGAGAATTTTGATAGCGGGGCGCTGACGAGGGAATTAGGCCTTGTTTTGAGCTGATATGTGTTTCCTTTAGACGTGGCGGCGCCTTTTGGCGAGGAGGTGGTGAAGCTGGCACCTGACCCGCCCCATGGGGGGGGGGGCCTTCGTGACGCACAGGTCAGACGTGTGGTGACCGGGTGGGGGCCACGTGGGGAGTTCCTGGCCCGCCCATGGGGGAGGAGCCAATGCCCCAGCATGTGAAAAAGACGGAAGACTGAAGAGAGGGACGAGACGAGAGATCGTAAGAGGGAGGCTCGACGAAGACTAATTCGACAATAATTCGGCTAAATTCGATGGAATTCACTTAGTTAAATACTTTGAGAAAATAAATCTGCCCCCGAGTGGAAATGCCTGTCTCTTGTCAATATTTTTCCCTAAAATTAAGAAACGAGCATGCATTGTTAGGAGAATGAAGTTTGTATTTGGTTAATGGAGTCAGATAACTCATTCGAACAATTTGGTAAACGCTACATTTGTAATATAGTTTTCTTCCTTAACAGTTGTCACCCCATGAAAAGATGATAAATCATGGCAGAAGCCTTTGGTCAATCAAGCCTTTGGTGCAGAGACATCCATTCCAGCTATCACAAATAAACACTGACAGTGTTGCTCTGTCAATCAGAAGGGCAAAATATACCAAGTGCATTAACATCTTAGTGCCCCTTCGACCCTCATCAGCCTCAACTCTGTTTTAATCCTGGAGCCATTTTAGTCAGCTTTGAGGAAACGTCAAGACATGAACACGGTAGAGTACATGACACCACGCTAATATGAAAAGCCAACTGAATGAAATTGCTGGTGTAATGTTCCAATTATATTCGTGCTGGTTATGTTATAGAACTATAAAGCTGGCGGCAGGCTCCACAGTATTGACATGGATGGAATTCTCCTAAATCCAGATAGTAACAACATGTCGAAAGTTATATCGTTAATCTCTCCAATCCTTGAGTGAGGATACTTTCCCTTCGGATGCGTTTAGGACAACAGTTTTACTGATGCTTATCACTTCACTGAAAAAACACAGGATATAATGGCAGCACATTTCATGATTTAGTAGACCTCTGTCCACTTTCTATAACAAATGCAGCATTGTTAGTGTCTTCATAAGAGGAAATTCAATTTGGTTCGTCGCACGGGGTATGAAAAGATTCAAGGACAGTTTGAAAGAGATGATTCAATAGAAAAACAATTCAATTGTATACGGAACAACAGCGTTTATTTCATTGTGATCGTTTAAATATGCCACTACCAATTTCGTGGTTCAAATCTGTTATTGTTAGACTCCAAATGACTATACAAGGCTGTTTTACCCGAAAAGTTCTACTTCAAATATCTTATGTGAGATATTGATGTAACGTTGCCGCTGTATGTTAGTACTGCATATGTTCCAACAACAAAAGATATAGACCAAAACTCAGGTACGTACCATTAAAGTGTCGTTATTGATTTGAAAGAAAGTGTTGCAGCGATAATCAAATTGCTGCATAGTCAAGATGAAACATACGCAGACTCATCTACTTACGAAAAACGGTAGATAAGAAAAAAAAATTCGGGATGTTGAAAAATATCCGGACATTACTGTAGTGCGTCTTTCCGCCACGGCCGGCGTGTGGCGCTGTGAGAGGTCACTCAGTATCCACCCTGAAGAAGAAATCCGCTTCCTCTTCCTAGTTCGTGTGTAAACATACTATACTGTATCACCAGCACGCTAAGAACTAAAACATTTGTATTGTTTAATATATCGTGCATCCATTCAATACGGTTGGTGTAAAGTGTAAAGAAGAGGTGGGACGTTTCTTTTGAAATGAAAGTGGAACAAGAAAGATTGATACGGTTGAGAAAATGGTTGGATCGTTTTTATTCGGCCAATTTTTACCACGGAGGAAGAAGTCGCCTAACTCTTTAAGTTCATCTTCCAGAAGTAAGTTAAACTTAACTATATTTACCTTTATAGATCATATTATTTTATGAAATGTTTCTTTTTTAGTACAGAACAATACAGGTTAATTATACAAGCCTTAAACATACTTAAAGGAACCTTAAACATACAAAATGCAGCACTGAACCAACTTACAAACAAATTCAACTTACGCACAATCGTTCGGAAGTACCAAGCAAAACTGGCTGAAATTCTTTGCCCAGTTAGATCATTCAAAAAAAAAAGGTCACAGAAAAACACATAACCAGAAGCAGCCATGCAGAGAAAGCCTCCCTAGCCCCCATAAACCATTGCTAAATGCCTTCAGTCCCATGATTTATAGTTTTGCAAGATGAGGGAAAGTGAGACTGCTAAAGGCTAAGTGCATCGAGAGCTTGACCTGTTCGCTCAACCAAAGAGTTGGCCACTAGGGGAAAGGGCTAGCAGCTGTTCTGAAAACATCTTGAAACAGTTATGTAAGTGAGCTTTGAGAAGCTTGCATGTTGGATTTCCCAATTACGTACAAACAAAGACCTACATTAGCTTTGTTGTTGTTAACACGATTGCAAGGTCTCTAGGATGACGATGCAAAACTTGCTAACTTTATGAAGTTGAGAGCAGCAGCATAAGAGCTGAAATATAAAACACGGCGCTATATCAAAAGCACAGCACTCGGGTGTTTTTACCTTCTCTGGATGCATCGTTTTGCCCGGGCACCAAGTTACATTAGAGAGCCAAGCCTGGAGAAATCCACAGTGACAGACAGGAGAGGGACTGACTGACCCACATAGCGGAATAGGGACGAGAGCAAAGAGAGATACGGAGGGATGCTTCACGAATATCCGATCCCAAAATCAAGCCGAGGCTGCCGTAAATAGTTCTTACAAGTTTTTGATGCATGTTTTGCATTCAATCGTTTAAATTCCATGGGCAGGGCAAAAAGAAAATGAATTCAAACTCAAAAAGAACATGACAAGAAAGTATATCATACAGATTATCATCAGCACAGCAAAGAAAATCATTGGCTGCTCTCTTTGACAGGTTGTCTTAAGGCAGATGCTACAGGTCCCTTGAAATACATTCAGGTACTGTATATATATCTTGATTAGGTATAGGAAAATTCAAATACATTATTGTATTTCTTTGTTCTTATTCGTGCAAAATGTTACTGCTAATAGTATTGTAGTATTTTCCGATGCACACTCAAATTACGCCAGTCTACAAACTACTACAACAAATCCTGTAAACAATGTATACTACATTATAATCAATGGCAATAAGTCAAGTCATGTTTTTTTGTGACGCCCTTAATCACAAAAAGTCTCAAAGGGCTGCACAGAACAGATTATTGCAAACCACAGACTATTATTACACCATCCCCTGATCTAAAACCTACATGATGTCAAGGAAATAATATCACCAAATGGAAGCGAGTAAATGCTAAAAAGAAGGGGGACAAGTACCGAACCCTGTGGAACACCACAGGTAACACTAAATGGCTCAGATGTCATTTCAGCATATTCAACACAGTGCGTCCTATCTGAGAGGTAGGATCTGAACCATAAGAGGACGGTCCCTGAAAGGCCAATCCATTTTTCCAACCCATTCTAGTAAGATATTATGGTCCTAAGAACAATTCTATTCTAATAGCAATCAAAGTGTTTCATTGTTAAGTAGAGCAATAGAAAAGGAGTTTAAGACTTGTACTCCTTGACTACTTGTCAACATGATCCCTTAAATTGAACTTGAAGACTGAGCTGCAGGGGGCTTGCAGATTTTTAATCCTCTTTCCCCAACACAGGTACAGAACGGGATCGGTGAGGGACGGGCGTTTTTTAAACACACAACGCCAAGATCGGACAAGGAAAATCTCCGTGTTTATCGGTTTCCTGACATTTTGTGAAACCTTTCAAGGAGATGGTTCCAGACAAGACTGTCAGAATGATTAGAGGAAAGACGTGGTTAGATGTTGAATGTAGGAAGCAGTAGAGACAGGAAGGCCAGGAGAAGAAAGACCAAGAGGGGTCCTAGACAGGCAAAGACCGGAAAACCAGCTCACATGAACACACAAGCTGTACTACGAGCTCAATTTTATAAGGGATTAGATTACAAGTTGTCTGGTGTCTCACGACGGAGACGGTGGACTTTCATTGACTCCCAATTTCCCCGCTGTACAGTACTGTGTGTGTAGGCACAGAGGCAAGAATGTCAAGCATGCGCTGGAAAACAAGCTGGGGCCTCCTTTTCAGTCTGTTGGCTGAATAGAGAGATTACAGGGCACCAACAGACAAGACGTTCGTCGATCCTACAATTTTTTGTAACTGGGCCTTGAATGAATGAATGAATGAATGAAAACTTAATTCAAACGTCAAAATAAAAACAGAAGAAAAACAGTAACTCAACCACAAAATAATGTTACTATCCCTTTTCGAACATTTTAAGTAAGAAACCGATGCTTATTTTTCCTACCCCTTCATCTTTACCTTCTTTTACGTGACAAAATTGTATTTTGCCTTGCAGCATGAGTATTTTGACACCATAGGGTTGCCATACAATCCACACTGGGGCTTTAAGAGTTTGATTGGGCGAGACAGCATCGAGGCAAGAGTGGGGGTTGCCCTCTCAAGGTCATACAGCGCTTTGTGGAATTGTGGAATGAGAGAGTGCATGGCTGACCGCAAGCTCTATAGGGCACGGCCACAGACCGACTGACTTTGGACTTCCACTCGGAAAAAAAAGACGATTTGGTCCCTCACATGTTAGCGCATGGGACAATGCTTCCATTCATGAGGTCACACTGCTGTGGAAATATAGTACAATGAAAACACCCAAATCACACCATGACACTTTTCTAAATCCACTGTTGCTAGAGAAACAAAAATAAACGTTAGTAACACCAACCCTGGCGTGACATACTGGAGTCGATGGTTACCGGGATACAGTGTTGGGATGAATTCCGTTATAAGCCATTTTTTTCAGTAACCGTTATCGTTACAGAGGGTCAAAAGCGCTGCGTTACTGCAAACGCTGACACTGTGTGTAGCAGCTCAGTTTTCATAATACTAAGACATAATATCTGCTATCTATCTATCTATCCATCTACCCTGCTCGAGAGGGATGACTGACAGCAAGACAAACATACAAAAACAAACAAAAATAAAAGGGAAAAAATACCAAAAAAAACACACACAAACATTTTTGGACCATGGCCTACCCAAATGCCCAAACACCCAAGCAAGTGAAGCACCTCGGCACCCAAATCGGTCATGCTTTTGTCCCTCCAGATGAAACGGGACACGAGAAAGCGGCCGTGTCACTCGGGTCAGGGTGACACAACACACGCTTTGTTCAACAGCAGGGCCCGACAGCATTCACCGTCCTGCCTATCCCTTAGAACATGGGTCAGGAACCTTTTTGACCCAAAGAGCCATAAAAGCAAAAAATGTTTTCAAAAGAAATTGAGAGAGCCACATCATATTTTTTCAGACAAAATTGAATAAATTGCCAAACACGCTCTCTAGACAAAAGCTAATTCTATTTCACTGTGTGTCATTTGATGATTTCATCAAATGTATGAAATGATAATAATGCCGAATCCTGTGTCCCAAATCAATGTCAATATGACATTTACAATTTGTCTTCCACCTTTAGTTAAGAGGGTTGAGGCCATTTTTTCCATGAAATTTGTCCTTAATAACGGTTTCAAAACAATGTGCATGCAAAGTTCTTTTGTAGAAATGTCACAAATGACTGCAAACCATAAGCATATCGTCATATTCACTTTGGGTGTAGATTGCACTGAGCGAGATAAAGAGAAGGAAGTGCCTTGCGCTGTGTGCAGGGATCCGCCCACTTGTACTGCTTACCCAATCAAAGTCCTTTGCCAGCGTTTTTATTGATCAGTTGAAATGGTTTCTTATCGAACTTCTGCATAAAGTTGCTTCGGCTTCATATGGACCAAAATCGGGACGAAATCACTTGACTTTGGAACGCCACAGAGAGATGTGCAATAGTTACATTTTATTTCGGAGCCATATGTACTCATGAAAAGAGTCATATATGGCTCCTGAGCCATAGGTTCCCTACCCATGCCTTAGAACTTAAAGGGTCACTAATATCTGCAAATGTAGGCAAAAAGGCAACAAAAGCAGCTTCAAGAGCCAGCTTTTTTTCTTGAGCAGAACCGAAAAAGCCTTTCTCTAAAGAGTCGAAATTCCCATCTCTAGAAGTGAACGCCGTGTTCGTATTTGCTCAGAAAATTTCAAAGTTTTTAACATACAACCACTTAATTTTTAAGTAACCGAAATACTGTAGTTACTTCAGGAGTTACCTTGACTATAGAGTCATTCTGTTACCAACTCAGTTACTGTCTAAAAAGAGTATTGAGTAATTAAAACCATAACGGATCTAAATCGATCACATGGGTTTTGATGACGGTATAGCAGAGATGTGATCGATTCTACTTGACAAATTAAATGTTTCCTTTATTTTTTTAAGTCAGGGGGCTGAGCAAGGACTCTCACTGGGTCTTGTGCTCGCTTGTTCGGTTGCGTCACGTATGATCCCATTCCATAAAAGGATGTGCAAAAATATTGGTCCCAGGTTTGATGAACTGTTTTGTTGCTAGAGAGTAATTAGGAAAAGGATGTGAAGACAAAAGAATACCCTCAGAAAATGTCAAACTTTTAAACCAAGTGATCAATTCTAAATTGTTTGATAAAAGAAGCGTAAAAAGTTATAAAGGGCAATGTTTTCTCCATCAGTGTGCAGAGGCACCGTTGTGCCGCAAGAAATTTCCCAATGTTATCTTTTCAAAAAAAAAAGGATTCCATTGTTCAGTTTGTTTTCTTCCAGTGATCAGCAGAGCACCATTGATCCATATAGGTAGTTAAAGGCAGATTACTCTTATTTTTATATACTAATGATCTGTTAAGTAGGTCTCGAAGAGAAACGTGTATATTTGATAACTTATTTTGTTTGATGAAGTAGGTTTTTTGGGGGCTTGTTTTATTATTATTTGCTTATTTTGCACACAAAATACTGAAAATTTATAACACACTAAAAAGTGTGTACCCCTGTCAGATTTTTGCTCATTATGAGAATTATTACGAGTCTTTTTTTCTATGAAAATGAGAAAAGAAATCTAGTAAAACTTGAAAAATAGGTTGAAATATAGTAACATTTAAAATGACAAATAAAATTATTAAGTAAAATTGAAAATATCTAATACCTCCTTAGTCTCAGTGACCATAAGAAATAGTTTGTACCATGATCATTTAAGGTTCAAAAAGTAACACAAAACTGGCATTGGGAATTCATTATTTAATATTTTCCATGGATGGTGTGTCTCGAGATGTTTTCATGAAAAAAAAAAAAAAAGTGTGCCTTGGCTTGAAAAGGTTGAGAAACACTGATTTAGGGGACGGGTGTCCTATAAGCTTTTGGTTAAGCCAAAAGGAAACTCCATCCATCCATCCATTATCTGCACCGCTTATCCTCAGTAGGGTCGCGGGGGTGCTGGAGCCCATCCCAGCTATCTTCGGGCAGTGGGCAGGGGACACCCTCAACTGCTTGCTAGCCAGTTGCAGGGCACAAAGGGACAGACCACTCGCTCGCTCATTCCCACCTAGGGACAATTTGGACCGGCCAATTCACCTGACATGCATGTTTTTGGAATGTGGAAGGAAACCGGAGTGCCTGGAGAAAACCCACGCAAGCACGGGGAGAACATGCAAACTCCACACAGTAGGTTCGATCTCATGACATCAGAACTGTGCTGCACACACGCTAACCAATTTGATATACCAGTCTGAAATCACTTTTATCACCAGATTGTAATTATTAGAAGTCAACCACGAAAATGTCGTGTCAGTTATAAATAAAATGATGGAAAATCACAATGCCCCGTGATATATAAAAGCTGCAGTCAATCGTGGACAATCCATCGCATCCACTACACAGCATTATCTCCAGACAGAAGAGCAGTTTCAGCGACAGACTGCTGTCACTGTCTTGTACTACGGACAGACTGAAGAGATCTTTTCTTCCTCATGCCATGAGGCTCTTGAACTCCACCCGGCGGAGTAAAGACCCACATTAAACCACACCCCCTACATTGCATATTACCGTACTTTTATTGCAGTGTGTATTTTATGTAGCAATATTTAAATACTCTATACAACACGCTACAGTGGGTATTAGCACGTCACATTGGGTATTTGTATATTGTATTCCTTTTGCTTTATCATTGTATTGTTCTCAGCGAAGGGATGCTGCTGGAAATGGGAATTTCCCAAAGGGGATGAAGAAAGTATCTATCTATCCATCTATCTAACAAAATGAATGTGTACAAACAAAACAAAATCAGATGCTGTCCCTAAAAAAAACGAGAGAATGGATTTGTTCATTTCCTCCCCCGGGAATCTGGAGCTCAATCACCACAGATTTGCTGTAACTTAGCAATGGCAGGAGGATGGATTGAGAAAAAAAACAAGTTTTTCCCCCGCAAGACCGCCGATTTGCCCGGCAACAGGCCAAAAAGGAAAAACTAACACGAGACGGGAGAGGGGGAGAAAGGGGGAGAAAGGGGGAGTGGGATCCACCTGCCGTGGAAACTAAACACAGCACTGAGCTCCACTTCACCATTTTGGCTGGAGCTGTCACCATTGAAGGCTGGAAAAGGACTTGACCATGCAATAGTAAATTACTGAGAGAAACGTGTTGATTTTGGCATCAGTGGCTTGACATTTTGAAAAACTTGGCCTAGGACTGGCAGCAAAACACACACAAAATACACTTTCCAAACCTTGAGGGGGGTTTTGACGGATGTCAATAATGACCTAGCTCACTATGTTGTTGTTAAAATATACTAGAGCACAGGTGTCAAAGAGTCGGCCCACGGGCCAGAACAGGCCCGCTAAGGGATTAAATGCGGCCCGCGAGACAACGCTCAGAGAAGCGCAAGAGAAAAACAAGCTAAAGGTTGAAATATGTCAACTCGATGTTGCCAAAACCAGGTGCCTCGAACAAAGACACTGTACTTGTGGATCTCTCTCTCTCTCTCTCTGTGTCTCTCCTTTTGCTCTAACTTCCTTTTTTCCTTTTCTCTCTTTTCACTTTCTCTCTTCCTACCCTTTGCGCTTTCTTTTCTCTTTTCTCTCCTTCTGTCTTTCTATTTCTCTTTGGATTTCTTTATTCCTCTCCCTTGCTTTCCTTCTCTCTCACGACTTCTCTTTTTATCTCTTTTGTTTCTCACGCCCTCTCTCTCTCTTTGTCCTGCCCTCTCTCCTTTTCCCTCACTCTTTCTCTTATTTCTTGATCTCTCTTTTTCTTTCTCTTTAATCTACAAGTCTGGCCCCTGACAGAGTGTTTGTTCTATTGTGTGGCCCCCGAGTAAAAATGAGTTTGCCACCCCTGTACTAGAGTGTCCATTCTCACTTTCCCTGCCTTCACATATACACCCTTCCCCTTTCACACTGTGGTCCCCACCATGGGAATAACCAACCTGTTTTCAAGCACCTCCAGGAATTATATTTAAAACGCTCTTTTCCTTCATAAAGTACCAGATAGGCTTCCATAGGATGAAAAACGTTAGATGAAAAATTCTATCTCTCTATCTTCCTTGGTCATATCCCTTAAGAGGGGTGACCGACAGCAAGACAAATATATACAATAACAAAAGAAAATAAAAGACGGAAAAAAATAGCATAAAAAAACACACAAATATTTTGGACCATGGCCAACCCAATAGCCCAAACACCCAAACAAGTGAAGCACCTCGCCACCTAAGTTGGTCAAGCTTTGGTCCCTCCAGATAAAACGGGACACAAGAAAGCAGCCATGTCACTACGGTCAGGTTCGACAGCAGGGCCCGACAGTTTTCACTGGTTTACCCCTGCCGCATCATACAAGTGCCCTGCCCATCCCTTAGAACGCGTCCAAACATCCAGCTATCCTTCCACAACACCTCTCCACTCATTCCGAACACCAACAAGAGTTCTAGCTTCAATTATATTTCGACCTCTTTCCTGCAATGACCTCACAACACCATCCATCCACATCAATCCTCTTGGTCTCCTTCCATTGACTTCTTCTCTGTAGATCCTCTTCAACATTGGCTCCTCATTCATCCTCTCCATGTGTCCAAACCAACCGAGTACTCTCTTATCCACAGGCTTGCTCAGTTCCACGACTACTCCAGTTCTGTCTCTCACAATTTCATTTCTCAATCCATCCAATCTTGAACCTCCTAACATACTCCTCAAATACTTCATCAGATAATAAATAGGAAAGTAAAACAAAACAAAAAGTTGTTTCAGATTTCAGTGAAAAAATATGCTAATTTCCACGTGTCCTGGAAGCAGCAGCCCTTTTTTCATTTACGGTTTTCATTTTGGGAAATGGGGTGGGCTTTCATTTCTCAGAGAAAGCCAAGGGCTAATGCGATCATCTGGTGGAATCCAGATTATTTTTCTGGGGTACAAATTTTTTTATACTGCTGTCGACATTACTGGCGGGCCAAAAATGATTTATTTTATGACAGAGGCTAGAATGGAAAGCAACAAAAATAGCATGCAAAAACAAATTTAAATGATTGATTGAATTGTTTAATTCTTTCAACTTTTGATTTTTTGTAAAAAAGGTTTACCTGAATGATCTCATGTGTATTCAAAGTGTCCTTGGGCAAGACAATGAATCCCTAATGCCCCCAATAAGCAGGTCGGCGCCTTGCATGGCTGCTATTGGTGTGTGAGTGTGTCTGAATGGGTAAGTGTGAAGCAAATTGTAAAGCGCTTTGGGAGGTCTTCATGGACTTGAAAAGTGCTATAGAAATACAGACCATTTACCGTTTACATCACGGGCTGTAACTGGCCCCCAGGCCACCCTTTGGGCAACACCAAAGATCTGAAGCTCAAATCATCCCGGTCCCCACAAGGGTGCGACTCGGGGCTAACAGACAGACCCTGCCTCTGATATGACCTACTTTCCATTCAAGCCCGCCTCTCTTTGTTCGTAGTGCGGCGGAGAAGCCTCCTGCCGCCCGGGGAACAAAGAGAACCAACAGCGATTGAAGCCTTCAAACAAGATGACCCTGACGGGAGGAGAACCCTCCAAATTAGCTTACATCAGCAGTCTTGGACCACTCCTGGTTTTTTATTAAGGAAAGTCTCAGAGTTTTACTATAGTTAGTTCTTAACCTGGTGAAACACATCCGCGCAACGAGAGTTGTGGCGGCCATGCTGGATGGGTGAAAGTTGACTTTGTTAGAAATGTGATTGACATTTAAAATATGGAGAACATAGCTCAAGTTTGGTTTTCTTTTGTTGACTTTGATTCTCTGTATCCCTTCCTCTCTCTCTTTCTAATGCCATTGTGCTCTCTCCATTTCCCTCACTCTCTCTCCGACTCCCTTGTTTTCTCACTCCTTTAAACTCTTCCCACCTTTTTCTGTCTCTTACCTTCTCTCTCTCTTTCTTTCTCTAAAACCCAGTGGTCCGGCCCCTGTGAGATTGAAACCCCTGGCCTAGGGTTTATATTGGGCACCCACCATCTCAAAAAGGCGCATTGTTCTCACTCTGGTCTCCAATCACCAGGTAACTATACTTAGAAATAAACAGTAAAGTAAAAAAAAAAAAAAAAAAAAAAAAAAAAAAAAAAAACGTATTTCGCATTCTTCTTTCATTTGAACAT
The DNA here is from genome assembly GCF_059441175.1 of Urocampus carinirostris. Taxonomy (NCBI): domain Eukaryota; kingdom Metazoa; phylum Chordata; class Actinopteri; order Syngnathiformes; family Syngnathidae; genus Urocampus; species Urocampus carinirostris. The sequence goes on from NC_142366.1 coordinate 24,136,994, forward strand.
CCAACGATATTAGTATAGACCCGTAACAACCTCAAACTCAGGGGTGTCAAACTCATTTGAACTCAGGGGCCACACGATAGAAGAAACATTGTGTCGGGGGCCGGACTAGTAAATTAAAGAGAAAGAAAAAGAGAGATAAAGAAATAAGAGAAAGAGGGAGGGAAAAGGAGAGAGGGAGGGACAAAGAAAGAAAAAAAGGGAGAGAGCGTGAGAAACAAAAGCGATAAAAAGAGAAGTTGTGAGAGGGGGAAAGAAAGGGAGAGGAAGAAAGAAATCCAAAGAGAAATAGAAAGACAGAAGGAGAGAAAAGAAAAAAGAAAGCGTGAAGGGTAGGAAGAGAGTAAGGAGAGAAAAAGGAAAAAAATAAGTTAGAGCAAAGAGAAAGAGACAAAGAGAAACAAAGGAAGAGAAAAAGAGACACAGAGAGTGGGACAAAAGGGGTGGAAAAGAGAGAGAAAGAGAGAGAGAAATAAATACAAGTCCAGTGTCTTTGTGAGAGGCACCTGGCTTTGGCAACGTGAAGTTGACATATTTCAACCTGCAGCTTGTTTTTCTCTTGCGCTTCTCTGTGTGTTGTCTCGCGGGCCGGATTCGATCCCTTAGCGGGCCTTATCTGGTCCGCGGGCCGCCTGTTTGACAACAGTATCCAATATGGCCCACTGTTTATATCCGAAGATGCGTGTCACGCCATGGAAAATGATCAATACAAAAGCTATAGATACCTGGTGAGGGAATCATCTTATTCACACAAATTCAAGCACTTTTGAAAGACTTTCAATGCCAATTTTCAATTTCTCCAGTACGATTAAAAGAAGAAAATATATTTGCAATGTTCAATTGTGTGTGTATCTGGGGTCCATGGTGACAGTCAATGGGGACCTAAAACCAGAGATTCTCCGCAGAAGAGCCCTGGCAGCATCTGCTCTGCAATCTCTCTGGAAACCACTCTGGCGGCACCAGACCATCGCACGCAAGACGAAGCTCCGCATTTACAACCTCGCCGTACTCTCTATCCTGCTTTATGGCTCAGAAACATGGTCCCTGAACGACACCCTGGCCACAAGAATCGACGGTTTTGATAACAGGGCTCTCAGAACCGTCGAGAACATCAGGTGGCCCCGGCGAGTCTCCAATAAAGAGCTCAGAGCATCTTCCTTGGTCGCACAACGTAGCACCCGCTGGTTTGGCCATGTCCTCAGTCTACCACCAGACCATCCGACACGAGCCGTTCTCCGGTTTGACCCAAAGGCAGCAGGCTGGAGACGACCACGAGGGAAACCCCGCACTCGATGGCTCGACGTCGTTGCGGGCAACCTCCAACAACACGGAGTTGCCGTAGAGGATGCAGAACAGCTGGCACAAGACGGCCAGCATTGGAAAAACCTGGTTCATCTGGTCGGCTCAACGCACAGGGACGGGACCCCCCGACCTTTGCTGGAGCAATAATCGATCAATCAATCAATTGTGTGTGTGTGTGTGTGCATTTATCAAAAAGGCATAGGATTTTGAGATCTCCGGTAAATCGCAACTACAATTGTCGATCCGAACTACACGTGTGTACTTTTGAGAAAAATCTTTTCCCATAAAGCTGTTGGGTAAAATGAAGGTAATATGTACTTAACATCTCCAGTTCTTCTTCTACCATTGAGAAATGCTACCATAATGTTTTGAAAGTCCATAATTGATTCATAATCACATTTAATAGTCCCCTGTTTAGATGTAGCGACCTATAGGGGGCAATGACGCTTGATGGGACAGTGCCATACAAAGTAATGCCAACTGCCGTTAATGCAACGACAAAGCGAGGCCACAAGAGAGCAGTGTCGGCGACATTTGTTTGTAAATTTCCAGGATTTACAAGCTCTTCACTCAAAAACCAAGCACTTTTTCATCCTTGAAAAGACAACATTGAAATTCCAGCAGGATTTCAAGCGCCCGTACGAACCTGTAAATTTAGCTATTTTGAGTTGTGTATTTCTTAGACTCCCATGCTATGAAATTAACCTGTTTTTATAATCCTAATATACAAGTAATCATCACACACAGTCCTATACAAAGATCAGTCTATTTCTATTATTTGTACTGTATTTTCCGCACTATTAGGCGCACCTAAAAGCCTTTATTTTTTTCAAAAGCTGACCATGCGCCTTATAATACAGTGCGCCTTATATATGGATCAAGATTAAGTCGCAAAGTCTTGCAACTAAGGCAAGCAGCCACTAGATTTTCCCCTGGTAGGTGAAGTAGTCCGCGGTGTATGCTGGGATATGTATTCCGGCGTTTCATTTCCTAACCAATGTGTCAATCATCATTTGAATCAGTCACTATTGGCTAAAGTTATTCAGAGGTAAAGGGGGCGGATCCTTTTTATTATTAACAGACTCGTATAGGCTAAAGGGGCGAAACAAAGCCTGCAATTGGCCGAAAAAGATGAATGTGAATCACACGTAGGGTTGCACTACGGCATAGAGAAAACATGTTTTACTATTCTGTATTTGTAAATATTTTATTCTCCTGGATTTACGACCTTCACGGTTGTAGGAAGACCATGGTTACGTATCATTATTGAACGTGATGGCTGCAAAAGAACTTAGGTGAGCTACGCGGCTTTATATTTTCCCGGTATCTTGTTTTAGAGCGATCTTGATGTTTCTGTGACGAGTCTATTTTTAAACTCAATTCAATTCAAATTGTTTATTGTCATATGCACAGTAAAGAACCCCGTTTCCCTGCACAATACAATTCTTACTTTGCTTTCCACACAGTTGCCAGCAAAAAATAAAATGGAAACTAAGAAATGTTTGTTTGGTGACATGGTACAGACACTGTTTCCGTACATGTCTGAGACACGTATTTGCTTCTTGCAAGCTTTTGGAGTGTTAAGGAGGTAATAAGTTGGACTGAACTATCTGAGTGTTTTGTCGACGTTCCCATTGTAGCGCCTTATAATCCGGTGCGCCTTATGTATGGAAAATATAGGACCAAAAACTATTTTTTGGGGGTGCGCCCTATAACCCAGTGCGCCTTATAGTGCGGAAAATACGGTAATTCGTTTTCTGTAATGGCGACTTCTCAATAAACCACGCCTACTGACCGGATGTAGGCAGTTCGGCCCGGGTAGCCTAACAAGATGGCGACCGGGCTGTCCTCTTTACATTTATGGAGTAGATTAAAAATCAATAAGTGCTTTTGTCTGAATAATTCCGCCAGCAAAGAGTTTCTATCTTTATAATCTCTGACAGAAGCCCGCATTCGACGTGTTCCCGTCTTACCTGCATGTGTTCGGTAGAACTACTGCTCAGCTCGTCCCCCGACTCGGAGTCGTTGCGAAGCTCGCAAAGCCCGTTTCCCGGAAGTTCCGGCGGGGAGGTCTTGTCGCCGTCTAGACTCCTGTTGTGGTTTTTCTCGACCGCGGGCGGAGGCGAGTCCGCTCGCATCCGCGGCAGGGTCGAATGACCCACGAGGTGATGGTTGTTGTTGTTGTGAAGGAGCACCAGTTCGGCCACCACTTTGCAGTGATGGGGGCTCCCCAAATTCTGGTTGGGGTCCTTGGGCAAAGCCGGCGGCGAGACGCGGTCCGAGGAAGGCGACGGCGTGGAGGAAGGAGACGCCCGCCCGAAGCTGGACATCTCCGATCTCGGATTCTCGTCGGACGTCGCGCAGATGTCCAAGACCGAAGGTTTGGCCCTCAAGGCGGGTTTGGGAGGGGGTAACAAGGCCCGCCGGACCTCTCGGACGTACTGGGCCGGCACGTAGAACGCTTTGGTGCCTTCGTCCTTCCTGACCTGCCACCAGTCATCGTTGGTTTTCTTCACGAGGATGTAAGACTCCCCCTGCCGGATGCTGACCGTCTTCTCTTTGGCCTTGTACTCGTAGTCGAATTCCACCTCCACGAAGATTTGACCCGGGCCAATGGGAAGGCCGTCCCTATCGGCCATGGCTGTCGGGATGAGTTCTTTTTGCACGGGCCCCGGCTGCTCAGCGCTCCGGGCCTTGAGGGATCCTCATGTCTGACCGGGAATCTGCCGGGCTGTTGACGATAACAACATTTCGTGTCAAGGATTATATTAGATAAAAAAAAAAAAAAAAACCTTGTCTGGTGACTACTGAAAATCAAGTCTATTTTATCAGCAGATGGACCTGAATCATGTCATCATATGAATTGACCACAAACTGCAGAGTTGGGAAGCTGCATGCAAATTTTACATCTTACCCATGTTTCTCTTATAGATGTTCACTATTTTTGTGTATTTTCACCCGATGCAAAATTTATTGCACCCTGGTCCACCAATTGTGAGGCCCCTTTTCAAGGTTTTCCCCATGTTGAGGTTTTTGAGTTTTCCCTTGCCCGCATGTTGGTTTCAGATCAGGGATGGTGTCATTATAACCTGCGCAGTCCTTTGAGACATTTTGTGATCAAGAGCATCACATAAAATGTAGCAATGGTAGTGGTGCGACAACCTATCAATTAATAGACAACCGGTCGATTGACCGATTGCATTTTCCGATTTTCGCTTTCTCGATCGTAAAAAGAACATTTTCTTTTGTGTTTCAAGGGCTGAACAATATTGTCAAACAATAAAATCGGATCGTTTTTAAAATGTCTAATGATAGTGTAATCAATTTTATATACCATACCTCACTCATTTATTTATTTTTATGTGCACAAAAAAAAAAAAAACTCACAAAGTGAATGTCCACATCGAGACTGTAGCTCTAGAAAACAACATCACACCTTGGCCAAACAAAAGTCGGCAAAAAACTGGGCGCAGATTTTAACTCTGTACGGTCAATATCTCATCTCATCTCATCAGCTGCAGCGCTTATCCTCAGTAGGGTCGCGGGGGTGCTGGAGCCCATCCCAGCAATCATCGGGCAGTGGGCAGGGGACACCCCGAATTGGTTGCCAGCCAATCGCAGGTCACACGGGGACAGACAACTCACTCACTCATTCACACCTAGGGACAATTTGGACCGGCCAATTCACCTGAAATGCATGTCTTTGGAACGTGGGAGGAAACCGGAGTGCCCGGAGGAAACCCACGCAAGCACGGGGAGAACATACAAACTCCGCACAGGAAATCTGGAGCTGGATTTGAACCCACGCAGGAGGTTCCCAAGACATGAACTGTGCCGCACATGCGCTAACCACTGCGCTGCCGTGCTGCCTGTACAGTCAATATCTTCTTTAAAAATAACAAAAGGACGAAAATGTTCCTTTTGAGTCAAATACCATTTTTTTTTCTGAGAAATACGACAAAATAAATTCAATAAAATAAGAGCAAAATATTTAAATAGAATACGGTGGGCAGAATATTTTCATTTGCAGGAGTATTTGGTATGTTTTAGACGAGGAAGTATTTAACAGACGAATGGCATATTAAAATAAACGTTGGTTGCAAACCTCACTCACTCACCGACACCCGAGCACTTGTATCAACTTCCAAACAAACGCATCCCGCATGAGATCCCAATTCAGGCGCCACCATTTATAGCCATTACTCTGGTAACCGATACAACAGCTAAAGACATCCAGTCCGGTAAATGATCCCACGTGGCTCTAAATGAGATGACATGATCCCGCCTGCGCTCCGATATAGACAACGACTCTTTAAACGTCCGCGTCCGAAAATAGCCGTGGACGCGTTTCCCCATTCGGAAGAATGACACAACAATGACGCTCGTAAAATTTAGAGTTATTAACAAATGTCATGTCAAGTCATGTTTATCTGTTTGGCCCTTAATCACAAAGAGTCTCAAAGGGCTGCACAGACCACAGATGATTGCAAACTACAGACTATTATTGCACCATCTATGTACCGGGAGAGTTAACTGTGGTCTTTGTGTTTGCCGTTTACTTTCCACCGCTAACCGTTTCACCGGATGCTAACGTTAGCATAGCGCTAAATCTCCTGCCCGCTGCTATCCATAAACAGCAGCTTGCACACCCCAACGGAGCTTTATCGTCGACGGCGACTTTAAGCGGGCATGTTTATGGACTGTACTCCCAAATCCATTCCATTGTGGACTGAGCAATTCGGAAAAACACTGGACTATGTGTAATGTAAGATCAAACATCAAACATTCCGGTTGTATCCAGCAACTCTGTTTGACCCTCTGTTTGAAGCCAACTTACAACAAAATCAGTTAGTTCTTTGTTCCTTTATCTCTTTGTTTCCTTATCCTCACTGTAAAATGTGGTACTGGAGTCGTCCAATTTCGTTGTCACAGCATATCCCATGTTGTAACAATGACAATAAAGGCATATTCTATTCTATGTTTATTTGTGTAGCCCTGAATCAAAAGGAGTCTTAAAGGGCTGCACAGACTATTGCAAACTACAGTTACTCGATTTACATATTACAAACTACTGCTCACTCGATATGGAGTTTCTAGCAGTATCGTGTAGACCCTTCTATCTACCGAGAGAGCTAACTGTGGTCATTGTGCTTGCTGTTACGTGGACTGAGCAATTAGGGAATAAAACACTGGACCGTGTGTACAGTAGGATCAAACATCCAGTTGGATCCCCCATCTCTGTTTGTCCCTCACCACCCCCCCACCTCCCTCCCGGAGGAAACAAAGCCTATTTACAACAAAGACAGTTAAAACATCTTCTTTGTTCCTTTATCTCTTTGTTTCCTTATCCTCACTGTAAAATGTGGAACTGAAGTCTTCCAATTTCGTTGTCACAATATATCCCATGTTGTAACAATGACAATAAAGGCATATTCTATTCTATTCTATTCTACAGACTATTTTGACACCATCCCCTGATCTAAAACCTACATGAGGGCAAGGGAAAACTCAAAAACCTCAATTCAAGTCATATTTATTTGTCACGCTCTTAGTCACAAAGAGTCTCAAAGGGCTGCATAGACCACAGATTATTGCAAGCCATAGACTATTATTGCACCATCCCCTTTCGGCCAAGCGTGTGACATCATCCACTCCGCTGTGGCTAAACTACAACACAGCACCCTGAGGCCATCCTGTTAATAAACAACAAAAGGATACTGCTGGAAGTGTGAATTTCCCTACGGGGATGAATCAAGTATACATCTATCTATCGATTCGGTTGGATGGTGCAGCTCTCCTCGTGAGTCACTGCGCAAATGCGATGGGTTTCTCCCGAAAATAGAAGCCTGGCAGCCGAAGCAGGTGCTTTTTGGCGAGGCGTGAGAACACGCCGCCTCATCTTTAAGGGAGGGGGCGCACTCCCGCAGACGCCGAGACGCCAAAAATAGATGGGCGGTGGGGAGAAGCGTCTGGGCCTTCCACGTTTTCACGCCACGAGCGAGGTTACATAAGGAGTGCGTGCGTTGCTAGGGCGCACCGTGCCCCCGACCGTTCCCTCTCTCAAGGAATATCCCATGTCGCCGATGAATCGCACGTGCCGATCCTCATGTAACCCTCTGCCCTGGCGTTCGGAAAGATCGCTACTCATTCAACAGCAATATTGACAAACAACAGAGAGAGAGAGATAGAGATAGATGGATAGATAGATGTCTAGCTAGATAGCTAGCTAGATAGATGTATGTCTAGATAGATAGATGCCTAGATAGCTAGATGTCTAGATTGGTAGATAGATTGGTAGATAGCTAGATGTCTAGATTGGTAGATAGATGTCTAGATAGTTGGATAGATAGATGTCTAGATAGATAGATGTTTAGATAGATAGTCTAGATAGATAGATGATAGATGTCTAGATAGATAGATGTCTAGATAGATAGACACTTTATTCCTCAGACGTGGAGTGTTCTGTGGTTTTGAATGACTGTTAGCGGTGTTTGTTTGGGTCGCTAGCAGCGGCGCTCATCAGACCGTAACGACCGTCGGTATAAATCAAGAAAATTGGCAAACAAATCACTTTTCAGTCATAAAACAGCCACGCTGCCCGTCGCTGCACCGCCCGAATGCAGGCCCCGGAATTGTCTGGAAAAATAAATCCCCGCCAACAGATAATGTACGACATAAGGGATGTTCTGCGTAATGGGGATTTAATAGCTGTAAAGGGGTAAAAAAAAAAAAAAAAAAAACACGGCACTTGTCTTTATATTTTTCTTGTACTCAAGCAGAGAAGTTTATTTAAATAGGCCTTAACAGAAGTTATTCTGTGTCTATTCGGGAATCTGAAGCACCAAAATACACTAAATAGCTGGGTAAATTGTGCTTTGACGCCCCAAAATTTCAAGTCACCCATTTCAAAATTCTTGTCTTTTGTGTCAGTTTGACTGCGGAAATTTTACGGGGTGTGTCAAACGGCTTCAAATCTAGCATGCTTCGAATCTTCTTTTCGTTAATTTCAAGACCAATCTCTTTGCCTAGTACCCTACACAATAAAACACCACGCAAATTGCAGCATGAAAACATTAATAGTACATTAAACAGCTTAAAATTATTATCCCCGACGCTAACGTGGAGCTACCTGGAGCTACCCAGCTTCAGCACTGTTAGACAGAGACGCAAAAAGCCTGCGGGAAGCGGAGAGGAGGCGGACTCGTTATCTATGTGAAAACGAGGCGGTGTCACCCTGGGCACCAAGATTTCCATCTGCCGCAGGGACGTCGAACTTTTGGACTAGCGTGTGACGTCATCCACTCTGCTGTAGCTAGACTACAACACAGCACCCCGAGGCCATCCTGTTAATAAACAACAAAAGGATACTGCTGGAAGTGTGAATTTCCCTACGGGGATGAATAAACCATCTATCTATCTGATACATTTCATTAGAAACGCTTACACTCATTTCTGTTTTTTTTCTCTACCAGTAAAAAGTTACACTCCATATACATACTCACTAACATTACAATGTTATGTGATAGACTTCCCTTTTTTTAATAAAATCTACCAATTTTTTTTTCTACATCGAAACAACAAACAACCGGGTTCAGGGTGTCGCCTGCCCACTGCCCGAGGATAGCTGGGGTGGGCTCCAGCACCCCCGCGGCCCTACTGAGGATAAGCGCTGCAGATCATGGATGGACGAACCAACAAATACAAATCTTGACTCAAGACGAGTATTTTAGTCTATGGCTGTTCTATCTGCAAAGAAACTACTCCAGGGAGGGTAATAGATCGGTTTTGGTCAAAGTTTGCCACTTGTGGTTTGAAACAAGCACATGTTTGTTTTTCTATTCGAGAGAAGAATTCCGATTCACGTGTTAGAATGACATTGCCGCTTTTTATTGTCAAAAGGGTGACGGGCACGCAGGTACGGCGGACGTATCGACCCGCTTCTGGAAAGCCACAAAACAGACAAAACAGAAACAAAAGAAGAATCGGCATTATGGCTCGGGCTGCAACAACTGTGCGATTTTGAAAGAATCCTAGTCTGCTACTCGGAGCGGGACTTTGCAAAAATCAGGTTCGCGATCCCGACTCGCATCGCATCTGCAGCCCAGCCACAGTGGCTGCGTCAACACGGTGGGGCTCGAAGAGCCTTTGTCCCTGCGCTTCATTCGAAACAGATGTGAGCAGAGCAGCCCCCGATCCAACACGTGTTCCGTGCAGCTGCAGCTGCATTTCGCTCCAGTTATCGGGAGCATATGCAAACCATAAATACGGCTTCTTGGAGTGAAAAAAATGAGGAATCAAATATGGGAAAGTCGTCATCTGGGGGGGGGGTTCAAGTGAATGGCTGGAGAAGCACGCCTGGCGACGGGAGGGGCAGGGGGTCCCCTGTTTAAAGGGGGGTAGGGTGGTCGCGCGGCAGCTCGACGACAGACAGCGGGATACGGCACAAAGAAGTTGAATCGCTGCCATTTGGTAACAAAGGCCGACCGAGTGGCGATGGGAATTTCGGCCATTTTTAGAGAAAAGGACCTTTTCGGCTAAAACGAGACGGCTCTTTAGGTTTTTGCCAATAATCAGGAAACATTTAGACCAAATGATCCCATTCTGACGGATTATGCTGCTATTTTCTGTTTTCATTGTTTTAATATACTGTGAACTTGTTCCTAAAGGTTCTCATGGTTTTTACTAAGCAAACAACATAGACAGGACGCCACTCATAGAGACCAAAGACGAGCACCTTAAAGAGAAGGAGAGAGAGAGCTAGAAATAAACAAATGTAGAGTGAGAAAGAAAGAGCAGGAGTAAAAGAGAAAAAGAGCATGAAAGAGAGATAAGGACAGAAAGAGTGAGAAAGACCGAAAGAAAAGGAGGGAAAGAGACAGAATGAAAGAGTAAGAAAAGGAGCGAAAATGTAAGAACGAAAGAGCAAGAAAAAGAGCAAGAATGTAAGAATGAGGGAAAGAAAGAGCCATGAAAAAAGAAATTAAGAAAGCAAGAGAGAGAGGTAAAACGACTAAAAGAAAGACATTGAAAGAGTCAGAAACAGTGAGAAGGAGACCAAGAAAGAAAAAGAAAAAAAGAGTGAAAAAGAAAGAATGAAGTGTAGAGAAAGAAGGAGACATAATGAAAGAGCAAGAAAGCAAAGTAGAATTAGTGATAAAGAGTGAAAAAGAGAATAGAGAAAGAGAAAAGGAGGGAAAGAAAGAGAAAAAGAGAAAGAGAAAGAAAAAGAAAGATTCGAGAGGACCCGTCTCTCTCAGTTGAAAGAAGCGACTGATAGAACCGTTACGTTCGCGAACGATCCATCATTTCGACCCCTCGACACACCCGGGAGAGGGAAAACCCAAAAAACGAGGACCACCTGGAGAAGGGAAGGCGTCCTCGCTTCTTCTCATCCACGGAGACATTCGCGCGATTCCCTTGGAAGGAGACAAAGCGCGACAGGTTCACCGAGTGAGTCCCGCCACGCACGGCGTTCCTAACAACTCGAGCAAGCGGTCTTCGCCGGCCACCCAAAACAACAACTCACTCGCTTTAGGAAGCTGAAGAAAAGCCTTCGGGAATCGGGAATGGCGACCGAGCGCGGTCCTCCTTCTCTCCAACGTGGACGGCGGCCAAACACTCCGCGGCGTCTCTTCGGGCTTTTTGCTCGTCTTGCCAATCCGCCGCCTCCGCTCAAATCCGGCGACGTCGCTCGTATCCGCTCCAGACTTTCACAATAAGGGAGACGTTAATGTGCGTGCTCCAGACTTTCACAATAAGGGAGGCGTCGAGTTTAGACTCCTGTCGGATTCTCAAAATTCTAGGAGAGCGACCCGCTGGGTCATTGGGATTTTCTGGTCAAATGATTTTTGGCTTTGACTGAGGCAGATGAACCCTACTTCCCTTTATTGCTCTCTCTCTCTCTCTCTCTCTCTCTCTCTCTCTCTCTCTCTCTCTCTCTCTCTCTCTCTCTCTCTCTCTCTCTCTCTCTCTCTCTCTCTCCCCCTTTCTCCCTTTCTTTCTCCATCTCTCTCACACACACTCTCTCTCTCTCACACTTCCCCTTTCTTTCTCTCTCTCTCTCTCTCTCTCTCTCTCTCTCTCTCTCTCTCTCTCTCTCTCTCTCCCCTTTCTCCCTTTCTTTCTCTTTCTCTCTCACACACTCTCTCTCACACACACTTCCCCTTTCTTTCTTTCTTTCTTTCTTTCTTTCTCTCTCTCTATCTATTTCTCTTTCTTTCTCTCTCTATCTCTCTCTCGCTCTCACACCCTTCCCCTTTCTCTCTCTCTCTCTCTCTCTCTCTCTCTCACTCACTCTCCCCCTTTCTTTCATTCTTTCTTTCTCTCTCTCTCTCTCTCTCTCCATTTCTTTCTTTCTTTCTCTTATTGTTTCTTTCTCACTCTCTCTCTCTCTGTATCTCTCTCTCCCCCCTTTCTTTCTATCTTTCTTGCCCTCTCTCTCCCTTTTCTTTCTTTCTTTCTTTTTTTTCTCTCCCTCTCCCTCTCTTTCTCTCTCTCTCCTCCATTTTTTCTTTTTTTCTTTCTTTCACTGTCTTTCTTTCTTTCTCTCAATCTATCTCGCTCTCCCTTTCTTTTATTATTTCTTCCCCCCTTTCTTTATTTCTTTCTCTCCTTAATAATAAGCGTTCATTAACCAGCCATATATTGCTAGATTTTTACAAATTTTGCATTTCAGTGTCCAATCATTGTTTTTAAGATTGTATTAAGTTTTAATAAGAAGGAAATGACTGAAATATACAACACATCTGCTCAATTGTATCCAATTTGAAGGACATGACTCCATTTTTTTTATTCATAATTCAGTCCCACATCATTTTTTTCCACCTTCATCCTAGCTTTTCCCAAATGACGTGTTCACGCTTTTATTTTGAAAGGGAGTTCCCTGGAATTCCGGATGTTATTATTCCGTGTTTTCCGCATGGTTCCACGCAGTATGCGGTTGAGTCGCTCTGTTATGAATGCCGCTGCTCTCCACTTTTCCAGTTTTTTCCACTTTCTATTCTCTTATTTTGTTTTTTTTTTGTGCCACTCTCGTCGATTGTTACATTGATGGATGAGCAAAAAAGTACACTCAATATTTACAGTGCGGTGGAAAATATTCATTAATTCATATCACACAGAGACAAACAGAAAATACAAGATGCATTTTTCAAATGTGGATTCCATTTTATTCAGGAAATCAAAACATCGCCCCCTGAACCTCATAGCGAGTCAGGCCACCTTTAGCAGCGATAAAAAGAGAAAAAAAGAAGAAAAAGAAAGACAGAGTTTCGATAGAGAAAAAAAGAGAGAGAGGTGAAATTAAAAAGAGAGTCTGAGATATAAAAGAGTGAGAAAAAGAGAGAGATCATGAAAAAGAAAGTGGAAAAATGAGAAAGAAAAAAGTAAGGTGACGAAAGAGAGTGAGAGAAAAAAGACAGAAAAAATAAAAACACCAAGAAAGATATAAATAGATGAGAGAAAGAGAGAAGGAGTGAAAAAAGAAAGAGAACATGAAAGAGAGAGAGAACTAGAAAGAGTAAGAGGGGAGAGAGACAGAAAAACGACTACATTTGCTTTGCGAGTGTTGCTCAACTTGGGTGACATCAAGTGGACATATTTCAAACTGCAGCTCATTTTTCTCCTGCGCTTCTCTCAGTCTTGTCTCGCAGGCCGATTTCAAACCCACGGCGGGGGGCCTCACCGGGCCCGCGGGCGGCCTGCTTGACACCTGTGAGCTAAATAGGAGTGGTCATTTGTACAAAGAAAGGGAAGTTTGCACGGGCCAACTTGCTCATCCAGTCCAGGAAGTCTATGTACACCTGATAGAAGAAGAAGAAGGAGGAAGGATTTTGATGCTTTTCTCTTCACGAGCTGTTGAGACAAGAAAGAAGACAAATGAAGAAGGGGACATTTGTCTTTCTCATGCTTTTGTCCAGAGTTGGGTAGGAACAAACGGCATTTACCTGAGTAAGTTTTGGGACATTGTGTACTTCTGGGAGTATTTCGAAATTTTCTTTTACTTGGTTGCACTTCCATTAAATATATTTCTTCGTTTTACATTTTAATTGTCAAAACAGGAAAAGGAAACCAAATAATATTAAACGCTCAATTTAAATTTTCCTCGAGTAAAGTGAAAATGTAAAAGGAATACAATTCGAAAAGTGTCCCCCCCCCTAGTAATTACTTTGACTATAATTGACTATTGATTGACCATTATTTTTTATAGAATTGATCCATCCATTATCTGCAGCGCTTATCCTCAGTAGGGTCGCGGGGGTGCCGGAGCCCATCCGGTTGTCTTCAGGCAGTGGGCAGGGGACACAGGGACAGACAATACACTCGCTTATTCAAATCTAGGGACAATTTTGACCATCCGATTAACCTGCATGTTCTTGGTATGTTGGAGGAAACCAGAGTGCCTGGAGGAAACCCACGCAAGCATGGGGAGAACATGCAAACTCCACACAGGAAGTTCGATCTCATGACCTCAGAACTGTGCCGCACACGCGCTAACCACTGCTCCGCCGCGCCGCCCATCGAATTGATGAGGATTTCTTAAGAGAATGGATGCCCAGAATGAAAAATCGGAAAAGAGGATCGATTTGCTCTTAGATATACTTTCGCTCGAGTAACCGTTTGGAGGACTCCTATCGACTCCTACTGGAAAGTACCGGTACTTCGACTCGAGTTCCGTCCCTAACGGAAGCGACGGGGGTTTGGGCAGGTCGGAAGCGCCGTCTTTGTCCCTCTCAGTAGCCTAGATGGTAGGGCGCCCGCTTTGAGACTGGGAGGTCGCTGGTTCGCGCCTCGGCCGAGTCATACCTAATTAGTATAATGGCGGCGCCCTCTGTTGGCTGCGGCTGCATCGGCTCGCTACAACGGGTCAGGTGTATCGACATTTCGTTCTGTGTACATTGTTACAAAGAATGACAATACAAAGGAAATTATTATTATTATTATTACCTGTCGTCTCCTTCCTTGATGCCGCCGTAATGGTGCATGAGGTTGGATCGGCTCCCGTTGGGGTTCAAAAGCGAGGCGCCGGGCAGCTGGCCGGGTCGAATGGGCTTGGCTGGGTGGGACACGCACAAAGTCACGTTTAAAGCAAAAAATGTTTTTTTTCAATGAGGCACAAAAAATATGTCCCGTAATATTCTGGACGCCATAAAAACTCCAAAAAATAATCCACCGTTGGACCTGACATACCCAAAGCCGTGATGTCAGCAAATGTCATGATTACTGATTCGAGGCACCCGCAGCCACGGGACCTGATTGGCTGTTGGACTCTTTTTAAACTCACTTCTTCCGAAAGGAAGCTGTTAGACTGTCTGTAAACCTATGCTCTGAGCTGGGCAAGCTTTTGTACTCTCCGACATGATCCTGCCCTGTTTTCCTGCCCGATACCGTTGCCGACCTCTTTTCTGGACCCGTTTTTGTTTTGCTGCTCTGTTCCGGCCATCGACCTGTTTTGCCCCGTTTCCTGCCTGATACCTGTTGCCGACCTTTTTCTGGACCCGTTTCCGATTTGCTCTTCCGTCCTGGCCATCGACCTGTTTTGCCCCGTTTCCTGCCTGCTACCTGTTACCGACCTCTTTTCTAGACCCGTTTCTGTTTTGCTCCTCCGTCCCGGCCATCGACCTGTTTTGCCCTGTTTCTTGCCTGATACCTGTTGCTGACCTTTTTCTGGACATGTTTCTGCTTTTGCTCTTCCGCCCCGGCCATCGACCTGTTTTGCCCCGTTTCCTGCCTGATACCTGTTGCCGACCTCTTTTCTGGACTCGTTACAACCCTCGCTCCTCCGTCCTGGCCATCGACCTGTTTTCTCGCAGCCCAGGACTTTCCTCGCTCGACACGAAAGTGCCACTTCCGCGTTCCTGCCATCTGCTACCCGTGACCGGCGATCATCGGATCGTGGATGCAAGCATTGCTCTCTTTCTGTCACAGACCATGAACGGAGACAGGACCCAATAGCACTCGTTTTCTCCGTTTTTATTAATAAAGAGGGAGAGCAGGGTTTGCTTCCACGATCCGATGGCGGACGGACAAGAGGAGCGGGCGATGCGGAAGTGGCAGTTTCCGTGTCTAGCGAGGAGGATCGGAGAGAGGCAGGAATTGCAAGTCGTTGGCCGTGACCGGAGAGCAAAGGCGGCGTCGAGTTCGGAAACGAGGTCGGTAACGGGAGGCAGGCAGGTAACGGGGCAAAACAAGTCAGGTAACAGGCAGGCAAAACGGGGCAAAGTCAGGTCCAGAAACAGGTTGGCATTGAAGATCAAGCAGAGAAAAGCAGGGCAGGAACAGAGTCGGACGTGAAGGCTTACTGAGCTGGTGGCAACAGTTGGCATAACGATCTGACGGGGTTTAAAAAGAGAGCATCAGCCAATCAGCTGTCCGGGCGGTTGGCGCCAATGAAGCCCTCGCAGGTGCTCTCAATCGGTAATCGTGACACTTTCTTCATTAAAACTGAGTAAAACGAACGCTATCGGGTCTTGTCTCCATTCCTGGTTTGTGACAGCCATGCAGGGTGCCGAGTTGCGTATAGAAACAAAGAAAGAGAGAAAGAGAGAAAGAGAAAAAGAGGGAAAGAAAGAAAGAAAGATGGGAGGTCGGGAGAGGATGGATTTGAGATAAGAGCACGATCCTGGAACAGACGGCGCTCGTGTGTCAAGGCGCCGGGGTACAAGCAATCATTGGTCCGCCCACCGATTTGGGCGGAGCCTCCCCAAGCCCGTTCCCTCAGATACTTCGGGAGGTCGGGACGGGATGGATTCGAGATACGAGCACGATACCGGAACGGACGGCGCTCGCGCGTGGAGGCGCCGGGGTACCCACCGATTTGGGCGGAGCCTCTCCTGGCCATGATCTTGGGTTTGCTGGCTTCCCGGATGCGTTCCACTTCCTCCTCGTGGCGTTTGCGATCGCGGGCGGCGCTCTCTTTGGCCTCTTTGAGGGCGTTCTCCAAGGCTTTGATGCGTTCCACCGTGCTGCGCAAACGCTTCTCCATTTTGGGGATCTCCGAATTCAGGGACGCGTTGTCCTGCAGGAGCTGCGTTCGGGGAGAGGACATCTTTTTTAAAGAATACTCTAGGACCCTTCCGATAGAAGGCGGCCCGGGGGCCGGATCGGGCCCGCTAAGGGATCGAATCTGGCCCGTGAGACGACACTCAGAGAAGCACAAGAGAAAAACAAGCTGCAGGTTGAAATAGGTCGACTTGATGTTGCCAAAGCCAGGTGCCTCCAACAAAGACACTGTACTTGGAATTCTTTCTCTCTGTCTTCTCTCCCTCTTTTCCACCCCTTTTCTCCCATTCTCTGTCTTTCACTCTCTGTGTCTCTCTTTTTCTCTTCCTTTGTTGCTCTTTGCTTCTTTCTCCCTCTGTGTTTTTTAACCTCTAACTTCTTTTTTCCTTTTCTCTCTTTTCTCTTGTCTTTTCCTACCCTTTTTCTCTCCTTCTGTCTTTCTAATTCTCTTTGGATTTCTTTCTTCCTCTCCCTTTCTTTTCCCCCTCTCTCATGACTTTTTATCTTTTGTTTCTCATGCTCTCTCCCTCTCTCTCTTTATCTTTTTTGTCCTGCCCTCTCTCCTTTTCCTTCCCTCTTTCTCTTATTTCTTTATCTCTCTTTTTCTTTCTCTTTAATCTACTTGGCGCCAAGTTCTGTCACGGTTGCCACGGCGCACAATTGGCCCCGCCCATGGACATTGACTGAAACGCGTTGACAGATTGCTGCCTGACTACTTAAACGTTGTCTTGTGAGTCGCCTTTTGTCGGTGAGTCTGCGAAACTCCTGATAAACTCTGTTATGATATGTCAAGTGTGTGAATCCCTGTTTTTGCCTGTATTTTGCTCTTGTTTTGTTCTCTCCCGATCTGTTTTCTTCTGACCACTTCCTCATCCCGATCAACCTACTTCCGCGACCAACGACCCCGGATCGAGTGTGGGCTCATTCCTCTTCTCCCCAATAAACTGAGTAACGTTACGCGAGTGGGTTCTGCTTCCTGTTTCTGGTCCTGGTCCTGACAGAATCGTGTTGAAAAGTTCTTGCAGAGTTCATGCATAAATTCAGCGTTTTTGCAATAAAATGTAATTTTACGAATAGCATTGTTCAGCTATTGGGGATATTACAAATGTATATATAAAAAAGCACCAAAATGAATGTTCTGTGTGAAATGTATCCGTTTCCTTGGAAACGAGTATTTTCAAGAAACTTCGCAATGTTCAACTGTTGTTAAATAGCTTTCTTCTCTGATGTCCTATGCTTAGCTAGCAACAGGCCTTTAAAAAATTGCCTGGCACGGGCCCTTCCCGTTGGAGAGAAACGACTGGCATTGAAGGAGTTCATCTTGAAATGGTGCAGTCCATTTACCTGTTTGTGAGCTTTGGTGAGCTGCTCCAGATTGTTTTCAAGGTAAGAGATTTTGCGTTTCTGGGCGGTGCTGACCTCTCGCTCTTCAGAGCTCACCTGAGCGTTCTGGATGGAAAGCACAGTTCACACAGTCATTTTTTTCCCCTGGAAATTATCCTCAGTAGGGTTGCGGGGGTGCTGGAGCCCATCACCGATTCATTATTATCGATAATATATTATTAAAAAAAGAATCTGAGGAGCTGTTTGAGAGCCAAAATGAGCTTTGTATCTACCACCCCAAAAATATGATTTCGATCATACGTTATTCCCGTTCCATAGGTGTAGAAGAAGAGAAAGAACTCTGTGTAGAATAGCTCCACCCACCTTTTTGACTTTAATAACCAAGTCCTGGACAAAAAGTCTTCTGAGGTTGTGAAGCGTCTGCAGCTCCCGGGCCTGTGGAAGGAAAAACTCAGGAAACAGAATCCTCAGAAACGTAAAGCATTCTTCCTAGCCACTGACCACCGTCTCCTCCAGTCCCTTCAAGTCCTGCTGAGTTTGCTCCCGTTTGTCGTGAAGTTCCCTGTCGAGGCGAAGGAGACCGTGACCCGAAACCCAGAGACGATCGGGGATTATTTAGTTTTTTTTTTCTAAAAAGACGTACGTGAGTTCCTGCAGCTGGCGAGTCTTTTCCTGTTCTACCGCTTTCAGCTTCTCGTGTTCCACCCGCCACCTCTCCTGTTCCAAGGTGATCTCCTGCTTCTGACTGCCGGGGCGGCGTCCGGGAGGATTCGGGAGGAGGAGCGAAATCAAATACGATGGATTTAGAAACAACTTCTCGGCCAATGAATAACATTTAATTATGGCATGGTTCCTTCACCTTCCCATGGCCAAATGCAAGCAAATTCAAATTTTAAAATAAAAAAAATCCAGCAGTCGTTGAATTTGATGACCAAAATAAAGTCACTATCTTGCTGCTAGCACATACTTTGTGCTATTTCGAGCTGTTCCTATCTATGATGTATGATCTATTGGTGTGAATGGGCTGCTATAAACTGACATGAATTCTGCCATTCTTCTTTAACAATGCACGCGCAGCCTGGCTACGTCACACTTGTTTACAAAGAGGGAAAGGGCTCAATAGGTGTTGGCTAATATTCAAATACGTAAAATAAAAGAAAGTACTGTATGTATAATAAGCCAAAAATGAGCCAAATTTGGACTCATTTTGATGATGTTGATTATGTCATGGTTGCCATGGCGCCCAATTGGCCCCGCCCATGGGCGCCAGCTGAAGCTCGTTGACAGATTGGCTGTCAGTATTTAAACGCTATCATGTGAGTCGCCTTTTGTCAGTCCGTCTGCGAATCTCCGTTTTTACCCAGCGAGCCCTTTTTTGCCTGTCCTGTGCGTTTGCTCGTTTTCCTCCCGCCACGATCCGTTTGATTTCAACTTTTTCCGTTCCCGACACCGTCATCGCTCGGCTGAGCAACCTACTCCCCGCGACCGACTATCTCCAGATCGAGTGTGCACTATCTTTTTCCCCAATAAAACTGGGAGTAACGTTACGCGAGTGGGTCCTGTTTCCTGTTCTGGTCTCACTCTGACAGATCGCTTCGAAGCAGAGCGCGTTCAAACTTTCAATCAGCTGCTGATTTTTGGCATTCTGTTTTGCTTATTTTAACTTAGATTTTTTTTTTAAGTGTGTTTTTCAGAGGATATGTTTCAAAATTGGTTAACTTATTTTACATTTTCTCATTTATTTATAGCGCTGAAGAGTTCATATTTGTCATTTGTGTTTTATCGTCTCGCATTTTCAGAGAATTTGGGGTGTTGTTCGACATAAATCTGTCGG
This sequence comes from Urocampus carinirostris, assembly GCF_059441175.1. Classification (NCBI taxonomy): domain Eukaryota; kingdom Metazoa; phylum Chordata; class Actinopteri; order Syngnathiformes; family Syngnathidae; genus Urocampus; species Urocampus carinirostris. The sequence goes on from NC_142366.1 coordinate 24,156,471, forward strand.
AAAAAGCTAAAATTGTTCAGCCTTTTACATTGTTTTGTAGATTTGTGATATTTCCATGTAAAACATAGGAAATGACTCAATAATTTGGTGCATAATGTTTTATCATTATTAATAATAGATCATTAAGAAAAACTGAACATCTAAGGAGTTGTTTGGGAAGTGATGGAGTGTTTCGAGCCAAAGGGACAGTTTTCTAAATAGAGCTGTCCTCTTGGGTACGACCGGTAGGGGGCGGTGGCGCTTCACGTGACGATGCGATAATGACAAGCCACCAGAGCAGGCGTGTCGGTGTCATTTTTACACCGTTTAAACGTTTCTTCATATATTTTTATCAGTGAGCCGAATCAAAAGTGCCTGTTTTCTATATAGAGCTGTCCTCTTGGGTGCGACCGATAGGGGGCGGTGGCACTTCACGTGACGATGCGATAATGACAAGCCACCAGAGCAGGCGTGTCGGCGTCATTTTTACACGTTTCAAAGGTTTTTTCATTTATTTTGTGGTCTATCGAGTCAGACCGCCAAGAAACATGGCAATTTCAAGAAATTTCAAGGATTTCAAGCACCTGAACCCCCGCTATAATAAAATAACAGCAACTGAGAGGGATAAGGTTGCCCAGGATCTTGAAGACATTTAAAAACGAATGAAAAAACATTCAAATGGATCCCAAAATTCAGCCATTTTCAAACGTGTGTCCCTCCCAGCCGTTGCGAGCTCAAGTGCTGCTGAATTTGGTAGCAGCTGCAAGCTAGCAATATTGCTTTTGGAAAACAGGAGAGCAGGGCATTATAGTCATTTCATCACGTATCAAATAAATGCAATTGGAGATGGTCCTCACTCCTGAAGCTCGGTGATCAACTTGTCCTTGCTGTCCAGTTCGTCCCTCAGGCTGCTGATCTGCCGCTGATGAGCTTCCCGGTGGGACAAAATTTGCTTCTCGACGGCTTCCTACAAAATAAGAGCGAGGGTATCATGCATACACGGTCCTCTTCACGCTTCTCGCTTAACTTTAAAGAGAGTACCTTCACTTCATTGGCCGACTGGATCTCATTTTCCATCACATTAACTCTCTCTGGAGAGAAGAAAATGGTCGTTTTTAAAACTTGTACGTGTTGCAAAAGAAAACAAAAAAAATGAATATTTTTTTCGCTTAGGTCATTTTTTCTTATTTTTCGATATATCGGTTAAATTTGAGAGAAATACAGTTTTTAATAACAATAACTCTCCGGTTTCAAGACAACATTAATAATTAACTCTGAAAAGTGGCCTGCCCCATTTTTCCCAACTTGAAACACAATAAGACGACTCATTGCAAAAAAAAAAACAATTGTTGCTAAGAATTAAGGATTGATCATCAGAATATATAACAGAGCAACACTTTAAGTTTATTATAAATCTACTTATAACATTCATTGAATGTTATCCATATGCTATCAGTATGTACCTGTATTTACTCATCTTCATTCGTGCAATGTTTGGGTCGCGTCGTCCGCTACAAGCCACGTGAACTCCTCTTTCCACAATTATTTTAATGTACGTTTACATTTTGTAGCGTCATCCATTTTGTTAGCTTCTTTTGAATCTTTCTTCTAGGGCTGGCTGAGGTTTTGGCTTGATTCCTAACCGCTTCTCCATTTTTCTTGTGTTCTCTTCGCGTCTACTTTGGAAAATGATGTGCAAAAGCACGACCTTATAAGGCCGGGGAAAGTCCGGAAGCAGGAAGTTATTCGATGCAGGGTTCTGATTGGCTGCCGCGTATGCAAATTTTCAAACGAACCGAAATTTCCCAAAATGAACGAAAATTTTCAAAACTGAACGAAAATTTTAAAATCGGAATAAAGCAAACGATTGTAACAAGCTACCATTCCATCCTGTCCAAAAAAAAAAAAAAGACGTTATTTCAGACACTGCATATGTAACAGAGTTGAAATGTGATTGTTTTGAATGTTTTTTTTGAATTCTCACAAAATCTGTGTTTCTGTTGTATTACTGTTAATATTCTTGTACCTCATTCAGTTGTTAAGTCATGGGCGTCTGCGACTGTCTTTTTCGTTTGGCACTTTATGGGCTTCAGCGCTTGCCGTAGGTTTAGTGAATTTGTAAGCGCTGAAGGTAAGATGTGCCCAATATCAGTTGGATCAAAAATGCATATTTTGCTAGACATATGAGCTGCTTTCGCAAATTATTCTTGTATATAAAGATATATAAGTTGTGCTGAATGATGTATATTAAAAAAAGCACTAAATATGAAGTAAAGCAATACAGCTTGAAACGATGATGCAACGTGTTTTGAGGCAAACACGCCACGAGGTGCGGCCTGTTGAGCGATGACCCGTTTTTTGTATCTTTAATATTTTAGATAATTGCAGTCGTGAACAGATGCCCCTGACTTTTGTATTGTTTTGTTTACTGAATGCAGGCAATAAACCCAGAGATTGTGAAACCTTGTGTCGTGCATGAAAGAGGGTCGCTACACATATACACTTCACAAGAAAGAAACAAATCTTGATCCGCTGGCGGATAATATTCCAATATTTTTTCTTATTTTCCAGAGTTTCACACCCCCACTATTTGATCAATTACAGCATTAAAAGATGGAATATTATTTTCCAGGCTGATTCCATTTAGTTACATTTCTAAGAGACACGAGGACCCGGCCCCTCGGCCAAAATGACGCCCCCACCCCACCATAAAAACCGACCTTGTGCTCTTATCCTGACGATTTCTTCGTTGAGCGCGTCCACGTTTTCCTCCAACTGTCTTTTCTTCTGCTCCACGTTCTGAAGACTGTCGGCCAGGGATTTGATTTTGGCTTCGTACTGCCCGCAAACCGAGCACAAACACGGGAAAAGAACAAGCGTGAAGACAAAAAACTGTACTTTTTGGGAGCATATTTGAGGGGGGGATGCGCGGGGTCGCCGGATGTGAACCATCGCAAAGGTTGTATAGCCCGCATACGTCACTTGCTTCCACAACTATCCATCCATCCATTAGCTGCACCGCTTATCCTCAGTAGGGTCACAGGGGTGCTGGAGCCTATCCCAGCTATCTTCGGGCAGTGGGCAGGGGACACCCTCACCTGCTTGCCAGCCAGTTGCAGGGCACACAGGGACAGACAACTCACTAACTTATTCACACCTAGGGAATGTGGGAGGAAACCGGAGTGCCTGGAGGAAACCCACACAAGCACGGGGAGAACATGCAAACCCCACACAGGAAGGTTTGATCTCATGACCTCAGAACTGTGCCGCACACGCACTAACCACTGTGCCGCCGCGCTGCCCGCTTCCACAACAACTTTTACATGAAACTAATCTTTTTTCACCAACATTTCGTGGATTTATTGAGTCGGTCGCACGATACAGAACTGTCACAGTTGCCATGGCGCCCAATTGGCCCCGCCCATGGACACCAGCTGAAACGCGTTGAAAGATTGCTCCTGCCACCTCTTAAACACTGTCCTGTGAGTTGTCTTTTGTCAGAGCGTCTGCAAAACTCTGTTTTGACACGTCTAGCTCTGAGATTCTCCATTTTTGCCCGTGTTTTTGCTCCTGTTTTGTTCTCGTCCCGATCCATTTGATTTGGACCGCTTCCGCGTTCCGAGCAATCTACTCCCCACGACCGACAATCTCCAGATCGAGCGTGCGCTCCTTTCTCTTCTCCCCAATAAACTGTGAGTCATGTTACGCAAGTGGGTTCCGCTTCCGGTCCTGGTCCTGACACAGAACTGCATTTAATCACAATTGTTTTCCTGGATGTTGGCAACAAAATTGACTTTTTTGACGCTAAAATTGGGACTATAAGCCCTGACTTTTTCCCAAGCATTCAACCCTCCGGCCCATGCAACAATGCAGCAAATGGATGCATAGGCCGCTTTGTTTTCATTTTGATATTTTCTTTTCTTTTTTGCATTATTCCCCTCAACCCTCCATGTTAATGGCTCGTTTTATGCATAACGTTACATGCTAAATGTATAATATGGACGGAAAGCAACATAAACAATCCGAAAGAGCCTCTCCTCTAAAACGAAAATGTTTCCCGTCACGACAACAAAGGGGATAAGCCGTGAGGGGCCGCCTCCTCCTCCGTGGGGACTGACACAAACACCGTGTGCTGTAGGGGGCAGCAGAGTCCACATACACAATGAGACAGCTTATGCGTTGCCCAGACCGCCGTCAGCGCTACATCCACTTTTTTGGGGGATGGGCAGAGCATGTCGGTGGGTGAGCACTGCCCGCCTTTGCCCCCCCTTGGTAACACCCCCGGGCGAGAGGCTTTGGACGGAAGAGACGCGGCAGGCTTACTTGCGAGGTGCGAAGCTGGCAGGCGGTTAAATCTCTCTCGGCGCTCTCCATCTTTTGGCTGCTTTCCGCTTGCGAGCTTTCCAAATGTTTGTTCCGTTTGACGATGGTCTTCACCTCCGATTTCATTTTGCTGATGTAGAGCCGGACCACCGTGAACTCCTCGTCGATGACGCCGCTGCTTTCGTGCTGCTCGTGGGAAAGCGGCAGATTCCAGTCACACCGGGGTTCTATTTTATACACCTTGTTCATGGCCCAATACAAACATTTTCTAAGCACCTTCAAGGACAACTTTTGAACTTTTCCGGTACCTTCGAGAAAAGTCGAGTCATGTTTATTTGTTTGGTCTCAAAGGGCTGCACAGACTCCAGACTATTATGACAGCATCCCCTGATCTAAAACCGACATGAGGGTGAGGGAAAACTCAAACATCTGAGCAGGAGGAACCTAAGGAGAAATCCAGCGCTGATCAAAAAATCCTTTCATTCTTTGTTTTTGATGACTATATTAAAGTGGCTACCTTGCTGCTAGCACGTACTTTGTGCTTTTTTGTGCCGTCCCAATTGTATTTGGTAATACACACCTGAAAATCTAACAAAACCACTTTCATATTAAAAGTTTTTGGTCCTGATGATAATCTTACAAGAACTCGTACAGCTTCGAATGGGCAAAGTCAAGCCCTTTTCAAGCACTTTCAAGGGCAATTTTTCCAAATGTTTCCCGTACACTCCAAAGAAATCCAAAAGAATATTTTTTGTTTCCTTTTACTTGGATGGCTAAAATAAAGTGGCTACCTTGATGCTAGCACGTACTTTGTGCTTTTTTTTTGTGCCGTTCCTATTTAGGATCTAGGACACCAATGTCAAACAGGCAGCCCGCAGGCCGGATCCGGCTCGCTAAGGGATCGAATCCGGCCCGTGAGACAACACTCAGAGAAGCGCAAGAGAAAACAAGCTGCAGCTTGAAATATGTCCACTTGGTGCCTCCAACAAAGACACTGTACTTGTATCTCTCTCTCCCTCTCCCTTTATCTATCACTGTCTCCCACTCCCTCTCACTTTTCTCTCTCTCTCCCTCTCCCTCTATCTATCACTCTCACGTTATCCCTCTCACTTTATCTCTCTCACTCTCTCACTTTATCTCTCTCTCTCTTTTTCTCTCTCTCTCTCTCTCTCATTCTCTTTCTCTCTCTATTTCTCTCTCTCATTCTCTCTCTCTCTTTCTCTCTCTCTCTCTCTCGCTCTCTCTCTCCTTTTTCTCCCTTTTTCTTTCTCTTGAATCTACTAGTCCGGCCCCCGACAGAATGTTTGCTCTATCGTGTGGCCCCTGAGTTCAAATGAGTTTGACACCCCTAGATTCTAGGATCTTTTTGTCAATGGGCTGCTATAAACTGACGTGAATTCTGCCATTCTGCCTCAAAAATGCATGCGCAGCTAGAAAAAGTCACACTTGTTTATAAACACAGAAAGGGCTCTAGAGGTGTTGGCTAATAATGGAATTTAATTTGGAAGATGGCAAAAGAAAGTACTGTATGTATAAAAAGCAGAAAAATGAGCCAAATTTGGACTCATTTGGATTATATGAATTGTGCTTCCAATCTTTCAATCTAAGAGACTGCTGATCTTTTGCTTTTCGTTTGACTTCTTTTCATTGAGATTTTTTTGCGTTTCACGAAGGAACCACAAGAACCGGACCTTCTCGGAGAACCGAGCCGGAAGGGGATCCAACGATTTACCTTGATGTCATTGCTTCCGACCGCCAGGCCGATTTCCGTGAGATCCTTCAGTAACGACGTCATCATTTCGGCCACTCGTTTCTTTTGGTGGTTGGTTATCTCCTTCAGCTTCAGGAGCTCGCAGTCGATGGACGCCAACGAGGTCTGGCGAGCAGATACGAACCTTGACGGGACCTCCTCCTCGTCCCCCGACCCGTAGGGGGTGACCAAGACTTACCGACTTTGCGTTGAGTTCCTCAGTGAGGGCTTCGAACTCCTGCGTTTTGTTCTCCACCTCTTGGCTTTTGAGATCGTAGTTGACGGCCAGTTCTTCCAGGGCCTGCAGGACCTCCTTCACCTCCTCTTTGGAAGCTTCGTTCTCCGTCAGGAGACGTTTCAGCTCCGTCTGCAGGCTGTCGTGGTCCCGCCGCGAAGAGGCTAGTAGCTTGAGAAATCCATACGTAGCGTTAGCTAAAAATCGAGTTCTACGACGTCTCCATTGCGGATCGTCGTTAAAAGGACCACGTGTATTATCTGCCCACTAGATGTCGCCGTATTCCGAGTGCTCGTAGCACAACAAAAGAAGACAATTACGGGGATCAAAACGCATTATTACTTTAGAAAAAAAAAAAATCAAAAAGGAAAAATGGTAGATGAGAGATCAAATTCGGGGTTTGTACGGGTGCTTGAAATCCTTGAAAATGCTTACATTTTAATGTTGTGGTTTCAAGGTCTGGAAAATACTTGAATTTAGGTGCTTGAAAATGCTTCTCGGCAGTCTGACTTGACAGACTACACAACAATTGAAGAAACATTTCAAACGCGTAGAAATGACACTGCACGCCTGCTCTGGTGACATCATGACCTTACCAAAGTAATAGTGGTCATCGAAGTATGTAATCCCTTTTTTATTCTTTTCTATTCTGTCTTTCCTTTTTTCTTTCTTTTTCTCAATTTTCCCCTTTTTTTGCTTTATTTTCTCTCGTTTTCTTGACTCTTATTTCTTGTTCCCTATTTTTTTATTCCTTTCCCTTCATCTTGGCTTTCTTGGTGAAAGGCTGGGAAGTAAAAGGCTGCTTTTTGCTCCCTTTCAGTATCCGTAGTCTTTATTTTTCCTTGCACGACACAGGACATCTTGTGGACCAATATCGAACACTGTCCCTTTAAGAAGAGCGGAATGTTTTTATCAGCGGTGTTTTTGTGGAAAAGCCCATCGGTCCCTAGCTCAGCCGGACCCTAGCTTCCAAGGCCCCTAACTCAATGGTGGCAAATGTTGTGAAGGGGAATGACAGAAGAGTGTGTCCTCACCTCCTCTTGGTCCACCAACTGCTCCTTGAGCGTCTCCACCATTTGAGATTGTTGATTAATCTCCTCGTCCTGGAAAGAAGAAGATCATGACTGATTTGATTCGGGCGCAGAACAAAAAATAACAAGAATTTCAACAACAGTATAATATTTGCACACCACCAGCTCTACAATATAATGGTTTCTTCCCGTTTTGAGAACTACACTATGGATTACTTCTATCCTATGGACATGGGTTTTAACGCACAAGAAATGCGTGTATTCAAGGAATTTCAACTCCTTGCCCTGAAGAATTCTCGTGCCGGCGTGATGAAGGGGCCTATCGTGGAGGAAAAGACGGAGCTAGCGAAGCGGCTAGCGGCGTTATAAGTCTTCGGTACCATCCGTAATCATGGTAAATGCAAACTCACGACCAAATAAGATCATCGAGTGCTGGTGGAAAACATCGAAGCGAACGGGGAGAGCAGTTGCTGTGTTTTGCGGAAACGTGGCTCACGTTTAGCATTCCGGACGCTAACGTGTAGCCACCCGGAGCAATTCGGCTTCAACGCCGCTAAACAGAGACACGAAAGCCGGGGGGAATCGGAGAGGAGGCGGACTTGCTAACACGAGGTGGTGTATCCCTGGATTTTCACAAAGAAAAGTTTTCCATCTGCCGCAGGGATGTCGAATTTTTGGACTGGCGTGACGTCATCCACTTCGCTACAAACACCCCTAGGGCATCATGTTCATCTGTTAATAAACAACAGGGTAGACGGCTGGAAGTGTGAATTTCCCTACGGGGATGAATAAAGTATCTATCTATCTATCTATCTATCAAAAACCTGTAATAGTGACATCTGCTGGCCTAAAATGATCATTCCAAGACTACATACATCCATTTATGCTATCTCGAATTAACAATGCGATAAAATCCGTTTGATCAAAAAAAAAACTAATATTTTGAAGTAAAATCTCATTCTGGATGATAAAACCATAAACAAATGTATTAAATTAGGCCTTTGCAGCAACTCACATAAAAGGTACATCAAAACTTAAATAGCTCCCTAAAACTATTAACAATAAATAAAAATGTCAATTACCCCAGCGTGACTTCGATTAACTCAAAACAAAAAGTGGAAAAGCAATGGTGTCAGAACCAGCACAGAAACAGGACCCACTCGAGTGACGCTCTCACACAAGCCTTGTATTTTACGGGAAATGGGGACTCACGTACGTTAGGCAGCCGGTCTGGCGTGGAAAGACAGGAAGCCAGAGACCGACGAGATCGATTGCAATCGCTCGAGTTGATATCAGACAGATGGGGTCGATACCGGACAGGACGGGACGGACAGGATCGATAACGAATCAGGATATCGAAAATAAACGGGAGAAACTAGACGGGAACAAAAGCTGGGGAAAATAACAACGGGACAAAAACAGACGGAAACAAAACTAGAACCCAAAATTAAACGGGACAAAAATAAATGGGAACAATACCGGATGGGAAATATCTACAAGAAAACAGGACCAAGTCAGAACCCATGTCTTGTGGGGCAGATTATCGTTGGACTGACAACCAAAGCAAGAGAGCGCTGATCTTATTATAGACAGAAAGCCAATCTCTCAACGAGCCAAAGCTGGCGACAGACGGACAGGGCCAATTGGGCACCATGGCAACCATGACAAATGGAAATTTTAACGGAGTTCGCAAATTGAAAAGTGTCTGTTTTAGAGCCCGATTGAATAACTCATGTTATGGTAAGAGCTCATCACTCAGCTTTCCACTTTAGCGTGCTTTTTCTGCTCTTAATCACAATCACACGTGCTTAATTGACTTACTGTTGTTATGGTAAGAGCTAATATATCAGTCTCCAAGTGAACTCTTTTTACACACGCTTTTCTATTACAGACACGAGCATGTCGGAACGAGTTACCCGAGCTGCCGCGCTGACCTTATAGTTCCCGCTTCGGTGGCTCCGCCCCTGATTGCTTATCCAATCAGAATGTACCCCGCACATTAAAGTCAGAGGAGAGAGAAGAGCAGGAGAGAGGGAAGGATAGGCTCTGCTGCGTCTGAGCCTAAATAAGTTTTCAATCTATTTAAAAAAGTGGCCATGTTGCCAAATATCGGCCTGCCCGATAATCGTTCGACTTCGAGTTAAGGGATCTTCGAACATAGTTCAACTCATATAGTTCCTGATTTACACGAGGACACGGAATAAGAGAATTCAACGACCTTGTCATCCATCTGTTTGTAGAGTTTGGCCATCTCGGCCGGGTAATGTCCCGCCTCGGAGGGTGCGAGTTTGACGCCGGGAAGGTTGTTTGCCGTCTGCGGGGCTTCCGTCTTATCGTTGTGAAGCAAATCAGCGATTTTGGCTTCCTCTTTGGCTTTTTCTTTGTCGAACTGTTCCTCCGCCGGCACCGTCTCTCCTGTTCCGGGCGACATAGCGTTTCGGTAAATGGCGTGTATAAGCCACTTTTGGTTTTGACCTAGAAAGAACTCAAAGTCTGATGTGCGCTATGAAAGGATTTTTTACGATTGACTACGTGTTACATGTATTCGGTTTAATGCAATAAAGATATTCCTGACTGTGCTTTAGTTCAATGTACAATAAAAGGTCAGGGCAGGCTGTGTGAAATGATGTTTTGTCCAGGACATTTCTGACGCAGGACTTCCAGAGATTGTTGGGCACAAAACAACTACCTCGGCACGCCCATGGGAGGAGCTGACACTCCATCATGCGGGGAGAAGATAGCCAATAAGAGAAATCTAAAGTTAGATGCAGATGACACATAGCCAATAGGGGAATAGTAGGATGTCTTCGCTTTGTTTGTTGAAATGTATAAATGATCCCGGGCAACTTGGATGGGGGCCGTCTCCTGTTTACACTTAGATCTGCTCTTAGGAATAATAAACCATCCGCCCCCATGTGGTCATTTTCTCTCAAGAAATGAGCGCGCATAATTGTTGGATGAATGTAGGTCGTGTTTGGTTAATGGAGTCAGATAACTCATTAGAACCATTTGGTAAACGCTACATTTGAAATCCCAACACCTCTGTTTCTACAAGGCCAGCATTTTGACTCTGACTCCGGTCGGTCTCGCTTTTGGCACCCGTTTTTCCACCCGTTCCTGATCTCCCCGTTTGTCTCCGGCTTTGACCCGTTTTTGACCCCTACCACGTTTGCTCTCCCGTCCAGGCTTACAACCTTTTTTTGATCCCGACAACGTTTTTGCTCTCCAGTCAGTCCCGGCTATCGACCTGTTTTTTCCGTCCTTGACACTGCCATCTCCCGCTCCGGAAGATCCACTTCTGTATTCGGATCACGATCCGATTGTGTGAGCGGCTTGCTTACTACGTCCAGCGAGAACCGGATCGCAGGCGCTGCCCCTTCCTCTTTCTATCAATAAACTTGTGGTTACCGCTACGCATTTGGGTCCTGATTCCGTTCTGGTCGTGACACAGAGACTGCTGATCTTTTGCTTTTTGTTTTACTTACTAAATTTATATATTTTTTGTGGCGCATTTTTGTAAAGATCTGTGTCTAAATTTATTATTATTGTTATTGTTGCGTTTTATTATTTATTTGTGAGTTAATATTTTAATTTATATTTCATTGTTTTTTTATTTTCAGAGATTTTGTGTTATCGTTTGACTGGAATTGTGTTCAGAGTGTAAAAATCCAAAATTGCTTTGGGTTTCAATTTTTTTATATAGATCTGTGAATATTTTAATTGGTATTTGGGAGCCGGTTCTTCTCAGTGAGCCGAACCAAAAGAGCCGGTTTTCTAAATGGAGCTGCCCTCTTGGGTGCGACCAGTAGGGGGTGGTGTCGCTTTACACGACAAGGCCATGATGACAAGCCACCAGAGCAGGCGTGTCAGCGCCATTTTTACACGTTTTGAATGTTCCTTCAATTGTTGGGTGGTCTGTCGAGTCAGACTGCCGAGAAGCATTTTCAAGCACCTAAATTCAAGTATTTTCCAGACCTTGAAACCACAACCTTAAAATGTAATCATTTTCAAGGATTTCAAGCACCCGTACGAACCTTGAATTTGATCAAAAATGAGGTGAATACAGCAAACGATAAAGGAATAAATGTCGGAATGGTCTTCTGACCTTTCCTCCAGCGGCTGATTTCGGTTTCCAGTAGGTTGACGCTGCTCCTCAGGACCTTGTTCCTCTCTTTCTCCTTCTCGTATTTGCTCTTCCATTGCTCCGCCGTCAGCTCCACGTTCAGAGTGACCGTGTTTTTGATGGTCTTGGCCCTGGTTTGACACAAAGATCAGCAAAATCCGTCCAACATTCTGTTTTTTTTCTGCTTTTAAAGGGACCGCGTGTGAGATCAGACCCGGGGTTCTCTGACGTGGTGCTCCGAGAACAGTGGATGATTTTCACGTTCATTTTTGATGGCTTTTTTTTAGATCTTGTTTTTTTAAGAGTAGAACATTTAATATCAGTGGTCTTCTTGTGGAAAACCCCAACCTGATTCGAACAGGAGCTTACCACTAACCCACTCCTATCTGTCCCCTTTTGTTAGTCCGTCTGCGAACCTCAGTTTATTCTAGGCAAGCTTTTTCGACCCTGACTCACTCATGTTTTTGCCCCCGTCTGTTCCCCGGCTTTGACCTGTTTTTTGATCTTGACCACGTCTACTCTCCTCTCCTGGCTTCCGACTCGCTTCCAACCCCGACCATGTTTTTTGCTCTCCTGTCCTGGTGACTGACCCGTTTTTTTCCGTTCCCAACACCGCCATCGCTCGCCACAGAAGTCCCACTTCCGCGCTCAGAGCGACCTGCTTCCTGCACCCAGCGATCACCGGACCGTGGCTGCAAACCTTTCCTTTCTCCCCAATGAAACAGAGAGAAATGTAACGCAAGTGGGTCCTGTCTCCGTTCTGGTCTTAATACCCTGCTGTAAAAACAGCTTCGTGTTTTTACACAAACTGTCACGGTTAACACGGCACCCAATTGGTCCCCGCCGTGTGGCGCCAGGTTCTGTCATGGTTGCCAGGGCGCCCAATCGGCCCCACCCATGGACACCAGCTGAAACCAATGACAGATTGCTCCCTGACTCCTTAAACGCTGTCCTGTGAGTCACATTTTGTCAGAGCGTCTGCGTAACTCTGTTTTGACACGTCTAGCCCTGAGAATCCCCGTTTTTGCCAGTGTTTTGCTCCTGTTTTGTTCTCGCCCCGATCTGTTTGATTTTGACCACTTCCTCGTTCTGATCAATCTACTTCCCGGATCGAGTGTGCGCTCATTCCTTTTCTCCCCAATAAACTGTGTGTAACGTTACGCGATTGGGTTCTGCTCACCGTTTCCTGTCCTGGTTTGTGACACAAACACAATCATAAAGACTGCTAAACATTCGCTGGATGTCTTGATTAAGTCTTGAGTTTAAAGTGTAGACAACACAAAATGGCGGTCTGGCTTTGTATGCTTCCTGGGGATTCATTTGGATTTTGTGGAGAAACAATACAAGTTCTGTTTTTGTGTTTTTATCGGAGGTTTATAGGAGCACGTTGACATAGTTTCGGTCGGTCGTTTTTGCGTGCCGATGTGTTCCGGCTCGCCAGTAATAATACAGAGGGGATTCGATATGCATTCGATGTCACAGGTGTCAAACGGGCGGCCCGTGGCCCAGATCAGGCCCGCCAAGGGTTTTCATCTGGCCCGCAAGACGACACTGAGAGAAGCGCGAGAGAAAAATGAGCTGGGTCATATTTGTTTACAAAGAGGGGAAAAAAACGCCCGAAAAATAAGCCCGATTTGGACTCATTTTATTGATATCGATTACTCTGAAGCAGACTGCAGCTCTTTTGCTTCTTGCTTTCAAAATTTGAATGGATATTTTTGGCGGATTATTAAGAGGATCTGTTTCCAAATTGGTTGAAATTTTGGTTTTATTTTAGCATGTATTCATAGCATTGAAGAGTTACGTATACTAATGGATATTTTATTGTTTTTTTTTAATTGTCAGGGATTGTCACGACCAGAGCAGAAGAAGAACCCATACGCGTAACGTTACTTTCAGATTTCAGATTTACTTTATTGTCATGCGTGTACACGTGTATACAGAACGAAATGTCGATACATCTGACCCGCACAGTTACTTTGAACGTCGGCCGGGATAGATAAGATTAACCGTGTCTTCGTCAGAATTTCAGCGCAGCAGTTTTTCATCTCGCGGTTCGATGCCACTTCCGGTTGTTAAATGGTCCAGTTTATTGTCCAGAGAGCGAACGTTGGAGAGCAAAATAGATGTTAGAGGGGTTAGCCTTTAGCCTAGCTGTTAGCCCGGCCCGCTTCCTCGCTTCCTCGTCCGGCGGTCACGCCGCTGTCTTGCCACTCTGCTTCGCTGCTTTGTAGGCCGCCGGGTCTTGTTGACATAGCAGTCCGTGGCTAATAAACACTCCCGAGTGGTCGTAGCACCGAGCGCTTGATGTCTGGATGATCGCATGTCCAGCAAAAAAAACTGCGATGGTATCTTAATCTACAGTTCGAGCCGACTTTGTGCGCCGTCAAAACTGAGTCGAAGACTGGGTCTTATGGCCGACGTGTAAAAAAACTGTTGCGAGCCGATGCAGCCGCAGCCGAACAGGGGCGCCGCCATGATGTGTACTTCCAAGTTTATTGAAATATAGAGCAAAGGCAGCGGGAAGCAAACCGCTTACGGGATCGGAGCGTGTTCCGAATGCGAAAGTGGATCTTATGGAGCATAGTTAGATGGAAAAACTGGTCTTTAGCCGGGACGGGAGATCAAAACGTGGTCGGGGTCAAAAAAAAACGGTTGTAGCAGGAGACAAACGGGGAAATCAGGAACGGATGAGTGGAAAACGGGTGACAAAACAGGACGGACGGGAGTCAGAGTCAAAAATGCTTGCCTTGTGAAAACAGAGGTTCGCTGACGGACTGACAACAGGCGACTGAGCTTAAGTAGGACAGGGAACCAATCAGGTAGCCGGCAGTAACTGGCGCCAAACGAGCGGGCACAGGTGATACTAATCAATCATCATGACAGGGATGTGTTTTTGTTCAACCTGAAATCTGTTCAGTGTGTTAAAAGCTAAAATTGATTTGGATCTTACGTCTGTGAATATTTTTAATTGATATGTCATGTGAATTCTGGGATCCCTTGCAAAACGTACCAAAAAACGAAATCATTTATTTTTATCATAATTGATAAAATATCATTAAAAAAAAAAAAAAACCATCCGAGAAGCCGAGGAACCGAAATTCCCACGATGACTTTGGTAAAGCTGTCCTCTTGGATGTGGCAGTAGGGGGCGGTAACGCTTCACACGACAACTCGATAACGGGGACTGGCGCCACCCTTGGCGTCATTTGTATGCACTGTTTACGTTTTCTTTCATTTACAAGCGTGTTCTATCGCGTCAGACTGCGAGGCAATGCGAATCATTTCAAGCATTTTCAAGCACTTTACACAAAATTCAAGCGCCGTGGAAAACACAATTTCAAGAATTTCGAGGAACGTTAGATTTAGATATACCTTTGTCCGAAAAGCAGCGTGGATCGTGTCTCTGCGTCGTTGTAGGAAGAAGGGGAACAGCAAATAACCATGGTGGTCCGGCAGTTCCCTCCCAGGGAGTCTTGCAGGATCCGGGTCATTTTACTGTCCCGGTACGGAACGTACGACTGGAAAAACACAATTCCGAGAATCGGAGTCATAAAAGCCTCTTCTTGTCACACGCTAGCATCGTTTTTTTAGGAATTCTCCTGGAAAAAGTTGGTCCTCTCATTTCTTTTACCAAATATTTCCAAAGATTTTTGAGTACCTGTAGCCAATGTTCATGTTCCCTGTCATTTTCCTTCCGGGTCTGAGCGTTCACACAAAGTCGCTGAGCAACGCTTGAAACAACAGTGAGCGACGGCAACTCATTATCATTCAATCGTTATCAAACATGTCCAAAACTTGACATCAAGTTACATTTTGCCGAGTTTCCGGCAATGCAAAATTATTTTTGACTTTTGAATGAATCGACTCATGTACGATTGCAAAGATTGTACGGCCTACAAAGGTCATTTGTTTTGACAATTATTTCGCAAGATTTCCATCTCTTTTTTTGTCTGGTATCTTTGGTGCATAACACTAACATTTTGGGGGGCTTATTGAGTCGGTTGCACGATACACAACTGTATTTAATTACATTTTTTTTAGTGGAAATACAATGTTGGTAACACGATTGACTTGGTATCATTGGAGATTATTTGAATGTAACACAAACTTTTTCTTCTTTTTCCCCGTTTTTTTTCTACTTTTTTAAAAATTCCTTTAAAAAAATCTCATTGTGTTTATTTTTTTCCTAGCTGTTACTTTTTTCTTTTTGTTCTCTATTTACGTTTTTTTTCCTTTTTTTCATTCTTTTCTATTTTTTCTGGCTTTTTTCTTAATTTTTCCTTCTTTTTTCTCTTCCTTTTGTGCCTTTTTTTTAGCTTTTCACTACTACTATTTCTTTTTTGTTCTATTCCCTTCTTCCTTTAAGTCAATTTGAGCATCATTTTACTTAATATTTGGTCATGTTGGGATGAAAGAAGCAAAAACAACCTGAAGAGCCAATTAGGATCCGAAAGAGCCGGTTCCTTTTAGTGAGCCGCGCCGAAGAAGCCGGTTCTCGAAAAACTTCACTCAACTTCGTTCTACTTGGACCTTGACTTCAAAATACCGCATTTAGAATACAGCGTCAGGGGAACCCGTGTATTTTTACCTTCATGCACTGTCTCTTTGACTTAAGTCGCTTCTTAATTAGCAATTTGGAGCCCTCATTTTTGTGAGCTGGCTCGATTTTCTTGTGTGCAGAAAAGCTCTGGGCAGTGTGCGATTGCGCACGCGCGCAGCTTAGAGGGGACATTGCCTGTAGCAGCAAGATGGCGATTCAATGTCTGAGGCTCATGTTATTTAAATTAAAAGGAAATGTCAGCCACAAAGTATTAAAAAAACGTGATTATTGAATAGTTAATGTATTTTGTTATATTTATTACCACTAGGAGGGGCTGAAAAATACACAATGCCCCTTTACAGTGAAACGAATACAATTGAGAGCAATTTAATACTCCTTTAAATCGAGAGTTCTTACAAATTGGCCACTAGAGGGCGGCAAAGACAGCCATGCATGATGTGGTCTTCAAAACGTGACTTGCACATTCCTACAATTTGTAATAATGTCACTAAATAATGATGATAATAATAATCCAATAAAAATAATATTATTCAACTGACTTTAAAACTAGTTTTCAAAAGCTTGTGGTTTAGAAACGATAACTAAGTGAATAATATGACAGGGCTTTTGAGTGTAAAATAAAAAAATAAAAAAATAATATACCGGACTTAACTGGAGGTTCGTTAAAGGACTGACAAAGGGTGAGTGAGAGCACTGAGCTTAAATAGAAGGGAAGCCAATCTGTCAACGAGCCACACAGGCGGGGCCAATTGGGCGCCATGGGCAACCGTGACAAAATATCAAAAATGAATGAAAATGATTTTGTAGATCTGTGAATATTTGAATGTATATTTCAAGTGTTTTTCAGGGATCCCCAGCAAAACGTATAAAATTATGAAATATTTTGGTGCATCATGTTTTCTTATTTATATTATTGTTAAGAAACAAAAAATCTAAGGAGCCGTTTGGGAGCTGAAAGTGAGCCTGAAAGACCCTGTTTTATAAATAGAGTGGTCCTCTTGGGCGTGCCCAGTAGGGGCTGGTGACGCTTCACACGATAACAACACCAGAGTAGGCGTGTCTGTCTTCATGAATTGCAAGGTCTATCTAAATGACAACCCTTTCAAAAGTCCAATATTTTCCTGGCCTTGAAAACTCTAAAACGGAAGCCTTTCCAAGGATTTCAAGCAGCCGTCCGAACGCCGACTCACCGAGCCCTCGGCCAGCGCCGAGATGACGTTCCCGAGCGAAGAAAGGGACTTGTTGATCATTTTGGCCTCGTCCAGCACGGTTCCCTCGGCTCCGGTTTTCCCCACCTCGGAGGGGGCGAAACATGAAGTCGGCGGGATTTCTTTGGGAAGGTTGGAGAGAGGAGAAAGGGCGAGGGTCCTACTTTCTCGCTGCCGGCCAGATCCACCAGGTAGAGCTTGCTGGTGAGTTTCTGCTCGGTTTGAGTGTGCTCTTGCTTGATGCTGATTTGGAAAATGCTGTGACTCCTGGAACTGTGCTCGTTCATGTCTGTCTCGAAAGAGGACAAAATAATAATAATAATAATAATTTCCTTGTATTGTCATTCTGTGTAACAATGTACACAGAACGAAATGTCGATTGCATCTGACCCGATGCAGCCGCAGCCAAGAGAGGGCGCCGCCGACCACTTTTTAAGTCTTAGGAATGACTCGGCCGGGGCGCGAACCCGAACCTCCCAGTCTCAAAGCGGGCGCCTTACCATCTAGGCTACTGAGTGGCCGCCTCGGAATTAAAAGCGCTTCCGACCCCGTTTTGGCCCGAAGTCGCTAAATAATCCTCCGTACGGAAGCTCGTTAAACAATCCATGTTCACTGTCGAGACACTTTCTTACGAGAATCCGTTTACCCAGAAGCTCTGGCAAATCGCCCCGAGCAATTTGATCGGGTGAGCGCTAGGAATGGGCGGAGCGATCGACTTTCTCCGTTTGCACTGAAGGTAAACAAGTTGGCATCCTGGTTTGCAGTATTTTGTGACATTTTTAAAAAAGAACTTTGCTTGCACCATTAATGACCTCAGCACTCTTAAGTAACTGAGGGAGGGAGTCCAATTTCAAGTGCTATATTTCTATTGCTATAGGACCCAGGACTCAAAATTAAGTCTAGTGCCCCGAGAACTATAGCATTTTAAAAAATATGAACAACGCAGCATCAGAAAAACTCCACTGCCTTGAAATGGTTCAGTCCATTTGATTCCTATCACTTTTCGTATCTTTGTAGTATTAATGTAGTTTTTTTGTTTCGTTTGTTTATTTGGTAGAATTTCTGCAGTCACATTTTGTAGTGTTTCTGTATTTTTTCTTATTAGTATTAACATAACTACATTATTTTTGCAGTACAATTTTTATAGTAGGTTTTTTTGTAGTATATTTTTAGTATTTTGTAGTTCTTCTGTTGTTGTATTTTTGCATTACTTCTGTCATAATATCTATCACGTAGTATTTTTGCATTAAAATATTAATAATATTACTGTATAGTATTACCGTTGTGTTTTGAGAGTATTTCTGAAGAAGTAATTTTGAAGTATTTCCATATTCATATCTTTGTAATAATAATTTAGGTTTTTTTTTTAAATAATGCTGTAGTTTTATATTTGTTGTATTTGTCTTGTAACATTTGTAAAATAGTATTTCTGTTTCATAGTATTACCGTAGTAGTATTTTTTCATTATCAAAATAGAGACAAAATAATATATGAGAATCCTTTTTTTAAGCACTAAATTAGATATTTAGTTTTGTAGTAATTCTGTAGTATATTTGTAGTAGTATTTTTGTTGCAGACACAAACAGTGGGGACAAAGTTGGCACACAATTATTTTTTTAGTAGTACTATATTTACGATGATATATTTATATAGTCAGTACAGTTTGACCATTCTTGTTCAGCGGGCCTGATGAAAAAAACCTAACGGGCTGCATGTGGCCCTCGGGCCGGAGTTTGCCCACCCCTGCTTTGGGTGCTCGGCACCTCCAAAGTTTTGGATTTAAAATCACCCCTGGCTAGAGCTCAGCTCTTTTACACCTTTACTGCCCTCTAGTGGCAAGAATGAGCATGTGATTTGAATTTATTAAAAAAATATATATATATATAATTACTTTGGATAGGAATGATAATCAGAAATTTACGGGAAACCAGACGAAATCATCCCGGATCAGGCCATGTCTGACATGGATTTGTAGGATGTTCACTATTACTTGAGCAATACTTTTTAATTAAAGGCGGTGTCCGTAAGTTCCAGATATTCGTCTGGTTGACGCCATCTGCTGGCTAAAATCATCATTGCAGTTTCTGTCAAGCTGCCTGCGTGCCGTGTGCACGTATGTGTCTCTCTTAGACGTACTCAAATAATAAACTCTTCTTTTTTTTCATTTTTTGGGGGGTTTGAACTACATTTGAAACAGTCCTTTTCTTACTTTCGCCATTTTCATCCTAGAGTAAATGAAAAAGATGAGAGCACGCGTAAAATTACCCTCCTCCCAATTCCTCCTTTCCTTAAGCCTAATGCACTCGTAGGAACGCCGCTAAAAAATTCAAATAAAAACAGATAGGCGCAGTGAATAAAAATATATAAAAGCTGTTTGAACACCGTTTGTGTCGTTCACACGTACTGAATAAAGAAAAGATTTCGTCCCACTTAAGTTAGAAATAGCACCGGATTCGGGTTTGTCCTCCACCAAAATCTGAGTCTACTGTTATCATTATGCTGGTGACGGGGCGTCGTCAGTCGGTCAGGAGACCCGACGAAGCTGGTGAGAAATCCCCGCCCGGCATCCAGACTCACTTGTGACCGCCACGCTCCTGCTGTTTTTGCCCTCGTCGATGGCGTCCATGACTTCTTCGGGACTGCAGACGAAACGTTCCGTACACCCCTGGGGACACATCACAAGACCCGGCAGGGCGTGGTCAACACTCCGACGCTCCGCTTCGCCGGAATTTCTTTACCGAGAAGAGCAAAAGAAATATTCCGGCCTTGCGGCCTGTGTACTAGATGCATGATGGTAGCTAGCGGGATTTTTTTTTTTTCATGGCCCTCTAAAAATGAACTGCACTGTGTGGCCACGATCCAATATCCCCGGTGGACTATTCCTGAGAGCCGGGGTCGGTAAAGCAATTTTGTGTGGCTCTTCTTTTTCATGATCTCCTTTTTTTGTCATTTCTAATTTTTGAACCGAATGGAATGTGCAAAAAATGCAAAAAAAAAAAACAACGTTTTTTAAAAAATGACAAATAATAGAGATAGGTCTTTTCAAAATGGCAGCGTCAATATAAAAACAATTGGGTAAGACGACATTATCCTCTTCCCTATCTTTTTAGAGTAAAATAAATCATTTATTTCCCTCCATTCCACAATGTTTTAACCCAATGCGAATGAATTACTAAACGCCACCTTCACTTATTTTTGTTTTTGTCATATGCTAACGAGGTATGTTAACGGGGGCGCCGTGAAAAGTAAAGCGGCCATTGTAACTTACAAACTTCTTACTGACAACTCACCAACAGCAACCTCATCAAAATAAAACTCACTGTAGAACAAATCACTTTGTTTGGGTTCCCATACATCCGACACACGTTGAGTTGGTGCAGCCGCTAGTATGCCATGCGTTGTGTGTGTGATACAAAAAGGGGCGGGGCTGTCGTCTGCCTCGCGTTCTGATTGGCCAAAAACAAGCGTTGTTGGATCTATTCATATCTCTCCCCAGGTGCTTCCGATTAGACAATTAAGCTCCTCTACCATGAATACTCCAGGTTTCCGCTTCACATTGTTCAATCATTTTGATTCCTGTAAACATTTACTCGCCACGACAACGAGCTTCTCCTCCCGGGACTTTCTTCTTCAGCTCCAAGTTTATCTACTCCAGCCATCTTTTTGAAGGTATTCCCAAATTTCTCTCAAAGGTTTTTGCCACTCCAAGAAACCTTCTTAAGTGTCCCCTCTTTGGCGGTCCCCTCATCTCAAAACTTTCCTCATCAGCCATCTTATTAAAAGTACTCCTAAATCTTCTTTCCAAGACCTTCACCAACCCAAGACCACCTTCCCAGGTTCATCTCCGTCCTTAGCAGCCCCTTCCTCATCTCAAAACCTTCCTCACCAGCCATCTTTTTAAAGGTACTCCCAAATCTCCTATTCCAGGCTCTCTCTACCCCAAGATTCCCTCTAAAGTTTCTCCTAATCAACAGTCCCGGTTCCACTCTCTCCGATCTAAAGTGAATTCAATTTTTAACGCCTCCTATTGGGGTTCGATCACATGCCTGTTGTACGTCTCTTTGTGCCCTGCATTTGGGTCCGTCCGACATTCTGTCACACTAGCGGCTTTTTTTGGCCATTTTGTCCACCAAAAAGTGAACCGCACTCTATTATCCTCATCACCTAGTGCTGAGAGCAGGGGCCTTCAGAAGGCACTTTTTCGGGCCTGGTGGCTCCATCCATCATCTACAGAGCTTATCCTCAGTAGGGTCGCGGGGGTGCTCGAGCCAATCCCAGCTATCTTTGGGCAGTGGGCAGGGGACACCCTCAACTGCTTGCCAGCCAATCACAGAAAAAGACAAGTCACTTGCTCATTCAAACCTAGGGACAATTTGCACCGGCCAATTCACCTGCCATGCATGTTTTTGGAAACCAGAGTGCCCAGAGGAAACCCACGCAGGCACGGGGAGAACATGCAAACTCCACACAGGAGGTTCGATCTCATGACCTCAGAACTGTGCTCCACACACGCTAACCACTGTGCCGCCGTGCTGCCCTGGTGGCTCTTTTTTGCCATTATTTCCCTCTGAAAAAACTGCACTTGGACAGCCAAGATCCATTATCCCCAATCCCATATCACAAATTTCGTGCAACGCCGGGGCTTTAGGTCTTTTTTTCAGTGACACACGAGAGGGATTACGGTCTACTAAAAATGGACGTCGAACAGAAATAGTATAGTCGTGTAACGCAGCGTTTACCTTGACATAGGGCACTCTGTTTTTGTCCTCGTGGACTGAAAGGTTGGTCTTTGTTACTGAGGAGTAAGAGAGATGTCAGTTAGTCATGATAAAGTAGCAGCTTTATTTGAATTTTTTGAAGTGTCATGATTACCGATGTAAATCCCCCTCGGCGCCAACTGCCTCAGACTCTGATTGGCTCCCTGTCCCTATTTAAACCCACTCCTGTCTGTCGCCTTTTGTCAGTCCGTCTGTGAACCAATGTGTATACAAAGCTAGCCTTTTTTGACCCTGACTCCCACCTGTTTTTGCTCCAGTCTGTCCGCCGGCTTCAACCCGTTTTTGATCCTGACAACCTCTACTCTCCTCTCCTGGCTTACGACTCGTTTCCGAACTCGACCACATTTTTGCTCTCCCGTCCCGGCTACTGACTCGTTTTTCCGATCCCGACACCGCCATTGTTCGCCACGGACCCACTTCCGTATCTAGCGAGGAGGATCGAAGACAGGCGGGAATTACAAGTCGTTGGCCGGGACTGGAGAGCAAAGGCCGTGTCAAGTTCAGACACGAGGTCGGCCACAGGAGGCAGGCAGGTAACGGGGCAAAACAGATCAGGTAACAGGCAAGCAAAACGGGGCAAAGTCAGGTCCGGAAATAGGTTGGTAACAAAGATCAGGCAGAGAAAAACAGGGCAGGAACAGAGTCGGACGTGAAGGCTTACTGAGCTGGTGGCAACAGTTCGCATAACGATCTGACGGCTTCCTCTTGGGGGTTTAAAAAGAGAGCATCAGCCAATCAGCTTTCAGGGCTGTTGGCGCCAATCGAGTAGTCACAGGTGCTCTCAATCGGCAATCATGACAATATCCCATTTCTGGAGTAATCCAATTACAAACCAAGGCTCCAAGAAATATACGATATGTGTGTACTCTATGGCTTTAAGTGTCAATTGGAAGTGAAACAAAAATAGTATTGATTCATTTTCTAGGAGCAAGCGTTCTATCACGTGGAAATCAAGAAATGAAACTCCAAATCTGTCCATCCTACCGTCCAGCAAGTCTTTGATTTTGTCCAGGTAGATTTCAAAATAAGAAACCTAAAAATAGAAGGATTCATGAGAGGTCAACATGCACAAAAATGCTTTTCTTTCTTACTTGAAAAAAAAAGACTTACTTTGATGTGAAATTCCAGGTTCTCATCCATGGAATAAATATAATTGAAAATATCTCCAACGATCCTGGGGATAATTCCCATCATGTCGCCGTCGTGAAGTCTGCCCTTCAGGAAAGCAAAAGAAGAATGGGGGAGTGTCAGGACCAGAACGGAGACAGGACCCACTTGCGTGACGTTTCTCTCAGTTTTATTGGAAGAAAGGAAAGGATTACACCCACGATCCGGTGATCAGTGGTCGCAGGAAGCAGGTCGCTCTGAACAGGTCAGTAGCTGGGACGGGAGAGCAAAAAACGTGGTCGGGATCAGAAATGAGTCGAAAGCCAGGAGAGGAGATTAGCTGTGGTCAGGATCAAAAAACGGGTCGAAGCCGGGGAACAGACGGGAGCAAAAACAGGTGGGAGTCACGGTCGAAAAAGGCTAATCTGAGGTGACAGATAGGAGTGGGTATAAATAGGGATAGAGAGCCAATCAGATTCCGAGGCAGTTGGTGCTAAAGGAGCGGGCACAGGTGCATCACATCGGTAATCATGACACAGACAATGGTAACGGCATATTTAAAGGGACAGTGTGTGGTATTTAGCACGTCCTGGCGGTAAAAACTGAATTCACTCATAGAGAAAAGTCAATAGTGATTTAAATAACAGGCAAAAATACACAAATTATCGTATAAACATGCATTTTTTTAATAGTAGGTTGATAAAGTTCTATTTTTATTTTAAATAACACGAGCTGACATCTTGCATTGAGATGAGTGGTTCATGAATTGTGAGTTCGAAGCCCCGCGAAGCAGGTGTACCAGGTCACTCATTCGGAAATCGATAGCTTTGAGTGTCGTATGAAAGAAAAATGGCAGAGAAACACTGTGGATTGCCAAAGGTTTGGAAAAAACTTCGAACAAATTCAATAAGCACTTCCTTTTCCATCCTGATTTGACATTTTCACTTGTGGCTTCACTGCTTCACTGGGTTTCATTTTGGCATCGATACGGAAAATCGAAAAACTTGCGTCGTGCTCGGGAAAAAAATAATCGTGTCGAAGCCCATATGCATGTTTGAAGCATTTCATCTTTGGGCTTCACTGCTTCATGGGGCTTCATTTTGGCATCGATACGGAAAATCGAAAAACTTGCGTCGTGTTTGGCAAAAAAATGAATCATGTTGAAGCCCATACGCGTGTTTAAGACATTTCCTCTCCGTGCTTCACTGCTTCACGGGGCTTCATTTTGCCATCGATATGGAAAATCGAAAAACGTGCGTCGTGCTCGGCAAAAAAATGAATCATGTTGAAGCCCATACACGTGTTTGAAGCATTTCCTTTCCGGGCTTCACTGCTTCACGGGGCTTCATTTTGCCAACGATACAGAAAATCAAAAACTTGCGTCGTGCTCAGTAAAAAAATGAATCATGTTGAAGCCCATACGCGTGTTTAAGGCATTTCCTCTCCGGGCTTCACTGCTTCACGGGGCTTCATTTTGTCATCGATACGGAAAATCGAAAAAAAAAAAAATTCAACTACGGTTCGGTTTACTCACTTTGAGTCTCGGTTGTGCTTTTTAGCACTCCTTTGCTACATGTAGCAGTCAAATAATCACACTGTCCCTTTATGCGACACCGAGTGGCAGACAGTTACCTCCATGGTGTGCGTTTTCCCAGACGACGTCTGCCCGTAAGCAAATATGGTGCCGTTGTAGCCTCCGAGGACATCTAAGTTCATGGAAAGGAATTCTTATCTATTATTTCTTCTCGGTGATCTAGATCTACACCAACTTACCTTTGACGATCTTCTGAGCCACAGCGTTGTAGAATTGCTCTTGAGTGGTATTGGATTGGAATACGCGATCGAAGTAATAGGGTTTGCCCTACAAACCACCACAACATAGCCTTTCAAATTGGGAAGCAGAAACAGGAAATTTCGATTACCGTATCTCAGTTGTTCGCAGTGATGACCTGGGAATATATCGAAGACCAATAAGAGTAATAACATTCTGGTGTGGATTTTGACTCCCTGGGTGTTCTGATTCACTTATGAATTAATTGTATTTCTAGTTTCTTTTTTTCTTTATTATTATGTTGCAAGAAACAAATGAAAAGAAAAAAGGGATGGCAGGCTAAAGCAGAGAGCAGAGAGCCCCAACAGGGTTTTGAACTGGGCACATATAAAGTAGGCTTGGGCGTATTTCCTCAGGGGTCTGTATTTCTAACCAGCTGGTATCACGTTTCTCTGTTTCAAATATTCGCACCGCCCAAAGGGGCGTTTCTTTTCTTTCTTTGTCTTTGTCTTACCTCTTGTGACTTAAATAAAATACAGTGTAGGGGGGAGGGGCGCCAGAGTAAAGGAGCGTGGCCAGAGAGACGAACGCGGGTAAATTCCTCCTCTCCTGGCCACTCCCCCTCTCCAACTGGCAGTTGTGAAAAGTCTAAATGCCTGGTGTATCTTTTAGCGTTAGCCAGCTTTGAAATTGCTCTCCCACACCTGTGTCCAATTATCACACAACCGTGCCCAATGATCTTGAACCCTTTAAAAGGACATTTTTGGGTCATTGTGTCATTTTCACTTCCGACGCCACGTCGGGTTTCTTTGTGTTTGTTTCTGGGTCCTTGTTATTTTGCTGCTTGTATTTTCCAGTTCTAGTTTTGGTCTTTGTTTCTGGTTTGGACATTTCTGTCATGATTGCTGATTCGGGGCACCTGCGACTGCCCCGTTGGCGCCAACAACCCTGGTCGCTGATTGGTTCCCTGACTCTTTTTAAACCCCCGTTTTCCAAGAGGAGGCTGTCAGACCGTTTGCGAACCTCTGTTCTCAGCTAGGCAAGCTTTGTACTATCCGACATTCTCCTGCCTGTTACCTGTTGCCGACCTGTTTCTGGACCCGTTTCTGCCTCGCTCCTCCGTCCCGGCCATCGACCTGTTTTGCCCCGTTTCCTGCCTGATACCTGTTGCCGATCTCTTTTTCTGGACTCGTTACTGCCCTTGCTCCTCCGTCCCAGCTATCGACCAGTATTCCTGCTGCCTACCACTACCTTCACTCGACACGGAAGTGCCACTTCCGCGTTCCCGCCATCAGCTACCCGTGACCGACGATCATCGGATGGTGGAAGCAAGCACTGCTCTCTTTCTCAATAAAACTGAGTAAAACAAACGCTGTCGGGTCCAGTCTCCGTTTCTGGCCTGTGACAATTTCATTGTTTTGTGACTTTGTACCTCCTTTTTGTAATTAAATGCGATCCCTCCCCCACACGGGTCCAACATCTGTCACCCAAAAAACTGAACACCCGTCCCCAAAATAACGTATGAGGCCTTTTTCTATCAGTCATTTAAACCAATGATCATATCTTACCTTATTTAAGTATATTTGGGAATTATCATACAGTTGAATTATGATATACTGCCCACTGGCTGGAGATAGTGTCAGGGAAGACCAGAACAGAGCAGGAGACCCCAGAGCGTTCGTACAGTTCTTTATTTGGGGAAGCGTAAGGGTTAGCGGGAGACGTGATCAATCGTAGCGTGGGACGAAGGCAGGTCGAGTTTACCAGGACTGAAGAGAAGATCGTAGCGTGGGACGAAAGCAGGTCGAATCGGAGGCAGGTCGGATCGGAGGCAGGCAGGCAGAATCAGGTAAACAAGAAGGCACATGTAATCGGGAGAGTCTTACGGGGTACAGAAGTAATCCTCCGACAAAGAGTTCTCCGCGTAACGCGTTTAAAAAGGGAGCATTAACCAATCAGGAAGCACATTCCAGCGCGCCACATGATTACCCCAGGTGGCTCCACTTGGGTAATCATGACAGATAGATGGGATGGGCTCCTGCACCCCCGCGACCCCACTGAGGATAAGCGCTGCAGATAATGGATGGATATATATGTATCTGACATTTTCTGAGGTTTTTCCTCCGCCCCCACTCTTTTCTTCCTTACTCGCTAACAACAATACATCCATGCTGTTAGCTTTTCGGGCATTTTCTGTTCGTTGATATTCGAGTTTGTTGAAAAACAAACAAAATCGAAAGCAAAAGTGTAAAAAAGAAAGGAAAATTCCATAACAAGTGTGAGAAACCTCTCTTCTCACGAGCAGAGAGTAGCCAGAAATGGGACTCAAGTCAAAGTACTATTACTTCAGAGTAATATGACTCAAGTAGAAGTCAAAAGGAGTCATCCAAATCATGACTGGAGTACAAGTAAAAAAGTCCTTGGTAAAAAAAATCTACTCGTGTACTGAGTAACCGTAGCAACATCTTTTTTTATAGTTTACAAGTTTATCCATTATCTGCACCGCTTATCCTCAGTAGGGTTACGGGGCGCTGGAGCCCATTCCGGCTATCTTCATGCAGTGGGCAGGGGACACCCTCAACCGGTCGCCAGCCAATCACAGGACACACAGGGACAGACAATTTGCTCGCTCGTTCACACCTAGGGACAATTTAGACTGACCAATAAACCTGACATGCATGTTTTTGGAAGGTGGGAGGAAACCGGAGTGCCTGGAGGGAACCCACACAAGCACGGGGAGAACATGCAAACTCCACAGCGGAAGGTCCGACCTCATGACCTCAGAACTGTGCCGCACACGCGCTAACTACTGCGCCGCCGTGCTGCCCCTATATATATATTATATATATATTTATCTTTTTTTTTTAAATTAATATTACTATGATAAAAATTCAAACAGTGGAACAACTCAAATTTCATTTTTCTGCAGGGATTTTTAATAAAAAAACGTTTTCTCATTGTGATTCATCTCAACACATTCCACAATCAACATTGCATTCAAATTGTTGTGATGGCAGATCATTTTACACTCACTGCAGTTTTTTATATATATATTTATCATTTTAGATACATTTTGATGTATAACCGTTGATATCATAAAGTAGTGTCAGGACCAGAACGGAAAAAGGACCCACTTGCGTAACGTTTGCCACAAGTTTTATCAAAGGAAGGGAAAGGGTGGCGCCCACGATCCAGGGATTGCTGGACGCAGGAAGCAGGTCGCTCCAAACGCAGAAGTGGATCTTACGTGGCGAACGATGGCGGTGTCGGGAACGGAAAAACGGGTCAGTAGCCGGGACAGGATAGCAAAAACGTGGTCGGGTCGCAAGCCAGGACGGGAGAGCAGACGTGGTCGGAATGAAAAACGGATCATAATTCGGGACGGGAGAGCAGACGTGGTCAAAATCAAAACAGGTCGTAGCGGGAGACAAACATGAGCAAAAAACAAAAAATAGGGCTTGCCGTGTAAAAACAGAGATTCGCGGACCGACAACCGGGGATTGACAGGACAGGGTTTAAATACTGACAGGGAGCTATTCTGTCAACAAGCTGCAGCGGGCGGGGCCAATTGGGCGCCATGGCAACCGTGACAAATAGTGAAATATTTCAAGACAAAAAGGTGAACTATACAAAGACTTGGAAATATTAATATTTTTCCAGTTTTACCACGTTCGTCTTTTATGTTGCTATGTACTAAAACAAACACCCAACCACTAAAGTCTGACCATCAAATTAAACAGGAAGGTCCGGCTTTCATGTCGGACAAGAAGAGAAACGAACGCTACAAGGAGACAACAGACATATTATGGTTATTATGGTCATGAAGAATCAATAGCTCTTCTGTAAAATAGGAAGGCCTTTTGTGACTCAGCTTGTTTGCTGTCCTTAGGCCAAGCATTCCGATATCGACACTTGGAACTCTACGTTCAGATTACCTTTCCATTTCAGATTGGATTTTGGGATTCCGATTCATCGCTGCCTTCTGTTTACAAAGACTGCGCTTGGTGGTCATCTCCCCCCTTTTTTTCGCAGGGTCTTGTTCCGGAAAGAACCCGTGATAAGCCAGAGCCGTGAAGTGGAAACCATGATTTCGATGAAAGTCAAGTCAAGTCACATTTATTTGTTTGGCCCTTAATCACAAAGAGTCTCAAAGGGCTGGACAAACCACAGATGATTGCAAACCACAGACTATTATAGAATAGAATAAATTAGACATTTAGAATTTTATTGTCATTGTTACAAAATGGGTTAACATATTGCGACAACAAAATTGGGCATTGTGACAATGAAATTGGGCAACATTATGACACCATCCCCTGATCTATAACCTACATGAGGGCAAGGAAAAACTCAAAATCAGTCAAGTCGTGTTTTTTGTGACGCACTTAATCACAAAGAGTCTCAAAGGGCTGCACAGACCACGGATTATTGCAAACTACAGACTATTATGACAGCATCCCCTGATCTAAGACATACATGAGGGCAAGGGAAAACTCAAAAACCTCAACATAAGGAAAATAAAGAAACCTTGAGGTCATCCCCCTTCCATTATGACCAGGCCAAAATGGATCTTGCAATAACAGATAATAAACAGACATTTAAGTTAAAAAAAATACAAGTACTGCATAAGTGTATTTTCATTTTATAATTTAACGTCAAATCATCATAAAGAGGGAGACTATTTAGCCAATCAGAATGCAGGGTCCCCATCTGCGAAGTAGCGGAACCATGAGAAGTAAACTGCATCATACAACCCTCAGCAAAAAGTATGGAATGGTCAGTCTTGGACAAGCACTCACTTCGACATTTTGTTCTGTAGAACAAACTCAGATAAAAAGCCTCAAGAAATAATGAGGTTTTTCAAAAGTGCAACTTCTTGGCGTTCAGAAACGCTAAAAGAAATGAATAAGTATAACAAGCACAGGGGAAAAAACGATGGAATCGTGAAAAACAGACAAAGACATAACAAACAAAACCCTAACCCTGACATGCAGTCCCATATCATGAAGGACAATTGGGATGTTTACAGGTTACAGCCTCACCACCTTGTCCAACGAAGATTGGTGACTCATCACTGAAGATAACCTTCATCCTGTCATCCACAGTCCACGATTGCCTCTCCTTATCCCTTTGCACTCTGGTTCTTTTGTGTTTAAGTGTCAACCATGGTTTCCTTTTAGCTTTGCTATATGATAATCCCATTTTTGTCACATATATTGACTCCAACTTCCCCCCATTTCCTTTTCATTTGTCTTGATCATGTGGTTTGTCTTGACGCCTACATGTCTTCCTTGGCCTACCAGTACGCTCGACTTTAACAACCTTCCCATGCTGTTTCTACTCGGTCCAAATCTTCCATACGGCTGACTGTGAACAGCCCGCCTCTTTGGCAACCATACGAGTAGAGTTACCTTCTTCAAGAAGTTTGAAAATCCCGTCTTTGGTCTCAAGAGACATCTCTCTTGTCGGAGCCATGATTCAGGAGTCCTCCAAGGTGTGATAACTGCCCTGTTTTGAACTGCTGACTAAAGAGCAGACTTCATCTAAGCAAGGTGTCCAATTAAGGAAAATAAATTAACTGGGTGTGTCCGATTCCATATTTTTTCCTTAGAATTGAACGATTTCATGTTTATTTCCCTGCACTTGCTCTCTAAAAGCAACATTTAATGTCCATTGCTATGTTTTTATTCATTTAGTGTTCTACAGAATAAAATGTCTGAGTGAGGGCTTGCCCAAGACAGGTGATTCCATACTTTTTGCCAGGGGTTGTATAAAGGCATTACTGTAGAATCATCATTTAGTCAATGAGGTCGTTTTAGAGAGCATAAGAAGAAGTCATGATTGCATCGGGCTTAAAACAGAGCCCTGGGGGACACCAAAGTGAAATAAAATCCAAGTCATCAAATGTCTTAATGTCCATTTAGGTGGTCAAAGAGGAACCCTTGAAGGTAATCCAGTGGGGTGGGGTCATTCATTTTCGGAGATCGGATTATCTTAAAGAAAAAGCTACTCACGGCAATTGACACGCAGTCCTCCCCTTGAAACTTGGGGATGTACTTGTCGCCCCGGGCCACCTCGGATTTGTTGAGCGGCCTGAAGCGACATACCACCTTGATGCTGGTCTCGGCCGCCGCGTCTGCCATTTTCCCCGATCCGGAACAATCGAGAGCTCGTTTGCGATCGGAACAGGCCTTAAAACGCCTCCGACGCTCGACGTCCCGGACGAGGAAGTCCTCGGCGAGTCGAGTTAAAAAGGAAAATGAGGCGGTATCCGATGAGAGTGACGCGAGAGAAGAAAGCCGCGACGGGGGCGGGATCCTACTGTAAAAATGGTTGTCGGTCACAGGAAGTCACAGGGTGCGCCGTCATGAGATTCAACCTCAGTTGAGGAGCACCGGGGTCTTCTATTTATAGGTGGCACCTCCGAAATACATTTCAGAAGAACAGGCCACGCCCATTGGCGCTGAAGGTGGCCATTTTAGCCAACGGACGCATAGGATTTCCAAAAGAGCATAAAATCATATGATGGGTAAGAATAGTGGAGGCATTGTGTGAAGAAATAGGGCAGGACGCAGCCGCCCTCCGGAGGGGACGCGTGGAACACGGGATTGAAGTCGGACGGACAATCTTCTGCCGCGTTTTCTGCTCCGGAATCCTCAGAAACGGGAAAGGATATCTGGAGCGATCATGTGGCAGATCACATCAGAAATGTCCGGAACAGCGTCGGAAATAAGAAATAAGATGGATGCAGAAGTGGCGTGAAAGACTTTTTCCACTTTTGCATATGATACTCGAAGAGATAGGAGATTGTCTTTTATGACAACTGGAATAAAGTGAAAATGATCTAGTTTCGAAAGATTTCATTCCCTTGCTTTAGACCACAGGTGTCAAAGAGGCGGCCCGCGGGCCAGGAAAGGCCCGCTAAGGAATGGAATCCGGCCCACGAGACAACACTCAGAGAAGCGCAAGGGAAAAACAAGCTGCAGGTTGAAATAGGTCAATTTGATGTTGCCAAAGCCAGGTGCCTCCAGCAAAGACACTGTACTTGTATTTCTCTCTCTCTCTTTCTCTCTCTCTCTCTCTCTCTCTCTCTCTCTCTCTCTCTCTCTCTCTCTCTCTCTCTCTCTCTCTCTCTCTCTCTCTCTCTCTCTCTCTCTCTCTCTCTCTCTCTCTCTTTTCCACCCCTTTTCTCCCACTCTCTGTCTCTTTCACTCTCTGTGTCTCTCTTTTTCTCTTCCTTCGTTGCTCTTTGTCTCTTTCTCTCTCTGTGTCTTTTTAACTTCTTTTGCTCTAACTTCCTTTTTTCCTTTTTTCTTTCTCTCTTCCTACCATTCGCGTTTTCTTTTCTCTTTTCTCTCCTTGTCTTTCTTTTTCTCGTTGGATTTCTTTCTTCTGCTCCCTTTCTTTCCCCCCTCTCTCACAACTTTTTAACTTTTGTTTCTCATGCTCTCTCCCTCTCCCTCTTTTTCTTTCTTTGTCCCGCCCTCTCTCCTTTTCCCTCCCTCTTTCTCTTATTTCTTGATCTCTCTTTTTCTTTCTCTTTAATCTACTAGTCCGGCCCCCGACAGAATGTTTGTTCTATCGTGTGGCCCCCGAATTCAAATGACTTTGACACCCCTGCTTTAGACATTCTGTCATGATTACCGATGTGACTCAGCTGTGCCCACTCATTCGGCGCCAACCCCTGCGGGTTCTGATTGGCTCCCTGTCCCTATTTAAACCCAGTCCTGTCAATCCCTTGTTGTCAGTCCGTCTGCGAACCTCCGTGTATATGAGGCAAGCCTTTTTCGACCCTGACTCCCACCTGTCCCGTTTTTGCTCCTCTTTGTCTCCGGCTATGACCTGTTTTGATCCCAAACACGTCTGCTCTCCCCTCTTTACGAGTCGTTTCTGACCCTGACCACGCCTCGCTCTCTTAGTCCTAGCTACCGACCAGTTTTTCTGTCCCTGACACCGCCATCGCTCGCTACGGAAGATCCAATTTCCATGTTCGGATCACCATGCGAGTACGAGAGCAACTTGCTTCTAGCGTCCAGCGAACACTGGGTCGTGGGCGCAACCCTTCCTCTTTCCTTCAATAAAACTTGTGGGAAACGTTACGCAATTGGGTCCTGACACGTTCTCTTAGTTCCTGAATTGTGATCGAATAGTGAGCAGCAAATTGTATGTATTTCATCACAGGCCCAGAGAAGAAGCCGAGGTTTTTATCATCGCCAATCCTGAAATAATAAAAAAAACAACTGACTTCTATCCTTGAATGACGCAACAGAATAGGATTTTGAAATGAATCAATTAAGATTCCTTACCTGTTTCTTTAAAAAAATGTCGATTTTTTTTTCTCTTTTCCAAAGTAAAATGTGTCCGTCATTTTCATGGAACCCCTAATATTTGTAGATGGAAAACGCATTTCATTATCATTTGGAGCCTCGTTTTATAGGACTTATTTCCTTACTATTGCGAAAATATTGATTTAATAATCAATGACTTTGAACGATATTTAGTTCCATTCCCTGCGTTGTACATTTTGTACGATTCAAATAAAACTGCTGGCTCCAAACAACACAAAAAGTATTTATAGAAAAGAATTGGTGTTGAGCAAGAGAAAGGAATTCTTTTGCAGATTTTTATGGAGTCAATCTTGGTATTAAACTATGCTTTTTTCCCCCTAAATTCCTCACTAGTGGTGTGTGAGTGTGTGTGTGTGAATAGGTAAGTGTGAAGCACATTGTAAAGCGCTTTAAGGAAATCTTCACGGACTTAAAAAGTGCTATCGAAATGCAGAACATTTACCATTGAACCTAAAAACTGCTCTTGGTGCAGTGCTCAAAATAGACACTAGAGGTCACCAGAGTCCATCAAATATATGATTATTGAGTAAGGATTTACAATTTAACTGCACGGCACATCATTTATCAATGAATTTGAGTCTTTGTTTTATGAATAAATGCATCTTTTTTTCTTTAGAAATTGCAGGCATATTTATGAAGACCCTTTCCCCTTAATACCGCACGAATAAATATACAATTAAATACAACCATTTTCTCAGTTACCAAATAATGGAATAAGGAATGGCTTTTCATTTGATTTTGTTTCCTTGGTTCACAAAACATTTCTTTCACTTGTTTTTTCCTTTTTTATATCTACTATTTTGTAAGAATTGCTGTGGAAACATCGAGTCAACTAAGAAAATGACTCGGTTGGCAGACAATTACAGATTGAATTTCAGTCTTTTTAGTTATTATTGTTATACTTTTTTAAAATGATTAGAAATCTTCATGATGGCTTATTTTCACATCATCTCATAAAATAATAGTAAATCACTAAATATTCACGTTTTTTTCTGTTACAATATGACTGAGTCGTTTTTTTATATTTCAAATGTTTTTTCGATGTTTAACAAAATATCATTAATAGATATTCTTTTTTACAATGTTTTTAGATAAGAGCTGCAAAAAGTGAGAAAAAAATATATGGTTTGTCATAAAATTAGACATTGAATTTCAGTCTCTTTATCTATTAATGTATTATCATTACTTTTAAAATGTATAGAAATATTAATCATGACTTGTTTTCACATAAATACCAAAATACAGACAAGTAAATTATTAAATCAACATTATTTTGCTGTTTTTCCCTTTTTTGCTTTTTTATTTTGATTTACTTCACAAAGTAAAGCTCGAACAATTTCAAAAATTAAGAATTCACGGGAAAATACGTAACTGAGAAGTCATCTCATCTCATCTCATCAGCCATACCGCTTATCCTCATCAGGGTTGCGGGGGGGGGGGGGGGGGGGCTGGAGCCCATCCCAGCCATCATCGGGCAGTGGGCAGGGGACACCCTGAAGTGGTTGCCAGCCAATCGCAGGGCACACGGAGACAGACAACTCACTCGCTCATTCACACCTAGGGACAATTTGGACCGGCCAATTCACCTGAAATGCATGTTTTTGGAATGTGGGAGGAAACCGGAGTGCCCGGAAGAAACCCACGCAAGCACGGGGAGAACATACAAACTCCGCACAGGAAGTCTGGAGCTGGATTTGAACCCACGACAGGTCCCCATGACATGAACTGTGCCGCACAAGCGCTAACCACTGCGCCGCCGTGCTGCCATGCTCAATATCATTTTCCTATATTTGTCCTAAGAGTGTCAAGATCCATTTTTGCATATTGGAGACGGAGAACAAATTTCCACTTCAAATATTGACCGAAAATGAAGTATTTGCCTTCCTGTATCCAAATTTCAAACAAAGGCCTTTTTCCTCAATTGCAATGGTTACCATGGTTACCTCATGAGGCTAGTGTTACTATGTGTGTGTGGGGGGGGGGGGGGGGTATACTAGCAACACGGCTTCTTGTTGCCAAGCAACAGTTTCTGCCACAAAAGAGGCATTTCTTTTGAGCTCGACTTAAAGAATGAAGGAAACCCTTCTGGAACGCGTCTCAGGGTTCCTGCACGTTTTGCATAGCCAAATTCAAGCACTTTCAAGGCCTATTCTTCAATGTTTCCAGTACCTCCAAAAGGAAGAAATCCAGACCAAAAGAACATTTTTTTGGTTGGCTTTGACGATTAAAATAAAGTCGCTTTCTTCCTGCTAGCAGGTTCTTGGTGCTATTTTGAGCTGATCTGTAAACTGACATGAATTCTGCCATTCTACTTCAACTATGCATGTGCAGCTTCAATATATCACCCTTGTCTGCAAACAGGTAATAGGCTCTATAGCTGCTGGCTAATAATGGGAGTTCAATACAAAAGACAAAAAAAATTGAAAAAAAAGAACTACATGTAGAAAAAGAAAAAAAAATGAGCTAAATTTGATATTGATTGCTTGATTGAGTACATTCAATCATTCACTCTTTCTCATTTTAAGTTATATTTTGACGTGTTTTTCAGACGATCTCTGGTCATCTTGGAGGTATATTGGGGGTTAGTCAGTCCCATGACCCAGTTTCTGGAGGAAGGGGATGGTTCTCTGCTCCAGTTTTTCACAATACATGCTTGAGTTTGTGTTTCCCTAAATGAAATGCAACTCCCCAATTCCTGTTGCACTTATGCAACCCCAAACCATGACATTCCCAACACCATGCTTGACACAAACATTTGTACTCCTCACCTGGTGGCCACAATACATGCTTTACACCTTCTGAGACAAATCAATTCAAAGATAGCTTTCCAGTAAGCTAGTAAGTTTGTTGACTTATTATCATTGTTTCTAAGCCATGTTTCTTCAGTGATGTTCTCCGTAGAAATTTGAGGGGTGTACTCACTTTTGTGACATACTATATAGCCAATTTGCCATTCTTCCTTAGGCCGCAAGCTCAACCAATTGTACCCGGTGCCTGGACTTCAAACGCTGCTTGAAGTAAGTCGTGTTAGCTTCTTTCACTGGCACCTACTTGAAACAAATTTTGTGGAAAAATATTCCCCATTCGGCAAATATCCTTGACCGTTATTCCCGATAGCACGTGTGTAAAATGAGTGTGCAAAAACAACAGTCCTCAAACGATGGTAGTATTTCAAACAATTTCATTTCATGGAGGGGAAATATAACGGCCAGCTTATATTGTCCCACATCCTGCAAACTGACATTAGGGCGCGGCATACAGCGATCCAACAATAAATACCCAGCAAATACTCACGAAAACGCTTATTTGGAAAACAAATCAAATATATATACAGTACTTCTTTTTTTGGACACCATGGTTTCTTGGATAATACCAGCCTATGTACATGTCTTCAGTAGTTATGTTGCTTTTTGTAATCCATTCATCCATGATCTGCACCGCTTATCCTCAGTAGGGCCGCGGGGCTGCTGGAGCCCATCCCAGCTATCTTCGGGCAGAGTTCAGGGGAAGCCCTGAACCGCTTGCCAGCCAATCGCAGGGCACACAGAGACAATTCATTCACACCTAGGGACAATTTGGTTAGCCCAATCAACCTGACATGCATGTTTTTGGAATGTGGGAGGAACCGGAGTACCCGGAGGAAACCCACGCAAGCGTGAGGAGAACATGCAAACTCCACACAGGAGGTTCAATCTCATGACCTCACAACTGTGTTGCCCGCAGTTTGTAATGTTTTTTGAAAATGAAGCGGCGAAAAAGTCATATTTCAGAGTCAGGATGGAAGCTTTGGATGAGCTTTTGGTCATTTTAGATGCCATCATATGACGACTATGAGATCTGGAAAAAATACCAAATCCTTCATACCTAATATTTAAACTATTGTCTGTATTTGGATCTCGGATATCTCAGAAATCCGTGACACAAAACACACAAAAACAATTCATGGAATGAATCATTAAAAGGGGTTAAAAATGACGTACAATTTTCATCTTCTCCAATGAGGGACCTTTAACAGCAGACAATCGTATAAATAAAGAAGGTTGCAAATTATAAAATAGTCTCACATTTCACTTTGTACATGCTACAAGGTTTTCTTGCCCTTTTTTTTTAACCGCCCATCATCCCAAAAAAAGAGTTCAAGGTTTTGACTTGGAAGCTTACGGAACAATGTTTCTAGAACTTCAGGAACAAAAGCTCCGATTTCTGTTCTGGTTTCTCCGGAAGACAAGGCGGCAAAGCAAAATGGCTTCTAATACTTTGGGCGTTCCATGATCGCGATGTATCAGTAACAGTGAACCGACTAGCCAAGCATACGGTAAAACAGGGAACCGACCTTTTCAAGCTTAGAACTACTTTTTTGTTACGTTTTGTAAATAATTAGCACTGAAAGCTACTAGCAGTTATCAGAAGTTGGTTTAAATAGTCAGTCCATCACTCAGGCATCCGCCTCAGTAAAGGGTGAAATTAGGGGCTAATTTCAAACCCATTTTTAGGAGAATTGATCATGATTTCTCCTCCCAGTAAGAATGAAAATTTCCTGGGAAATCTCAGATGTTCTTAGGGGGCGCCACATTGGTAAACCCTGCCCTAAAATACGGTCTTCTTCAGTGCATTGGGATCTGATCAAGCATGTTTCCCAACGTCAGAATGGTTGGATCCAAACGCCACACCACCCTTTTCTTCTAAATATAAACCAAGCGGTCTAAAAATGTATTCTTTCATCGTTCGCGTCACTAACAAGAACACAAATAGCCTAGCCAGAGAAGCTGCCTGAAGCACATTCACTTGATAAACCGAGAAAAGACATGATTTTGTAGCAACTACACTAAAACCTGTAACTATTATTGTACTATTGAACGGTCCCTGGCAATGACCCTTTGGTAACGGACGACACGACCTGGATTTGGACAAGGAAGGGCTCTCGGGACGGAATAAGAAGAGCTTTCTTATAAATAGAGAAGTAATCTCCCGCCTTGGGAGAAACGCTCAACGAACGGAGGTAATCCGGTCGGCGGAAGCCAGAACGCCGCAAAGGTCAGAGGAACATCGCAGTTCCAGGTAGGGTCGGGGTTGACCGTTAGCAAACGGTTCGAAGCTAACAGTAGAGGGACATCCGACTCCGACGCATAGCCTCGCTGATCAAATAAGCCGGACTGACTTCCGGTTCTTCCGTCATAACCACGATGTTCTGCCACTCGCCGCATTGGTTGGATTTCTTGATGGTGTCCACCACGCAGAGCGCGTAGAGACAATCCTCAAAGGTGGCGGCCATGGTCAAAGGCCTGCCGTCCCACGTCCGCCGATCGTCCTGGTCCTGGAAGGCCTGCCGGACCGCCTGGATCATCCGGATCATCCCGGTCAGGTACGGGGAAGGGATGTCGCTGAAGGCTTTGTCCGGTAGGGAAGCCTTTTCCAGAGGCGTGCTATCTTTGAGAAGGAGTTGGGGACCTCCCCTTCCGACGTTGTCGTTCTTCTGCCCGTAGAGATCCGTCCCGATGACCGATAACCTCCCCAGCGATCCGATGACGATGACTTCTTGTCGGAATTCTCCGGGAACGTTGAAGTTGAGCGTGAGGGTGCAGCAGGCTCCGCCTTCCAGGAGCATCTGGAAGGTGCAGAAGTCGTCGCTGGTGATCTGGCGAATCCCTCGGATGTGGTCCGTCTGTTTGACGAAGGTCTTGAGGAAGCCGTGGACTTTGGCCGCCCGTTGGCCCGTCAGGAAGGTCAGCAGGTCTATGATGTAAGTGCCGACCGAGTGGAGGCCTCCGCCTCCCATCAGGTCGTCGCAGCTCCAGTTGTACTTCTTTCCCAGTAGACTGCCGCTGTGGACCTACCGGAAGAAGGATTGGACAGGTTTGTTGCGGTGTCGTCGGGTAAACATTGAAAACTGCGCATCTTTTTCAAATTCAAGCACTTTTAAGGCCAATTGTTCAATTTTCCCAGTACCTCCAAAGAAAGAAATCCATCTGATGACCAAAGTAACGTCGCTATCTTTCTGCTAGCACATACTTTGTGCCACTTCGCGCTGTTCCTACCTATGATTTATGATCTTTTTGTGTCAGTAGGTCGCTATAAACTGACATGAATTCTGCCATTCTGGTTCAACAATGATGCCCAGCTTCAATACGTTATTTACTTACAAACGGGGAAAGAGTTCTATGGGTGTTGGGTAGAGTAAAGTGGCTATCTTGCTGCTAGCACATACTTTGTCTTGTTCCTACCTCTGATTTAGTATCTTTTCGTGTCAGTAGGTTGCTATAAACTGACACAAATTCTGGCATTCTGCTTAACAACATGCCCAGCTTTAATTGATTGCTTGCTTAAAAACAGGGAAAGGGCTCGATGGGTGTTGGCTAAAATGGAGTTCAATGCAGAGGACAAAAAAGAAAGTACTGTATATATAAAAAGCAGGCAAAGTAGCCATATTTGGAGTCATTTTCATGATATTGCTGCGATACATATTGTCATTGTTTAGTTATTTTTGACGTTACCTGTGCCTCACAAACCAGGAGCTCCCCAACGTAGCCTTCCTCCAACAGCTCCTTCATTCGAACAAAGGCCGGCAGAAAGCGGAGGACATTTCCCATAATGCTCAGCAACTTGGGGTAGTACTGCGCCGCGGACATCATTCGGAAGGCGTCCAGAGGCGTCGCCGTCCGGTCACAGATCACGTTCTTTCCGATTCCTGAACAACAAGAGACGCTTTGAGACTTAGCATGAGTTAGCATTAGCAAATAGTCTGCTCATTATGCCGATTAACTCCAAGGAGGTCATTTTTTTTTCTGCTTTGTACTAAAATGCAGGTGTCAAACATGTGGCCTGCAGGCCAGATCAGGCCCGCCGAGGGTTTCAATCCGGCCCATGAGACAAGGCTGAGAGAAGCACAAGGGAAAAATGAGAACCCCTTTAAATATGTCCTCTTGATGTTGCCCAAACCAGGTGCCACTCGCATCAGACTGGAGCTCTTGGTCTCCTTCTGTCCCTCTCTGTCTCTTTTTCTCTCTAACACACACTCTTTTCTCTCTTTTTTATCCCTCTTTCTCACCCTCTTTTCAAAATATGTTGAAAATAACTTAGAATGCCTGGACTCAGGATGTTGTTAATCTTCTAGTAGGCAGGGAGCAATACTGGAGGTTGCGTGTAACGATTAGCACTCGGTCATGCGGCATTCTTTGCATCACATGAGAGCGATTCCTCGACGAAAGCATCCACGGCGCCATTATCTCCTCTACAACGGCAGAAAACGGTAG
Organism: Urocampus carinirostris; assembly: GCF_059441175.1. Lineage (NCBI taxonomy): Eukaryota > Metazoa > Chordata > Actinopteri > Syngnathiformes > Syngnathidae > Urocampus > Urocampus carinirostris. The sequence goes on from NC_142366.1 coordinate 24,196,938, forward strand.
CCCGTTCTTGGAACCGGTCGGGCGAAAGTGGAGGGGTGGGGGCAGCGCCCCCCTTTCCCCAGTTGTGAAAGTCAAACTTCCAGTTCTAATCTGTCACGAGATGCAATTGTCCCAGCTCGGAAAGTAATCCCTTTGACCCAGATTGGGAAAAACCCACCCCATGCCCCCCCCCTTGCGATCCTAACACACGCATAGAAAAATACATACTAATGGCTGCTCTCGTCTACACGGTAAATGACATGATTTTGGGTAACACAGATCTGCCACAGCAGAGGTTAGGAACCTTTTCGACCCAAAGAGCCAAAAACGGAATCATATATTTGGATTTTTTGAAAGAGAGAGAGGGAAAGAGAGAGAGAGAGAGAGAGAGAGAGAGAGAGAGAGAGAGAAGGAAAGAGAGAGAGAAAGAGAGAGAGAGAGAAAAGGAAAGAGAGAGAGAGAGAGAGAAGGAAAGAGAGAGAGAGAGAGAGAGAGAAGGCAAGAGAGAGAGAAAGAGAGAGAAGGAAAGAGAGAGAAGAAAAGAGAGAGAGAAATAAGGAAAGAGAGAGAGAGAGAAGGAAAGAGAGAAAGAAAGAGAGAGAGACAGAAAGAGAAAGAAAGAGAGAGAGAGAGAGAAAAGGAAAGAGAGAGAGAGAAGGAAAGAGAGAGAGAGAGAGAAGGAAAGAGAGAAAGAAAGAGAGAGAGAGAGAGAGAGAGAGAGAGAGAGAGAGAGAAGGCAAGAGAGAGAGAAAGAGAGAGAGAAAGAGAGAGAAGGAAAGAGAGAGAAGGAAAGAGAGAGAAGGAAAGAGAGAGAGAAATAAGGAAAGAGAGAGAGAGAGAAGGAAAGAGAGAGAGAGAGAAGGAAAGAGAGAAAGAAAGAGATAGAGACAGAAAGAGAAAGAAAGAGAGAGAGAGAGAGAGAGAGAGAGAGAGAGAGAAAAGGAAAGAGAGAGAGAGAAGGAAAGAGAGAGAGAGAGAGAGAAGGAAAGCGAGAAAGAAAGAGAGAGAGACAGAAAGAGAAAGAAAGAGAGAGAGAGAGAGAGAGAGAGAAGGAAAGAGAGGGAAAGAGAGAGAAGGAAAGAGAGAGAGAAATAAGGAAAGAGAGAGAGAGAAGGAAAGAGAGAGAGAGATACCTTAGATAGATAGATGGATAGAGAGAGACAGACAGAGAGACAAAGAGACAGAGAGACAATTACAGCCACAACGCGGTCTATTGGTGTGACACCTTGACGGTAAACTATAGTTGAAATTTTGTCTTTTATATACTGGACTGAACCCTTTGGCGAGTCTGTGTTCGCTCCGCTTCCACCGTACGACAATCGGCTTCCTATGGAACAATACGCTAAACCAAATGCACAAATTCCTTTTTTTTTTTTTTATCTCCGAGCCTTCGGTTCAAAACCCTCTTGTGCTACAGGAAATTTTTCGAATTTTTAGTTTTTTGTCTCTTTTACTTCTCACCCCTAGGCTGGAATGAAAAGCTCGGAAGGTTATCAGCAGAGTGATTTTGCGAAAATCAGCAGAAAAAGAGAAAGAGGAATGCAGCGAGAAGCGTGAACGGATACATTCCTCACTCCATAAAAAGCAAAAAAACACCCGTTTTGATGACGAAGTGAACGAGTAGTCGTCCGGCGCGCTTAATGGGGTGATGGTCTGAGTGCTGCGTTGGGAAAGTCCTAATGGAGCGGAAAAAAATCTCGGCCCACCCTCACATCAATTATTTAGAGACGGGACAAGCATCAAGGGAGAAAGTCAAGAAACACCGCGCAGAGATGACACGAACTGATTTTGAAACCGTCTCGGTCTCTGTACACCTTTTTCTGAAGAACCAAAGGCTAGACCAGGGGTGTCAAACTCATTTGAACTCGGGGACCACACGGTAGAACAAACATTCTGTCGGGGGCCGGATGAGTAGATTCAAGAGAAAGAAAAAGAGAGATAAAGAAATAAGAGGAAGAGGGAGGGAAAAGGAGAGAGGGCAGGACAAAGAAAGAAAAAGAGAGAGAGGGATAGAGCATGAGAAACAAAAGCGATAAAAAGTCGTGAGAGAGGGGGAAAAGAAAGGGAAAGAAAGAAAGAAATCCAAAGAGAAATAGAAAGACAGAAGGAGAGAAAAGAGAAAAGAAAGCGCAAAGGGTAGGAAGAGAGAAAGAGAAAAGGAAAAAAGGAAGTTAGAGCAAAAAAGGTTAAAAGACACAGAGAGAGAAAGAGACAAAGAGCAACAAAGGTAGAGAGAGAGAGAGAGAGAGAGAGAGAGAGAGAGAGAGAGAGAGAGAGAGAGAGAGAGAGAGAGAGAGAGAGAGAGAGAAACAAATACAAGAACAGTGTCTTTGTTGGAGGCACCTTTCTTTGGCAACATCAAGTGGACATATTTCAACCTGCAGCTTGTTTTTCTCTTGCGCTTCTCTGAGTGTTGTCTCGTGTGCCGGATTCAATCCCTTAGCGGGCCTGATCGGGCCCGCGGGCCGCCTGTTTGACACCTGTGGCCTAGACCTTAGTTTTGAACCCTAACCCTAATCTTATTTCAGAACCATAATATCATTTCAAAACCCTATCTTGCAACCCAAACCCTAGGCCGACACCTAACCCTGTTTCAAACCCTAACCCTAGCTCTAAACTAGGGTTGCAACAACTAATCGATATCACGTGATTTATGAGCCACTAAATCGATGCAAAGCACTTTCAATTTTTCCGGTACCTTCGAAGGGAGGAATCTAGCGCCGATCAAAAGAAGGTTTTTTGTTGTTGTTATTTGCTAAATTAAAGTCACTATCTTGCTGCTAGCACATACTTTTGTGCCGTTTTTGTGTAAATGGGCTGCTCCAAACTGACATGAATTCTGCCGTCCTGCTTCAACAATGGACGCCCAGCTTCAACACGTCACACTTGTTAAAAACATTTGGAAAAGTTTGGGTAAAAATGGAGTTCAATACGGAAGACAAAAAACAAAGTACTGTCTGTATAAAAATCATAAAAAACAAAACAAAACAAATTTGGAAACATTTTAATAACATTGATTAAAATAATATTGTAAATAGTTTTTATTGTGTTTTAGCATTCATTAATAGCCCTGAAGTGTTAATACTCTTAATTTTACTGTTTTGCATTCTTAGGGATTTAAGTTGCTGTTTGACTTTAAATCGGTTCAGTGTATACATAGCTAAAATTGTGTAATAATTTACAAAGTTGTTTTGTAGATCTGTAAATGTATTAACAAATATTTCATGTGTTTTTCAGAGTTCACCTGCAAAACATATCAAATTACTAAATCATTTGGGGCAAAATAGCTGGCTCTACTCAACGTGTCGAGCATTTTTTTAACCAGTAGGGGGCGCTAGCGCTTTACATGATGCCATAGCAACTGAAAAGGCACGTCGACGTAATCATCACACTTTTTAAAGGTTTTTTTCAATGATTGCGTGGTCAGACTGACAACAATTTCAAGCATTTTCAAGCACATCACCCAAAATTCAAGTTCCTGACCTTGAAAACCCAACGTTCAAATCGGGGTGTTTTCAAGGATTTCAAGCCCCCATCCGAACCCCGTTAGAGTGTATTGTCGCTCTCAAAGCGAGGCTGAAAATCCGGATACATTGCACGGAGGATGGCAAAGTCGAATACTTTTTGTGTGTTGCCGTGGTTTATCGGGGAGAACCTCCAGTGACAACGCTTGGAAGGAACGCGAATACTCCTTCCAAGGGAAGAAACCGAATCAAAGAGAGCAGCTGCGTCGACGACTCCGCGGTGGATTGGCTCTGGACCAGACCACCTGTCTCCCCGCAACGGATTCCTTCCGCACACTCAAATTCACTCCTTCTAAATCGGGACAGGTGCAACATGATCACCTTCACTGAGCAACACCGCCCAAAAGATCATCACGGCTCTCTGCCCAATCCAGAAGACATTGCCGTCTCGCGGAGCCGTTACCGTTTTTAAAGACATTTCCCAGACGTGTTGCCCTCTGGTGGGCGCTAGAGGTCCCCCAAAACTCAGAGACAGCTTCTTCCCTAAGCAGGACCATCACCACCCTAAACAAACCCTCAAAACATATTTGGGGTTTCACATATAAATATTTTGAAATACTATTTTCTTTTGTTTCAAATTCTGACTCAAATGAATCTTCCCATCTTTAAAACATAAAAGAGATCATCACCCAAGATAAACTTCTAGTTTCTGCTTTTTGTTGTTGTACTGGCTGCTATGGGTGTGTGAACGTGTGTGTGAATGGCTACTTTGGCACAACTTTATAAATGCAGACCTTATACTATTTGTATACATATATATATATTTATGTCATGATTATCAATATGCTTCACCTGTGCCTGCTTCTTTGGTGCCAACTGCCTCGGACCATGATTGGCTCCCTGTCACTATTTAAACCCACGTCTTTCTGTCACCTGTTGTCAGTCCGTCTGCGAACCACAGTTTACTCTAGGCAAGCTTTTTTCGACCCTGATTCCCACCTGTTTTTGCTCCCGTCTGTTCCCCAGCTTCGACCCGTTTTTGATCTCGACCACGTCTACTCTCCTCTCATGGCTTTCGACCCGTTTCCCATCCTGAACACGTTTTTTGCTCTCCTGTCCCGGCGACTGACCCGTTTTTTCCGTTCCCGACACTGCCGTGGCTCGAAGTCCCACGCCTGCGTTCGGAACGAACTGCTTTCCGCGCCCAGCGATCACCGGATCGTGGGTGCAACCTTTCCTTTCTTCCCAATAAAACTGAGAGAAACGAAACACAAGTGGGTCCTGTCTGCGTTCTGGTCCTGACCATATATTCATATACTTTGTGATTTTGTATCGTAGTTTTTTGTAATCGCTGCTGCTAAATGTTATTGAGATCCATTATCCCTCGTCGCGTTATTATTTTGATCCGTTTTTCCAAGCACTACGTTGCAACTATTGTTTTTTCTACTTGACACGTTTTGCCCCGGAGTGTCGTGTCTAATCTCCTTGCATACAATATTGCACAGCGTTGATACAATTCTAATTCTGGGATAGAAGGAATTCGCGCTTCCTCACGGTTTAAAACTTCCGAAGGCCTCCTCCAGACCACAAAAGGAGGAAACGATGATGTCGGGCCGGTATGGTTTTTCCAGGAATCCTCACGGGAGCTGAAATCCTGTTCCGGACCGGGATCGGGGTCTAAAGTACGGCACCGAAACGCAACCTCGGGCGTTCCCGTCTTCAATGTTTAAACGGCGATGTCATGGTTTGGGAATGCGATCCCAGGATATGACAGATCTTCCAGACGGACGCTGGAAAATGCTCAAGAATTCAGGAGTGAGTCAAGTATTATGGATTTCAGGCTCTTTAGTGAATTCAGGAAAATACAAATGATAACACTAGAAAAGGCAATTTTCAATGATCATGATAATGTCATTTTGATTTTATCCTTTCTAGTCAAGTCCTGTTTATTTGTTTGGCCCTTAATCACAAAGAGTCTCAAAGGGCTGCACAGACCACAGACTACAGACTATGATGACAGCATCCCCTGATCTAAAACCTACATGAGGGCAAAAAATACACATATTATCAACATAAAATATAGATTATTCATATGCTATAGAGTCGAAGTGTGTTTTAAGCTTAGATGGAAACATTTCCACTGAGGTTGCGGATCGAACCTCAGGGGGAAGAGCATTCCACAGCACCGGGGCCCGAATAGAGAACGCTCTCCAACCTGCGGATTTCTTCTTGGCTCTTGGGATCACGAGTAGACCAGCGTTTTCAGAGCGAAAGCTCCGGACAGGAACATAGGGGGAAAGATTTGAGGGAGTCTGGCGTAAAATGATAGGAAGCCAGAGGCCTACGAGATCTATACCAACTGCCCGAGTAGATATCGGACAGATGGGGTCGGTACCGGACAGGACGGACAGACAGGATAGATCATGAAACAGGATATCGAAAATGAACAGGACAAACTAGACGGGAACAAAAACTAGAGAGAATAATAAACAGGACAAAAATAGACAGGAACGAAACTGGAAACTGATATTAAACAGGACAAAAATAAACGGGAACAATACCGGACAGGGGAATACGAACAGAAAACAGGAACGAGTTAAAACCCACGTCTGGCGGGGCAGAGGTTCGTTGACAGACTGACAAAGGAAAAATAAGTCCATGCATGATTTGGTAAAATAACAAGAGAACCTTCAAATCACATCTTAAGCTAACATGGAGCCAATGCAGGTTAGCTCAAATCGGGGTCATGTGATCAAAAGTCAAAATAATTGGTTTGAGAAAATATGGACGAAAATTCTGTTCTGAACTCGTAGAACCGACCGGGGAAGCTCATCTTGCAGACGATTACACCAAATGTCATTTTCTTAAAGCGATTACAAAGCGAGGAGGAAACGACATGATACAGACCTGCTATGGATACAGAACAAAATTGGAACCCGTCTAAAATCTTAAAGAATAATATCACCTTTGCTCTAGTTTTTCATGTTTTCTTGCCTTTATCAAGTATTTTTTCCAATATACATCATGGCAGTTCATTCTCGGATGACTGGTACATGCAGGGTTTGTACACCTTATTCAAGGGCGAATTTAAGCACTTTTCAAGCACTCTCAAGGCCATTTTTTTAAATTGTTGTTGGCAAAAGTCATTATCTTGCTGCTAGCATATAATTTGAGCCATTTTGGGCAGTTCCTAATTATGATCTACAATCTTTTTGTGTCAACGGGAGCTGCTATAAACTGACATGAATTCTGCCATTCTGCCTTAACAATCCACGCACAACTTCACTATGTTGTCTTCTTTGGTTGGCTTTGGCCAAAAGAAAGTGGCTATTTTTCTGCTAGCACATACCGTATGCTATTCCTGTCTATGATCTATTTGTGTCAGTCAGCTGCTATAAACTGACATGAATTCTGCTATTCTGCTTTAACAATGCACGCGCAGCTTCACTATGTCGCCTTCTTTGGTTGGCTTTGGCCAAAAGAAAGTGGCTATTTTTCTGCTAGCACATACCGTATGCTATTCCTGTTTAGGATCTATTTGGGTCAATCAGCTGCTATACACTGACATGAATTCTGCCGTTCTGGATCAACAATGCACACGCAGTTCGACTACGTCACACTTGTTACAAAGACAGAAATGGCTCTTTGATGTTGGGTAATAATGGAGTCAATACGGAAGATAAAAAAAGAAATATGGATTTAATGATATGGATCGCTCTGAAACAGAGTACATTCAATCCTAGAGACTGCTGATCTTTTGCTTTTTGTTTTATTTATTTTAATGTATATTTTTGGGGTGTTTTTTCGGGGTGTCTAAATTGGTGAAAATACAATTGCGATGAGTTATGTTTTTGCATTTTTTCAATTATTTATGGCACTTGAGGGTTCATATTCTTCATTTTTATTTTAATGTTTTGCATTTTCATGGATTTTGTGTTGTTGTTAGACTTTAGATCTGTTCATTGTATAAAAAGATGAAATTATTTTTTGTTTTACAGTTATTTTTTTCTATTATATTATATTTTTCAGGGATCCCCTGCAATGAAATTACTAATTGTTAAATAATTTGGTGGGTAATATCATTGTTTTTGATATTAGATCATTAAAAGAACAAAGAGTTTCAAAGAAGCTGTTTTATTAAAATACAGCTTACTTTCTGAGTGCAACAGAGCAATGACACCTGATAGGACAACGGCAAGGTGACAATTTTTACACTTTTTAAATTGATCTTCATTTATTGCGTAGTCTATAGAGTCAGAAAGCCAAGACACGTAGCCAATGCCACAATTTTAAGCATTTTCATAAACTTCAGCCAAAATTCAAGCATTTTCCTGAGCCTGAAAACACAACATTAAAATCCAAGCGTTTTCAAGGATTTCAAGCATTCTTACAAACACTGTAAATTATTTTATTTTTTTTCGAGTTTGTGTTGAGTCATGTAACTACTGCGCACATTTCCTTGGTTAAAGCGGTTGTTGACTGCGCATTGGTTCATGGCCATGACAAAAGCCAACCATCGGGTTGCCATGGAAGCGTGTTATCAGCTCGGAACCCCTTGGGGTCCCCGGGGTTCGCCGGGGCTTCAATTAACTGCCGGGTTCAAGTCTCGCTTTCCAATCGTGCAGGCACATGCACTGCAGGCCTCATCGGCAAATTCGCGCTCACAGTTTTCAACAGAAATCAGTCAAATGAAAGCAAGGACCTAACCGGGTGAAGACACCACGACGGACGGTAGCAAACCCTAGTTAATAATGGACCGGACAATAACAAAACAGCTATCCTATTCAACAACGAGTCAAAGGAATATTGTGCAGCTGTCAGAAAAGGCCGCTACTCCGAGAAACGGAAGATATCATTTGTAATGCTCGCTAAAGAGCCATACGGTCTAACATCCGAACCACAGGTGTCAAACAGGCGGCCCGCGGGCCGGATCAGGCCCGCTAAGGGATTGAATCCGGCCTGCGAGACAACACTCAGAGAAGCGCAAGAGAAAAACAAGCTGCAGGTTGAAATATTGTCAACTTGATGTTGCTAAAGCCTCTCTCACCTTCTCTTTCACCTTATTTCTCTCACTCTCTCTCTCTCTCTCTCTCTCTCTCTCCACCCCTTTTCTCCCACTCGGTCTCTGTCTATTTCACTCTCTATGTCTCTCTTTTTCTCTTCCTTTGTTGCTCTTTGTCTTTTAACCTCTTTTGCTCTAACTTCCTTTTTTCCTTTTCTCTCTTCGCTCTCTTCATACCCTTCGCGCTTTCTTTTCTCTGCTTCTGTCTTTCTATTTCTCTTTGGATTCCTTTCTTCCTCTCCCTTTCTATTCCCCCTCTCTCACGACTTTTTATCTTTTGTTTCTCATGCTCTCTCCCTCTCTCTCTTTTTCTTTCTTTGTCCCACCCTCTCTCTTCTTTTCCCTCCCTCTTTCTCTTATTTCTTTCTCTCTCTTTTTCTTTCTCTTTAATTTACTAGTCCGGCCCTCGACAGAATGTTTGTTCTATGGTGTGGCCCCCGAGTTCAAATGAGTCGGACACCCCTGATCTAAACAAATGGTCCAGTTTGCCTGACCTTAGTCCACACCATCTGTACCACTATATTGTCAATGGAGTATCCCCATACACCCGTGATGATCTAAAAATGATGTATTATATAAATATTTGGGAATTTGACGGATATCGGCGTGGGCATTATTTTTATTAATTCATGAGCCGATTATTAAGTCTCTCTCTCTCTTGCTTCATTGTTCCCTGCTCATGGCCCTGCTCTCATGAAATAAGCTTGAAAAACTCATTCCCTCTTCTTCTCCTCCCTCCTGCTACCCGCCCCGTGCCTTCTGATTGGATAAGCTCCAGGGGCGGAGCCACTGCAGAGGCACAGCTCTGCTAACACGTCAGTCATAGAAAAGCGTGCGTGATGGCGTCAAAAGTGCAGTTCACTTGTTTTAGAGAGGTAGGTTCAGGTGGAGACTGATAAATGAGCTCTTACCGTAACATGAGTTCGTCAATCAAGTGTGTGTTTTTGATTGAGAGGGAGCAGAAAAAAACACGCTTAAGCGAAAGAGGAAGTGATGAGCTCTTATGACACGCGTTTGTCACTCTGGCACTAAAACAGGAGTGCCCGCTATTATGGAGTTTGCACGATCTTGCTGCTCCATGTCATCGCGCTCACAATTTAAGCCGGTCTACTTGTGAGGATTGCCGATTTCGTTCCCGTTCAACCGTCGTCACGCGTTCGAGTCCGCCCCGTCATGGGCGACTTCAGCACCAGAGACAGTGCCGCGGAATTCTCAGTGGCGGGCCGCGTCGGTCAATGAATTTGTTTTTGGGGGTCGAGGTCAAAGACTTACGAGTCGAGTGATCGAGAGCAGCGGGCCGGAATAAAGACCGAAACGCGGACCGATCCCGGAAAGGACAAACTGAGCGTTATATTTCTTCTCTGAGGTTCAGAATTGGTTTCTCAAAAAAAAAACACAAAATTCTCCTGGATGATGATAGTGGAGGGAAAAAAACAGAATGCTGGTTAAACGCGACGAGCTTACGAGAATAATAATAATAGCGGTAAAATAAGCAGAAGATTCCTTGATTTTCATGGGAGCTCGCCTTCGTAGGGTTTTCATTGGACTGGCAGGCTCTCGTGACGACAGAATGCACAATACATCTCGTGGGCAAAAAATACACACTGTCTCTTTAACTTTGGACCCTAACTTTATACCCCTAATTTAGCATCTCTCTCTCTCTCTGTCACCTCTCTCTCTCTCTCTCACTCACTTTCTCTTTTACCTTTTCTCTCTCTCTCTCTCTCTCTATTACCTTCTCTATCACTTTTTCTCTCTCCCTCTCTCTATTACATTTTCTCTCTCTCTCTCCCTCTCTCTCACACACTCTCACATTCTCTATTACCTTTTCTCTCTCTCTCTCTCTCTCTCACTTTCTCTGGCACTCTTTCTCTCTCTGTCTCTCACTTTCTCTATCACTCTTTCTCTCTCTGTTAGCTTTTCTCTTTCTCTCTCTCTATCACCTTCTTTCTCTGTTAGCTTTTCTCTTTCTCTCTCTCTCTCTATCACCTTTTCTCTCTCTCTCTCTCTCTCATTCTTTAAATATTTGTCACTCTCTCCTTTTCTCATTCTTCACATCTCACCCTCTCTCATTTTTTCATCTTTCTCTGTTTTCTCTCATTCCTTTCACATTTCTCTCTCTCTCTCTCTCTCTCTCTCTCTCTGTCTCTCTCTCTTAAACCTACTAGTCCAGCCCCCAGCTCAAAGGAGTTTGACACCTCTGTCTCAGTTCATACAGGAGCGGGCCGTTGACAGGGGGAGGTCTTCTACTTGATCCGAGAACGCCGGCTTGAAAGAGCGCCCCCTGCTCGGCCATTCATCAAACAGACAAAAGCCATTTGACAGGAAGCCAAAGAAGCGTTTTCCTCCTTTCCCCTCGTTGTCGGTCCGTCACGGTTTTCTCAGTCTTTGGGTTTTTCCTCGCCCGGATTTCTCCATTAGCATGTGAAAAGACGACCGTGAGAACGGGAACGGGAGCCAGTGAGGAACGTATAGGGGACGACGAGTGCCAAGACTGACAAGTATCCCGGACGCTTTCCATTTTCACGGCTAAATTTCAAACCAAAGACACTCGGAGTACGTACGGCTTACCCACGACCCAATTCAAGCACTTTTCAAGACCGGTTCTTGAAATTTCAGAGCCGATCACATTTTTGTAGATCTGTGAATATTTGTATTTTTATTTCATGTGATTTTCAGGGACCCTGCGCAATACATACAAGATGACTACTAAATAATTTGATGCAGAATAAATGACTTCAAAAAAAAGAGTGTGAAAATGACGCTGACAATGCCAGCTATTATCATTGATAATTGTCATTAACAAAAACAGAATATCCGAGGAACCGTCTTCTTCTCAGTGAGCCGAGCCGAAAGCGCCGCTTCTCGAAAAAGAGCCAGAATTGCCATGATTAATAAATAATAATAAATAATAATAAAGCTGTTCTCTTGGATGCGACATTAGGGGGCAGTAACGCTTCACATGACAACTCGATAATGAGGACTGGAGCCACCACCGGCGTCATTTTTACACACTTTCTTCCTTAAATCGCAGAGTCTATCGAGTAAGATGGCTAGCAAACGCGGCCATGGAAATAATTTCAAGCATTTTCAAGCACTTCAATCAAAATTCAAGCATTTCCTGACCTCCAAAACACAACACTGACATTGGAGCATTTCAAGGACGACGAGCACCCGTACAAACCCTGTTGGTTCAATTCTATTCCGACCGGAAACGGGATTGAACCCCAAATTTGGGATGACGCTTTGCGGCCATATTGTATATAGCATTTTAGCTAGTCTTTACTAGTCACCGATGGCATTTTACTATTACAAAAACATGACGCCATGGTTTGGGTTGTTTGAAAGAAAATAAACCAGATTGGGTTGGGTGGGTCCATTATTTACCCAGACTTTGGTTATTTGTACCCGTTTTTAGAGCAGGGGTCTCCATCATGGCGCCCACTAAGGACAGTCGAGGTGCAAGCGGAACTGTTCTGAAAAGAGCTCATCAGTGCTGGGTCATCTTGTAAAGATTGAGTCTATTTCATCCCAATTCCCTCAATTAACCTGCTAATAACATCATAACAGCAGAGTATTGACATGATAGCTTTTTATTTTGGAAAATCAAATCTATAAATTCCAATTTGTGGGTTTTAAGAACAACAACAAAAATCAATTCAAGCATAGATAATTGTTTTTAAGGGAAAAGAATGAGAATCTATTTGTGTATTAGGCAAATGTATCTATTCAACTTGATGATTTTTTTTGGATCGATCTTAGAGGGAACAGAACACACCCAATTCCAGTTCACGGTTTTACAGAGTGAATAAGCAAAACATGTGCACTTCAGCTAGCTACTTGACTACATTTTTAGCTTTGTAGCTAGATAGCTATCTACCTATATTTTTAGTTAGCTTTTTACTTCATTTGCATGCTATTTAGCTAACATTTTTACTATTTTAGTAGTTATTTTTGCCTTGTTTCTAGCTATCTATCTCGCTTTTCTTTTTTTAGCTTAACTATTGATTTGGCTTTTTACTCTTTGAGCTAGCTAGCAAGCTCCCTTTTAGTTTTGTCATCCGTTTACCTTTCTAGCTAACCATCGGGCTACCTTTTTAGCGATTTAGCGAGCTATCTAGCTCAGTTTCTATTTTAGAAATGGATATCAAAGCGAGTGGCCTTTGCGCTAATTAGGAACTAAAAAAAACTTTTCGAGTGTGAAAGGCCAAACTGTTCTCTTGTTCAGCACGCATTATGGAAACGGATGAAAAATCACCAGAAATTTGTTTTCACTGCTCCATTTCAGAGCAAACATTTATACTTTTGTATCTATTTCTTTTTCTTATTTTTCCTTTGTTCATTTTTTATTTTCCTTTTTCTCTCGAGTTTTACGTTTTGTCTTATTTTTTTTTTAATTTTTTTTCATTTTTGATGTCGTCTCTTTTTTGTCTTTTTTCATTTTTACTTTTTGTCTTTTATTTTTACCTTTCTTATTTCTCTTTGAGTCTCCATAATTGGTTTTCTTTTGCTGTGCTTTTTTCCGTGGCACCACATCTAGTGGGAAAATAATACACACTGTCCCTTTAACTTTCATTTTAAGGCTGGGGGTCTCAAACAGTCATCCTGGGCTCCGCAATTGGCCCTGGGTGTCAAGACCAGAACGGAGACGGGACCCATTATCGTTACGTTTCTCTCTGTTTTATCGGGAAGAACGAAAAGGGTTGCATCCATGATTTGGTGATTGCTGAACGCGGTAAGCAGGTTGCTCTGAACGCGGAAGTGGCACTTCCGTGGCGAGCGATAAGGTGTCGGGAACGGAAAAAACGGGTCAGTCGCCGGGACAGGAGAGCAAAAAACGTGGTCGGGATCAGCAACGCGTCGAAAGCCAGGAGAGGAGAGTAGACGTGGTCAGGATAAAAAAACGCCGGGGAACAGACGGGAGCAAAACAGGCAGGAGTCAGGGTCGAAAAAGCTTGCCTAGAGTACACTGAGGTTCGCAGACAGACTGACAACAGGGGACAGATAGGAGTGGGTTTAAATAGGGACAGGGAGCCAATCAGAGTCTGAGGCAGTTGGCACCAAAGAAGCGGGCACAGGTGCACCACTTCGGTAATCATGAAACCGGGGCCACAAGATCGAGTACTTTTTTATATGAGTAAATTGCATTTTAAAGCCGAGCCACGGTAAAGGAAATACCGTTTTTCAAATCGACCGTCACTTTTCAGTGAAGGACTCCCTTTTTCACAGCGGCTTTTCCTGGGGTCTATTTTGGAAGGAGGCCACAACGCTCGAGTGCTATCAACCGTCTCAGCTACGAGCTAGGAGCGAAGAAGGAAAACGGAAAGTCCAAGAAATCCCGAAAGAAGAAGCGATTGCGTTTCACAAGATTGAAGCCGGTGGAACCTGAAGAACGCGTCCAACACGTCTCCAAGATCTTCGGCTTCTTTGTAAGCGAGACGGGGCCCCGACGTGACTCCGCTATCCAATTTTCAACAAAGGAGTGTGGTCAACTTCTGTAAATTTCTCTTTTATCCACAAAATGGCAACATTTCTTGTTGGTTTACATCACATGGGCAAATTCAAGCACTTTCAAGGCCAATTTTTCCAGTACCTTCAACGGAAGGAATCCATTGCCGGTCAAAAGAAAGTTTTTTGTCGTTGGCTAAAGTTACCATCTTGCTGCTAGCACATACTTTGTGCTGTTTTGGGCTGTTCCCATCTAAGATTTTTTTGTGTCAATGTGCTCCTATAAACTGACATGAATTCTGCCATTCTGCTTTAACAATGCACGCACAGCTTCACGATGTCACACTTGTTTACAAACACGGAGAGGGCTTTATAAATACGATAATGGAGCTCCAAAAAAAGAAAGAACTGTATGTATAAAAAGCAGAAAAACGAGCCACATTTGGACTTATTTTCAAGCATAGTGCTTTGAATCGTAGAGAGCTGATGATCTTTTGCTCTTTGTTTGACTTATTTTTATTTGTTTTTCAGATGATTTTTGGTTAACATTGAATTGTAAATTGTCATTTTTTATCATTTCATCATTTATTTATAGTACTGAATACTTTATATTTTTCATTTCTATTTTATTGTTTTGCATTTTCATGGAGATTGTGTTGTTGTTTGACTTTCAATCTGTTCAGAGTGTAAAAAGCTACAATTCTTGAGTATTTTAAAGTTTTTGGGGTAGATCTGTGAATATTTGAATTGATATTTTATGTGTTTTGCAGGTATCCTCTGCCAGACATAGGAATTAACTCATTACTGAATAATTTGGTGCGTAAAGTTTTATTATTATAGACATTATGTCAATAACAAGACCAGAAATCTGAGGAGCAATTTGGGAGCCGGCTCTTCTCAGTGAGCCGAGCCAAAAGAGCCGGTTTTCTAAATAGATGCCATAAAGACGAGCCTCCTGAGCAGGCGTGTTGGCGTCATTTTCACACTTAAAAGTCATTTATTGAGTGATCTTTCAAGTCAGACTGCCAAGAACCACGGCATTGGTCACAAATGTAAGCATTTTCCAGCCCTTCACCCGAAACTCAAGCGTTTTCCTGACCTTGAAAATTCAAGATCCTATATTTGGCCGGACTGCCTTGACGACTTCCGATCTCTCCGGAATCGGAACGCGCGTTCGCCGACCGCACGGAGATCACAATCGCGAACGCAACAGGAAGGGAGTCGCTTCCTGGCTCGGCGTGAAACATTTAGAGGGGTCTCAATCTCGCGGCCTGGGGGCCAAATGTGGCCCACGGGGCGATAGATAGAGGCCCTCACTTTAATATGACAGTTATTGTTCATTATTTGACCGCTACATGTGGCTGTATTTTGTCGTGCAACCGAAAATGAGTGCTACACGGACACAAAGTGAGCATAAAGCATTTAAAAAGCTTGGTGCTATAAAACAACTCATCCAATTCATAGTTGTAAACATAGGGTTGCGATGACTTTAGTTGCCAATAATATTGATTGAGCCCAAGGGTCTCATACTCAATTGAGTTGGGGGCCTTGGAAGCTAGGGTCTGAGTGAGGTCGACCAAAACGGGCTTTCCAAAAAAACTGCGCTCTTCTTAAAGGAACAGTGTTTACATTTGTCCACTTGATGGCGATCTAAAAAAGGACTGCACATTAGGGAGACTGAAAGGAAGCAAAAAGTAACATTGTCTTCACATTTGTACCCAGGGAAAAAAATACATGTTTTCAAAATGGAATCAATAAAAGAAGAAATAAGAAAAAGAGGCAAAAAAGGAAAATGGGAATAAAAAGAAAAGTAGGGGGAAAGAAGGCATAAAAGGAAAATTGAGAAAAAGAAAAAGAAAATGGAAACGAGAGAAGAAAGAAGAAAGCAAGCAGAAAATAATGATGAAAAAAGAAACATAGGAAGAAAAAATACAATGACGGAAGAAAGCAGGGGTCCCTGTGTTTGACGCATCTATTATTCTGCATTTTTTTTATTCTGCCGTGAACTTTCAACCCGTTTCCACTTTTTTGATATGAAGCGCGACGACCGAGAAAGACACGAGAAGAAAGAAAGCCTATCTTCTCCGTAGCACCGGAAAAGGGGGCCGCGGTGCCCCCGCCGCCACACTCACCCAGCGTTTTGACGGCGATCTGTCGCGTGAGAGGCGGAGGCAGGTGGATGCAAACCAGGTCGACGTCCTGGTGCAGCAGCACGTCGTCGATCCGGTTGGTATAAAAAGGAACGTCCATCTCCTCGGCCATCTCCTCCGCCTCCTCCTGCGTGCGTCCCCACAGCGCTTTGACGGCGAATCCCTCTTTCTTCAGCAAGGGGACGATGACTCGGGCGGTCAGGCCGGTGCCGAACACGCCTACCCCGGGGAGCATGATTCGGCGCTTCTGCGCTTCTGTCAGCTCGGCCGTCCACCTGCGGGGGAGCGCCCGCCGCGGTGCCGCATGGCCGCCCGCCGCCCGGCGCTAATCCAGCGGAGGAAGGAGCGCTCAGCGCTCGTCCTTCGGCTGCAAATGGAGACCGCCGAGCGCGCGGAACGGAAAGGCGTCCCGAGTCTTGGGATGGTGACGCAATCACGCAAATGGACGCCTCTTTGACGTTCTTCACGCTCTTTGACGCTCTTGTCCTTAAAAGGATCGCGTTAAAACGGCTTGTCAAGTTAGTGGTACTCACCGGAAGTAAAGGCGCGTGCCATTTCAGAGTAAAATCAAAGATACGATAGGACGCGCCCCTTTAGGAGGCGCGCCTACTGCGTGCCGAAGCGAGTCGGGGCAAACCATCAGGATCTTCCGGTTCTTGGGAATGGAATCGAACCATGACAAAAGGGAATGCAATGATGTGCCTTGACGCGTCTTTGACGTTCTTTGACACTCTTGTCCTTAAATGGGTCGCGGAAGCTTGCAGGCGGCGGCCTTAAAACTGCTCGTCGAGTTAGTGGTGCTCACCGGAAGTAAAGGCGCGTGCCCTTTCAGAGTAAAGTCAAAAGATGCGATAGGACTTACTGCGTGCCTAAGCGAGTCGGGGCAAACCATCAGGATCTTCCGGTTCTTGGGAATGGAGTCGAACCATGACAAAGGGAATGCCGGCTCATTGTCCTGCTAATGCAGAGGTGTCAAACTCAGTTTCACCGTGTGATGCAATTATTTTTAATTATTTTTGCTCATGCCCCCATTTTGGCTTTGGAAGGTAAAAATCCTCCCGTGCTTATATTTTGTTCTTAATGTGGAGGCTGAATATAAACAAAACACTTAGCCACTGAGAATGCCGCTGCCCCCTACTGTAGTGGGTTTGCAATTGCACTTGATTCTGCGAAAGTCAAAACAACAAAAAGTTCCCCAAAGTCTAACATGCCCGCGCCCCCCTCGACAGGGATCATTTATTTCTCAATTTAATTATTGACCTTGATGTAAAAACACTGACATGTAGTGACACTGAGTCGTCACATGGATATGTTAGGCGACAGGCATTGTGGGAAAGCACTCTAACCGAATTGATTATGAAATGCATTTTGAGCATTTTAAGCTCTCGTGGGCCACATAAAAGGATGTGGCGGGCCACATTTGGCCCTCGGGCCATGAGTTTGACACGTGTGCTAATGGATGGCCCCAACGCCAAACCATGGAGTCCTGGAAAGCAGGAATAACCTGTCATGTGTGAAAATGTTTTGGGCTCCTGTCCGTCTTAGTGGCTTACGTGGTTCCAATGTTTTTCGAAATAAGGCTGCACCCCATCACCAGACTTACTTTCCTTGTTTCAAAGGTGGAAAATAAAATCACGTAAAATGATCCTCTTTCAGGCTTTCTAGAACCGTTATATAGTTTTAACTCTCATGAGGTGACTTATACTGTATGTGGTTTGTTCGCTTTGATTAGCAAATTGAAAATAAAACATTGTTAAAATACACACGTTTTTAAGAAAATAAGTCTTACGATACGGCCACCACGTTAGTTAGCAAGCTGTATAATATTTATATTCATCGCTTCTTCCAAAAAGTTACCGAGTTGATAACTCAATTACTCTATAGCACAGGTGTCAAAGTGGTGGCCCGCGGGCCAGATCCGGCCCGCTAAGGGATTGAATCCGGCCCGTTAGATAACTCTCAGAGAAGCGCAAGAGAAAAACAAACTGCAGGTTGAAATGTCAACTTGATGTTGCCAAAGACAGGTGCCTCGAACAAAGACACTGTACTTGTATTTATTTCTCTCTCTCTCTCCCTCTCTCTCTTTCTTCTCCACCCCTTTTTTCCCACTCCATCTCTCTGTGTATCTCTTTTTCTCTTCCTTTGTTGCTCTTTGTCTCTTCCTCTCTCTGTGTCTTTTGACCTCTTTTGCTCTAACTTCCTTTTTTCCTTTTCTCTCTTTTTTCTTTCTCTCTTCATACCCTTTGCGCTTTCTTTTCTCTCCCTCTGTCTTTCTATTTCTTTTTGGATTTCTTTCTTCCTCCTCCTTTCTTTTCTTCCTCTCTTATGACTTTTTATCTTTTTTGTTTCTCACGCTCTCTCCCTCTCTCTCTCTTTTTCTTTCTTTGTCCCGCCCTCTCTCCTTTTCCCTCCATCTTTCTCTTTTTTTTATCTCTCTTTTTCTTTCTCTTTAACCTACTAGTCCGGCCCCCGACAGAATGTTTGTTCTATCGTGTGGCCCCCGAGTTCAAATGACTTTGACACCCCTGCGTTAGATGATGACGGTTAATGAAAAAGTAAGTCACCAACTGCATTATTCCTAACACTGGTTTCATCGCATTATTATAACTTGGGCCAGTTTTCTGAGCACTACTTTTTAGCCAATTCATCCTGATGCTCGCAGCACGGCGGCGCAGTGGTTAGCGCGTGTGCAGGCACAGTTCTATGGTCTTGGGAACCTCCTGCGTGGGTTCAAATCCAGTTACCAGACTTCCTGTGCGGAGTTTGTATGTTCTCCCCGTGCTTGTGTGGGTTTCCTCCGGACACTCAGGTTTCCTCCCACATTCCAAAGACATGCATTTTCAGGTGGATTGGCCGGTCCAAATTGTCCCTAGGTGTGAATGAGCGAGCGAGTTGTCTGTCCCTGTGTGCCCTGCGATTGGCTGGCAACCAGTTCAGGATGTCCCCTGCACACTGCCTGATGATTGCTGGGATGGGCTCCAGCACCCCCGCCACCCTACTGAGGATAAGCGGTGCAGCTGATGAGATGATATCCTGATGCTCTTTTTACTTTTTTTCTCCTCATACATCGAATCTCGTTGCAAACAATGTTTCTTTCAATGGCAATAAAGACAATTTAATTCAAATACTTGCCCGTGGCTCTCCTTTGAGACTCGTTCATGGAAAGATCTACTGGTGACAGACAGGGATTCATGAATAACTTAGGTGTGCTTTAAAATATTGTACCTATAGTCCAAGAGCCAAGTATGTGGGGATATTGATCTGGTCAATAAACGATAATGGACCGCACTTCAAAACTTGGTCCAGGAGAATTGCAACGCAATACTGCTCCCAGGTGGGCAAAAGAAGTACAAATCTGCAAAGGGCTTTTTAGTGCATGAGGCAACGTCTGAGAACATCCAAGTAGCCTGCAGAATGGTTGTTAATATACATCAGCGGAGATAAGTCCTGGAAATTTGAAACCTAACTGGCATGATGTCTCATCAGGCGTCCGACTGTCTACTTGTGTTTCCTAGCATAGTGGGGTTGTTTTATCTTCAAGAGTCTAGAACCATCCTTAGCATACTTCTATCCACAATGCGTAAAATACTAGCATAAATGCAAATGCTGCTTAATTAGCACAGGTATATACTGGAGATTCTCTTGTGCTATAGACAGTATTGTTAGGATGCATTATTCCGTTTCTTTTACAAACATTGCTCTATGATAACTAAGGTCAGTTTCCAAGCACAATGTTGTTAATATATTTTTTCTGCTTATTTTTTTTCTCATCGTCTTTATTACATGTTTACCCTGGGGTGCTATGTCTAATCTCGTTGCATACAAAGTAGTCAATGACAATAGAGACAATTCAATTAAAAAGGGTTGGTGATGTTGCTCAGAACCTTTGTTGGAAAATGCCGGTCTACTAGTGACCCCAAGAGCCAGGGAGAAATCCACAGGTTCGAGAGCATTCTCCATTCGGGCCCCGGTGCTGTGGAGCGCTCTGCCCTCTGGGATTCGATCTGCAACCTTAAATCTAGGCTTAAAACACACATGTACCTCTTTTAGCCTATGAATGACCTATGTAACATAATAGACGATATCTATGTATTGCAAGATATTAACTCCTGTGCAGCCTCTTCATTCATTCATGAGGTTTTTCCTGGCCCTCCTGTAGGTTTTAGATCAGATGGTGTAATATTAGTCTGTACAGCCCTTTGAGACGTCTTGTGATTAAGGCAATCACAAATAAACATGACTCATTAGGGATTTTCTTCCAATGATTTTGACCCAAATTTCCTCTTTCTTGTAAGCAATGTACAATGAGTAGGAAAACAAACATTTACAGGTTTATTCCAGCACTTTAATAATAGTAACTCAGAGAGGCACATATATAATTTACAGGGCTACTGTCTACGTGTGCTCCCACAAAGTGACTTCTGTTCTGAACAGTGCGGGCGGAACGACGGCAGAACCAAAAACATTATCTTTTGGGAAACAAACACGAGCACAAACACATACTTCTGCGGCTAGTCTCTTTTTTTTTTCTTCCTTCAGAGAAACTTGCAAAGTGTTTCCACAGGTTCTTTGTCTTCATGCCTCCGTGAGATCTTTGAGGTAGATAAGATTCTCTGGTCACTTCTCAGTCGCCGCCGAGTCGTGAAACGCACGTCTGCCGCACTGTCGGCCCTTTTGCACCCCTGTTTCCTTCGAGGTAAATTCTAAAAATCATTTTCACGGCATTGGTTTGGTTTCTCCCAAAACAAGCCAATGATTTCAACTTCTTTTGGAGGTGAAAAGGGACAAAAAGGCTGGAACGGCGTCATTGGAAACCCTGTACCCTATTGGCTGCGTCAAGTTTGTGCCTGCGGTGGGTTCAAAAAATAAAAATAGCCGCACTATAAAATGTAGCTCCTTTCATTTACACTTACTTCCACTTCCTGCCCCAACAGACACGCTGAGTAACACAAGTTCATTTCACGTAAGAAAAATCTACGCATACCATGGAGACAACTGAATAAAACACAACAAAATAACCTGACAAAATGTAATATTTCCATATAAGTCTTTCCAGCGCAGAACTGCGAGAAAATGATTATTTTTAAAAAATACTGCCAAATTAAAGAAACTGCGGAATAAGATATGACATGGCAATACTGTTTTTCTCATTTATTAAATAAATTATTTTTCAGGTTTATTCTTTGAGAGGAAAACATTTAAGACTTCCACACTTTCAAAAATATTTTTGGCACTTTCCCTTCTTATCTAATGACCTAATCAAGTCTAGTGCTCAAAGTTTGAATCTTTGCTAAAATATTTAAAACAATTCAATTATATACATATGACTGACATTCATTTGCACGAGACTTAACTGCAATGCAAATTTTCTAAAATTTTCTAATTAGTGCAAAAGTCTAGCAGTGTAAAACAAAAATCTGTGCTTCGTTGACCTTTTAAATGCTGTGAAGGCCGATGACGCCGTCCAATCAATGCAGAAGAAAATCCGTTTTTGGCCAGTCTTAGGAATTCTTGCTACTTTTAGGTGTGTCATAAATATCTTACATGAGCCAGCCAAGGGTGGGATCTACCATCACAGAGACGCAAAATGCCAATTCCAATCGTGCCTCGCTTCCCGTGGAGAGCGTTACCCACAGTAAAAGAAACTACGAGGATCAACATCACAGTGGAAAGTGACGGTCGAAAGCCTGAGGGAAAAACGGTGAGACGATAAAATGACCTTGTTACAAAATGATAAAGTGTCTATGCTCTATTTTTCTTTCTTCTCGCGTCCGTCCGGCAGTGGGTGCGACGTGCTTTTCCACCTACGGGCACACGGCGCTTTTCCAGCTTTCCTGAGGGCCTGCTGACTAACCATCACAAGCGATTGCGCCGTCCCACCTCAAAAAAACCCGATGGGGCGTCCTCCCTTTAAATAAAAAATGCCTGGAGATAGATATCCGAGGCCGCGGCCCACGATATGCAAAACAGGGTGGGAGTTACTGTTCCCCCCACCCCCTTCTCCGTTTCCTTTAAGAGTAGATGGTGATTACTTCCCGCCCGCCGCCTCGGACGAGTAGGACTCGGTTGAGACCTTCAAGCAAGACCTCGAGGAACTCCATATCTGTGAGGGAGGAAGTGAAGGAGCATCAAGTTAAAAACAACTGTTGTCATTTTTGTGCGGTAGTGTTTATTTAGTATTTATGTCGTAATATTTCTGTTTTACAACTTTTGTATTATAGTATTTCTGTAGTGGGATTTTTGCAGTATTTCTACAGAAGTATTTTTGAAGTATTTCCATAGTAAAAGCTGTTTGGTATTTTTGAGCATTTCTTTAGTATTTTTTTGTAAGAGGGCAAAGTGTCCAAAGGCCAGCATCTAGTGAAATTGTCCTTTTTGACACAAAAGGGTTTTATACTGGGAAGAGGATCAGACCACGGTACTCAGCCGGAAAAGGGTGGCATGCGCATGTTAAAATGATCGGGAAATTTGAGGTTTCCAAGTGTGTCTTGTGGTCTGGGAAACACTAATTATTTAAAAAAAACAATGCTAACAGTAATTTTTGAGTTATTTAAAAATGCTTATTATAATATTGTCAGTTTTAGCTTTCCATACATATGGCAATCAAATAGATTACTTTGCCGCCACCTGGCGGCAATTAAAGTCATCTAGGAGCCTGCCTGCTAATTAAGCAGTCAGAATACAAAACAGCAAAGGTGAGTATTGCGTACAGGTAGCATGAATAACAGACGGCAGAAAACAAAGGATACAGTTTTCGTCTCCTCCTCGATTCTTGGGTGGTCCGGGCATGTTGAGCAGAACCAGGTGGGCTCCTTGGGACTTGTTGACGACCACCTCGTTCAGTTTGATGGCCGTGTGCATTCTGCGGACGTTGGTCTGGTTCCTTGTTGAATAAGCACGTCACAATTTCATTTGAACCATACTGCATTTCGAAGAGCACCGAAGGCAAAGTCGACCCCACTAATTTATTGAGAATACATGACCAACTAGTTTGATCAATTCTGTCGTGGGTTTACATGTAAAATAGTCTGATAAATTTCATGTAAGTGGGGTATTAACAGAACAGGCAAATCTAATGCCACTGGGCGGTCATTATGTCATTTCTTGTAGATTGTAGTCGCTCAGGTATCGACCGATCACGGCTCAGCTTACCAACATAATGTGAGCAAACTCAGGTGGACTCTTCATATATGTTATAGGAGCAGAAGTGACAAAATGGCCATCAGTGGAGATATTTCAATTTTGCTGCTGAACTTAATTCCATGCTCGGTTGAGTAGGGTTGGACAGAAAGCTGACAAAACTATTTGGGGTGACTTTGCCTTTAAAATCTTCATCATGAAAATAATGTCATAGTCATACATTTAAAAAAGAAGAAAAAAGGAAGAAAGGATCAGAGGTGTGAGACATTGAAGTGCTCAATATCAACTACGGTTGTGAGAATTTGCTCTACTTTCAAATGTATACAAATAGAAACTCCTTCAAATGTATATAGAGAACTGTCCAATCAGTCAAGTCAGGGCTGCCAAAAACGTTTGTGATTAGCAGTTGACGGTTGGCCTCAAATATAAAAATCACACAATCAATAGTCCTTTGAGTTTGAACGTCCACTCCCGTGTGATACCCCCAAAAAAACCTAAGCACAGTTAAATCATAATAGATGACATAAACAAAGTTTTGCTTTCCACTTTTTGAGCCAATAAGCCTCAAGTGAGTTTATAATCATTCAATGTAAATTTTTTATATTTGGTTTTGTTCGGTTTTTACGCATGGAAAGCCAAATTTTGCTTAAGTTATTCAACAATACAGACACATACACATACACACAAGCGTTCTAGGGCCAATAAAATGCAACTTACAAGCTTCCCCACTCTCTAGAAGGACAAAAAGGGAGAAAACAGAGATGGGCTTTTAGATGCATCTAAAATCAGCGCTAACATGCAGCTAAAAGCAATGCAACATTTCCAAATATCTTACATGACACCCACACCTAATCAGAAAGAGCGATCACTGCTAAAGATGAGTCTCCTTAAGTATGATTTCCTAATAATAGGCAAGTTAGTCTAGTCAAGGAATTAGTCTTTATTAATCCGTGTGCGGTAAAGATGACACATGCGCACGCTCGGCGGCGCAGCCTGAATGACCATGCCATGCATATACTTGTATATTTTTTGCAATTCAATGTACTTTTTTGCATTGTAACCCGCTTTGGTAGGAGTAATGCCTGGTCAATGTTGGCTAGATCAGTAGAAAAAGTAGCACTCAGCTTCAAAAAGGTTTGTGTCTCTGACTACCAATTAGACTATTTTCCTTTAACTTTTCTTAATTCATGGCATTATAACGTTGCTTGTTCCATCAAGCTACTTTCTTTAGACACTGCTCTATGACACCATCACTAAACCTTCCATTGAACAATGAGCGTATCCCAGCCCTACTTACGGCTTCATGTTGAAGAGGTCTCGCATGACCACGTTTGAGTTACACTCGCGGTTGCGATTGCGCTCCATGAAAAGCTTGTCCTTGGTCCAGGTCATGTGAACCCGATCAGGGGCTGTTTCCGACTTGTCGTTCATGGAGGCGTGGGAGGCCGTGTTTTTGTCATGGATCAATTGGGCCTGGAGGGGACAGAGATGGCTTGAAAACATGCACACTGGAGCAGTGAACAAGGTGAGGGAGTAAAATGTTGAAGGAATGCTGGGAAGATTACCCACAATTCAGACCAAGGGAAGAGACACAAATTGGCACAAGGCATTGAAGGAACAAAAACAGGAGGATGACATTGAGGTAAAAAAAAAAAAAAGTGAAACTACATCTCACAGGCTAAACACACACCACTGTACACCATCAAAAATATATAAAAATGCTTCAAAAAAATAATGATGACAGTTGATAACCACGTTTTACTGACAAACATAGATGTATCACAATGAATGATGTTAAATCAAGTAAGGACAGGTGTGGGGTACAAATGGAAAAGTGATTGAGAACAATAAAATGGACAGTTTTGTGAGGTGCTTTTTAAAGTCATCAAGTAACAAATAAGTATAAATTAACCTTTGAAAATGTTGGGCTATGTTTGGAGAACAACACTGTCCATTCTTTGGGATGACTTTGGGGTTATATCCCATATTATAGGGGATTAGGTAGCATTCTTGAGGTGTGATAGGTTGGTATTCACAAAGCTATTGCGGTCATTTTAGAACACAATGAAAAATAACGCCTGGTGGCAGCGAGGCCATCAAAGATCAAATTTGATGATTGCCAAGAGCTGCATTGAAGCCAACGATTACACTTTGTGAAGCCAGCCCAATCGACGGAAGGGAAATTTGGGGGTCACGACATTTACTACCTCGTCCTCCTGTGTGTCCTCTGTCGGAGAGGACTGCCGACTAAGGCTTGCGCCCTCCGCAGCGCCTTGGTTCTTCCTCCGGATAGAGTTACGCGATTCGTCAGTGATACTTTGAATCTGAATAGTGCCTCACCCGAAAGGTGATTGCGGATAAAAAGGAAATGGGAGCGACTGTCAATGATTGCCACTGAGTGAACTTGGGAGACTCCTTTTGTTTTAACCGATTGTAGAGGTATATGGTCTCCAAAATAATTAAGGCGATGATGCTGCATTCGAGCTACTTGCCAAAAAAGAGCCGTCGGCTATACGAATACATGTGACTTGTTTAAACTTTCACTCGAAAACAGTAAACGGGAGAAAAAAGTGAGAATGGGGTGCTAATACCTCTCGCTCCCTCTCAGTCTTGGATAGCTGCATCTGTTTTAACATCTGAGACCTCTGCTCCATCACTAAAGTCTTCTCGTAGGTGAAGGCAGAGATGTCATTGTCATGCTGCACACAGAAAAGCAGAACATCAATGACAATGGTCACCATGATATCTGCCGATTTTTGTTAACCCGCTTGGGTCAATGACTAATTTCAAATGGAGTACGTTCAATAATCAATGATTCAAACGAGTCTCACCATTTCCACAACTTCAACTTCTGCATTGAGCCGTAGATGATAAAGGAACGTTTGGAGATCCTTTTTCATCTGGATGCTGTTGTCATCCATCTGGGCCACAGTGAATATGCGCATCTTGCACTTTCTCCACACCTGATAGAGGATTTTGAAAGGCAATAAAAGGGATTTATTTATTACCGATACAGGATTTATCCCAGCACTTTATAGGCCAGGCTTTTCTTTGTTTTACGACGTACTTTGTGCTGTCGTAGCAGGAAAGGCAGCAGCATCAACAGTCCTCCGTCGTGAACCACCCACCACACATCGATGGTTCCCTCACCGAGGCGATCTTGGTTGGTGGGGAAGCTGTCAACATTTTTAGCTACAAGCAAAGCCTGGTGGGCCGATGTGGTTTCCCGCACGGTCTCTGGAAAGACACAGCATTAACACATTCAGAACAATATTTGAATGCATTTTCGCTGTCTGGCTTTGTACCTATGAAATTTCGCCATGATTGTGGGTCATTAGACTGCTTCCATGTCCCGGGCCAGGCCATTAAGACGGTGTTATGCTTCATCCCACCCAATCCGGCTGACTGAATCAGATGAGACACCCCGTCTCGAAGGTTGGAAGAAACAACAACATGGCAAAAGCCCTTTGTCCGCTCTGCTGTCATGGAAGACTTAATGTTCTGGAGCAAATGACAATTAAAATAAGAAAAACACATCAAAGTCATCAGAAAAAAGATATTCTTTTCACTCCGTTCTACCTGTTCTGCCTTCTTCGCTTCAGTGTCTTTGGTGAGAAAAGTTCCCTCCAAGACATTGCCCACGATGGTTAGGCCTTTCCCGGCCTTCAGCTGGGATGTAAGCGACAGCAGGCGCGGATGCTTGACCGCTTGGTCCGAGTCCAGGTTCAGCAGCACCAAACACTGAGGCCTAGATTTACAAATACATTTTTATGACAAACAAGAGCAATCTATGGTGTTGAAACCCCTGGTTTCATCTTGCATGGCAGCAGAGGTTTAAATGAAAGCTTGTTCAAATCAGTCTGTTAAATTTGGATGTGCAAAGAAAGATATAATTAAATTTAACTCCAGTTCTCTTTTTGCTTCAGTTTCCTCTCAGTCTAGCACAGACACAGATGCCACAGTGTCGACTAGGAACATGCCGTACCTCCAGTTCTTGGTGTGTGGGGGCGCCTCCTCAAGACGGATGAGGGCAAAACGGGCTGCGTTTAGAGAAAGGCCGCGGATGCCATCGCCCCACTCTTTCTCCGCCCTGAAAGACACAAATAATTCAATACAATTATTATTTAAACTTACATCTGTTGTGGCATAGTCTTCACATCTGCAGCATAGTCCTATTGGCCATAAATGTGTGTGTGTGTTTCCTTTTCAGAAAACATGCTACATGTCAGAAATGAACTGGGAACAAAGTTCAGTTCGGTGTGTAGACAACATTCACCAATATATCAAGGGGAATTGAGGGCAATGACGCTTAGCCTCAAAGGACTGCCAAAAAAGGCTTGGCAGCCCGCCATGCTCCGGGAACTAAAGTGGAATTCTAAATTACATACAAATGATGCCGCATATCTGTACATATTACTGTATACACTGTGTACAATGACATTGCACATAATTCTCACCCTCTGTATTCTATGTATTTGTAAATGCATCCAGCGATGGCCATGGCAACAATGGCATAATACCAAGATGAAATGAACATGAGAGCCAGGCACAAGCTCATGCCAAGGAAGGAGAGAGCCCTATGGGAGAAAAGGAAATTAACAACTTCAAAATTCATCTATTTAGAAAACCGTGTCATGCTTTTGCCTCATTAGCGAAGAAACAAATAGACTCAATGTACGATGAACAGCTGAAAGGCTTAAAACTGTGGTAAAATGAATGAAACTCTCAGGACGCAGTATGTTCAACGGGAATTGATTTAGGTTATTATGTATAGTATTGTGCGCTCCTCCGACCTATTCCACTCTAGTCTTGTTATTTACATATTCTTTCTTTTTAAACTATTCTATATAATTACCTTGTATTATACGCTACAATATTTTTTTACTCTATTCTTTTAAATCTATAATTTTATCATTATTGAGTGTTTGCTTGTCAAATGATTTCTTGTATATATCATGTTTATGGTTTATACTGGCTGAATAAATAAATACAATACAATAGTCTTGATGAGAATGTTGTGCCGAATTTATTGTGGAATTAATCTCAATGGGATGAATTTGTGTTTGAATGTGAATGAAAGCTACAGCTTAAGGAGCAACGTTTGACTTTTTTCACTATTTTAAAAGTATTCGTCATGTTTGCATTGTGAGCATAATATGCAGAATTAATCACTGACCAGTGATAGTATTTGAAGCGTGGCCTCCAGTTTGGTGTACGGAGTAAAGTCTGAACAGCACAAGCCAGGTTGACAAACAAGTAACACATAAGGAAAAACCTGGAAGAAGGGAGAAGTAAAATATATCACCTTAATCATCATTTATAAAAATATTCCATCAAAGTTCACAAATTTCAAAAGAAGGCAAAGAGTCTCGCACATGGAGAGGATCGGAGCCACGGCATCTAAAGAGGCGATGAGAATTCCAATTTCGCAGATCCCGGCAGTCAATAGGAGAGCCCAGGTCGGTTCCCCGTTGGCTTTGCCGTGACCGAACACCTGAGAAGCGCATCGGAAAGTGTAAAGGCGACGGGCGGTTCGGTTTTGATTCCTGATAAGTTCGCGCCTCACCTGTAAGAAAGGTACGATGCTGTCCCGTGCGATGGCCTGCAACAGGCGCGGGGCACCGGTCAAACTCTGGAGCCCTGCGCCGCAGCAAGAGAAGAAAGAGCCGATGACAATGACCCAAGGGGAAGGCCATGACAGCGTCCCGATGACGAGGTTCCCTTTGACAGAGTCGCCGAACCTGTGAGAAAAACATAGAATTAGAAACCAGAAGAATAGTGCGCTTAATTTGATATATGGCAAGGTCAATTATTAAAGGAGTAGTATTATTCTTGGACAAAATTCTATTTATTCTATATATTCATGCCAGAGTACCACTAGTTACCTGGTAACTGTATTTATAACTATTCAAGAATTGAATGGCAAAACTCGCATCAGGGAAAGGTTATGAAATTATTCTATTGAGTGTTTTTCTCATGACCTCCTACTGACCTGATAAGAGGCTCAATCCATTTTTACACATTGGCATGTCTGCCTCCCGGTCAAAAAGTTCCAAACTTTGGATCTTAGGCCTGGAGTGATCGTTGATAGGCTACAGCAGGGTTTGGCAACCTATGCTCTTTTCACGAGTAAATATGGCTCGGAGATAAAATAGGGATATTGCAACAATTTTCACTCGTTTACAGTCAAAGTGTCTCAAACTCGTTTTAGCTGTCAATCACTTAATAATCCTAGGCATTTTATGTTCATTGTTTAGACACTTCAATGAAGAGCCATGTCCATTTTAAATACCAAGAAGCTCTAGAGCAATCAGCTTGGATGAGTGGAGATATAAACAGGATTGCGCCGTCAGCAACGTAAATACGTTGGTATCGTCGTTTGCAGTATTTTGAGACATTTTTATAAAATAACTGCTTGCACCTTGTTTTGAAACCATTATTTATGACAAAATCTTAAGTAACTGCGGGAGAGAGACAAATTTCAAGTGGCATATTTATATTGATAGAGGACAGAGGCTCTGGCATTATCATTTCATAGATTTGCTCAAATCAACGTCACACAGATAAAATGCCTGAAGAATTAGATTGTCTGGAGAGGAGATTGAGTGGTTTGGGTTAATTCTGTCTTGAAAAGTATGATGTTGTTCTCTCAAAAATTCGTCTTAAATATCTTTGCCTTTTATGGCGCTTTGGGTGAAAAAGGTTTCTGACCTCTTGGCTACAGAATAAATTAATCATTAACCTGTACTGCCTTGAAACTGATCAACTGATTTTGAAATGTGTTAAGAGCACTGCAATGTGTGTGTTGAAATCATACTTGTCTCGAAGTAAAACCCCCTCAATGCAGGCACCAAACAGCACAACACAGGTGACATCTGTGTTCAAGTTGTTGAGGAGAATAGATGGCATTGAAGTTGAAAGCAATCAATTACAGATCCTAGAAAGTATTTATTTTCAATAACAAAGAAATGTCAATGTCAGCTAAATCCAAGCAGAAGAAAGGAGTCTTATTAACTCCAGCGCAAGGGTAAAAACACAAGTCAATAAATAAAAAGGATACATATGACAGATGTAGTAAAGATAGC
The DNA here is from genome assembly GCF_059441175.1 of Urocampus carinirostris. Lineage (NCBI taxonomy): Eukaryota > Metazoa > Chordata > Actinopteri > Syngnathiformes > Syngnathidae > Urocampus > Urocampus carinirostris. Next base: position 24,227,266 of record NC_142366.1, read on the forward strand.
CATTATGGTTCCAACTGGAATGGACCTTTGGGCATCCCGCAAATCACCCGATCGATTAGAACCAGCCATGATACCTGCGAGTTCACCAAAGCAAAGAGTATCACATTTTTAAAAAATCTTGAAAAAAAACACAGACCATCAAGTGGTTTCCTCACCAGTGACAGAGGGGAAGTAGATCCCGACAAGCAGAGTAAAAAAGGATGCAATATCATTGACGACATAGGGCAGGTAGATGTCCTGAGCCGGATCGCTTCCTCCCACTGATGACAGCTTCTTGTTTTCCACCAACATACCCAACGGCCCATATTCCGACCACATATTTTCTGGAATCGTCAAGGAAATGACATTTTACCAGACTTTCCTATCGTTGCCTTTGTAAATTGAATTCAAGTGAGAAGATATACGCCAAGTGTTCTTTTATTCCTCAATTATAGTAAAAGTATAAAGAAATCACATTGATGAGAGATAAATAACCACAATGCATCCCAGCTGGGATCAGACGTTTTACCAAATCAAACATAAAATGAAAATCAAAAATCAACCAAACCTGAAATAACGCCGCTGGTAAGCCCGGGGATGCCTTGAATTTGGGTCACGTTGTTGTTTAAAAAATACTCGTCGCAGGTGGCATTGAGCTCGCCTCCGTTGCAGAACAGCTTCCACAACTTGGTGGTTGCGGTCACGTTATCGATGATCTCCATCTTGAGACACTTGTCGAAGTTTTGGTTCCTCAGGGTACGATTTCCCAGCATGCACACACTATAAATAGCAAGGACCACTATATCAATTACTTTATTAATTTGTGTATCACGCGAACCATTACTTTTTGATCAAAAATTGGTATAACATGTCGTTTCACTTTTTCTCTGCTCGAACATTGCGGTTGGATACAATGGAAATAAAAACCGGACGGCGGCGATGAATGCACTGAATCCTAACCACTGGACCGTACATGACACATGAAAAGGCCTCAGAAACCACCAGAGACGAATGGGACAGTAGGTAAAATTATTGTGACAGCGAGATACAGTCTAATACCTTTACGTGTGTCATCTGTATTACTGGTGGTCCAGGGGTTATCATTTGGTGCTCCCACCAGCGCGACCTAGGTTTGAATTTTGCAACCAATATTTTGCAATAGCGGTGAGCCATATTTTTGGACTGATTAACCATTGCACACATTAAGTAAAACCTTGTGCAGCCAAACTTTGACCTATTTTTATGGTTTAAAAAAAATACAGCACTCATCAGCTCCATTCATCATGAATGAAACTGATCTGTACTCTGGTAAGACTCACGGGAAGTCGGGTGGCTCAAATATGGTCTTGATGACTCCGGCGTAGATGGCAAGGATTGAGAGGATGACACAGGCCAGGAAGACCAGGGCAAGTTTGTTGACGTATTTGACACCCACAAAGACAACGACGGACATCAGGGTGAGACAGCACGTCCCATAGACACGCATGTTGTTCAGGAGGGCGGCACCTTCATCCTCTTTCTTATCTGCCACAAAGATGGCCGCTTGAGGCACAATGTAGGTCTGCAGGAGAAGCAGAGACAGATTACAAATTTGCATTGGAGAAGAAAATTAGGGATGGGCGAGTACCGATACCAGATACACCCGACCTGATTTTGAAGATATTCACACTTTTCCGCAATTTAAGCCGCACTGGATTATGAGGTGCATCCCCCAAAAGAGTCTTTTGTCATATATAGGATACACTGGAATATAAGGCGCAGGGATTTAAAACTACAACTACTTGTATAACCGTGTAAACTTACGATATATATTACTGATCAAAATTGCAAAACGCTGTATACAACGGGAATGAAACCTGGGTTGCGGCGGTGAGAAAGCCAAAACCCAACCACTAGACCAATAATGATACACATTACGTCCGAAAAGGCATTTGATTTTATCTCATTATCACACTAATTTTACTCACAGTGCCAAAATGGAATGTTAGACGACAGAAAGTCGTCCTGAAAAAAATAAAGGCAAAAAAGCATGACAAGGGAAACAAATCTTTGGTTTATCTGATGATGCATCAAACTTTGTGTTTCTTTATATCTTTCAGGACAACATTTTTCAAAGTTTTCTCCATTCTTTCACACTGTTTTTGGCACTGTGTGTAAAATAGTGAGATGAGATAAAATCTAATGCCTTTGCGCAAGTCATCCGTTTCACTGGTGGTCTAGTCGTTAAGAGTCGGCGCTCTCCCCGCCGTGACCCGGGTTCGATTCCTGTTGCATTCAATTTGTTGCGATAATGGTTAGCGACGTTTTTTTCAATTCACCAATTGTTGCACAAATAACATAAAACCATGTGGAGTAACGCATGGCATTTCCAATCTTATTCTCTGTATTTTGTGTTACGTAAGGCACCCCGGGTTATAGGGTGCACTTTTCACATTTCTGGCCAATATGGGGCTTTTTTAGGTGCGCTTTATATTCCGAAAATACGGTACTCTTTAAAGTGGCCGAGAAGTATAATCAATTTCATGGAAATTTGGTCAAAAACATAAATTGTAAAAGGCAAAATACACTCACCAATAAAATCTCAATGGTACCCAGGATGTACATTGAGCCAGCAAAAGTTGTACCCAAATAGAAACAGAGACCGACGGCACCGCCAAACTCCGGGCCAAGTGATCTAGAAATCATATAGTAGGAGCCTCCCGCTGCAGACGAGATCAAATTCAAAATTGGAAAGCATTTTAAACTACTGATCAGTTTTGAATGAGTAAGCTTCCTACCTGGCACAACACCATTTGTAGCAATTGCACTCATGGATATGGCTGTCAACATGGTCTGGAGGGAAAAAAATATCTGTCACCTCGATGCAATCGCTAGCTTTTCTGTGCTTGCATAATTATATGATACAGAGTTAGAGACTTTGGGGTAGTTAAGCCACCATTTAGTCTGGTAAAATACATCTTAAAAGATTATGCTCCAAATCTCTCGGATTGGTAACGGATATAAGCTTTACTGTGAAATCAGTCATCGTGTAACTGACATTTTCAGCAGTCATTGCACGATAGTGTTTCAGTGAGAAGAAAGACGAGGCACAGGCCACAAAGGCTTCTGGAGGTCAAACTAACAGGAAAAAAATAAAAGAACCGCGGGGAAGAAAACAAAAGAAAGTAAGGAAATGTAAAATTGAAAATAAAGAAAGCAAGGGCGAGAGAAAGAGAGGGCCAACATGGAAAAATCTTCCACTATCCACGACCAAGATAAACCTCCGGCTCTTCGTCGTCCATCCGGTTTAAAAAGGCAGACAAGCTGGAGTAAAGCCAATTAGTCGTTAATTTTACCGCTCACTTCCTCTTAGATCCAGAGCAGCGACACAGCTTCACACACTACCAGGAAAAACTGACATAACATTCCTCGAATAAAAATGAGTGAAAACATCTTGACGACAGCAAATAATTAAAAATATTATCTGACTAAAGGGACATTCCGTATACATGTCTCACTCGGAGTTGTGTTTGTTTGGATAGTTTGGAAGTGCAGTTTAATACTATATAATTAAATACTATATGGATAAAATACTTTATTTAATTCTGTTTTGAAGTTTGCCAGGAAATAAGCCAATAAAATAGATGCACACAAATCATTTTATTTACATTATCTAAATTTTATTTTGGTTTAAGAGTTCAAGTGAATAGAATAAAGTATATTGTCATTGTAACAAGTGAAATGCACAACAAAATTAAAATGTGCCATCTGATGGTCCAAAAACAAGATAAAATACCACAGTTAAGATAATAAGTGTAGTAGTAAGAAGTAGTATTCTATGTCATTTAAGGTTAACTCCTATACTATTTTTTTAATTTTTCAATCTCGGACATTTCAATTGGACAGCGCTGCACAAACTATGCTCTTTGACTACACAAAGCATGTAAATATGCCAGACCGTTTGGCCTGAGAAGTCTGAATGACCATCTTTTTGACCATGATCAGCCTTATTCTTGTGTAATATAAACAAACCTCGCATGCAATCTTGCAGTAGTAATTTATGCATTTTTTATGGGGCACATCTTCAGAAGACGAACATTAATGCATAACACATAATTCTATGAATTTTGAATATCGGGACTTTTTGGTCATTTAATTTCAAACTGGTTCTTTCATTCACATTATTTAAATGCAAAATGTATAAATTGTTAGTGGCTTTCACAACGTCAACCAGCAAGGAGGGAGACAACATCTCATTGAGATTGTATCTAAGGTTTTTGCATGTACTTTTCCTGATTAATCTGGAGTAATCTATTGTCTACCGCCGGATTGGGAAATATCAGCGAGTGTGTGGGAGTGCAAATTGCAGATTTCTGACACTTTGCAGATGGAGGGATTACATTTTAAGCGCGGGGAGCGGAAAGGTTGGACTGTCATTATGTCACACAGGCGGTTGGAAACATAAAAAAATATAAATTCATAAATCCTTGCATGTGACGGCTCTCAATCTGCTAAAAAAAAAATTAAAAGCGAGACCATCTTGCCATACATGTATCTACTCTGAATTTTAAATCAAGCTACATCAATAAAAAAAGAACATAGATGCTTTTGTGACAGCTCAAATTGGTTTACGTTGCATCAGAAACACAAACGCTAAACATGTCATACTCACACAGGAGCAGCACAAGCCAACGATAGCCAGCGATTCTAAGATACCAGCAGTGCCGACTATCCAGGTAAGGCGAAGAAAAAGGATGACCCCCAGGATGTTCTGGAGGCAGGGCAGGTAGACACCCATGAAGGTTCCCATTCGTGGGCTCTAAAAAGAAGTAAAACAAAGGTCAAACCAATAAATGTAATGTTCAATAAACGTAATAGACACGAATACCAACAGACAGATGTGCACAGTCTGAATGATGCTGGTTCAGTATTAAACACAAAATAAGACCACTAAACAACAGGACCACAGCTCAAAGAGAGACCACACATCAATAAACACAAAAAAAACGAAAAGAAGGTTACTGGTCACCCTGAACAACAAAAAGACACATACAACACATTCAATTCCCACCTTGACGGCTTTCTTTTTCGGGCCTTCGTCGTCGTCGGCTTCCTCGTGTTCCTGGGCTCCTTGGGGTAGATTTGTGTAGTTTGCAAGTTTATCCAGAAGTGATGACACCATGGGGTTGCTGTCCATTTCTTCCTGAAATGAAAAAGGGAGGATTTCGAATGCTAAATAAAAACTTCTCATACAGATTTACCTTTATTGGAGGGCAACTTTATAGTTTGACGCACCCTACATCAATGAAATTTAAGAATCTAAACTATCTGAAACATGCTTAGAGAGGAAGTGCCTCAAAAACCTTTCGGGAAACAGCAGCATGACCCTATCAGGCTTAAGTTGGCTTTATGAAGCAAAGGTTATGCTTTCTAATTAAGTCAATACAAAGTCCAGTCATCGGGTGCACAGTAGGGTTAGCCAAAAATCAGCGCAAAGCACCTGGCAGTGCCTCAGCTGGGTTAACTTTTCAAGGTAAATGAGCTTAATAAGATGCAGATCAAGGATGAACCAGACTTGTGAGAGTAGGTTTTTTGTGCTTTCCTTGGCAACAGAACCAAAAATGGACAGTATTTGTACAGTCTTACAGACACTTCACCCAAGTTTTTATGAAAACCTGTTCATATACATAGATGAGGACAAGTTCAACATTTTGCTTACCTCAAAAAGTGCCATGTTGGTGCCATCATAACTGTTGCTCTTGTCATTGTCTGTATTGTTGATGAAGGGACTGTTTTCCTTGGGAACGCCATCACCTGAGAAGAAAAACAAACTGTTTTGTCTTCAGGGTCTCACCACAAGGAGTGGTGAAGAGATGTAACAAGTAGTGTTGGGTCATACATCTTTACTTATTGCTTAGGAAATCACACGCACAGAACAAATAATGTCGACAGCATTTTTGTTTTGTTTTATGGCCTACTCGGAATTTCAGCAGCTGTTAATTTAACATAAAATTACTTCAAACAGTTACCATGACTAACAGCAATCATACATTGGTAGGTATTTCTCTATTTAGTATAAAAAACAAATCAAATGGTCAAATGCATCACAAATCAGCACACTTTTCCATAACATCTTTTCAGAATTTGTGTTTGTTCAGCGTCAGACGGATAGCAGTCAAAGAGGGTAGAGTTAAAATGTGGTTGTAACCACAAAATGAAATAGAGTGCAGCATATTACACTAGAAGAAGGAATCTACACAAGCATTTAAAAACAATTAGGCACATTAAAGGCCACTCATCAATTGTAAACAAACCGCAAATATCTTGCATGCTTTCTCTTTAAAACGCGCTGTTTTTTGCGGTAAATCTATTGATACTTGGTAAAACTAATCATATCTTAACATTTCAAAGGTTAAACGTGGGATGCATAAAACGAATAAAAGTAATGGAATATTGCACAGCATAAAGCAGTGCTTTATTTTCTTTAGAACATCTGGTACAAAAAAGAATAGCCGCCTATGGAAGTCTGGCAGGGATTTGATGGGTATCTTTTACTGTTTGATTCCGATGCCCAGTGAATAAGAGGCTTGCACCATGGCTTAGTGTAGTTTAATCACAGACAAAGTCACAATGTCCTTGCACTCAGCAGGCCTTCACAGAAATGGTCAATGCCGCGTTTAAAAATCAATATCATGCGGCTCTCTATTTATCAGGTTTATTTTTTGGGGTAGAGTCGATTTGTAATATGACACATTCTTGTCATTTGGCATTGCAAATGAACATTAGAGTATCATTTCTGCTTAGCATAAAAAAAAACACCATATTTCATACAAGGTTCCGCCTCTCTGTCAATAACAATTCCGGTGACCTTGAGTTGCACTTGCGACTGTAATAGGAGCCAAGCAAAAAGGGCCAGCATCAACAAATGCCGTAGGTGGAGGCCCAATACCACAGTTAATGTGATACAATGTTAAAACACAAAAGAGTAATAAAAACAGTGGCTAAGAAGTAAATTAAGAGAGTAACCACATATTATCACACCATTCTCTCATTTTGTGGTTGACAAAATTATCGCAATACTTATGTTTTCCAGTTAACAATAGACTATGCCAATATTGAGGCTGCCAAACACCAAAGCAGAACGTGTTCACTGTAATGCATTCAATTCAAAAGAGTAGTTAATTAGGCGTTTTTTTATAAGCTATACATCTATTGCATGAGCATTGAGTAATGTACCAAAAGCAACAACAATGATGTGATATGGTGTAAAATATTATTATATGCACCTTATATGTTATTTGCCAAAGCAGTTCACAGTGTTTACACGTCAGGGGACTTGCTAACGCCAGTCTTTGGCAGATGGTTACCCTTCAATTATTACCGGTATCTGAAAGATTGTGGGGAGCCAAAAATGAAGATCCATAATACATTTTGGCTCGGTCTTCAAGAGTTATATATTGTTGTTTGTTAAAGGGATGGAACCGGTATTTGCACATGAAATACAGACGTAATTTTGGTTGCTATATCCAATAAGAGAAACGTTTTACTAAGACAAACTTCCAGGAAGTGAGCATTGAATAAGATAAGCATTTACATTATTTGCGACAATCCAGCATGTGTCCCTTCTGCTCTCCAAATCTTGGTGTTGTCACCTAAAGGGTCTTTTTCTTTATACTAGTAGTTCGAAGGAACATAAAGCAGACCTCAATGAAAAAGATCATCTGAAGAGATTGCTGATCAGCATGTTTTGGAGTCTTCCCTCTTCCACCATATTAGATTCAAAGCGATTAAGATCATTTTCAGGCTTTTTCAGTTTGCTGATTTGCTGATCATAAGAATCAGATATGTGGGCAAAGTAGGTATACACCCCAAAATTAGTTCGTTTTTTTCAAAGACCTGTGCTTTGTGTGTTTGTAAAGTCTACTAGTGTGCATGGGGTGCTCAAATATTTCAATCTTTAAAGCATATCTAGATAGAAACTACTATATAAATCCAGATTTGCGTTTGTGTGTGTGAGTGGGAGTTGTGTTAGTATGTCACTTATAGGCTCCAAAACGGCTAATTAGCGTGAACATTTACACAGTAGTACTTTAGGCCTCTGGAATGTATTCAGCTAAATTTCATGTCATAGCAGCCAGCAAACAACAACATCGATAAAACATCTGCATTTGTGAACAAGCGGCTCTGGAGCTGCATGAGGTCATACTGCTCTTTGGCACTGCCCAGTGGCTCCATGGCGCTTTTAAAAAAAAAAAACACGGCCAACAACAATGCTCAAGTAGAATGCCCTGCAACGTCAGGCCCTACAATGCCAGGCCATTATGCTTATATGCAACTAGTGTCATTTGGACAGGTACAGTGAAATCACCTGAAATCTATCACAGTGTATTCAATCAAATTCAGATAAAAGGCTATAACAGTAAACCAGATTGTCGGAGACAGACAGACAGACAGATAGATAGATAGATAGATAGATAGATAGATAGATAGATAGATAGATACTCTATTCAGGAACGTGCAACAGCTATTACGTTTTTTTGTACAATTCATTTTTTTGTGAGATTCCTGATTTAAAGAGGTCTTGATCCTTGGGCAAAAGGGGATAAAATTCCATTAGCTCAGTGCTTACTGATTGGTAGAGGTTCATCATTAGGTAGCGGGAACATTGAAGATCCGCTAATGGTTAGGTCGGCTTCTCTGGTCACTGTGGTAATAAATGACCAGGCATCCTATTTATATCGGCTAAGCCCTGCACTGTGATGATGCCTAAGCTGCCTAACGTTGGCGGAGTTAGCTCATGGTACACTCTGCAAACATAAAATGGGAATACAAGTAGGATCTTGGGCCCGGGCCCAAACCTGACCGGAACCCAGCTCGGAATATGGCCTTAAAATGTCAAGCGTTAAGTCAGGCCGGGTCGGGCTTCCCTCCCGCCGTTTTTTTCCCCCTTCGAGGAAGATCTGCACAGCATGAACTTACTTTTTCTCAAGTAATTATTTAAATGGAAGGTTTTTGTTTCTACTTGAGTAATTTTTCTAAAGTAACAGTACTTTTACTTGGGTAACACACTTCTGTGCTGCATTTTGGCGCCGAAAGTTATATTATTCAGACAACTCATTCATAAAGAACAAACGTATTAATTAAACTATTGGTTTAACTCCAAATCATGAAATCCAGAGAAATTTTCATCTTCGGTGACAATGTGAAAGATGCGCGGCTTCCTCATTCCACCTCTACGTTGCTTATGTCAGACATCAATTCTGCTTCTTTCCAAAGGTTTACAAGCTTTCCTCTTTTCAGCCAAATATTTCACTCTTTATCTTGTATTCTGCAGAATATGATTTTCTTTTCAGTGGCATTTTGTTTAATTTCACTGCATTTTGCTGCACTTGCCCGAAATGTTCACGAAATTCGGCGCAGCACTTGGAAGTACACCCTTTAATTGAAGGACTCAAAAAACCCAAGCTACGTACTTGAGCCAAAATGCACACTTTGGCGCCGAAATGCACTTTGGGCCCGAAGTAAGCACAGCGCCGAATCAAAGCTTTGGGTTTACTTCATGTTTGGTCCATCAAATCAAGTTAATCAGTCGTGTTCGGCCAGGTTCGGGCTTAGATACCCGCAGGTTATTCCAGGTAAGGCAGGATTTTTCATGGCCGATCTCAACTTTAGGTGGTAGTGACTATACAGTAACTGAAGACATTATACTGTATACTTGTGAAGAGTCAAAAATCACGTCCTTGAAATCCTAATGGAGGATGGACTTGAACCGAGTGTTACCAACAGTAAGATCTACCAGCGTCTCAAAACCAGCATTGACACGTGTGCAAGTTAAAATACAAAAAACTGTACGGACGAAAATGTAGCAGTGCGAGTGTAGTTTTCATATTCAAATGTATTAAAAATATGAGAACCCTTGGGATTCGTGAGGTTTAAAAAAATAACTACCATAACTCTTGACATTGTCACGGTACACGGATCCCTGAAACGCATAGATCCTCGAGGCAGCAATGAGGACGCAACTCTGGATAGCCTTCAACAGTAGTTTCTCGGCAGAGCAGATACTCGTCGTCTCTGTGGAATCCATAACTTCTAGGTCCAATATTTTTGCACAAAATTGAAAATCCATTGTGCCACTTGAAAAAAGGTTTTCATTTATGGAACAATTTAGATGAAAACCTTCTTTTTAGGAATACTAAAGAAGGCATGGAGCTTTGAAAGTTTCTTTGGGTTTTATGTTATATGAGTCACTATGGATGTTATAAGTTTGAAATGTCATGTGTTTGTTTTCCAATTTTCCTTGTGGTTTAAGGTTGTGCTTTCTTATTTTGCTTTGAATGTTTCCTCTGCAAGCATAAAAATTAAAGAGAGGTAGGCAACTAAAAGCTTCAGCTTCAGCCTACTCTCTTTGGGCACGTTTATGTCTTATACCATTGTATAGCACGGGTGTTTTTAGTTCAAATAGTTGATTGTTTCCATTTAATTATTGATTCATGATCTTTTTGTGCTGTGCCTAAATACAAAGCGACAAATAATATTCATACACATTTTTTCGCATGGTCCATAGAATAACGACGCAGGAACGCATCAAGAATCGGTTGTAAAATCAGCGTAAACAAAAATTGTCAGGTGAATAACAAATTTCCGAGAATTAAAAAAAACTATCGGACTCACCCCTCCGACGAGAGCCTCCCCTCTGCTCCATTTTGAGGAGCAGGGCTTGAAAAGGTTCACCAGAGGAGGGGTCCCAACTGGGCTCCCCGGGGAAACTCCAGTGACAGGGCTACCAAAGTATAGCGATATTGTTTGGGAAGTGCAGAAGTCAGGAATGCTGCCCTGTGCTGTGTGGATAATGTGAGGATCAGCTATTTCGGTGAGCGGCAATGTGCGTGTGTGTGGAAAGTGGCCTGTGATGACGATGTCAGCGACAGCCATGCTTCACAAAGCGCCTGTTGCCATCGTGCACGCTCACGCGCATGCTTTCTCTCAATCACCCTGAGCTGGTGATCCCTTCTACTCATATTAACACTTCGCTTTCCATGTGTGAATGTAAACGCACGTACCGAGTGGGAGGAGCGCAGAAAGTGAGGGAAGCGGAAGGCTTAGGGCAGGGATCGCTAAGCAGGTGCCCATCCCAGCCAGGTTTTTGGAATCTGGGGTGAAACTACAGGGACATCATGCAAACTCCACATAAGGAGGCCGGGAGCTGGAAATGATTCTGAGACCTCTTTACTGTGAGGACATGCTGGTCACGAAAATAACGTTTCAACGCAAAACGTCATGTCGATCCACGTGCCAATTGATTAAAAATTCAAATTTACCAAATGAACCAACTTGTGGTCTCGGTGTTCCATTCTCAACTTTGGGATCCGTGCAACTTCGTTGCCATAAGTTATTCCATTGCCGAGGGTTTGATATAATATTATAGTATGATGTAGTTAGTCCCTTCCAATGGTTCCCCTTTCCCTCCACTCAGGTCAAGCGTCTGGGTTTCATCCTACACAGTACACTCTTCCATTCTCATAGAATGAAGATCACCCGATCCACATACTTTCACCTTCGTTCCATCAACTGTCTTCCACTCCGGACTCAAAACCCATCTCCTTTGACACACCTACCCATCATTAACTGCCTCACACGCCCCTCTCCCTTCTTTAACTGTACTAATTTTATTTTTGTATTCATTGCTTGTTTGTTTTACTCTGGTTTTATTGTAGTTTTATATTGTGTGTACAACTACCTTGGGTGTCCTAAAAGGTGCTTTAAATTATAAATTATTATTAGTATAATTACTACAACAAACTAACCATGGACCAGTTGTTGCCGACGACTGCCACAAAGTGCACTGGGGTGGCCTGTGGACCGGTTCAAGAAATAACAGCTAAAGGTCATTGTAAATATCTAATAAAATTACAAAATATAAAATATTTGTATTTGTATCTTGACAAGTATAAGAAACCACTAACGTGATCGGTGTCCCTCAATTTATTTTTCTAGAATATCTCCAGAGCCCTTTTTTGAGGTGTTGCTGAGCCCATTTTAGCCCCGCTCCTAATTGTTACAACGTAGTAAAAACAGAATAGTAGCGATTTAACACCATATTGGCAATATAGCAGTTGTTACCTGAGAAAAGAAGCTTAAACTGGTAGCCCTTGACACTAATCAGTAGAAAATTATCATCCTTGGGCTTCAAAAAGGTTGATTACGCCATGTTTAAGGATAAGGGAGATAGTTGGACAGCAATGAAATACAATAGATGTATACATGCATTACAGCTAGACAAGCTATGAAGAAAAAAAATGACTTAATAAAACTCAAACTTGCCTTTGCTGTGTCATTGATCATATGACATAAATATGAATATCATTAGATGGGAAATAGTATATAATCGCCTAAGGTGGTCCTTCCCGGAGCCAATTAGCAAAGTCACCAAACTCAAACTACTGTACTTCCGTTGCAGTGTTAGGTCTCATGACAGGCGGAGATAATGTGACATTAGAGCACAAGTTGACTTGGTCGCTAGCTAAAATGATGCTTAGCGCACTGATAATTTTAGGCTGAAACGAAAAAAAATTCAGGCAATTAAGTTGGACGTTAGCTCCTACAAAAGCTAATAGTAAGTTCAAGCTAGCTACCCATGAATTGGCTCATGAGTTTTGTAATTTGTTAAAACAGGAAGTGTTATTGTTTTCAGGTGTCTACAAGTTAATTGCAATTCGATTTGACATTAAAGTAAGCACAAACATCTTTGAAAAATACATAAAATTGTACTTTTATGCAGGTTGCTCTGTATTTACAAATATTTTGAACCATGTAGTGTAACATCAACGCAATTGCTAAGAATAGCAAAGGGGACCTGACGACACCAGGAAGTCATCCTCTTGCTCTATGACCCTACCTTTGTTTTAGCTGCTCATTAATCTGTCTGTCTAAGAGCATGTGAACTGAACTCAAATCACTTAACCAGATTAGGCTAATCCCGAACTTTTTATAAAACACAGGAGCCATACCGGGTCTACAGCGCAGAGCAAGGCAACACTGTTGGCCACAAGCTCTAGGAGAGTGGACTTGCATTTTGGTCTTCTGGCCAAAGGCTACCGACCAGTCGATGAGCACGTTAGTATGCTGGGCCACACTGGCTGCTTGTCAAAGTGAGACACTGAGCCGTGACTCACGGGACATAAACGCATCTTTCAAAATCAGTGCGCTCAACGGTACCCAGGATGCTTTGCGTTGAAAAAGCATGCATTAACATGAAGAAATTTCCACTTTCTCACCAAGCTGTGTGACCATCAAACATCTGCTGAAGGTATCATTAGGTGTCAAAGCTGATGCTTTAAGAGGGTCCGTCAAATCACTTAGTAAGAAGGATTTAATCGTATCCAGACTCAACTTGGTTGGATGTCAGATGGCTGCAATTTCTCTGAGTGGGATTGCATATGCACATGTTTGTGCGCTCCACTTAATGACATCCTCGGGTCTTAACCCTAAAGCAAACAACAGTTATGTAACACACACCACAGTGTACTGGTGTCCATTCTGTGCTTTCTATTCAGTGGATCTTAAGTATGGAACTTAGAACTATGAGTATAAAATTGTGAAGAATAAAAAATGTCAATAATATTTAAAAGTAGAAGAAAATCTCCTAAAAGGTCAAGTCAATTTAAGTCCTGTTATTTTGTGACACCCTTAATCACAAGAAGTTTCAAAGGGCTGTATACACTACAGACTACATATTATTATTACACCATTCCTCGCAGAAGCACCATTTTGACATGACAAAGAGAACAAAACAAGCCAGCAACTCAATTCATTATTTACGTTTATCATGAAGCAAAGGAAAACTGATGACTGTCAGAATGGGAATTGCTAAATCAATGGTCAAATAGATTTATGCCGGCAGAACAAGAGCCCGACCGCCTGGCATTCATTGTTTAATACGGCCAAAGCGTGTTGCCCACAAGCCTAGCTTTGTGTCAGTGAGAGGGTTGGCACTCTCAAATCGGCACGCACAGTACAAAATTAAAAAGTAATATTGAATACAATAATGAATTGTAACCATCAATTTACCCCAAATAGTTTTATTGAAAAAATAAAAGGATGAGCTGAAAAAGTGACTTAAGAGGGTTCACAAGAAAATAAATGTGTATCAAAATGGCACCAAGCAGTGTGTACACTTGAGTCTTATCACAGAGACCATATTGAAAAGAGGAGCTGGCCCTGTAAGGTCTGGGGAGTGGAAACAGGAAGTTGCAGTCGGTGAACACATTACTCCCTGACTTTCAGATTAAAAAGAAATCTTAAAATACGAAAAGTATGGAAATAATGGGACCATTTTTCACATTTTATTTCCTTATGAACCCAAGCAACTCTAGAGAATTTTAACTTTCAAAGTGAGGAAATATATATATTAGATATGCAATAACATGACAATATCAATTGATATCATGGCTCCGTAAAGCCTACCAGAGTTCCTCCACACAATATGTACTTAAAGCCATATCTTTATTTCACTTCTCACTCAATTCTGGGACAGAAAATTGACTTTCCTTGAGGTTACTGGAAAATATGTCCTCACGGGGTTGTCCATGACCAGTGCAAACTGTTCTTTTGGGAAATGTCGTAATTGTGGCCTGTGCAGTCCTTTGAGACATTTTGTCATTAAGGGCTATACAGATAAATGTGACTTGAGATGTTTTTATTCCGTTCAGACTCCAGTCAACACAGAAGTTGAGTTTCACCCATTTACACAATACTACGAGGACATAAAAGAGGGGCAATTGGACTGGTGTGTTGGCATACATGAATATAAACAGCATTTAACAGAACCAGATTTAGTCCGGGAAACAAATGTCAAGTACAGTTGAACCTATGTTTGCATATTGAAACATATAAACTCAGTATTGTATAGCTGGTACCCGGCCAGTTCATGCTATGAGCAATCTAGCTATGACTAGTTCTGCAGTCTCTGCAATGTGCTGTCTCTTGAATCTTGCAACAACACAATTTTAACTAAAAATACAGAACAACGCAAGGAATGCAGATGTAAGATTGGGAACTCGGCGTTCCCTCTCTATATGCATCGGGCGGGTGGTGTTTCACCTCCCCCTACTGAGCCAACAGGAAGCCAGCCAGCAAGATAATCAATAGCAGTAACTGCTATGTAACAACCATTACAACATTGGCCAATACTCATGAGGCAACAACATGCTTTCAGACCCTCCCTTGGCTCCAACTCAAATCTGATAAAAGTGAATACGAACCTATCCCATGATGTGCAAAATATCTGAAAAATATCTCAGGTTGTCAATTGAATGTGTTCTTTATGTAAAAGTTAGATCTGGGTATGACTCCACAGTGGCAGGATTATACAACATTTTTGGTACGTTTCCAGCAGCAACCAGAAAATGCTTCTGGAAGCAAACTACATTTAAGATAATTGTTTTCCTCCCGTTCAGTTATTTTCTTCTTAGCCACAAGCGTCAACCTTTATGGTCACAATGAACTCCTTTTCTTCCACCTGGAGTCTGTAAAAATCAGAACCAGCATAAAGCTGTAATTCTGGCACCACAGAAAATACTTGACAATGGGCCAAAAATGTAGCACTACAACTAAGTTCAACAATCTGATCATTTCTTGGCAAACTATCAGATGCTGCAAACACTTTGGCACATAATAAGTCACCAGTCAATTCAAAGTGTCAAATTTGAATGTAAGGTTTGCAATGTTTAATGAAGATTGTGGACTTAAATTTTGGAGGTTTGGAATGTGATTGTGTAACGCTTTGAGAACACTTTGTTTGCATTCTTTGTGATTTAGAATGAGATGATAATCTTTTGAGTATTCCATTTTAAAAATGGAATAATACTAAAGACCATGGAACTGGTTAGAGATCATCGTTCATAGAGCATATGAATAAAATCAAGGATAAGCTAGAAGTAATACTTCAGACTGCTTTTCAAGTGTACATGGCTGAAATGTCATTGTGAAATTACGTCATAAAACTCCAGACAGATAGCTTATTTTTCTTGATGTAATGACTACTCATCATCCATGCTCAAGATGCAAAAACCTCCGCTCTCTCACCTGTAGCGTCTTCGTTCTCATTCAACTCATTTTCGTTTTTATCTTCTTCGATCCTGTCGTTTGACTTTTCCAAACCGTCCTTCACAGGGACGACAGTAAAACTAGTCGGCATTTTCCACCATGTGCTTTCCCCTCAATGTTTTCCTGTTGCCGCTGCTTCTTATCCTTCTGTGCCTCTCGGCGTTCTGCTGGTTCACTCCCTTTGTCCTTCCAACTGTTTTCACTTTTGACGTTGCTGCCAAAGGTTTTTCTCCTCCGGATTTGCTCAACTTCCTGTATGTTTCCAGCGTCTTCATAAAGTCTATAACTGGGAGTCTCCTATAAGCCAGGAAATCCACAACCCCGTTCTCCAAAAAAGGAAGACAAGGATTGACCCGCCCCTTTAGGGGGTCTGTATCTACGCATACAGACAAACACAGGCACACCAGTGAGACAATAAAACAAGCACACATAAATGCATTTGTGTCCGTGTATACGAGACCATGTATATGATTCGTTTTCTGCGCCCGGGGACTGTAGCCAGTAATGTAAGACTGATGTTCAATAAGAAGAGGAAGTCCAGAGTGTTCAGCAGAGAGCGATTTCCTTCATATTCCTCACTTCCTATGCAGTGTCATTCGACTTCATATTCATTCAGCAGCTTTTTAAAAAGCTTGGTTTATCTTGTATTAAAATTCTTGTCATCACACTTGGAGAACATTTACTACTCCTTGATGTGTGTTCATGCAGCCTAGCCCCGTTGTCTACCCTCATAGATTGTGGTCACTATCACTCCTCCCTTCACAAATTTTAATTGTTGGATGCACTCAGACACAAGCTCCACAAAACTCAGCCATGTGATTTGCTACACTGGCAACGCCCCATCGACCACCGACTAATTACATTACTGAAATGAATTAGTAATCCATGTGGAAAATTGGTGGAGGTGCCTGCAGTGAGGGCATTGGACTGGTCATTGTTCTGCTCACAAAACACAATAGGTCCTTCAGAAACAAAAGAGTTTGTGTCCCTAAAAGTATCTCCTAACTTGCAATGCACCCACAGGGCTGTGATGAGCATGTCTTGCATGCTAGTAGGCTTCCTTCTGCCAAGCTGTGGTTACTATAGCCCAGATGCTGCAACTGGAAATTGAAGATTTAAGTCTGTCAGCACAGAAAACATCTATAAAATATGATCTGGAGTGTCAAATGAATTACACAAACATGACCTTACACAATAAAATATACGGTTTTGCATACAAAGTGCGATTTAGCCTGCCAGCCACCAAACTTGGTGTCAAGTGTCAACATAAGGAAATTTTTACTTTTAGCTTCTTTGACAATCAAAAAAAGCATCTCCTTTTTCCAATACCTATTTATCTATCTATCTACCTTGGTTGTATCCCTCAAGAAGGGTGACCGACAGCAAGACAAACATGTATACAAAAACAAAGAAAATAAAAATGGGAAAAAAATAGCAAAAAAAAACTCACACAAAAACTTTTGGACCATGGCCAACCCAAATGCTCAACACCCAAACAAGTTAGGCACCCTGGCACCTAAGTCGGTCATGCTTTCGTCCCTCCAGATGAAACGGGACACCAGAAAGCGGCCGTGTCACTAGGGTCAGGGTGACACAACACACTCTTCTATTTAATAGCAGGGCCCGACAGCTTTCACTGGTTTACCCCTGCCGCATCAATACAGGTGCTCTGCCCATTCCTTAGAACACCTCCAAACATCCCACTATTTCAATACCTATTCGCAAATAACTCAATCAATCATAATAGATCACATGGGTGGGGCTTTCATACAGTGGGGAATAAAAGGAGAAACTGAATAATGAGGACGGCAATAACAAAGTGACTCTTGATCCCACAACCCTCTAAAAATAACTGTCCTGATCCGAACCTCGGAGTCACTCCCCATTTTTAAAGAAAATGTTGAGAAATTATTTCAATTATCTATACATCTCATAATAGAAAACCAACACCCCGTACAAGTATGAGGATTATTGCAATGTGCCATCCACATTTCCAACATAACTGTACATTGGTTGAATGATACCCATTACCAAGCAAAATGCCTTCACTCTAGCTTTAACAATACAAATTGCTTGGACAAGTTCTTCCTTTTTAGACTTCCTTCCTTATCAGTGTTTCTCTTCAGTCCTGTAGGTGCCATTAAAGCACATTACAAAAAGGGTTGTGTCAGCCACAAAGCATTTTTTTTCCAAGTAGTTTGTCCATTTCAAGTGTAACTTGATGCCAAGTATAATGTGAAAATGAATCCCTTAACGTCCACCTTTATAAAGATTGACATCAACATTTGTCTGTTTCTTGGCCCGTATAATGCTTGTCTTCAAAACCAACATTAAAATTTTGTATACTAATCACAATTTTAATTCTAAAGAATCAACCCTAAGATTTCTGATCTTTAAGAGGGTTACAGAGGATCATAAAGATTTACAACACATCCTGGGGGCAAAGTCCCCCCAAAATTTAAGGGAGAGTGTGTAATATTTATGGCCACCTAGTGGTATACAAAAACAAAAAGAAAAAAAAACAATCTTTTGATTCAGTTAAAAAACAACATTTATTTGAATGGTGGGTTGGTTGGATCCCTTAACCAAACGAGTTTTAGGGGCACCCTTTTCTGTAGTGAGTCTTGGGCAAGTACAGCCTGTTGGCGCCCATCCCTCCTAGCCAAACATACATGAACTATCATATCAATGTGAATATTTATTTTAAAGATAAATCACAGGTCGATAAATTTGCATTCCTTCAACATAGTGGAATACATACCTAGAGGTCACTGCCATGTTTGTTTAGTGTAGGGGTGTCAAACAGGTGACCCGCGGGCCAGATCAGGCGAGCTTAGGGATTGAATAAGGACCGCGAAACAACGCTCAGAGAAGCGCAAGAGAAAAACGGGCTGCAGGTTGAAATATATCCACTTGATATTGCCCGAAGCCAGGTGCCTCTCACAAAGACACTGTACTTGTATTTCTTTCTCGATCTCTTGCTCCCTTTTTCTCTTACTCTTCATCTTTCGCTTTTACTCTGTCTCTATTTTTCTCTTTCTTTGTTCTTCTTTGTCTCTTTCTCTGTCTTTTTATTTTCTTTTGCTCTCTCTTCCTTTTTTTCAATTCCTCTGTCTTTTCTCTCTTGCTTTCCCCTTCTCTCTATCCTCTCCTTCTCTCTTTCAATTTCGTTTTGGATTTCTTTCCTTCCCTTTCTTTACCCCTCTCTCTCTTTCTGTTTTTATCCCTCTTGTTTCTCATGTTCTTTCTCTCTCTGTCCCACACTCTCTTCTCCCTCCCTCTCTCCTCTCTCCAATTTCTCTTTTTTTCTTTCTTCCAATCTACTAGTCCGGCCCCGACAGTATGTTTGTCCTATCGTGTGGCCCCCGAGTTAAATGAGTTTGACACCCCTGGTCTAGCGTCTTGCAAACTAAAACCAGTGTCACAGAGTTAGCGCAGCAGCATTAGACAACAGTGCCATCTAGTGGTCAAATATTACACAACGGGGCTTTAAATAAATGATTTTTTATTTTTTTAGGATATACCCAAATGGGATTTGAATGAAATATATATTTATATATTTCGGATATACCCAAATATTCACAATCTTTGCAATGAGGATTTGTGACACTATTTAGCATAGTGCGTGTGTATCAGTAACTTTCTCTAGAATCTTCTGTCATCATCAATATGATGAAACTTTTTATGTTCTCATGCATTTCTAGACTGTACTTATTCATAGGAGTGATGTAATTGCCTTGAGTGACGAAGTGGCCAGACATTCAGGCGACTCCTGGTCAGTCAATAAACCAAGACTAGAGCAACAAAATCTATATTTAGGAGTGAGGTTATAAGGTTTACCGATCGTTTCTCCATCGACTAGTCATATTGTAAGCTTGTTTCATCATGTATGAACTGTTTTCTTGACATAAATAATCAAGCTAGCTTCTTGACAGGGATTGTGTATTTTAAAAAAATCAAATAGATATATGATCAACAAAGCCCTAAATGATTGACGTTTTAACAATCGATTTTTCGTTTTGTTTTTCTCTCAAAACAAACATATTATTTGATGCTAAACCATGAGGCCAGGCTACAGTAAAAATAGAATCTGTAGATGACGGTAAGCTCCTTTTAGCAGGATAAACAATATCAATGATGAAGGATGGATGTGTTCCAGGAATATTCACAGTCATCCTTCTCCTGAGACTTGTGTCCAAAGAGGAAATGCAAACCTTTCCCGTGACTTTACAGTATGTTTGAGTGGAGCCTGGATAACCCCAGTCATTCCACTAACAAATTTGTTTGTATTTCCCTCGCAACTCAGTTCCACAGTATTTCAAATTACTTTTGCTGGATTTTAAGGGGTGCGCCACATATATAAAACGGAGACCTCTGTTGGTCAAGTAAATAGGGACTTTTAGTGTGAATGACTCACACACCATCCAGTTATTCACAACAACATACTTTGTTGCCCTCTTGTGAACGCTCATGGAAATTCTGTTGCATGGCTGGCTAAATAAACAGAATTAAGAGTGTGGGCCGCCTAGCCCAATAAAAAACAAAATCTCTCTCTGAAAAGCAGCAAAGCGTTTACAACTGCTTGTGGAAAAAACAGTTCCAAGGGAATGCTAATTTTTGTGTGCTTAGCTGAGGTGAAACATATAAAGTATTTAAATAAAAACTGAGGAACCACTGATTGAAAGTAACATTTTAAAGTCAGAAGAAAATATATAAATAGGTTTATGGAATTAGGTTTTATAAAACAATGAACAGTTGTTTTTTCAGAGTTATTTATGAGCCACCAAGTAGGTTGAATCAATGGAAATACAAGTCTAGACTATTGCGTTGTAACGCTGGGAGTTGTAGTACCGCTTTTGTCCTACAGAAAGCGCCAAAGCTGTTTTTACTTTTTTATTTTTTTTTTGAAATCCATAATATTGAACATTGCAACATTACACACAAAATTAGCATTGAAGTTTCAACTTTGTAGTGTTTGACTGCTTCATCATGAAAGAAAATGGGTTTGTTAACATTTTGGATATATTTCGTGAGGATAAACAATAAATAAAACACATACAATGAAATGTATTACTCTTTTTTTTTTTTTTTTTTGCTTTGTCCAAGTCCAAATATATTATGATATTTGGATAAGGTGGTAGGAAAAGCGTATTAGACATATTTGCAGATGTATAGCATACATTCCCATGTAATTTTGCCTTGGAGAAATCAGATTCATCGATTAATGGGAAAAACAATCGAACGATTCGTCGATTATGAAATCAATCGTTAGTTGCAGCCCTACATGCAGTACACTAAATTGTTTGTGATTTCCAGACCCAAAATTTGTATTTGTTTCCAGAAGAGAGCAATTGATTTGCACCAATCCAGTAAGGAAAGTTATATCCAAGCTTGCCTTGTAGACTACTTATTCCTTCATCTTTTTTATACTGTTATAATATGCTCCTGCTAAATGTTATTTCACTTATTGTCATTGCACTACAGTATTATTCCAATGTACTATACTTCATCGCATTACTATTACAGCTTAGACCATTTTTACTTAGCACTATGTTGAAATTATTATTTTTATAATCCTATTCATGCTGATAGTCTTTTATCTATTTTCTATTCAAAGTCTCTGTAGGACATGGTTTACCCTGGAGTGCCATGTCCAAACTTACTGCTCACAATGTTTTACAATGTTCATATCAATGAAAAAAAAGAAAATTCTAACGACAATTAATTCACAACCGAGATACACCAAACTGAAGGAATGATCATTATTATTCAATATTTTGGACCCAAAAATATAAATAGTATAATAAATCCTTACAAGCCAGTAAGTTGACTTATGTATCTGCTAAATACAATCTTTTTATGGGCCATCGCCTGAAAGCTTGAATTTCACATTCAGCAGCTCATGACAAGAGCCAGCCGGCCAGGGAGACATACCCAAACCCTTCAGACCCAAGCAGAACATGATATTCCGCCATACACCTTTTTGACATCCGATAGCCACTGACGAAACACCCTTGAAACTCCGAGCCCCTCTTGTGCTATGGCAAATATTTTTAAAATTATCATCAGCACGCAGCAAACACAAAAAAGCCTGAAAGGCTTAATCTAGTTTGAATTTCAATCAGAGAAGTAAACAAAACTATTAATTTGGAAAGTTATTTATAGAGGAGTTATCCATAAGTAGAGCCTAGTGTAAAAAAAGAGGATGCCGATGATCGTCTTTTTACAGGAACAAACGATGTAGACGGCATGCAAAAAAGCAAGAGCGGTGCCACAAGAGAGCAGAAACAGATAAAGTGGATGCCAGGGAGCAGTTGGTGTGCCGACTGCTCCGCTCCAAATTAAGCAGAGGTCGTCATTTGACGTCCAAGGTGGATGCCTTCGTAAATAGGAATAAACGAGCGTGCAAACATAACGTGCGGCTTGAATCGCATACGGTTACATGTGCCAAGTTCCAAAATAACTGAGATGCTCTTAGAACACAATGTCTTGTCTGTAATGGGGCTAACACCATTCTAAATAATGTTTCTTCCGTGAGGACTCGGTCCTATCTTTGATAGCCATGAATCTCTAAGGAGGCGTTTGCATACGGAACACTTAATGCTCACTTGAAACAATGACAGAGATTGACGCCCCAATACAGTGCAGTCATGAACTTAATTTAGCCGATCAAAACTCAACGGGCATTGCACTGGCACAAACATAAGAACACGGTTTACAGCGGTTACAACAAAACACCATATTGTTGTAACAGGATATGTACACAAGCTCAACCATCTCCTCTGTCATATGCACTCATTTTTGTTTCTATGATTCTCTGAAGTCACATCCCCGTAAAAATTAAACTATGCAGCTCATTTAAAAGAAAATGGACAATTAGCATCCCTTGATCAAAAGAGGAACAACAACAGCAAGTTGCTTCTCATATTGCAAGTTCTTGTTGATCATTTTTTGACACTGGTTTGTTTATCCCCTAGTAAAATCAAAATGTAAGAGGTCAGATCCAAACTTTCGTGCAATGAGACCATTCACATTTACAGTTATAAAATTGCCGTAATTACTCAGTAATCATGTACAAAGAGGCACAGGTCTGAAAAGTAGACCAGCAAATTTTGTCGATGGGGCACACTATGTCAACTTGTTGCTATTAATAGGAGAACCTTGTAGGCAGGCAAAAAACGCTGTGAAAATCAAAGCCACACCCTGAAATTAAAACAAAATGCTTGAAAAGGGGAAACCAAAAGAAATCCAACCATAATGCTTGAAAAGTGAGTACATTGATGGTGTTTCAGGTCAAATTGATCAAATTGTAATTTACAAAAATAAAATTAACCAATGAGTACTCAAGGAAAGGAAAAGGTGGCAAATAATGGTTGGCTAGACGAAACGGGATCCAAACTTCTCATGGGTTTTACAGGCCCGGCATGGTTACAATCAACCTTCTCATCTTGTATTTTTATTTTCGTGATATTCTTTTATGTATATAGTTTCTTAGTTTTATTACACTGGAAACTGTGTGGACAGCAGAGTAAGAATATAATTGTGCAGGGAATCGTGCTTATTTACTGTGCATATGACAAAAAACACTTTTAAAAAAACAAAAAAAACTTATTTAGGATTAACAATCCATTTAATCATTTTGGACTATTTAGCCAGAAGAAATGGCAGGGCAGCACACTTCTAGCATGTTTTGAAGCACTACTTAATGCTTTGTCATAAGCGTCTCTCTTTTGTTATGAATGATGTCATTAGAGTCTCTCTTATGTCATTAATGTTGTCTAAAGCAGTGTTTTTCAACCCTTTTTGAATCATGGTACACTTTTATTTATACAAAAGTTCCGAGGCACACCGTCCGTTGAAAATGTTTGAAAATGAAGTTATGTCAAATATTTCACTGCACTACCTCATAAGCAGATAATTAGTATATAAAAAGAAAATAATACTTAATAAAAAAGAATTATGTGCTTTATTGATGTTTTTATTTCTTACAACCACTTTGTTGAACAAATTATGTTATTAAACGTACTGTTCTACCTCATGAGCAGATAATTAGGATATAAAAAGTATATCAAAATCTACTGCCACCTACTGATATGGATAACTATTACAGTTCCTTGTCTGAAGATAGCAAAAATACGGAATAATGGCCTGATCTTTAGGAAAGATAAAATTGGGCAAATTCCAGCGGCACACTAGACAAGGTCTCACGGCACACTGGTTGAAAAACACTGGTCTAAAGAGTGACAGGAATACCGCAAAACGTTTTTGGACGGATCAGTTTGTGAAGAGAATGGATGTGAGTGGTGGGCCATAGCAGTTTTTGAATGGAAGCACATGTTGCGGAATGAAGCAACAGAATGCAACCTTAACCTATATATTAAGCTGTTTGACGCATTACTAAAAATGAACAGTTTATTGGCAACCAGTTCAAGGTGTCCCCTGCCCACTGCCCGAAGACAGCTGGGATGGGCTCCAGCACCCCCCGCGACCCTACTGAGGATAAGCAGTGCAGATAATGGATGGATGGATGAAAGCATTTTTGACAAAATACAGGTACTTTTTTTTTACTCGTCACTTTTCAATAGCGAAGGAAAAAAGTGGCTCCATTTAGGGATGTTCAATGCCATGTTTTTCAGACCTTGAGTAGTCATTGATACCAACGGAACAAACAATTACATTACCTCTGCAAAATATTAAAACATTTTTGACATCAATGTTGCATTTATTTACGGTTTCTTTCATTTTAGGTTCTTGATTGCTAAACGACCATAAAGTGCCTACACCAGAAAAGGCTGGTGCTACTAATTGTAAGCTGAATAAACAACTCAGAATTCCTATGACCTCACTTGATTTTAAGCCACTGGAACTTAACCGAAGCGTCACGACAACATACCTGTCAACCTGTACATTTTTGCCGTACAAAGTACGTTTATGATGTATTTTAAGACGTGTACGGCGTACAAGAAAATATGTACGGAAAAACGCAAATTTGTCAATGACGGGTACCATCCGGTATACACTGACTATCACGAAACGGCAAATCAATCGAGTCAAACGAGTTCGCCGCGGTAGCCTCTATCTCGGTATCGTTTTTTTCCGTTGCAAACGAAGCGAGCGTTTGATGCTACTGTGCGCATGCGTCTGCCGCTGTAGTGCCTCATTTTAACTCCCCTGCAAAATTCTCCCCCGCATTCTGTTGCGCTTCCGACAATAGCGATCGTATTCCATATAATAAGCTTATTAAAACAATAAAGCAACTCCTCAACTGCTGCAGAAGTGACGTTTTGCCATTTCATGGCAGAGCACAACATACCTCCAACAGTTGCCGATCACTTCACAATGCTTATGAAAAACATGTTTCCCAGTCCCAAGGCTGCAAAGGTTTGTATTTTCTGTCCTTGTTAAATCGTCTGTTTGAAATTTCAAATACAAACATCAATGGTTGATATTGTGCTTTGGTTTACAAAATAGAAATGCCGCGAAAATATCTTTATTTACAAATTTAAATTTAAAGTGTTATTAATGGATATTTTAGTGACGCTGATAACAATTGTTCCTGATTTTTAGTTTATTTTTTATTTATTATTAAGAATATGTGCAGAATGATATAACGAAACACATGTACAATACAACATGTTAAACTACATACATAAACACGTTTGAAAAAAATATGGTGTAGGATTATTTTGTATTTTCTAAGGGAAAATGTGAAAGTTTGTAAGGGCATGGAGCGGTGGAGCTATTTTTTTAGTTGATTTTGAACCATTTTTATTGACACTTTTAACAGCAATAAAATATGTGAGTTTTGAAGAGTTTTTATCGACACTTTTGACAGCAATTAAACATATTCACAATTTCATGATATCATTTTCTAACAATATGAGGTTTGAACAATTTTTGTCGACCTTTTTAACCGCAAATAAACACATTCACAATTTTATTAGATCATACTCTAACAATATGAGGTTTTATCGACACTTTTAACAGAAATTAAATATTACCTCACTTGTTGACATTTTAATAAAAATATTTTTTCCTCCCTCTTGATTTGGAGACACTGGAACTTAACCGAAGCGTCACGACACTTATCATCTCACAATAAAGTCCACACGCGAAAAGCACACGACTAATCCTCAAATGGTTACAAGAGATAAGTGGGACACAATACTCCACGTCGAACTCACCATATTTATTAGGTTCCCTGTCGTAGTCCAGAATGGGCACCACGGAACCGGGGTCCCGAGCTTCGTCTTCAAAGTCCGCTTCCTCCTCCCGGCTGTCGTCGTCGCTGAGCGGCGTCGCTGGGGCTACCACCGAGACCCTGTGTTCGGAGACACTTCCTCCCCCGTCGACCGGGACCACCACAAACCTGTCCCCCATGAAGCTGCCCTTTCTTGATGTTTTTTTGCTCAGCGGAGCCTAAAAGAAGAAGAAGACGAGTCAGTTGTGGTCATAACGGGGGACATTAACGACGAAGCCGCTCTCACCCAGTTGATCGGAGGGGTTGATTACAGTTGGCACGTGCACGCCCCTAGGGTCTTCTTATTGGACGAGAGTGCCAAGGGGCGCTGTCAATCATCCCAAAAATATTGCTTACTGCCCCCCTATGGAGTTTCGCGGTGACGTCACACGTAAGTGAATTAAATGCTTAAAAATGTAAAATTAGATAACCAACACTGGAATTTTTGAAAATCCCCTATTTTATATCGCACCAGTGTCAGATATACCACACTAGGGCAAGCTCTAAAAAAATCGTCAGACTTTATTACAATGAAACGATATGTACTCTGAGTAGTGTATTTGAAACGTCACAATTCAACAAATCGCGCAATAAAGGTAAAATAAATACACGGTGGTAATGATGTGAAATGACAATGCAAAACTCATACTCTTATAATTGTAACGTGTTTAAAGCAGTGCTTAAAATATTGTTCAAACCTCATATTGTTAGAAAATTATATAATGAAATTGTAAATATGTTTAATTGCTGCTAAAAGTGTTGAGAAAAAATGTTAAAACCTCACATTGTTTATTTGCTGTTAAAAGTCTCAATAAAAATTAAAACAAAAAAAAAACTTAATGTACTTTGGAGGATGCTGCTTGGGAAGGTGGGAAGAAATCCCACTTGAGAAGACAGAGCTGTGCCCCTGCACAATAGTATTGCCCTTTACACATTGGTTAACTGCTGTTAAAAGTGTCACTAAAAATTGTTCAAACCTCATAATGTCAGAATATGATGTAATTAAATTGTGAATGTATTTAATTGCTGTTAAAAGTGTCGATAAAACCTCATATTGTTAGAATATGATATAATGAAATTGTGAATGTGTTTAATTGCTGTTAAAAATGTCGACAAAAATTGTTTAAACCTCATATTGTTAGAAAATGATATAATGAAATTGTGAATGTGTTTGATTGCTGTTAAAAGTGTCGATAAAAATTGTTCAAACTCAACTCAAGTATTTTCTGTCACGCCGATTCTTTCACAAGGAGAAAGTAGTGGAGGTTCACTTTATTCTGGGAAAGTTATAAAAAAAGTTCCCTGAATATAAGCATAAGCAAAGATCCATCAATGATCATATATAAGTCAGATTTTAAATACTTAATATGTGTGCGCGCCTTATAATCCGGTGCGCTTTATAGTTTAAAATATACTGTATATATTTTAAAAATATATAAACACTTATAAGTGTTATATCAAAGGGTGGTTCTTGAATTCAGGCATCTGCACAAAACCAGATGCTCCCCAGAGCCAAATCACTGGGGCATTTTCGGGACTGCTGAATGACACAATGGACAGACGCTATCTGACTTTACTGATCCATGTCCAGGGAGAGTTCCCCCAACTTGCCATCTGGCACATCTTCAAATGAATGTCCAAACTTTTTGCAGACTAGTCTCGAGGATGGGATGTATGGAATTTGATTGGAATCCAAAGGGTGTGTTATGGATTTGGTTTCAGTTGAACATTGCTCTTTCTAGTTTAAAGGCTAAATTTGTTTTCAAGCAGAAGAGTTTTCTCAAATCTGGAACGTTTGATTTTGCTTTTTTCGCCGAGACGTTTTAAAAACACAGCAGAGTATTCTTGCTAATAAAACCTGCTAACCACCAGGCCATTGACCAGTACCCAACCTCGTGTCATTTGGTACCGGGCTGCACAGAGAAAGAAAATAAATTGCCTCATTTTTGGCTCATATCACATTTACCCGTGTATATTCAAGGTTTTACGGTAGTATAACACCATATGGGCAATTATGGCTGACCATATTTGCTCTGCATTGGATGTAATACTCACACTGCCACGATGTACGTTAATATGAGTCTAATTTAGATGAGTAAAATTACTACATCGGTTTGTAAATATGGGAACCCGAATTAAAGTTGACATAAAGGCTTTAGATAGTCGATCGTTTGCATTTGTTGCAGAGACCGTCGGCTATAAGCAGGCTGAGTATGACCTCGCTTCAGAGGTATAAAAATTTGACAAAATATTGAAGGGTAAATGACTGTCAAGACAGTGTTATCAAGTCTGGAATATTTAAAGGATGTGTCATTTGCATTTGTTGCAGAGACTGTCACCTATAAGCAGGCTGAGTACGACCTCGCTTCAGAGGTATAAAAATTTGACAAAATATTGAAGGGTAAATGACTGTCAAGGCAGTGTTATAAAGTCTGGAATATTTAAAGGATGTGGGTCTCTGATGTTATGAATGCACTGCAGGAAAGAGGTCTAAATCTAGTGGAAGCTTGAGCTCTTGTTAGTGATAGGGATGAGTGGAGAGGCGTTGTAAAAGGATAGTGGGAAGTTTGGACGTGTTTGGGCAGGGCACATGTATGATGCGGCAGGGGTAAAACAGCGAAAGCTATCGGGCCCTGCTGTGGAACAGAAGCCCTGCTGCTGACCCGAGTGACATGGCCGCTTTCTTGTGTACCGTTTTCATCTGGAGGGACGAAAGAATGACCAACTTGGGTTCCGAGGTGCCTAATTTGTTTGGGTGTTTGGGCATTTGCGTTGGCCATGGCCCAAAAATGTTTGTGTGTGTTTTTTGATACTTTTTTCCTTTTTCTTTTCTTTGTATTTGTATGTGTTTGTCTTGCTGTCGGTCACCCCTCTTGAAGGATATGACCAAAGTAAATAGATAGATAGGGTCAGTTATCAGGCATGAACTGATGCTCCCCTTGTCACAAAAAGATAGTTGAGGGTCTGCCGTAGTACTTAGTCTGGGGTTAGTTTCAAATCAAAACAAGCTTCAATCGTGTGAAGAATAAAAGCAAAGACTGCAGTGATAATGGAAGCAGGAGGAGACACGATCAACTTGTTTTTGTTTGCCTGCAGATGTCAGGCCGTAACAAGATCCCTTAGGGTGCCACGATTCCTAAGGGATGGAGATGCGTGTTTGGAAACGGAGCACACCTGGCATCTGCCTTTTGTCGAAAAAGTCATGTTGACAATAAATTGGTGCAATGGGAGTCACATCCAGCTTATTTTGCAATCTGCCAAAGCAAATAGATAGATAGATGGATAGATAGATAGATAGATAGATTAAAATGTAAAAAAAACAACAACAATACATTTATAACAAATGTAATTCTTTAATTTAAAAGGGCCAGTGTCTAATATTTAGTGCCCGCTAGTGGTCCAAAATGACTTTTATTCAGTTAAAACAAAAATGATTTGAATACAAGGCAAAAATACATGGACTGTCATACCAATGTTATTTTTTTATTAAGAATTATAAGTCGAATTTTGTATTTCTTTTACATAGTGGAATCCCTAATTAGGTCGCCGCCATGTTTGTCCGCGGTTTTGTGGCTATCTGTGGCAGTGTTTTTTGTTCGCATTAGACAACAGTGCTATCAAGTGGTCAAATATTATACCCTGGGGTTTGTATACACTTTAAGGGAATAAATAAAAAATAATCTCCAGCAAATATTTTTTATGGAAACACATATCTGTCAACCTTAGCCAAATGTTCTTTTTATGGATGATTGAAATTCCCCTCATTAGGCACCTAAGCCTACAAACGCTACTATTTACTCACAGCAAGACAGACTATGTAGAATAAAAAGAAATAACTTGTGTAAACAAATCAAGCAACTTTCACATCCTTTTTACACGGAACGCAGAATAAGAAACAGGACCCTGTTAAGATTTGTCAATTTAATAGCGCTCTTACTCGTGAAATTGCGGTAAGACGTTTTCTTTTGAGTGACGTCATGACGCACGCACTATATTTCGTTTTGCTGATTGTTGATTGCCATGTTGAATTGGATGGAGCCGTGTCCTTGTTTGCTTGCTGTTAAGAATAAATATTCTTAAAGGCTGAACCACAATGTCCTGCTTATATACTCACGCATGAGAAAACTGCACACTCTGTCATATCCTTAACAGACCCTTAATTCAATCCATCCAGCAAATTCCTCTTGGGGAGATTCTCATTCCTTTTGTGTCGACCTGATGCTTGTGTTGTTCTCTTTTTACTTTGACCCAATTATACTTGTTAAGTCTTTGATTATAATACCCGACTTGAAGATAAATATGCAGTGGGTGTAAAAAATAACTTGTTTTGTTGAAATTGCTGCTGAAATATGTTTGTATTGTTTGTATATACCGTAAATTCCGGACTATAAGCCGCTACCTTTTTCCCAAACGTTCAAACCTGCGGCTTATTCAGTGATGCAGCCAATTTATGTAAGTTTTCTAACGGCCGCCAGCGGCGCTCGAGTACAAAAGGTAAGGTTTAGACCGGTGGAATATATGCGCCGAGGAAGACTGCAACTTCTTGGCTTGTGCATAAATTAAATTAGCGTAAACATACCCTCATCATGCAAAATGCAAAAACAAAGGCACATGACGCAGCTTTCAAGCTAAAAGCAATCAAGCAGTCCGATAAAGAAGGAGCGAGTGTGTTGCTAGCGTGTTTTGGAATAAGGGAGCGTGGGACGACATCTATATGACAAGGTTTCTTTCTGACACTGAGGAAGACGACTTTGATGGCTTCAGTTCTAAGGACGAAGATGAGGACGGTTTACCGTGATTTTTACAAGTACAATGTGTTTTTTTAACAGACCCGTTTACTGTGTTGCGAGCGTGTTGCTAGCGTGTTGCTACCATTAACTGCCCTGTCACAGGCACCAATTGGGACAAAAGTTATATCATTAATATTAAAGCTTTGAAAACTCTCTCGGTGTACCGTCTTTCTTTGTAAATATGTGTAACCATGTATAATATGTATTTGCAACTGTATATTTTTGTAATGTATTTATTTCAGACACTTATTCTGATATGTTTTGCACGGGCAAATCAAAAAGAAGGGGCGAAACAAACGCGGGGTGACGGGAAGTAGGGAACGGTAAGGGTGAGTGTTTGTGGACGCGGCGGACAATAGTAGATATATACTTTTCCCACCCTTACCTTTGGAAATATACACTTTTTTCCTTGGATTACTTTCAACGGGACCCGGACTCTGCAGGTCTGCATCAAACCTTAAGGACCGGTATCATTTTCTGTTAATTTTGCCGGCTGTGATTTTTGGACTGTGTACTTTTATGAACGACATTCAGTTTCAATCGCGGGACTTAAAGTCGGGTTTGGGTTAATTTTGTGTTTGTGTTAAATTTTTTCAATGTGGGCGCATGCGGCTTATATACAGGTGCGGCTTATGTAAGTACAAAATCGGTTTTCCTCTTAAAACGTGGTGGGTGCGGCTTATAATCGGGTGCGCTCTATAGTCCGGAATTTACGGTAAGTGTCTTGCAATGACGAGTACAACAGTGCCACCTGCTGGTATGGGGTAAGGTTTAGTTTAGCCTCTGATTTTATGACCGGAAGGCGGATATTGTTAGCAGTCTCCAGCGCGCTGCTAACGATGTTGAAAACCAGCGGAGGTGCTAACCACATGGTGTGTGCATGTTGTGTTGCTCATTGCAGTCTCCAGGGCGCTGCTAACGTAACTGAAATAAAAGCCTCATCATCTAGTTCAGCCTGAATGTGGATCCTTGGTGGGTTACGTCTAGAAACCGATTTAATTATCATGCTTTATCAAAAAGTTTGAATACAAGCGAAAAAGAAATGCTTGATCGAGGATGTAATTTACTGGTTTACCGCGACAATATTAGCAATCTGTGATGCCGTTGTCGTCTGATACCAGAGAAGGAGACGATCCGGATTAGGGCTAAATGGGCAAAACGTGATTGGTTTAAAAAAAAAAAAAAAGCATCTTATCAATATTCTTCCCGTGCAAAAAAATGTTATACGGCTTGCACAACTTGAAATAATCAAAAAATGTATGCAATACGGGGATCATTTATAAATAGCGGCCATTTTGATGGGTGTTGTCCAATCACACTTCTTCAAAAAAAAGTGAGCCGTGATTGGATGTTGTCACCCAACGACAGTGAGATCATTTCCTGTTGACAGCAATTGGCAAAATGGCCGTCATTTCAAATGAATCAAAAACGTGAGTTTTTATTTAAATGACACAAAATTAAACACAACCATAATTTTTAGAAGACTGGGGGAACATATACAACATATAAAGAGAATATTCGTGTGGGCTAATCCCATTTTTACTCTTCTTGTACTGTACAGCTTGGTACATGAAGAATTTGCGCTTTGTATTTGTAAACATTCGCAGTATTTTACGTTTTACTACATTGTTTTAATGACTTGCTTCACATTTGGTAAAAAGAGTCATATTATTATTCTGAAGTCAACAAAAAAGGATTGGTTTATGTTTTTCAGAGTAACGTGGTGACTGCCCTCTAGTGGTTGAACGACGCAATTCCAGGATCATCTGATAAGGTAGGCAAAGACAACCAATTTTGGACATCCTGTAGCACAATAATATTGCTTTATTAATAGGTTAAGATAAACCAACCAGCACTATTAATACTATTTCCAACACATCTAATACCTTGGAATACTTTCATACAAAAACACGAAGAGACTGACGTGTAGAAAATAATAGAATAGACATAGCTTTAGTGTTATTGAGTACAAGGTGGCACTCCAGGATGAACATGCTATAAAAACAACTAAAAATGTAATTACAGAAATATGAACAGACTGACGTGTAGAGTAGAATAGTATGTAGAATAGAATAAAACTATAGACATTCCAGGATGCAAAATAAAAAGACGTAAAAAATGTTAACAAAAAATAAGGATAGGCAATATTTTGAACGGCCCAAGTTGTGAGTGCAAAACATGCAAAGAAAATAGTTACATTTCATGAGCAGCAACATTTTCCATACATACTGGTTCAAAATGAAATATTTCGCTTCGTTTTATTTCATCAAAAAGTTCCAAGGACAATTGTACGAGTTTGTGCAGGTGTGCATGTCATCATTCAACCTGCAGGTGACGGTAGAGACCTAAATTTCGAGTATGGTGACGTTATTTAAGCCTTTAGTCTCCAGCCCTGAAATCCTACTTTGGAGTGCATGATTTTGCTGTGCTGTGCCGAAAAAAAACACTTTATGAAAATGTGGTTGAAGCCCTAGTGTGTAATATTTGACGACTAGCTAGCACTGCACGCTCCAATGCTGCCACGTAACACAGTGTAGTAGCAAGTTGCCAGCAACCAAGGTGGATATGTAAAATTAAAAATAAAATAAAATTGACCTATGATTTTTTTTAAAGAAAATATAAATTAACTTTTGTATGATAGTTCAGGTATTTTGCCTAGAATTCAAATCAACATATTTTTTTTTCCTAACTGAATGAAAGTTTTTTTTTTTTCATTGAAGGCACTAAATATTACACACGGTCCCTTTAGGTTCATTATGAATTCAAATAAACTCAAAAGTCATCACTTAATGTTTTCATCCATTTTTATTAGGTGTAAAACAAAAACACAACGAGAGCAATAAAAGACAAAAAAGAGTCGCCGTACCAAGTTAAAATCCCGGCCTGTTATTTGTGAGGCCGATTTTTTTTTTTTAAATGAATATATAGTGTGTTATATTCCTACAGATTGTCCGTGGTGATGTCATGACCGTCACCTCCATGGCAATAAAGACAGGAATGCTTGTTACTCTCGGTTGTGTCCGCTTCCCATCCACAAGTGTATGGCTTTCATACGCTGAACTTATAACATGCGCACCGTAAAAACCTCGACACACTAATAAAACCGATTTTGGCAATTCAGTTTGCTCTCACGGGTAAACCGTTGCAATTTACTGACATTTATATAAAAAAAATCGTTTATAAGGATTGACTTTTATTTTTTTGAAGCAAAAGAAGACACATCAGATTTGATTGGAATATAAAAAATACTTGACCGTGTCCTCTTAGAACCCATATCAATTCGTCAGGTATTTGCATGATTGTGTTTATTTCATCATGTTGCTGTTGTATGGTTTGATTACCATGGCAGCAAAAGGGTATCCTGGATTGTTTGCGCAAAGGATCCGGTATTAGAGCGTTTGCTTTCTGAACTTGATGCCTTTTGGGTAAAAACATTCTCGCCAAGAGGGCGAGTGTGGCCCGCTGTGAAGCAGCGGGTTTACCACTTGCTGTGCGGATACAGAGCATCCTGCATCCTGCATGCCTTCTACAGCTAAGCCTCAGTCATGGAAATTCCTCATCGGATTGGCCAAAGCAGACACTCCACGTGAAAAGAACACTTCATACATTCTTTGTGGGTATTATTGGCTCTATTTCCATCAACTCACTTCGAAAGTCAATGTGCTATATATGCTATCAGTAAATATTTTTGTTCAGAATTTGTCAGGTTTTCAGTTTTTGGAAAAAGAAGCTGTAGAGAATTTGGCACTTTGGAACTCTCCTGGCTTGAAGTCACGATTGCAGCCTCGGTCAGGTCCCTCATGATATGCATCCAAGTATGTGCATGTCTTGTACATAACTCTTTTTTTAGGTTTGGGATGGCGTTTGGACTCTAATAGAAGCAGGTACTTTTCTTACTTTTAATCACTATCATGCTACACTGACAAATACCCATATATATATATATATATATATATATATATATATATATATATACCGTATAAAATCATTAAAAAAAAAACGCAGGCACAGGCATGACGTCACCCTCCAGCACTCCCCCCACCTCCCATTCTCGAACCTAATTTGTTCCGCCCCGAACGGCTCTGTTAAAAGTAAGATAACAACAGACAAGCAAAGTCAGTTGGGCATTGTTAACACATGCTTAATAGAGAAAATATTTCACATTTTAAAAAACATGTCAAACAACACACCCTAAATTTAAGGAAACTTTACCTGTTCACTTTTTAAAAACTCAGTCCTAGCAAACTTAGTCGGATTTTAAATCATTGCGGCCAATGATGTTAAATAGTGGGTTGAGGAGCTTCATTCAGACAAAGAAATATGACCATTGCTGCCATTTTGGGACAATACAGTACTTAGTACTCACATAAGTATATTGTCTTTATTTCCCATTAAAACTGGGGACTGAAATAAATTGCCAGGAATGTAAAATGAATTGTCTAAGGGATGCAGGACGCATAAATAAAACACATATAACGTATTTTCCACACTATAAGGTGCACCCCTAAAAATAGACTTTTGTTATATAGGTTTTAAACATAAGGTGTACCGCATGAAATTGAGACTACATTAAGAGCTTCTGTGCATTAATACTTCCCGCTTATCCAATTTACAAAATGTTATATGCAACAGGAATTGAACCTGAAACATGGAAAAGGTGAAAGCGCTGAGAGATCACCACTGCACCAACAGTGGAACAGATAACATACAAAAAGGCATTAGAGCTTATCTCATTTTCACACTATTTTTACTCACAATGCTACAACACTGATTTTCATAGTGCATTCTGATAGGTTAAACAGTCTGTCCACCTCTTGGTTTGATATGTAAGCATCAAGTCAAGTCACATTTATTTATGACGCCCTTAATCACAAAAATGTCTCAAGGGACTGCACAGGATTACAATGACACAATGACCTGATCTTAAACCAACATGCGGGCAAGGAACAACTCAAAACCTCAGCGTGAGGAAAAAGAGAAACCTTGAGAAGGGACCTCACAAGTGGTAATCCCCCTTTCAAGATGACCAGGGTGAATTAGATTTAGCATTGCAGTACACAAACATAGTAAACACTAGGTAACATGTTGAAAATTTGTCCGGAAAGTGCATGACAGCAACGACGCCCCCAGCCTGTAAACTAGTCCAGAAAGTCTATGTCCACGAAGCGTATGTAAAAGACCTTGTGTAGTACTTTATTGAAAGGGTGAAGAAGTGGATAGACTGTTTAATCTATAAGAATCACCTATGCAAATCAGTGTTCCTGGCACCGTGAGTAAAAATAGTGTGAAAATGAGGTAAGGACTAATGCCTTGTCATATGTCATTTATACCACTGCTTTTCTTGATGAACGTGATGGTACTTTCACCGCCACTAGTTTTTTCCTGTTGCACACAATATTTGGCGATCATTGCACACCCATTGCTCAAATTCGGTATTACTACAAACTTTGCATGGTAACACATACCAAAAACTACTGTATGCATTTCCAATCTGATCCACTGTATTCTGCGGTATATAAGGCGCACTTTGAAATTTCCGGCCAAAATGTAGGTTTTCAGGTGCACCTCGTAGTCCGGAAAATTCAGTACATTTCACAGGAACCTTCTATAAAACAACCTAGTTAAAGAATAACCACATACTAAACTCCCGCATAACTACCGTTATAAAAGAATAGCTTGTCCGTCACGCAATGACCTATGACCTCCGGCGTCCACCGTTGCACTTTAGGCTTCCCGTCCGGCCCCGGCCGGACAATGATCGTGCTCCTGGATGCGACCGAGGGGTCCTCATCGAAGAAGTTGAAAGGCCGGAGGAAGAAACCCACCGCGTTGCCCGGCGTCGCGGTGTTGGGGACGTCTTCGGCGTGGGGAACGTGCAGGAAGCCTACCGTCACCCAGGCGACCAGATCCTACACACAGGAAAGTAAACGTGACTCTCGGATTTGTCATAGGCCTGCAAAACATGAGCTCGAAAGTGCAAACAGTGAAAAAAATCAGCTTTTAAAAAACTTCAATATGACTCATTAAGTCTCCCAGTCGCTCGCAATACATTTTAGCCTAGCAGCACTAGAAGCAGTACTGACAGTTAAGTGATCATTTTTTACCTGGTTGACAATATTTTCATTGTTGCGAACGTAATCCTCGAAGGACACAACCGGTTTCCAAGGGTCATTCTGGTTATAAATACTGCTGCTGGTGGCCTCGATGTCTTTATGACGAGTCACGGCAAGAGGATATCTGAAATGTAAAAATAAGTATATTATCATCCAACATATATAGTTGAACACAATAGTTTTCAAATGAGGGTACCGTCAAATGTTTATAAATACAATACATAAATAAACACATGACACAAACAAATAAATAATGATAATATACGTTACGGTACTGTAAGTAAAAATATTATTGTAATTATTGTGCTATTAACAAAAAGGTCCTAATTCATTTTTCACTCTGTTATTGACAATGACAAGTCTTAAGTCTAAAATAAAACTAATGAATCAAATAACACCAACAGGACATCATTTTTCTAATTTTCTCGTATTGTCTTATTCTACCCTAACTGTATTCATTTTTCAATATCAGGAAAATCATTCTTTAAAAAAAGCAAACGTCATGAAATACCATAAAACTGTAGTCTGAAAGATATATAGATTTGATTATATTTTCTTTTTTTCCTAATTATTCATTTAATACATCTAACCACAAAAAGCATTGCGCTAATAACGATGCTTGGCTGGGAAATATTTCTCATGGGGTATGCCACAAAAAAGGTCCATAAAACATGTTAGAGGAAGGGCATTTTTGTCTTCAAGGAAAGTAAATAACTTTTACATAAAAATGTTTCGGTCAGCTTCATTGAAACCCCCCTCAAAATCTTTACATTTTTATTGCAAAGCCTGCATTCACCTTGCCCAAGTGATCCCATTTTCTTCCTTCCAGCCTTTCGGTAGCACACTATCGCCGTGGGAGTTTAATTGAATGCGGTAGCCCTTCTGATGTCCCCACTTATTTTTTTCATTTGGATTGTAGAAATGCACATAGCGGGGGAACTTCCTGCCGTAGCGGAAGGCGGCCGAACGCTCCGTCTTATGTTCCGTCCAGTTGAGTTCGGATTGGACGATAAAATTCTTTGGGCTCCAGGGATTTGTGAAGTTGACGTATTTCAGATCCAAAGACTGAAAGCTGTTTTCGCGACCTGTGTCGGAACAAAATATTGACATGAGGTATCAAACATTACTTTGCATGTTGTTCAGATATGACATTGAATGCGTGTTTGTTTTTGACACTATCACTTTTGTACAACTTTGACTGATTAAGTGCATTACAAACAAAAAGTGCTTTGCTGCCATCTTGTGCCATGTATAGCTAGCATGGGTTTTCTGCATCATAGTTAGTTTTATCTTAGTTTATTCAAACATACAGTATCTCTCTTACCAGCAATATCAAGGTCAACCTTATAATTGATAAGATGTGTGTGCACGTTCCCCAGAACATAGTTGTACACTTTGCGTCCATTCTTTAATCCATTCTCTGTAAAGTAAGTTGCATGGATGTAGCCTGTAGCGCTGACCTTCACCTCCATGACTCCATTTTGGTAGAAAACAAAATCCCAGATGTAATCATAGTTGTAAACAGTTGAAGTGGTCCTCAACACTAACACGGCGTTGTCTAGTCCTCCATAGAAGCTATAGCCACCTTTGAACGCGCTGAAATGTCTCCTCAAAGGCAACGCTGTGGTCATCTCAAAAATACAGAGTGCGTTTCGAAAGCGCACAGGTTTGTCTGTGTCAAAGAAGTGATAGAGGTCAACAAACGTGGCGATTTCTGGACAGTCGATGCCAGGAGCTAGCTCATACGATAAGGTCCCCATGCCCCAACCGGCATCAATGTACTTTGTTTGCATGCCAGCAGGAGTGTTGCCAGCATAGAAGGCGATTGCTTCTTGGAGGCTGATCTCATAGGCGATCCTTTCCCCGTTAAAACGGACGTCAAAGACCTGAAGTCCGGCTGATGAACGCACCCTGTAGGCAAAGGTCCAGCCGGCATATTCGACAAAGTTGCCTTCGATGTGATAGCGGCGCCCTTGGGGCTCCACGAGCTTCGGGCCGTGGATGTTAGTAGGAGTGCTGGTTTGACCCCGAGGAACATAGGTGGAATAAAGATCCTCGGCATCGTGGAGGGGTAGATTGACCTTTTCCACAATTCCTAAATCGTACTTTTCTACCAGGTCCTCTACACTATCAAAATACATGCTATTGTACCACACTTTCTCAACAGTCCACTTCTCCGGATCCAAATCTTTGTGGTTGAGCAGGATTTCAAACCCTATTGGATGGATATAATAGCCTTCCACTAACTTCATTAACATGATCCAGGACCTCCTCTCACCCGATGCCAACCCTCGCGGGGCTATGTCGATAAAAGTCAAACAACGTTTAGAGCAGTTTGTGAACGTAAATCCACCTGTGGTCTCGATAAGAAGCCTTTGAGCCTTAGCCGTGATTTTGCTTAGGCTTTTATTGAAATAATTATACTCCATTGACGTCATCGGTCTGGACTCAAACGGGATAGGCCTATCGCCCTTGAACCTCTTGACCTCATGAGACTTTGGAGTTGGCAGTGGTCCGACGATGAACTCTGTAATATTCGGCTTGGTCTGGTTGGCAAACTGAACGACCACCCGTGCTTGGCGGGGAGGTTTGGCCTGACCGCGATCCAAAGCTCGTAGGGCATCGTTCTTTCTTGGCACTTGGAGCTCTATCATCAGAATGGTGTTCTTTTTCAGAGCCTCGGTATCGGCGTTGGAGAGCCCAAATTCGTCGATTCCGTGGAGGTAGGCCCGAATAGCCTTCATCTCGCGAGGGGTCAGGTCTGCGAACATGGGTGCGCCGTGGTGGGCCCAGTCTCTTGCTCTGGACGCCTCGCAAGCAGCAAAGCAGAGCAGACACATCAAGCTGAGAAGACTCATTGCTAAAAGTAAAGAAGGGGAGGGGGGGGGCAAATAGGACAGATAAGTTAACACAAATATTTCTATGAAGAGTGGAAACAATTTATGTCCCTCCAAAACAACTACCAGTAATCACTCTAATAGTTTGGTATAACTGAAAGTTTTGATGGATTATATTCATTCAGGTCTGCATAAATTCAATACAAAAAATCAGTTAATTAAAAAACATGGAAAAGAAACTAACTCCAAGAATTTTTAAGCTATGTAAAAAGTACTGTAGGCATCTGGGATGGGTGACTCTCTTTATCGGGTATTGGTGTCAAGCTGATATCAGACCATAATTTGATATATCAGTACCTGTGACAGCTAGCAGATTTCAGGATTGCTGTTGAAGCCTTACTGGAACTGGATAATTGTCTTGCTGACAGCTGCCCAGTAAGATTTGTTTTAAATTAATTGTTTTGAGTGTTTTGTAAAATAAAATAAAACAATAAGCAAATCACTTCCGTGTGTGCCCTGCGATTGGCTGGCAACCAGTTCAGGGTGTCCCCTGCCCACTGCCCGATGATTGCTGGAATAGGCTCCAGCACCCCCGCTACCCTACTGGGGATAAGCGGTGCAGCTAATGAGATGAGATGAGAAGCCAATCACTAAAAAATGTGTATTTTTCTCATTTCCTCTTCCCTTTATTTTCAACTCAAATCGAGATTATTGCAAACTACAGACTATTATGACACCATACCCTGATCTAAAACCTACATGAGGGCAAGGAGAAACTCAAAACCTCAACAGTATGTACATAAAGAAACCTTGAGAAGGGACTGCACATGAGGTAATCCCCCTTCTAGGATGAGCAGGCTGCAATGGATGTTGCAATAACAAATAATACACAGCTATTGTTAACATAAAATATGGGTCATTCATAAGCTATAGAATAGAAGAGGTGTTTTAAGACAAGATTTAAACAGTTCCACTGAGCTTGCAGATCAAATCTCAGAGGGCAGAGCATTCCACAGCACCGGGGCCCGAATGGAGAACGCTCTCGAACCTGCGGATCTCTTCTCGGCTCTTCCTTTGTTTAGACTAGTGGTGGTGGCTCACACAACTTCAGGAAAAGTTTGTAATGAACTCTTTGCAAATAAAAGGATTACTGTACACAAAATATTAAAGAGAACTTGGATAGAGCCCTGATGCAAGTACTAAAAATTTGCAGGCAACCAGTTCCCACACAAAAAGTTTTATATAAATTAAATTTTGTTGGCAAAATACCTTCTATTGCAGGGTTTGGGAACCAATAGCTTGCGAGACATTTACGTGCAGAGCCAGGAATCCTTTATATGACGCTCATTGAATACTTAATGTTTACTGTTGAGCCAATTATATGAGAAAAACCCACAGAACAAACTGTAATGCCAGCCAAGCAGACAGAGTAACTTGATCAGATGAGCTGTAGGAGTGGACTGATTTGATCGGAAGAGTGTTAGGGGTGCTTGGATCTCTGCACACACAGCTCACTAGCACTGAAGGGAAATACTGTACAGCCGGAAAATTACCGCAGTATTTTGTGACATTTCTTTTCAAAAATAACTGCTTGTTGTAAAACCATTTTTAACAAAAATGAGGGTCAAAAATTGCCTCAATTATCTTGAGTAACTGCATGAGGGCGACAAGTTTAAAGTGGGATATTTGTTGATCTGGGACACGAGGTTTGGCATTATCATTTCATAAACTTTTATGAAGCCATCTAACGTTACAAGGTGAAATAAAATGCGCTGAAAAATTACATTTTGTCTGGAGAGCGGGTTTGGCGGTTTTGCTGACAATTGTTAAAAAAAGGAGGATGGTTCTGTAAAATAAAAAAAACAAAAAAATAATCCAAATATTTTGCTATTATGGCTCTTTGGGTCGAAAAGGTTCGTGACCCCAGTTCTATAGTATACAAGCACGAATTAGGTCCTCCAATTCAATAGTTTCCTTTCACCTGCAAAGGTTATGTAATCGTAGTTATGGTGAGTTTTTAAAGGTAATAACAGTGGACGAATTCCCGATTAATTTATTGCCAGATTAAAAATATGTTGGCTTAAGCTTTATTAATTAAAGGGGAGACTATTCATTAAATTTGTTTTATTCTGCCCAAGAAAAGTAGGAAGTAACTTGTGTCAGGTTTTCGGCTAAAGTAAGGTGTAGGGTGGTGACAGCTGTGTTTGAGCCTTTATTGGAAGGCCGGGAGGTCAGACAGAAAAGATTGGTGATCCACTGGCTCCCCACGCCCTTTTGAGGAGTTTCATTCAAGGAAGCGCCCCATCGCCCTTCCCGAAGGCCCATCTTTACAGGATTAGGCTTGAACAAACATCTTTATCCTGCAAGCGAGACGAGCGCTACCCCTAACCGTCACCCTCCTACGCTCTAGAACTTTTGCTGCCGGGAGGTCACGCCGCATGTCCGTCAAAGAGTCCATGTCCAATTCCGGCTTTCCCAGCTGTGACCTTCCACTCTTACCCAATGGCCGGAGACTCAGATGCTACTGTACGTCCTTCGAGTCAACCCCCGCGTTTAAAAACCGGCCTTCCGTCCCTTTCAATAGGGAAAATATCACTTCATTGAAGACTGGTTAACGTGGTTATAGATAAAATTGTAGACATTCTGTGGGTGGAGGACAACTTCAAGGTAAGGATTGTTTCTTTTAATTTTATGACAATATGACACAGTAAAATGTTCTACTCTTTGGTTTCTAAGCATGTGTTGCTGGGCTGTGGAGGCACTGCTGCTGACCTTGCTTGGACTGCAGACAGTGATGGGGAAAGGGTAACATTCAACTGTCTGTCAAAAAAGTCTACAATCTGAAATTTATGCAAACGATATGGACATTTTTTTTATCTTTAGGCACTGGTGTGAACACACAGTGCAGCAGAAGGTAGACCGGGTACTGACCCCGCGTCTACAGCTGGAGGTAAGCTGCTCTGAGGTCTACCAGTATAACACCCAAGGCTGGAGGCTGGATGTGGAGGCCATGAGGGCCAAGCATGGTGGAGATGATGGCATTGCGCTCTACTATCAAAAGCACGGTATCGAGGCACTCTGCTCTATGTACAAGTAAGTGAACATTTGTCGGAATTTAAGAGAAAACCTACAAAAATACATGATAGCGTGAGAAAAGATAGGCAAAACCATGAGTAACATAAATACTATTACCATCCAGCACTTTTTATAATCAGTGGTTCATTAATGAACCTGATTCAATTGTCAAACTTTTCCATTGTTTTTATACATAGATGCTCCATGTCCATTTTTTAATGTATATTAAAACATGATTGGATGTGTGTGCTAGTCATGAATACAAATCAAGATTGGCAAAAACTGTTATTGTTATTGTACAGAATTAGTGAACAACTTTTCCAGAGACTCTTGTTTACAAGTGACAAAAACCAGTCATTTATAAAATACTGTAAATGTTGACGATCTTTGTGAAACTGCAAAATGCTCTGTTGGTGTTGTTGCCTCGGCTTATCTGTAAATACTAAAAAAGAACGCATTAGGATGACGGCTGCATGCATTTGTGTGAGTTGCACAAACTTCAAATTGAATACTTCCCCAAACTACACACAGATCTGCACACACAGGTTTTGAGTTTCAGGTTCCCCGTCTAACACATTTTGCAACATCCGACGGACCCCTTAGTTGAATTTATTCGTCTGAGCCGAAATCCAAGAAACAGCATCCATGGAAAATGCAAATGAATAATTGAGAGATTTCTCTTCTGTTTGAATAAATCAGAAGTGTACCGACATTTACAAAGGTGTTCCCTTAGTTTATCCGAAATAACAGTCGTTCATAGCTTCATCATAAACATTAAGGGTGTACTTCATCCAATATTGATATTGATGAATCAGTATCGTGTTTCATCGAAAATATCCAACGTTGGCGCTCATTTACAAGCTTAATCCAGATTCCACACTTCTTATTCTATTCAGCAGGATATTGCTGTAATATTCCCAAAAAATGTTCATAAAACTGAATTTGCGTTTTGCGTTGGCCATGGACAACCTGGATTTGACAGAACTAATATTGAAATTGAGAATGCAAACGTCGATCGACTTTGAGGAAGCGTATCATCCTTATTTCAAAGTTGTTGTGCCAAATTTATATTAAAAAAACACACAAATGACAAACAACTGAGCATCACCTCGAAATAATACGATAAACCATCTGATTATTTATCTAAAGTCTTGTAAGCGATCTTCTGTGAACGTACTTGATTTTAGAGTGTGAAGAGGTAAAAAAAGATATGTAAACTCTGACAGCAGTACTATGGATTTTTTTTGGGATGCTCTGCAGATTACAGATAAATAATTAGCAAAAGTGCCACCAGATTATCGCATCAGTGCGGCACGTTAACAAACACAAACACCCACGCCCTGAAAAACATGGTCAAACATTGACCTCGTAATATCTTAAGCTCGTTTTTCAAGCACTTGCCAAAGAGCAAAGACCGAATTGTTATCAGTTGCTATTTCACATCAATACATTCTTACGAAGCCTTTGAGTTTCTATCTGAGGTTTTGATGACCTAGACAGTGCAACATTTTCCAATGATCTATGATTATTTATGACGACTCACTTATCAGACCACACTACAGTAGTGTGCCGGTAGAA
Organism: Urocampus carinirostris; assembly: GCF_059441175.1. Taxonomy (NCBI): domain Eukaryota; kingdom Metazoa; phylum Chordata; class Actinopteri; order Syngnathiformes; family Syngnathidae; genus Urocampus; species Urocampus carinirostris. Next base: position 24,271,964 of record NC_142366.1, read on the forward strand.
CTCATCGGGGTTGTTGCATGTCCTATTTAACGTGACAAGTTCATAATTATTGGCATTCAGAACTAAATGGCTGTTTTCCAGTCATAATCAGACCAACAGATTTCCGTATCCAGTGAGTGACAGCAGACTGTTATTTTTGTAATGGTTTGATGAGGAAGTAGTTTGCGTAAAAATCTTAGGATTTATTTTTTTGGGGGGAGATCATGTCTGATCTGACAATGTCCTCCCAGATTTTGTTCTATTTAAACATTTTTTGACATTAGTGTTTTTTTAGGGGGAAGAAATAAAAATTGCCTTTTGTAAATGGTCCCACTGACAAAATATATTCCTATTTTACTAGAAAACAAGATATCAAAAATGTAGTGAAACCTGGAAAAAAGTTAAATGAAGTAGTAAATTGACAACAAAATGAGTTACCGAAATGATTTCTTCATCCTACCTCCCGAGCCAAAGCCCCAACAAAACGAACGAATAAGGTACTAAAAAGATAACAAAAAATACTGATTTAAGACACTTGATAAGCACACATTTAAATTACTTTTTGTGTCCGTCATTACTCTTTTATCACAGTTATTGGGGACCAGAACCTCCCACAATATGCGAAAACCAGCAAAGTGCACCAATTTCATTTAAGGCAGGCCACAATGGCACACTTAGGCAGCCCGAACGAAGAAAAAAAGTGCTTTGTCAGCCTCTGCTCTCAGCAATAGTCGACCGCGGATAATGGATCGTGGCCACAACCGTGTATTTCATTTTAGGCAGGCCAGCATTTTGGGATTGGGGATAATGGATCACAGTTACATGAGTGCCAAGCCTGAAGAAGTGCGCTTTGATAGTCCACGCTCCCAGCAATATGCGATCGGAAATAATAGATCAGGGATTTTCAACCACTGTGCCGCGGCACACTGGTGTGCCGTGAGAGATTATCAGGTATGCCTTGAGAAATTATCTGTCACTTTTTGAAGTTTTATAAAACATTTTGAATCATTTTCTACAACTATGATGTCATTGTCAAGTGTTGTGCTGTAAAAACTGAGGGTATCATAAATTATATTGTAATTAAACATACTGTTCAGTGTCATTTTATAACATTTTTGGTAAGTGGTGTGCTGTGAAATTTTTCCAATGTAAAAAAACATGCTCTGGCTCAAACAAAAGATTGAAAAACACTGTAATAGATCTTGGCCACATGAGTAAAGTTCATTTTTCAGTGGACAGGATGGCAAAAAAGAGCCGCCAGGCCCAACAAAATTGCACTCTGCTAGCCCTGCTCGCAGTAGTACACGATAAGGGATAATGGGTCGCGGAATATTTTCAAACACGTGAGCACCTCTCACTGCAAAAACATGCATGGTAAATTCATTGATAGAATGACTGAGATTTCATTCACGCAAAAAAGGTGTTTGCAGGGGGCCCCGTTGCTTGTTTCTAATCCACCCTTGAATGAAACAGACAATTAAAGCGTTACCTGATTGCGCGCGCGTGCAAATGAGTTTATCCCTTCATTGCGCGTCGTTTCATCAGCGGAGCTAAGATCCTAATACAGCAATGTAGAGACAATGAACTGCAGTTTGGAAATGTGCAATCGTGCACCACTATTTCATTCATCACGGAAAGTCAAACTCCATTTCCTTTACCCAGAAGGTATGCCATATATTCCGATAAAGTTAAATCATGCAAACGCTAGATCCCCACTGCACGTGTAAACATGTCGCTATAGTAACAGGACGTACTTGCCGGTTTCGCGTGTCGAATAATCCCCAGTCGAGGAAGTATTTATTCAGTCAAGCGCGTATTGAGTCTTTTAATGATTTCGGTCGGGTGACGTCACGGTGACGCAAGACTTCTAGTTTCCGCCCACTCCAATGCGCGCATCTAATTCTCTTCGTTTTTTAATTAATAATAGATCCATTTTATTGGTATGGGGTCGGAAATGCAGTGAGCGAGCGGGGTGGTAAATAAATGTATTTGTAATATGATTGTATTGCATCGTTACCTGATGTGAACCCTACACACGTTGCGGATTGGTGCTTGAAGTGTTTCCAGGTTGCAAAATAGATATGAGCCATTTGTTTGATTTTAAATGCAGCCACTATTTTTGAACAATCAACCCAAAAGATCGAGTATGAACTCATACCTGTCATCAGTTGCGCCCCTTATTAATAATTGCAATCGATTTCCCCTCGTTAGGCGATAATAAACCTTACAAACAGAACATGGCACCTATTTAGTGACAGCAAGACAGACTATGTAGAAGAAAAACAAAGTACACAGACACAACCGATAATTGGTGTTTATTTTATTTACCAAAAACACAACACAAATAATGCTTTATCCATCTTTCATAGTTCTTTTCCCACTTGCAGTAAATTTAGTGTTGCATATTTAGTTTGAAGATAAGAGACTAAAGCATATATGGGCAGATAAGATTGGTCTAACAAAAAAAAAGGAATAAATATATCTATATGTACACATACAAAAAAAGTTATACAGCCTACGCAAGCCAAATTGCATAATATGCGGGGAAACTTATCAAGTCAAGTCAAGCCATGTTTATTTGTTTGGCCCTTAATCACAAAGAGTCTCAAAGGGCTGCACAGACCACAGATTATTGCAAACCACAGACTATTATGACACCATCCCCTCATCTAAAACCTACATGAGGGCAAGGAAAATCTCAAAAACCTCAACATGAGGAATATGAAGAAACCCTGAGAAGGGACCTAAGGTATATATGAACCTGTCTGTTCAACAATTATTATTACAGCTAGCAATGCACCGCAAAAAGTCCAGTTAAAATAGTGAAAGAAAATGGAACTTTTAAAATTGTTCTCTTTGGCGTTAAAATGTCTTCTTCAATTGGCAGATCATTTTGAAGATTTAAAACAAATGTTTGTAAAAATGTAAGGAAAAAATACTTAAAATGAGAAAAATGATCAAATTTGATGAAATATTTTGTTATATTACAAAACTATTACAAAATATTCTACACTTTTTTGTTCATTTAAAGTATAAATAAAGTAATAAAGTATCTATCCATCTATATTTTTTACCCAGATAGTTAATTGTAGTTTAAAAAGTACAGTGAAATTGGTTCTTTTTTCTTGTTATATTGAAACAAGTAAAAAAATGAATACTAACAATTTCAACAAATTCTACAATATTTTCACTTGTTTTTACTAGGAAAAAAACAAATTGAATATAATAAAATATGATAAGAATTATAATTTATTTTGAGCAAAGTGATCCGCCATTGGAACAAGAGCGTGAAAATGTCATCTACCTATGTGTCCTCAGATTGCCTGTGATGGAAAGCCAAATGCTGAACAAGACAGTGAGAGCCTGCTGTGTAGGTTGGAGTGGACCACGGTGCTTGGATGGTAAGGGAGGTGTTGTGGTGGGGAGAGGAAGAACATTTCCATTGCTACAGCAAAATGCAAAATATTTTTGATCTCTGACTTTTCAAAGTACTATAAAACAATTGCACCTCACCCGTTTGTCTTTTCTGTCTCAGGTGTCGGAATGCACGGCCAATGTTACTCTACCTGGAGTTGTACCGAGTTCCCCGGAGTCCATAACGTCTCCCTAATGACGATGGAGCAGTGCTGCAGCAGCCAGTGGGGATTGAGTTGGAGAAATGCTTCCGATCAAACCTGCTTGTCCTGCGCCTACACACTTCTACCAGGTCCATTAATATAAGCGGACATTTATGTCTACAGAAATGGCCATTTACATCAACTGTTGCTTTCTACGAACCCCCAGACTCACAGTTCTCTCCGCTAGTGCGCGGGGGTCTCCTCGGCAGCGTCAGGACGCCCCACGGCTCCGCCACTTGCACGTCCTGGGGTGGATCCCACTATCGCACTTTTGACAAAAAGCACTTCCACTTCCAGGGGAGCTGCACTTACCTGCTGGCATCATCTTCTGATGGGACTTGGGCAGTATACATCAGTACAGTCTGTATTAATGGTGGAGAGTGCAGTAAGGTATGAGGAGTTCCTGTTTCATGAGTCATGTGAGTGGGATGGTTTTCATGTGAAACTTGCTGTGGCTGTTTGACGTTTGGTGTCTTTTCAGGCTCTGAAAATGATGATGGGCCTTGACTTGGTTGCAATTCATCAGAAGAATTTAACCCTCAATAGCCTTCATGTTCCAAATGGCCTACCCATATTTCAAAACGGTATGCTGCCACCCTTTCTTATATCAAGAACACATCCCTCCTGTGATAAAAAACTGATCCAAACAGATTTTTTTAATGAAACCGATTTAGGGGTCAGCATCCACTGGCTCGGAGATTTCGTTTTTGTCGAGAGCGGCATCGGTGTCAGGGTGAAGTTTGACCTGGTCAACACTGTCTATGTGACCATAACGTCCGAACATCTCTCAGCCACTCAGGGCCTTTGCGGGACCTACAACAACAACCCAAATGGTGCGTCATTTAAACTTCACATAAAGCGATGGTACTGTATATTTTAGAAAATTGGTGTCATATTTAAAACAATTTTTATAGATGACTTCACCACAATGGGAGGAATTGTGTCCCAGTATGCTGCCAGTTTTGGCAACTCATGGAGAGTTCCTGACCAGCTGAATGAAGTACAGCACACGTGCACCCTACCCTAGCAGTATTCCTTGTTGTCTGCTTAAAGACTTCCGATTGCATATTTTTCAAGGGTTGCAACGATGCAGCGGAGCTTGGACATAGCTGTGATGTAGCAGGGGATGCTGCCTTGCGCAGGAAAGCAGAATCCATGTGTCACAGACTACTCGAGAGCCCCTTCATACAGTGCCACTCTCGTGTGAGTTTTCACCCCCCAAACTAGGCAATTTCATTTAAATTTGTGATTAAGTCAAGTAAAATTATTTGCATAGCCCTTAACATCAAAAAGTCTCAAAGGGCTGCAAGGACTACCATTACAATCCTGGATTTGAAACCTACAATGGGCAAGGAAAAACTAAAAGAAAAAACTCAAAAAAATCAAAGAAACCTTGAGATTATCGACTATCCAGGATGATCAGGCTGCAAAGATGATGCAAGGGCATAAAAGAGAATACACAGACATAATCAACATTGAATACAGGTAATAGAATCTCCAGTTGACAGCTGCCTGCCCCAAAATCTTGACCGAAACAGCACGTTCTAGATGATCGCGAACATCAGGTTCTAAGTGCCTGTACGACGGCTCATAATCCGTGTCCTGTGCAACAACCAGGCTCATTGTTCTCCCTTAAGGACTGGAAGACAAGAGTTTGAGGTCAACATCACTCATACGCTAACCATCAATTTAAACATTATCACTGAGGTTGCAGATTGTATCTTAGAGGGCAGAGCATTTCACAACATCATGGCTCAATTGGAAAATGTTTTCAAACCTGCAGATATTGTATTGGCTCTTGGAATCATAAGTAAAAAAGTATTTGCTCTGAGAAAGAACATACAGCAGGGAAAAATTAAACCAGAAGGGTATAAGGGAGCAACAGAACTGTAAAATCTCATCTTAAATTGACAGGGCAGGTCAGCTAAAAACAGGTCATTGTGATCAAACTTTCTAAAAGCCTCACTGCAGCATTTTTTACCAGATTAGAAACCCACACCATAATGATTTTATATGTTGTGTTAAGTTTCCTCTCATGTTTTACAGGTGGACCCAGCAGCCTACCTCGATACGTGCCTGTATCTTTTCTGTAGCTTGCCACTTAAGGAGAGGACGGCAGCAGTGTGTGACACATTGGCGAGCTATGCCAGAGAGTGTGCCCAGCAACATGTCGTCGTACTTTGGAGGGAAGGGGAACAATGCGGTAATACGTTGTCCTGCTATTCAGGTTGCCTTGCTTTATGTAGTGTGACAACGCTAATGTGTGTATACTTGAGGTTATCATTCGGTGGATTTTTTATTTTATTTTGAATCAAAAACATATCATAAACTTGCATCGATATCAAATGAATGTTTTGATTTATTATTTAATAAATTCTTAGATACATTTATTAACCTCTTTTCTTTTTAATTGATTCCTTTTTTTAATCGTAAAATATTTATGTTGTATACTACATTTTCCTTAGACCTTGCATTCTAAATGATAAATTGTAATTAATACAACTCTATATACATACGCTGTATATTTTGGAAACAATATTCTGGGGCCATTTGCACTCTGCTGACCATTTTCCCCACATAATTTACAAAAAAAAAAAAAAACAATACTTTTGATACATTCATCTAAATACAGTACAATGATCAAAATACAGGCATAATCCAAACTGAAATTATCTTTGTTTATTTGAATAATCTTGAAAAGAAAAGGTATTCAGAATCTATTACTAAAAGCTAAAACAAAACAAACCAGATTGTCGTAAACAAAACGCCTTTTGCGGTCTTCATTAGGCCAATATGAGGCCTTCACAAAAAAAGTTTGGGAAAACCTCAATTAACATGATGTGCAGGACCGTACTCAAAACAAGCCCATGCCTGATTACAAAAACATGACTCTATGACCAAAAATTTCACAAAACTAACAGAAAAGTGCCATGAAATTACTATGTAACTAACGAGACAACATCAACAAAAAAGTATGAACAAATGATTACAGTTTAATGCCCGGGAGCATGTGCCCTCTTCCACAGCGTACTTCCAAGTATCCATTCATTAATTTTAATGCACTTATTCACGTGTGTCTGACATTTACATATACATAATGCACTTATGGATGATTTGTGTCTCATAATTTCAATTATTGACAGTATAGAAGCAGAGAAAGTTGACAAGAATTCCCCGAGTGTGTTGGAAATTTAGAAAGTGAAAACTTTGTGTGTTTAAAACTATATTGGGTTCCTGATTTGCTATTAATGCGCAGTAAAACAAAGCTTTTCTTACCCGCCATCTGAAAGAGAAAGTTTCAATTTTGCTCATTACGATATACTACGTGGTTAAAATGTGAGCAACTACCTGATCTTGGTTTCCTCTATTTATTTTTCAAGGTTGTTCGTTTATCTCAAACAAAATGTTGTCATTATATTTGTATTTAGTTTATTTTGTCTTCTAATAGCATCTTTGTTCGTCCAAAAGTAATCCAAAGTAATCAAGCTACAGTACTTTAACATTATAGTATTCAGATTATTTTGCTGATTACATTTTTTAACCGGTAATTAGTATTGGTATTGGATAACATTTTTAAAGTAATCCTACCAACGCTGCATCTTTTATATTTCGGTGTCTGCAGGGGTTACATTAAGGGACACATTTTCATCATGGATAGATTTTTTAAGAGTCGATGGGGAGATCTGTAGACCGTCCATCATATTGAGGGGTTGATTACTGGGCCGTAAAACACAACAGCAGTACATCCTTAAAAATCTAGCGCAGCACTTTAACAGAGAGAAAGGTAGAGAGAAATTGCAGCCGGGTCGGGATAAGGCTTGGGGTTTGGATCTTACCTCTGAAAAAATATAAAATAACGCATGTTGGCCTGGAGAGGCACCACCAGGCTGTTCTTGCCCAAGACACACCACAAGAAATGGTGCCCCCATGACCTGTGTGGTAAAGGGATCCAACCAACCTATATATTATCACTTTCATGACGACACAAGGGGAAACTTTTATGTGACCTGCAACAGAAATGTGATTGCATTCATAGAACCCGATGTAAAATATTCGATTTATTTTCCAAACAAGAGCTGGGGAACATTGAAAATCGCTCTTGCTTTATGGTTGAGAAGTCAGTCATATTTCTTTTTCAATAAATGTGACTTTGAATGCATTAAATATTTTGACAGAAGAACAAAGTTCATTTTTCAATCTTGTGGTCTTTCACTCGGATGAAAAGAAAGTCTCTCACTGTTTCCCTACTATTTCTTGTCCTGCATCTTTCTAGCTCGGTTCTGTCCTAAAGGGCAAGTCTTTTCAGACTGCGTGTCCTCGTGTCCCCCGAGCTGCGCGTCCCCCCAGCCTCCCGGTCCCGCTGCATCGGTCGGTCAATGTCGGGAAGAGTGCGTCGGGGGATGCGAATGTCTTCCAGGACTGTATCTTCACCAGGGACAGTGCCTGAAAAAAGACGATTGCCCTTGTTTCCATCGCAGGCACACATACCAGTCAGGAGACAAGATACAGCAGAGATGTAACACTTGGTGAGGAGTAACTGTTTAATTTTTATGTGGGCCTTTTGGTTGTTGGTGACATTTTCAACATTCCAAATATAGCGTGTGCAAAGAGGGTCAGTGGCGATGCACTGAAGAGAAATGCGCCGCTCAGTGCAGTCTGATGGGAGCGCTCCATGTTTCTACCTTTGACAAAAAGAGATACTCCTTACAAGGAGGGGACTGTCCTTTTACAACTGTGGAGGTAGGATACAAACAATTAGATCACAATTTGATACTATAAATGCTAAATGCACTGCAATAATAAAGCACTTTTTAAACCACTGAAGACCTCCAAAGCGCCTTACAATGTACTTCACACTCATTCTCACACACACACACCGTTAGCGGCCTCAGCCATGCAAGGCGCCTTCCTGCTGATCTGGGGGTTCATTGTCTTGCCCAAGGACACTTCTACATTTCGGAGGAACAGGGAATCGAACCTGTGACCTCTTGGACGAGCGCTCTACCTCTTGAGCTACTGCCATAGTTCATAGGGAAGATCACAAAAATCACTCCAAAGTTGTTTTTATAATTCAAACATTCTTGCTCTTATGGCATTTTATTTTGTGGGCTAAGTTTTTATTTTAAGGAGTAAAAATATATCTATTTTTTTAACCAGTTGTAAAAACTCATAATTTAATAACTTAAATCAAAAGTATGAAACCAATAAATGGGGATTGTTGAGTACCAATACTAGGGGTGGACAATACTGAGAATATTTGTATTGATCCAATTCAAGTAAATACACGGCAGTATCGATCAATACCGATCTGATACCGATACTTTTTTGCTTAGAAATGTTATGATCATTGAATAATTGAACCCTTTGGCCTTGACTTGGTTAATCATTACAATAAACACAGCACAGATGTTCCATTTTGTATTAACTACATTGCAAACTAACTGTATAAAAAAATCAATTCAAGAAATTCTATTACAAGCGTTTTAGAACAAACGCCAAGAGAGTCACACCAAAAAAAGTTAAAAGAAAATACAAATACTGTATAACAATGTCCACTAGAGAACAAAATACCTTCTATTGCACAACATTTTGAAAATAGTCAGTAGATGCGTCTGAAAAAGAAATACAATACAATAATTTGCAGTTTTTATTTTGTGTATCAGAGATACCTTACTACTAAGTGAAGTTCTCTGTTCTGTTATGCATTTTCAACCCATAAACTGGCGTTGCTTTAAAAATTAAACCAGTATTTCAAGGAAGAGATGTTGCTTTTTTTGGTACCTTATCTAAATAATGATTAATATTTGCACTCTATCTAGTAAACAAACTCCAGCCACAGGCCATTAGACAAGTTTTTCTTAAACAATCCTATTGCACAATAAGACTGCACACCAGCAGTGTTGGCACGTCACTGAAAAAAAGTTATTAGTTACAGTTACTAATAAGATCATACAAAAATCAATTGGATTACCCCCTAGATTACCAAGAAGTGGTGAACCCTTCCTATTTCTTGCCTTGTGCAATCTTGAGCTAACCACTGCCCTGGAAACATTTGTTGGCCTGGAGAGGGACTAGCGCCACCAGGCTGTACTTGCCCAAGACACACCGCAGGAAATGGTGCCCCTACGACCCTTGTGGTTAAGCTATCCAACCACCCACCAAAGGGTTTTGTAGGTTCTCTGCATGAAATCACGCCAACCCTTGTATAGCGTAATACTCAGAATTTGTCGCTTCCAGATCAGGGGTTGAATGTTGTTTCGTGAGCCAAAGTTATCTCTAAAGAAGAGACATTTTTGCAAATCAGTAAATGCTTTTAAAACGTAGTAGAGTAGTGCACCACCTCGTAATGACAGTTGAGTTACAAAATTGTATTAGCTAATTACAGTATTCGTTACTGAGAGAAAAATTGCGTTCCAGGAATCTTTCGTTACTCCCAACACTGCGCGGCAGTACAGGACTTATGATGCAGTTTCCACGTTACCCGAAATGTTTGATTGCACAAATGTGTTTTCAGGACTACGTGGATCGAAAGCTCGTGGTGACCGTTCGCTCCGGCGAGTGCACGGCAGGGGCAGGAGGAGGCAGTGCCGCAGGTCTTGGCTGTCTCATAGAGATGACCGTGACGGCACTTCGCACCACAGTCACAGTCACGGACACTGGTGAATTTGTTCATTCATCTTGGACAGAATAAAAATGTTGGAGGTTAAATCTTTTCTCAATTATGTGTTAAAATTGCCCAACTGAGTTAAATGAGCCCTTATTCTTTCATTTCCACTGCACCTATTGGCTTTTATGTTACTTCTAGCAGAGCTGTTTGTGGTGGAATACATTAGGTGTGAGGAATGGGCGATGGTGCCTGCTGGAGAGGATTGTCATGTTTGTCCCCCAAGGTTTTTTTTTTGTAATTGTCAGTTTAGTAAGAAAATGGTGAATGTATGACAAGTCCTTTTTCAGGTAGACACCAAAGAAAGATGAAAAAGAAGACTATATTTGAGTGCGTCTGAGAAATGCACATGCATCATGAAATGAGCTGACTAAGGCTGTAAAAGTTCCAAATTATGTATAGCTCCTTTCAATTGAGCCAAGTTAGAATCCTTTTTTTAAAAAGGGGCAAAATGATGTGCCGTCGGAAAAAAAAACATTTATTTGCAGTGCACATTTAAATCTAAAAATCAAAATGCCCGTAATGCTTTTAAGAAATGTGAAACACCATCTATTCCACCCTGGTCATCCTGGAAGGGGGATTACCGCTTGTGAGGCCCCTTCTCAAGGTTTCTTTTTTCCTCACGCTGAGGTTTTGAGTTTTTCCTTGCCCTCACGTTGGTTTAAGATCTGGCGATGGTGTCATTGTAATCCTGTGCAGTCCTTTGAGACATTTTTGTGATTAAGGGCCAAACAAATAAATGGAACTTGAGTTGAATCTAAGATGCACGAAAATTATCATAATATACAGTTTGAAATTTGACCTCATTGCTTATTGTAGGCACTGTGACATTGAATGGCCAAAGGGAACCATTACCTGTTGTGACGGGGGATCTGCTAGTGCGCAAAGCATCGTCTGCCTTTCTCCTGATCCAGACTTTCGGAGCTCAGCTACTGTGGTACCTAGATGGCCCGCTAGTCATCATCACCTTGCAGCCTCATTTCACAAACAAGGTAGCCTTTGTGTGGCGGTTTCACTCCCCATGGTGGTTTACATGATATTAGTAGCGTATTGTCTATTTTACCTTGAAGGTGCGAGGCCTTTGTGGAACACTGACGTGGAACCAGCATGATGATTTTATGACCCCGGAAGGGGATGTGGAAAGCGGCGTGTCGTCGTTTGCCGGCAAACTCACGACAGAAAATTGCAACCTACCTGGAGGAAACCCGTCAGACCCCTGCGCTACTTACGCACAGAAAAAACAATATGCTGACTCTCTCTGTTCCGTCATACACAGTGGCCTGTTCCAGGTTTGTTTGTCTTACTCTATGGGTCATGTAAACAGCAATCTAATTTTAGAGTACGTAGCAAATTTGGGTGGGCAATCAATTTTTTAAACAATTAATGGCACCTAGATGGCACCCTTAAAATAATGAATTGACCCATTCAATTGAAGAGGGCGCCTTTATTCTTTTTTTTAAACTCTTCTTGCCTTTTTGGAGCACAACATACGTTTTTAAATAATCATATCTGGAAAACTGAATTTTTAGTTAATCTGAAGGATTGGCTAGACAGCAATTTTAAGTGAATTGGTTTCCCCCATTTTTGATAGTTCAACATACTTTAATCGAGGCACACACTCTCGGATTGAATGAATTTTCCTTACTAATCATCTATAGAGGGAACTTTAATATAACACACAAAACACAAGGATAAGAAAACAAAAGAAAAAAAGATAGCATCGTGATCTTTGGAGACAACATTTTGGTAGGAATCCAATGTGGTTGGGCCAATGATTACCCTAGCTAGAACTTAAGGCAACTGGGCGTTATTGTAATTTAATAGAAGTCCCCGTAAAGTCAAACCAATTTGTACCTGGCTTTGGTTTCGGTTTGATGATCCTTGGACCAGAATCCCTGGGTGCAGGGTGGTGACGCTGTGGCTATCTGCTGGTCCTTTCTTTGATTTAGCCGCTGGCTTGATTGGGACTTGGTTGTTGGCAAACCCAGGCGTTCTTGCTCCTTGCTCACAGGACATGCTCGGAACATTTTTGGTTGCTTGCTGGAGAGGACTTGGTCCTTTGATCCTGGCTTGTCGCTTGCCACTTCAGAACTTGGGCTTCTTGCCGCTTCGCCAGCCTCAAAAGAATTGCTTGCGGTCTCTTCTGAGCTCAGCTTATTTGCCCGCTGGATGGTTTCCACAGAACTCATTGTGGTCTCTCTCTCAGCTCAACCTTCTTGTCCGTCCGCTAGTTTCCACATAACCTTGGCTTCTGGTTACCTGGAGGTGTGTCGTCAAGGCAACCTTCTTTTCACACATGCAAGATAACACCAAACTTCACGTTCACGCCCAGTGGCACATCAGACCATTTAATCACTTTAAATCAGCGAATTAGAGCTACTATGGGATTCAATGTACTCGTCTGATTTTTACATTGCAAAACAGAATACTGACCCAACATTGAACATCCTACAAATTTCTTTTCAAAGTTCAAGCCATTATATTCCTCTCCTTCTGTGCGTACAGGCATGCCACGATGTAGTAGAGAGAGAGCCATATTTCCGTCTGTGTCAATCGGAAGTATGCAATTGTGCGCCCCACAAGGCCTGTCATTGCACAGTGCTCACAGCCTATGCCAGACATTGCGCTCAGGAAGGCAAAGCTGTCCTTTGGCGGAACCATACCTTCTGCCGTAAGTATAGACGGACAACCGATGACGAGATCATTCATGCTCACGGCCCCTTTCCTCCCGTCTACCTAGCGGTGCAGTGTTCCGGGGGTCAGGTGCATCAGGAGTGCGGTCGGGCATGCGGCCGCAAGTGTTCCGACCTGCGGCACGATTGGAGCTGTGATGGTGACGGCAACGGTGGAGGAGACGAGTTATGTGTTCCCGGTTGCCAATGTCCCGCGGGGCTAGTGCAGGATCACCAAGGTCAATGTGTGCCTACCACTATGTGCCCTTGTGTGCAAGGAGACAAGACATATCTACCCGGAGATATTGTACACAACAGCTGTAACATCTGGTATGTTGAAAGCCAAGATAACGTTCATTCAACATTTTTAGTGACATATTGTGTATTTTGAAATATTATTATATTTTTGTATAAATACATCTTCGTAGTGCAAAGCTTTTTCAGTCGTTGATTCTGTATTCTTTTTTTTTTTTTTTTTTTTTTTTTAAACTGTTTTAAAAACATGTTATTTAGAAAAAAAAGCAAAGGACACCAAAAATACAAACAAAACGTTTTATACACATACAATTTATACACTGCAAAATAACAAGTAAAGGAATAAATGTCCTAATAACTTCTGTTTAGGGGACATTGTTAATTTGTCTTATTTTACTTCATACTAACTTATTTTTCTGGCAAAATGATAAATATAATACGAGGAATGAGCGATATCTCGTGTTGGTGAAAAAATGTTTACATTACCAATTGTGTTGGCATTTGCCATAACTAATTAGTTTTCGTTTTCCAATTTTACAAGTAAAACATGTTTGAAATATTGTTAAAAACAAAGAATAATAAATATAGTTAGCAAAATCCTCTATTGGACCAAGGATTTGCTCTTTTTTTTTAGCGGATAATGGAACAGGAACTCAATTGAGGTCATTTTGATTGGAAAAAAAAAAGTAAACCTATGTTCAAAATGAATTGCTTTCTGAAGCTGACGTTCATTTTCTGTACAGTACATTAATTTTCCCGAAATATGGTAATTACTTTTTTTTTTACGTTTACATTTTCATTTTAATGGTAAAAAAGTTTTAAATGGATTTCAAAATCTCACTAAACCCTTGGAGTGCCTTCATCTACCCTATTAAACTAAAAATGTTTGTTTTTTTAGGGCTATTGTTGGTGTTATTTGTGAATACAGTATATTTTAAAACATTCCTGTCCGCGCCAAAATACAGATGCAGTTTTTTTACAATGAATCATAAAAAAACAATTGTTATCTGTGTTCCACTTTAGTTGTGATAAGCAGTCAATAAGTAGGCCACCGTTTATACCACATGAAGGACACTCTTTACTCTGCATTCTTCTCCTATGGCCTTCTTGAGGCTAAAAATAATGTTTCCCACAGTGTCTTTGTTAAATGAAATGTGTTCACCCTAGAGTGCAAAAAGTACCATGTAAGTAAAGTACATTTACCATATTTTGAAAGAGTGAACAGCCTGTAACCATCGATACTTTATAGATAGGAGCATACAGTACGCTCCTCATGGTGTTGTGTCTGGTGGTGCAAGAGCTCTGATGAAATCACTCTATTTTCCTGCTTCTTTCGCCAGGATAGGTTGATTTCATTGCTTCTCTTTACCACGAAGCAGCTGCAATGATCACAAAAGCTAACCTTTGGACTGAATCACTGTCCTGTTTATTGTGGTACTCATTATGATGTGTGATATGGACAACACACCTGACTTCTTCATTTTCAGCGTGTGTGTGGAGGGCCGTTTCAATTGCACCCAGGGCTCCTGCGAAGAGGTCAATAAGTGTCCCGGCACTCTGATTTACGCTCCACGTTCCTGCCTCCTCACGTGCTCCAGTTTGGACCCTCCGAGTCTGCAGCCAGGTTCCGGCCTCACCAGTTGCAGGGAGCCGCTATCTGGTTGTGTCTGTCCTCAAGGGACTGTGCTGCTCGTAGGTGGACGAAAACGACACAAATCGTGACACATCACGACAAATCGTACGAGCTTTCTTTCTCCTCCAGGGCGATCGGTGCGTCCCGCCCGCCGAGTGCCCGTGTCGACACAACGGCCGCCTGTATTACAGCAACGACACCATCGCTAAAGACTGCAACACATGGTACACTCGTCCCTTTTTCCAAATTGTACTCCCGGCTCTCATCTTGGATTTGACTTTCTTAGTGTGTGTAAGGAGCGCCACTGGCACTGCAGCCAGTTGGCCTGCGCCGGCATCTGCGTGGCGACCGGAGACCCTCATTACGTCACCTTCGACGGCCGCTACTTCTCTTTTCTGGGCGACTGCCAATATGTGCTGGCGCGGGAGAACAGTGGTTTGTTCAGCGTCACGGCAGAGAATGTACCTTGCGGAAGCACCGGGGTCACCTGCACTAAGTCTGTTACCCTCAGCCTGGGGAACACCGTGATACACCTGCTAAGAAGTAAAAAAATAGGTCATCATAAGCCATTACATATTGACAGTGTTGGGCACGTTACTTAAAAAAGTACCTCGTTACAGTTACTAATTACTACATTTAGAAAATACTTGGATACCCCCCAAGATTACTGACAGCCAAAAGTAGAGCGTTACTTTGAAAGTAACCATGTGTAGTTACTAATTACCGCGTAAATACATATTGAAGCGGACCCATTAAAACTGCTTGAAAATAGCCACATAATAAGAGAAATAGAAGAAACCGTGTACTCTAACTTGTGGAAGCGGTCAAACCTTCCTATTTCTTGCCTTGTGCAATCTTGAGAGCTCGTAAACGAATACTAAGCTGAGACTGTTATGATTACTGATGTGACTCAGCTGTGCCCGCTCCTTTGGCGCCAACTGCCACGGGTTCTGATTGGCTCCCAGTACCAGTCCTGTCTGTCCCCTCTTGTCAGTCCGTCTGTGAACCTCAGTTAACAATAGGCAAGCCTTTTTCGACCCTGACTCCCACCTGTCCCGTTTTTTGCTCCAGCCTGTCCCCCAGCTTCGACCCGTTTTTGTTCCCGACCACGTCTACTCTCCTGTCCCGGCTTCTGACCTCATTTTGTCCGAGTCCACGTCTTCTCTCCTATTCTGGCTTACGACTCGATTCCGACCCGACCACGTTTTTGCTCTCCTGTCCCGGCTACTGACTCACTTTTCCGTCCCCGACGCCGTAATCGCTCGCCACCGAAGATCCACTTCTGCGTTCGGAGCACAATCTGAGTATCAGAGCGACCTGCCTTCCGCATCCAGCGATCACTTGATCGTAGGAGCAACCCTTTCTCTTTCTTCCAATAAAGCTTGTGAGAAACGCAATGCAAGTGGGTCCTGTCTCCATTCTGGCCTTGACAGAGACACCCTATATCCATATTGTTTCTGGGCTTCTAACCACTAACTTAGCTCCTTTTCTATTTCTGTGTGCTTTTCAAGATTTTTTTTTTCGAGGGATGGTGTGTTACAAAAATTATTTACAAATAAAAATACTTCAGCACTCTTTTACCTTAAATACTGTCCTCACGTTTGCTCCATTGATTTTTAATTTTTTTTAAGCCATGCCCCCTCCTCACGCTCTGCCCACCATTCACTACTAGTGACACAGAACCAAATATCTGACTCCCTGATTTGAGTATTTTATTTGATGTTTTTTTTTTGGGGGGATTATTTTTATACTTTTTAAGTGTGTTCATTATTTTATGGTCTATTTCAATTTTTTTCTTAACTATATTTTACTTGTGTACAGAATGAATGTTTTATAAATATAGTTGAGTTGTCAATACGGCTTGAATGTGAGTATATACAGTAGGAAGAATATCAGTAAAGAGAAATTACGCGTTCTCGTACTCTGACACGGTGCATATGTAGCTGTATTTTCTTGAATTTTGTTGGTAGATATAAACATGCCCACCTTACATGGTTATTATATAGTCCGCGTTGTGTTGCTGGCGGATTGAGGGTTGAATATGACTTCATGAGGAAGAACCGTCAATATTCACAATACATAATAAATCATGGTCTGCTTTTATGGTTGTAAAGTCAGTTGCGTTACAAAATTGTATTAATAAAGCATGACAGTACTTGTTACTAAAAAAAAGTAATTGCGTTTCAGAAACGTGTTCCTTCGTAACACATTACTCCCAACACTGTATATTGAGGGCAATGAAAATATGTTTCGCCTTGGTAATTACTGAACTGTAACATCATCAGTGCTTTTTAATCTAATGCAGGTAAAGCAGTGACTGTTAATGGGATGCCGGTTACCTTACCCAAAACCTACAGTGGGAGTGGTCTGACTTTGGAAAGAGTGGGCATGTTTGTGTCGCTTTCCTCCAAACTTGGGGTCGCACTGCTATGGGACGGAGGTAGGATTCGCATCCAAAACGGGAAACGTCACGCAAAAATATGTTTTCACGACCTATACGACCTAAAGGTATGCGCGTGTACGTGCGTCTGGCCGCGCACCTGAGGGGAAATGTCGGCGGGCTCTGTGGTAACTTTGACGGGGACACGGAGAATGACTTCACCACGCGTCAAGGCATCGTGGAGTCGACTGCTGAGCTCTTTGGAAATTCCTGGAAAGTCAGCCCATCCTGCCCTGATGTAGCAGACCAGGATCTGCAGGACCCTTGCACTGTGAGTTCACCTATGACATTTAAAAAGCAAAAATTATACATTGGGAAATAATTGAATACGATGACTCTACAGATCAATTTACACAGAGTACCATGGGCCAGGAAAAAATGCGGCATCCTAACTCAGGAGCTCTTCTCGCCTTGCCACCTTGAGGTTCCCTTCCAGCAGTATTACGATTGGTGTGTCTTTGATGCTTGTGGGTGAGTAAGAGCTTCAATGTGTCCTTCCGGAAAATGGCTTTATATCCACTGCAAAAAGTCAGAGTTTTTTTTAGTATCTTTTGCAATTCTTGGTAGAAACTATTTCTGGTTTTATTCAAGAAACAGGATAAAATATTTCAAGATTGTACAAATTATGCTTAAAAGACCGATATTGAAAGTATATATTTTTTATTGTCATTTTCAAATTTATTGTCAAATATGCTATATGCACAACATACTGCACAGATTAAATGACTTACTCTTACCCCGCGTGCAACCGTGCGTTAAGTAAGACAGCAATGCAATAAAAAAGTAAACATATAAAAATAAAAAATACCTATGGTTAAGAATAAAAAATATGCTAAGTACAAGCCATAATCTAAGCAGTTGTGCATTGATTTGGCAGAAGGCAAAGGGGTTGGTGGGGTTAGGACAGCAAGAGAGTTCACAGTCCTGACATCCAGATAGAAGAAGCTGTCCTTGGAAGCCTGTTGGTTTTAGCTGGGAGACTCGGCAGTCTTTTCCGTGATGGCAGCAGGTTAAAGAGGTTGTGAGATGGGTGGGTTGGGTCAGCTGCAATCTTAGTTGCTTTACAGGTGAGGTGGGAGTTGTAGAAGTCCAGGTAAGGCATTAAGGGGACACCAATGAGCTTTTCCGATGTTCTTACGATGCACTGAAGTCTTTCGGCAGGCGGTGTAAAACAAATAAAACAAACATGTACAATTATTTTCTTCCACTTGCATATTGTTCTGCTCATTTTAAATACGTTTCTTATTTTAAGACCTATTTAAAGATTTTATGATCAAAACATGTATATTTTTTTTCCCCTCGTAGCTCAAACTTTTGTTGATAATTCTTTCCTCAGCTGTGACTCTGGCGGGGACTGCGAGTGCCTGTGCACAGCCATCGCCACCTATGCTGAGGAGTGCAACCGCAGGGGCATATACATTCGCTGGAGGTCCCAGGAGCTCTGTCGTATGTACACAAAAAATCATGTCCCTTAACGTTTCAGTTGAGTCTAACTCAATATCTCTCTGTCTCCGCTATTTGCCGAAGCCCTGCAGTGTGAAAATGGACTCGTTTATGACCCGTGTGGTCCAGCTTGCTCACCTTCGTGTCCCAATGTGCAGCAGAGTCCGCACTCTCAGTGCGACGTACTCTCCTGTGTCGAGGGCTGCTTCTGCCCTGCGGGTTCTGTTCGATATGGTGAGGAGGAACATCATTTCATCAAAACCATAAATGTTATTTTATTTTCAAAAATTTTATAATGTATACTTTTAATTCTGTAGGTGACAGTTGTGCAGTTCCTACACAATGCCCATGTGAGTGGGAGGGGTCAATGTTTCCTCCTGGAACTACTGTCACACAACACTGCCAGAACTGGTCAGTCCATGCCCACAAAAGCGAAATTTACTCTTAAAATAAATTCCCTGATCATTTTGTCAAATGTTTCATCCAGTTCCTGTGGAGATGGCAAGTGGCACTGTGACGGAGTGGCTTGCCCTGCCCCTTCGCCAACCTGTCTAGAATCGGAATTTTCCTGCGCGAGTGGTCGTTGTATCCCTTCTCAATGGGTTTGTGACAACGAAGATGACTGCGGAGACGGCTCGGATGAGATATGTCCGTTCGCCTGCCCTCCGGAACATTTCCGCTGTGCCAGCACACCAAGGTATGGCATCTTCAATGTATTTTAGAAGAGATAGAACTGTCTTAATTGCCATTCTTAACATCATAGTGAAGAATAAATATGGCACTCCAGGATATAAACATCATAGAATATTAGGATGGATAGCCAAAATTACAAGGTAATGTAGGCAACTGGGCGTTATTGGTAGTGCAATGAAAACAGTTCAATATTATTATGGTACATGTGTTGTAATTATATATATACACCGGAGATCGAAATTATAGAATAGTTTACAAAAGAAAGAATAATTCTGAAAAAATGCCATCTTCTATCCTCAATAGTTTAAGGACATTTTGTTGTGTCTATACCAGGGTACTATAAAACCTTTTCTACAAAAAAGTGTATTTTTCCAAAAATGCACTGATCAAATTTAGAGAAGACTTTCAGGTGTCTCCCACTGTACTAGGTAATCATTTTCACACTGCAGCAAGAATTGCTCGCCAGTTCAGTGCATGAACATGGTAAGGATCTGTCCCCCCATAAAGTGTCTCGCCGTCCAAAAGAGCATTTGGACTGATGACCCACACGGCATTGACCAAACCTCTCATTAGCAAAAAAATAATTAATCCAAAAGCCAGACTGGGATTTTCTGAGGAGCATGTTCTGTGGACAGAGGAGAACTGGTTACTTCAGTGATGAAAGCAAATTTAATACATTTGGGTCTGATGGGAAGCATTATATTGATTCTTCTCTCATTTTAAACTCCGCCCTATAAAAGTATAAAAATACTTGTTTGAATGAAAATCTTCTTTCGGCACCAAGAGGTCAAATAATTGCACCAGAGTATCCCTTGCCCAGATCACTAAATGAATGCAGAGGAAAAATATGCAAAAAGAAGGAAATCTTCAAATATGCATGATTTCACTACTACCTTCTCTTTGTACGTTTCAATCCTCGGCATTTTCTGCTAACTCTTGTCCTCATCGTCCACACTATGAGCAACATCTTTTATACTCGACTCACTTCCTGATTAGATACGATTCACTTCTATAATATATTTCCCTTTATCAGCAAACACAACTCTGGGGTCATTGAAATCAGGTACAGAAATGAGATAATCAATATAATTAGGTCAGACAGACAATAGATGGTTTAGAAATAAAATTGTCTGCTCGATGGTTTCAAATTAAGTCTTAATTAGTGGTGTGCGCTCTCGCACTGTCAGTTGCGGATGGTGTTGTGGGTGATTTGTATATCTTTCTCTAAATACAAATATGCAATGAAGAAAATAATTATTTTGCTATTTCTCCCACTTAGAAATAATGGAAGATCTGAAATTTTCATCGCAGGAGCATGTCCACTGTAAGAGAGATAAACAAAAAACAAAAAATCCAGAAATCACAATGCAAACAACCTTGGATCCATTTGGTGCAAGAGATGGGTGTTCTACGATGTTTACAAAAGGAACTTGAATATTTTGTGAATGGAAAATGTGTCTTTGACACCACAAGCCTTACACATTTTTTGTTGAAATGTTTACGACAGCTTTACAGCAAAAAGTGCATTTGCAAAAAGTGAAAATAAAGGAGTTAAAATATAGTGCTTATTTTTTATTTAATAGATTCAATGTTTAACCTTTTTTTAAAAGTTTTTGGACTCATTAGAAATTAAAGGGGCATCAACAGCGTATATATATATATATATATATATATATATATATATATATCTCATCTCATCTCATTAGCCGTACCGCTTATCCTCATTAGGGTCGCGGGGGGGGGGCTGGAGCCCATCCCAGCCATCTCCGGGCAGTGGCCAGGGGACACCTTGAACTGGTTGCCAGCCAATCGCAGGGCACACAGGGACAGACAACTCATTCGCTCATTCACACCTAGGGACAATTTGGACCGGCCAATTCACCTGAAATGCATGTTTTTGGAAGGTGGGAGGAAACCGGAATGCCCGGATATATATATATATATATATATATATATATATATATATATATATTAAAGCTGTATAAAGAGGTTAAGTTGAGTTGCCTTAAAGATCTAAATTAAATTATATTGGTAATCATTTGAAGTATTTCAAGATTGAAGACAGGGAGATTTCATCATCCGCGGTTAAATGTGGTTAAGAATTTGTTCAAATTAATGCAAAAGTTTGCCCTTTTATTCAAGTTCTAAACTCAGTCAATTCTATTATGTCAATGAAAATTGAACCCCATGGACTAAAACGTCATCTTTTTTGGGGTTTCTCAGCGGACCTTGTCTGAACCTGGCTTTGCGTTGTGACGGCCATCCAGACTGTGCCGACCAATCGGACGAGGAATCCTGCGGGTTTGTTACCCCGGTGCCCTCGTGCCCACCGGGGGAGTTTCGGTGCGCCAGCGGCAAATGTCTCCCGGCCGGCCGCGTGTGTGACGGCAGGCTGGATTGCGGCTTTGCCGACGGGTCTGATGAGCAAGGTAATACCAGTGCTGTTGTGACAAATTTGAAGCATCGTACACATCATCCCAATTGGCACAGAAATGTAATCACTTTAAGGAGTTTTTTTAAAATTTTGTTTGAGGTGTCCTTAAAAAGATAAAAGTAGAATATATTCTGTTAAGTAGGTGGTGACCACGTCCAACTGAGTTCAAAGAGCCCGACATTTTTTTCTGCCACTGCACCGATCTGCTTTTTTAGCAAAGCTATTCTGGCCGCAGAATACGTTAGATAGTCAAATCAAGTCATTTTTATTTGTATAGCCCTTAATCACAGAGTCTCAATAGGAGAACCGAGGAGAGGAAGGTGGGGTGGAGACTAACTTAATGCTCGTCCACATGAATTTCTTTCTTTTTATTTATCACT
Organism: Urocampus carinirostris; assembly: GCF_059441175.1. Lineage (NCBI taxonomy): Eukaryota > Metazoa > Chordata > Actinopteri > Syngnathiformes > Syngnathidae > Urocampus > Urocampus carinirostris. The sequence continues at coordinate 24,294,174 of NC_142366.1, forward strand.
GCAGCATTTAAAATCGTGAAAGTAACAAGAGGCATTTTCAAGCACTGTTTTTTACAAACTATAAGTACCTGAAGTATAATACGCACCAGCCACTCGGAGTTTATGTCACATTTTTGGGAAAATGTATTTGATCAAATCCAATACCAAAAACATACATGTTATCTTAATAGGCAATTTAAAACAAAAGAGAACAATAGGCTAAATCATTTCATGCGACCTCCCTGTCGATTTCAGTTCCGACGTAACATATTAAGAGTTATTCAGATAACTGAATAAATAACATGCTTACCAAACTTACAGCCTCACTCCAAGTCACTAAATTGAATCAAATCATCATCCTCTGTGTCACTTTTGCCAGTAAAGAACTCCTCCAGCTCGGGATCCTAAGCCGCTTCCTTCTTTCGGTTCGAAACAGTGAAAGGTTGAAATTATCGACACGGGCCTTGAGCGCCCTCTTGCGGTTAAGTATGAAAATAAAATGTGAACTAACATAAATTACCGGTAATAAAAATGTGAAACGCCATGATATAATGTGTTAATAGTTTCACCTATAAGTCTTACCGGAGTGTTGGTCGCACCCCCGGCCAGACTATGAAATCTTTTTTCGACTTATAGTATAAAAAAGGAGAGTTTATTCGAGTGTGTCTAAGAAATGCACATACTTGAAGGCGCATGATGAACAAGCTAACGAAGGCTGCAATCAAGAGTGCAAGCCAGGAGATGGGGCAGGGTTCAAAAGTACTAAAATGTATTTTTCCTGTTTCTCTGATAAAACAAGAAAAAACATAAATAGGCAAAACTACTAAATCATACAGCAAATAGGTTTTTATTATATGATTTGTTTTCAACCTACCGTATATTAGAAAAATTAGCTAAAAAACTTTGCTTTATTTTTTGGATAAAGTTACTGAAAAAAGAAGTCCAAATTCCTTAAAATTGGAAAAAAATACACTTACTATGACCAGCATTTTTTGCGAATGGGGTAATAATGTTTATATACTTGCACTCTTTAAGTGCATTTTTCTAATCTTGGTAGAGAAAAACAATTCTTAAAAATGCAAGATAAGACGATTTTGCTGATTTTAAGTGAAGTCACATTTATTTGTATTGCCCTTAATCACGGATTGTCTCAAAAGACTGCACTGGCCACAATAACACCACTTCCCGATCTAAAACCGACATGCGGGCTAAGAAAAACTCAAAACCTCAACATTGGAAGAATAAGAAACCTTGAGAAATTAACACACAAGTGGTAAATCCTTTCCAGTTCCAGGATGACCAGGATGCAAGAGTTATTGCATTAGGTAACAATACACAAAACATCTTGAAGAACAATTAAAAAAAGCAAAGGAAATTGGTAATACGTACAATATTACATATTTTACACACACACACACACACATATATATATATATATATATATATATATATATATATATATATATATATATATATATATATATATATATAATATAAACTCTTTTCAGATTGGAAAAAGTACACTTAACATTATAAAAATAGACAACACAAGTTGTAGTCCTATTTACTGAAATGAAGTATTTTTCCCCGCCCAGATTGTGGTGTGAAATGTGACGAAGGGGAGTTCCAATGTGCCGGAGGACGATGTATTCTCTACATCCACCGATGTGATGGTCACGATGATTGTGGGGATCTCAGTGATGAAAGGGGGTGTGTTTATTTATCACCAACGTTTTCTACCGACAAAGCACATCCGTTATTTCAACACGTCTGTGTATTTTAGGTGTGTTTGTGCGCAAACAGAATTTCAGTGTCCCGGGGGCAAGTGTGTCCCTGCAGAAAAAGTGTGCGATGGACATAAAGACTGCCCATCTGGAACAGATGAGGCCGTATGTCCAGGCAGAGGTAAAGAGAGCATTTGCAACATTCTGTGTTCCATGTGAGGTTTCCTAAGTGATTGTGTGAAAGAGAGGTTAAGAGGTGTCCCGGAGGCCCGACATGTCACGGTTTTTTTTGGATGTGTAGTGACGTGTGGACCGGACCAATTTGCCTGCGGTGACGGCACATGTGTTGCCCTCATTACACTGTGCGACGGAAAGCGAGATTGCCCGAGTGGAGAGGATGAAAAACGGAGCAACTGTTACTCTTTCATCACACCACTTCCTTCGCCGTTTACACCGACTGTGCCTACCTCAGGTTGTATTATTAGGCACTGACGCATCGTTTTTATGTCAAGCCTCCCTTTTATTAAATCCCCGTAATTATTGATGTTTGATGCCATATTTTTACTCTAATCAGTCAATATCTCGGATAGAGATACTTTAAAAAAGGATGGTATCAGCACCGATACTCAGTATTGGTATTCATTCTTTACTCAAATTAATGATAGACAGATAGATACTTTCTTCATCCCCGTAGGGAAATTCACACTTCCAGCAGTATCCTTTTGTTGTTTATTAACAGATTAACAGGATGGCTTTGGGGTGCTGTGTTGTAGTTAGCAACAGTGGAGTGGATGACGTCACACGCTAGGCCAAAAGTTCGACGTCCCTGCAGCAGATGGAAATCTTGGTGCCCTGGGTTACACCACCTCGTCTTCATGTAGATAGCGAATCCACCTCCTCTCCGTTTCCCGCAGGCTTTTGTGTCTCTGTCCCTAACAGCGCTGAAGTCGGGTAGCTCCGGATAGCTCCACGCTAGCGTCCGGGATGCTAGACGTGAGCCACGTTTCCGTAAAATACAGCAAACGGCACTCCCTGTACGCTTTAATGTTTGTCACCAGCACAGCCAGTTTGTCTGTCTTATTTGGTAGAGAGTTTACATTTACCATGATCACGGACGGTACCAAAGACTTATAACGCGGCTCTGCAGCCACGATAGGGCCACCTCATCACGCCGGCACAAGAATTCTTCAGGGCAAGGAGTTGATTCCTTGAATAAACGCATTTTTGTGCGTTAGAACCCATGACCATAGTATAGAAAGTCATCCAAAGTGTCGTAAAACGGGACGAAAAACAGCAAAGATAGAAGCAGACACTTAAAACAATAAATCACAAAAAGAGCGAAATAACACGGAGCTGCTGGAAAGGCTGCCGCTTGCGGCGTCGCCTATGATCTTATAACAAATGATAACAAATGATATGTCACTCTCTCCAGGTTGTTGGTCATATGAGTTTGCCTGTGCCACCGGCGGCCAATGCGTCCCTCAGACTTGGCACTGTGACGGCGAGTCGGACTGTTTGGACGGCAGCGACGAGGAGCCGTGCCCTTCGCTCTGCGGTCCCGGCCAAGTGCCCTGCCTCAGCGCCGACCAATGTGTGCCGTACCGGCAGCTCTGTGACAGCCACCCGGACTGCAGAGACGCATCTGATGAGAGCGTGGACAACTGCGGTTAGCCAAACATGAGCCTGATGTTGGATGACTGCAGAGGGTGACAGATGTTTGCTTTTTAGGCTCTGCCCGGATCCCTCCCTGCCCGGGCAGCTTCTCGTGTGACAATCGCACTTGCGTTAACATGACAAAAGTTTGCAACGGTGTCCCCGATTGTCCACGTGGTGATGACGAGCTTGTGTGCGGTGAGTCCTAAGATACTCTCAAAGAGAAGCTCACCAACAGAAGTCAAAATCTCCTGTCTACAGGTAAACATGTTTCACCTGCGCCACCTGGTGATGGGAACAGAACTGTCACCTGTCCAGAATTCACATGTCTGGATGGATCCTGTATCAAGTTCAACATGGTATTCTTTTTATGTTTAAAACACAAGACAAATCTTCCATAGTAAACTACACTACTTTAAAGCAAATTACAAAATGCGCATTTTCTCTGAAAGCTACAAAGATCGAAAAAGAAAATCGAGCAATGCTCAATTTTGTATTAGTCAAGTCAAGTCATGTTTATTTGTACAGCCCTTAATCACAAAGAGTCTCTAAGGGCTGCACAGACCACAGATTATTGCAAACCAATAAAAAAAATATGTCTGGGTAATCTGTAAAACCCAACAAATTATTGAGGTGTGTTGACCAGCACTGTGTTTCAGTGATCTGCAGAAGGCACAACACACACACATACACTTTGGAGATATTGCACAGAACCAAGATAAGGGATTAGTCCTTTTAGCTGACTTTAGCCTCAAGTCGGTTGCATAAAAGCAGGTTAAATTTAGCTTGGCGCACTTGCTACAGTGAAATGTTATACTATTTTGTAAAAATTAGCGCGTAGATTAGCAATGTTGATTGTTCCTTGATTGTATATGAGAAATTAGAGCTCTCTGCTGGACACTCGCAGTAACAGCAGGTTTGTTGTGCAGCCTCTTTTTGTCCAAGAACCACTTTCAACCCAAAAATTCAGTATGAATAAACTTGAGAAATCGGAAAACTCTCTCTATAGTTTTTTTTTCATTTTGAAACAGAGGCTCTGAAAACTTTATTTGAGAATTTTGCATCAAAGGCAATTCCATTTTAAGTAAGAATTCTTACATTTTATACCTCGACTTTGGTGCTTTTTAGTTTTTCAAATACAAATATTGAATCAGGACAACCCTTGAAAAATCTTGTAAAGGAAAAATTGTAAAGACAAGTTGAAAAATAACTCAACGCAAAATACCTTTTTACCTTTTCAGATGTGCAACGGTGTGGCAGACTGTCCAGACTCTTCACTGTCATCGCTTGGGGGTCCCACCGACGAGCAAGGTTGTCGAAGTTGGAGCCCCTGGGGTTCCTGGACTCCGTGCAGCAAAACCTGCGGGACAGGTTTCGTGAGCCGGCGCAGATCGTGCCCGGCGGGAGACATTTTGCACCACTGTCGGGGCCAAGAGATCCAGAGGCAGCAGTGCTTTAACACGACTTGCCCCGGTACGGATGTGGCCTTCAACTTTTCAGGATTTGTTGAAACGGTCTTGAAACCGTCACGATTTTGACAAAAACAGTGGACGGCCGGTGGCTTCCGTGGGTGAGCTGGTCAAACTGTTCCGGTGAGTGCGGAGGAGTGCAGATCCGACACAGGGACTGCGTCCTGCCTAAGTACGGGGGTCGAGACTGCTTCCAGCTCCCGGGATTGTCCAACCTCAGCTTGGAAATCAGTACAAGCACTCTAAGTTCAAAATAGTCATTCCCTCAAAAAAAATCTAGTGAGCTTGACATCAATTACTCCATTTCAGGGCCCTGTCCTGAGGATGGCTGTTTGAATACTAGCTGTCCGGCAGGCCTAGTGAGGCACAACTGCTCCCCCTGCCCAGTGTCATGTGCCCACATCAGCAGTGGGACCACCTGTGATCCCACAGCCCCCTGCTTTTCAGGTCGCATTTCATTTGCATGATCCTATTGATTTGCATTCCTCTACGATGTCATATATTCTTTCAGGCTGCTGGTGCCCAGAGGGCCAAGTCATGAGCCACACACAGAAATGCGTGCCTCCAGAGGAGTGTCCGTGCGAACTGGCAGGCGTGCGCTACCGTCCTGGTCAACAGATGAAGGTGGACTGTGAGATTTGCGTCTGTGAGAGTGGAAAACCTCAGCGATGCCAGCCCAACCCGGACTGTCCCGGTCTGTCCCAAAATTTGTTCTATCGCGTTCAGTTCGTTGAAATGACCGCTTTTGTCTTGATCGTTCCCAGTACATTGTGCCTGGTCGTCATGGTCTGAATGGGGAGACTGTTTGGGGCCGTGCGGTGTGCAGAGTGTCCAGTGGTCATTCCGGAGCCCTGTCAACCCAAGTCATCACGGAGAAGGGAGAACCTGCAGGGGGATTTATCGGAAAGCGCGTCGGTGTGTAGCCCGTCCATCCATCCATTATCTTACGCTTATCCCGGGTCAAGTTGTGGGGGCATCAGCCTTAGTAGGGAGGCCCAGACCTCCCTATCCCCAGCCACTTTGTCCAGCTCATCCGACAGGATCCTGAGGCGTTCCCAGGCCAGCCTAGAGACTTAGTCTCTCCAGCCTGTTCTGGGTCGTCCGGAGGCTTCCTGGAGGCATCCTTATCAGATGCCTGGGCCACCTTAGCTTGTTCCTGCCTCAACATTGAGTCCCTCCCGGATGACCGAGCTTCTTACCCTATTCGGAGGAAACCCGTAGCTGGGAACTTGTTCTTTTACTTATGACCCACAGTTCATGCCAATGGTGATTGTAGGAACATAGATCTACCGGTAAATCAAGAGCTTTGTCTTTTGGCTCAGCTCCTTCTGCACAACGACCGGTACAGGGTCAGCATGACGGCAGACACTGCATTGATCCATCTGTCGATCTCCCGTTCCATCCTATCCTCGCTCTTCAACAATACCACGAGATACCTAAACTCCTCAACTTGGGGCAAGATCTCATCCCTCACCAGGAAAGAGAATGCTTTGCTGCTTTTACCATCCTTTCCTTTACCTGTGTGTCCACAGGTGTCAGACTGACCCCTGCGATGAGTGTGAGTACCAAGGTCAGTCTCACGCTGTTGGAGAGAGATGGCGGGCCGACCATTGCCACTTGTGTCATTGTTTGCCCAACCTCTCGGTGGAGTGCTCTCCTTACTGCCCATATGCTGTAACTGGATGCCCTCTGGTAATTGACATGTTTTGTGTATTCATTTTGGTTTTAGCATTAAAATGAGCTTTTGAATACAGGACATACAGTATTTGGTGCAAAAAATAAACCATAATTGCGTTTATTTTATGTGTAAAAATATATACTTCTCTAAGAAAGAAATATGCAGAATGATCAAAAACTAGTTTCAGTTTGTCAAGTTTATTTGCGCATGACAAAGAAAAAATAAAGTATAAGAACTCCCAAATTAAAAAAAATGCTAAAAAGTGGGAATTTTGAAATCTCATTGACAATATTGTCCAATTAAAATTCTTTACCTCCTCAATTATTCTTAACAAGCAAATGGCCAGGCGTTGCCGTGTATTCTACTTAGGCGAAGCTGTTGTAGCCATGGTTTGTTGAATCATATGCATCGAAAACTATAGTATCAATCAAGGTGTTGGTTCTGATGAAAGATTGAATTTGGCTGCCCGGATTTCTCCTAGTTCTGGAGCTGCAGTACCCAATTTGGCCACCAGAGGGCAATGAAGACCCCGCAAATGATTAGAATAGAATAAAATATACCTTTACTGTCATTGTTACAAAAAGGTTTAACATATTGTGACCACGAAATTGGGCGTGGCACTCCAGGCTCACGTTTAAGAGTGAGGATAAAAGAAAATAAAGAAGATAAGGTTATAATTTACACACTATAAATGAACGAAGATGATCAGGTGTTTATTGATTTTGTTGCTATTTGTCGGGGGTGCTTTGACACGAAACTTAGCTCAAGACACTCGTGGGGGGCCTTGAAGTACAACTGTGTACATTTTCACAAAAATAGCTTCAGCCGTTTCGGAGCTTATGAATAACATACAAACACATTACCACCCAAATCAGGATTTAAAAAGTACCTTAGATTGTGATATATTTTGCAAATAAATAAAAAACAACAATAATAATAAACTATTGAATAAAAATAGCAGGGAATACATTCAATTGTATTTTCTTAATTCAATAATTAAGCAAAATGGGCGGCACGACAGCTGGGTGTGCCCTGCCCACTGCCCGATGATTGCTGCGATTGGCTCCAGCACCCTTGGGACCCTCCTGAGGATAAGCGGTGCGGATAATGGATGGATTAAAGCAAATTTATTTTTTTTGCAGTTTTTTTAATCTATTTAAATCTCACCATTTTGAATGCCCTTTAATCCTGTACTTTCTGTACCCCCTTATCTGTGTAGGGCCAGACTTTATTTCCTGGAGAGGATGACACATGTTGTTATTGTCAAGGTACAATTCTTGTCTCATACTGTTCCAGTATTTTTCTTGGTTTTTTTGTATTTTTTTTATTTTTTTCTGTGTCATTGATGCGAGTTGTATTGATTTTTATGAACAGAAAGCAATGATAGTTCTACTGTCAGCCCGGCTTCTGTGACTTCGGCGCCAGTAAAAGACATCATTCCCTTGGTGCCCACTTACCCACTCCCACCTGGTGGTCAGTGGCAGCATGCATTTTCAGAAGAATACATCACTACAATGAATAGTACTTTACCGTCATGATCTTTTCCCTCTATCTCACCAGAGGAATGTTGGTCTCCCCTGGGCGTTCAGTTTCTGCCAGCTTCCAGTTTCCACGCTTCATCCCAGCAAAACGGTCATCCCCCGGAAGCTGCTCGTCTTCATGGTTGGAATTCCCACACCGATTTGCAAGTAAATCCATTTAAAGGTTCTAATTCTGATTATGTTTTAAGGGTTTCAACTGCAACTTTTAGATTTTACAAGATTAATAGAATATAATAGAATAAATTAGAATAGAATACAATAGAATCATTGTTACAAAATGGGTTCAACATATTGTGACAGCGAAATTGGGCGTGGCACTCCAGTTTCACCTTTAACTGTGAGGATAAAAGAAAACAAAGAAGATAAAGGAACAAAGAAGATAAGGTTATAACTTACACAATATAAAGGAACAAAGAAGATAAAGGTTATAAATTACACAATATTTACACAAGAAATGTGGGCATGTAGGATGTTACATACAGTTTTGGGATCATATTAACACACAGCACATATGTTATCTCCAATTCAATTCATTCCTAATAAGAGCGTGACATTTGTGTACAGGGCTGGAGTCCAGAACCGGAGGAGTATAAGGATCTACCACAGCGAAGCCCCGCTGGGCACAGTGGCGGCGCTCAAAGTCCTTACATACAAATTGACCTGCTAAAGGCGTACAACATCACCGGTGCAGTTTTTACCAGGCCATGCTAATTTCACCGTGTGAGATTTCCATGCGTGTTGAATTTTCCATCTAACACCTTTTTTTCTTTTCTCCAGGTGTGCTGACTCAGGGCGGCGGTGTGTTTGACACCTACGTTTCCAGTTTATATCTGCAGTTTAGCCGGGACGGAAGACTGTGGTACATTTACAAAGAGCTTGTGACGGATACACAGCCGAGAGCTAAGGTCCGGTAGTCACACAATGTTGTCAGGATGAGCTTCTTTTCGCTGCGTCTTAGAGCCAAAGTTAAATTCTTTTTCAGCAGTCCGAGAAGTTAGATCAGGCCTAAAAAATTCAGCCCTACCCGGCCCGCAAAGTAGTGCCCCTGACCCAACAGGAATTGACTAATTAACTTGCATGACGGCGCCGCCTTCAAAGCAAACACAACATTTTTGTCATGCCGCCACCGGACCAATTAACTTGATTTTGCAGGACCAACCTGAAATAACACAAAATTTCATATGTTATATGTGAAGACTCGGGATGTATAAGTATCAACAAATGTCATGACCTGCAATTTTTAGTATCACTTCATCTTGTTGTATTTTGGGCAGAAAAAAAAGTTTTCTTAAGGTTAAAATAATGTATATATGCTTATGAACGTAATAAATGCATTTCGACAACGAAATAACACTGGGACACGGAATAAGATGAGCGATCTAGATGCAAACTTTGCCTAATTACGTGGAGAAATACTGCAGCCCACACACTTGGCTTATATAGATTTGTGCAGCTCAAATAAATGAGAAAAGATATATGTCTGGAATTGGAAAATCTAGGGGAACGATTGAAGAGCAAAAGCCCAAACTACATAATAAATAAAGAATAGCGTACTAACGTTACTCTTACCGGTGCTTGTTTGCCTTTTCACTTCACTGTTTTTAGTCGATCTTTTCCCTTTCACGGCTCCATTTTGGCAGTCAATCACACCAGTACAAGGTGTGAATGAGCGAGTGAGTAGTCTCTCTGTTTGCCTTGCAACTGTCTGGCAACCAGTTGAGCTTTGTCCCCTGCCCACTGCCCGAAGATAGCTGGGATGGGCTCCAGCACCCTCGCAACCCTTCTGAGGATAAGCACTGCAGAAAATGGATGAATGGATGGAAAATAAATGCATGCCAAATTATGGAGGGGGTGACGATTAAATAAATAAATGTAGTTCTTTTTTTTTTCCTTCAGTAATTTGAGGGGGATTTTTAAGGGGTTCTCTTCAGGTTGAAATGAAATCGCACCCTTAACAATAGCAACAATATTTGTTTAAGAGAGAGGGGCAGTGGGACAATAAATAACAATGACGCAGAGATTTTTTAAAAATGCAGCGGCTTAGAGGGAGGAGCGGAGAAATGAATAAAAAAGGCAGCTGCCAGCCTGCCTGGAATTCTGGAAAAGAAAAGTGGTGGACAAAAAAAAGCAGCTTGAGAGAAGCCGTGGAGAAGCCCGAACTAATGACCCGAATCTTGGGTCAGGTTGGGTTAGGGTTCAGGTTAAAGATCTTACCTCTAAGCAGTCAAGACCTTGAGAAAGCAATCCATGCCTTAATTAACTCAAGGTTAGAAGATCAAAATGCACTTTGTGTTAGCCTCGCCCAGTCTTCTCTCAGTCGACTTCAAATTGTGCAGGACGCTGCTGCCTTTATTTTTACCATTACCAGAAGATGTGCGCATATTTTTCCTGTTCTTGTTTTCCTTCGTTGGCTCCCGGTCCTTTTTAGAATTGCTTTTAAACGTTTTTAAAGCTTTTAACGGCCTTTCCACGTCATATTTCTCCAACATTTTAGCTCCTAGGATTAATTTCTGCTAGAAGTGCCCAGGTAGAAATATAATCGTTAATAATTTAATAATATAATTTGGAATAGGCTCCCTGTCAAGATGGGTCTCATTTCTGAACTGGGCCTCTTCAAATCAGACTAAAAAACTTCTTCAAGATGGCTTTTAATACCTTAGTAGTAAGATGACAATTTTATTATATTTTATTTGATTCAATCCTGTTGTATTTTATTGTCTTTATTGCTTTTATTTTTTGTTTGGTTGTTACTTATCGCTTCTCTTTTATTATCTACAGCAGTGTTTTTCAACCAGTGTGCCTGGGCACACTAGTGTGCCGTGAGACCTTGTCTAGTGTGCCGCTGCAATTTGCCCAATTTTATCTTTCCAAAAAATCAGGCCATTATTCAATATTTTTGCTATCGTCAGACAAGGAGCTTTATACATATACAAAGCCTTTTATTGAAACCCTCCCTCCCTTCCTAATAGTCATCCATATCAGTATGTGGCAGTAGATTTATAGACTAATTATCCTCTCTTGAGGTAGCACAGTACATTTAGTAACTTAATTTGTTTAACAAAGCCGTTTAAGATTGCACTGTAAAAAATAAAAAGATAAATAAAGCACATCATTCTTTTTCATTTTAAGTATCATTTTCTTCTTTTTATATACTAATTACCTGCTTATGAGGTAAACAGTGAAATATTTGACATAACTTGATTTTCAAACATTTTCGACGGACGGTGTGCCTCGGACCTTTTTTTATAAATAGAAGTGTACCTTGCTTCAAAAAGGGTTGGAAAACACTGATCTACAGTAAAGGGCTTTATCAATGAAGTAGATTTGCATTTCCACTGCTATCCATATGAAAATATTACTCCCTATGTGCACGTTTACACCTGCAGGTTTTTCACGCTAACCACAACGAGGGAGGGGTCGCCGAGATCAAATTGGACCGGATGGTGTCTGCTCAGTTTGTACGCCTGTTACCACACGACTTCCATAATGGCATCTATCTTCGTCTTGAGATTATGGGCTGTGATCTTGGTCAGTAGATGTGGGATACTGGAAATGTATTTTAGATTTACTGACAGTAAATATGATTCTAAATGAACTCATCATTATTTTGGAATATAAAGAGCTTCAATTCTTAAAGGGAATCAATTCTAGAAGTGTTTTTTATCTTTTGTTTTTGAAATTCAGGTTACCGCAAGTCAACCCTCCCCCCACCAACTTCAACCGTCTCGCCAAGAGGTAGCTGTCGTGAAAAGGAACTCCAATGTAAAAACGGACTTTGCGTGCCGGCCGGCCCGTCGGGAGTTATCTGCGATGGGGTTGATGATTGTGGCGATGGATCGGATGAGATCTACTGTGGTGAGATTTATTTTTTATACGTGAACATTTTTTTACAACCGTATTTTAGGCAAGCCTGTTTCGGGGGATGCTTGAGCACCCCCAAATTCAACTTAAGCACCCCCATTTTTGAAACCATATTTTACCTCAATAAAGCACAGGAGAGACTTAAGTATGATGAAAAATGCGATATAAAAAAGTCTAATAAAACAAAAATGTGAACAACACAGAATTGGACGTACTTAACTACACTGAAATGGTTCAGTCTATTTTATTCCTTGCACTTCTTTTGACCCCCTACCCGCTCCTCTTGCGGCATAACGGCAGAGTCTGTGGAGACTCCAGTGTATCACATTGAGAGCATGTTTTACAGTAGTTATGCTAAACAACTATTTTACCAGCCAATACTATGACTTTGATATCTATCCATCCATCCATTATCTGCACCGCTTATCCTCAGTAGGGTCACGGGGGTGTTGGAGCCCATCCCAGCTACCTTTGGGCATTGGGCAGGGGACATCCTCGACTGGTTGCCAGCCATTCGCAGGGCACACATAGACAGATAACCATTTATTGGCTCACACCTAGTGACAATTTGGACCGGCCAATTAACCTGACATGCATGTTTTCTGGAATGTGGGAGGAAACTGGAGTGCCCAGAGGAAACCCACACAAGCACAGGGAGAACATGCAAACTCCACACAGGAGGTTCGAACTCATGACCTTACAACTGTGCCACACACGCGCTAACCACTGCGACCCCCCTGCTGCCTACCTTGATATCACAAACTGATATTAGTCCTCATTTTAGCTGTATTAAATCAAATGCGACAATCATCAGCCTAGCTACCCTAGCTGTGTGTCTAGTCTATTAGAGATAAATGAGTGAAAACTGGGCATGACATAGTAATCTGCTACAAAATGTAATGTGTTGTCCACAAATAGGATGTACCCTCAATCCTCAATCACTTCAAGTGAAATGAAAAAAAAAGTCTGAAGCAGCCAGGCCACTCAAAGCTCTGTTGTTTTAGGTACACAGACCTACCCAACAGTCACAAGTCCTCCTCGGTGCCCTCGCGGCCAGTACTTATGTTTACCACCAGGGGGCTGCATCGACGCAAGAAAACGGTGCGATGGGATTCCTCACTGTCCCCGAGGTGATGATGAAGCGAGATGTCACCTGCATGAGAACATCACCACTCAATCTGACAGGCGAGTTAAGAGAAACAGAATGCATTTTATGATATTTGATTTTGTTCAAATCATATTGAAATTAATATATATATATATATATATGCATCTTTTCAGACCTTATACAACCACAGCTGCACCTATAAAAACTCCTTCCAGGATCCCTGTGACTCAACCCTCAGTATCAACAACAGTAAGGATAGCTGATTTATGATTTTTTTCCATTTTCTTTCCTTATTATATTCAACCATGATTTTACCATCAAATTTGTTTATTATACATATATATAATTTGGTGAAATGATGTAACTTAGCACTGTGGTTCTAACGTCCGGACCCACCATCCCATCCTAGTTTCAATCCGAACCCCAAATCAAGAAAACATTTTACACTTCTCAAATATATACACATTGTTTTTAAAATATGATGACCAGTAAAACTTAAACGACTTCAAATAACAATATACAGGGAAAAGTATTATTTAGTGACCAGTATAGTTAAAAAAATGAAAATAAAAATCAATGATCATAAGAAAAACAATGTTGATTTAAATAATGGGTAAAATTACATGTAATACATATGAACCGACATTTTTGTGAAATACTAATTGTTTGAGAAATTTGCAATTATTTAACATTACATGAGTCTTACCATAATTGCCGGCCATCCTGCTGCTAACAGAAACCCGAAAGACACAAAAAGCTTGCGAAAGCAGACATGGGGACTTGAGACTTAGTGACTTGGACTCGAGTCGACTCGAGTCGCTGTTTTTATGACTTGTGACTTGACTTGGACTTGGCAATCTAAGACTCGGGACTTGACTTGTGACTTGACTTGCCCAAGAAAAAAATACTTGGGACTTACTTGGGACTTGAAGGTGAAGACTTGAGACTTACTTGAGACTTGCACATGTGTGACTTGGTCCCATGTCTGTGCGAAAGGGTAGTCTCTGTAGTTTGTATTCTGCCTTGGGCTTTTTAGCACTGGTTTTTGACACTATACATCGCAAACCAGTGCTCATATAATAGACACTGTCCTTTAAAGAAAGAATGTTGCGGTTCTCCATTTTGAACAGAATTCAAAATGCTTCACTTCAATTGCTTTGTCTTTGATATAATTGAATGCATATCACATCTATTCACTGCTGTATCTGCATTTACATGCTTTACATGTGTAAACAAACTCTCCCTGTATTTTTCTGCCGTGAGAAATGGCAGGTGTCCACTTGTATTTGCAGGACATGATCACCATCTAGTGTTAAGAAGTATAATCGACCTAAGTTGTTTATTTTTAATTAGCATTACTTTGCCAAGGCAAAGGTTTGCATCCCACTGAAAACAGGACCACGACCCACTTTTGGGATACGAGTCCCAAACCACAAGTTGAGAAACGCTGATTTAGCATATCTATATTGGTCTTATTACTTAGGCTATGTACCCAATGCTAAATCTATTCCACCCTGGTCATGCTGGAAGGGGGATGACCACTTGTGAGGCCCCTTCTCAAGGCTGAGGTTTTGAGTTTTTTCCTTGCCCACATGTCGGTTTAAGATCAGGGGACTGTGTCATTGTAATCCTGTGCAGTCCTCTGAGATATGTTGTGATTAAGGGCGTCACAAATGAATGTGACGTGACTTTAACTATGCTAAGGATTAAATAGTTTGAATGTGATGTTATTTAATTTCATTTATTTTTATGACCTTTACAGGACGGTGGCCCTGGATCTCGTGGTAAGTCCCTTCGGAACTTCGACTTACCGTTGCAGAATTTTGTCAAACTATCCCCCCCATCATACTTAGGCATCTGCTCATCTGCACTTGGACTGGAGGACGGAAGCATTCGCTACGGTCAACTGACCTCATCCTCGTCTCGTGAAAACAACCCTGCCGATGCCGGTCGACTGAATATCGTCCCCAATGTGTAAGTGGTCATTTCACGTTCTGCAAAGATGCAGCCATTGATGAAAACGGGTTTTCTGTGATGCTTGCAGTCAAGTTATGGAACCTGGATGGAGTCCCTTACCGACAGACTCCCTACCGTACTTCCAAGTGGATTTTCTGGAGCCCACGTGGGTCTCGGGGGTTGTGTTGCAGGGAAGCCAACGTATGTGGGGTTACCTGACAAAATACAGATTAGCCTTTGCCCTGCGTGAAAACCTCTTCAGCAATTATACACAAGACGGCAAACCTGATAGTCCTGCTAAGGTAACGAAGGCACAATATTGCAACTGCGTTAAGTAGGTAACTAATACGAGGTCATTTTATGGGGATCCTGGAGGTTTTTGAGGTGCGGATGATAGGTCGGACGCCCGTCACCCGCTGGCTCCGTCGGCTTATAAGAGCCCGTTATTTACGCATCATCCCTGTGGAGTTCAGACACACCTTCAACCTGCGTGTTGAGATTCATGGCTGTAAAGAAGGTGATGAATTCCAGCCCCTTGTTCGTTTTCCTCTCGTTTAAGAGAGAAATAATGGATAGATTGAGCTGTCACAAGCTGTGATCGGTGATGGCTTTTCTGACGTGCCTTGCAGATGAATACGTGACCCCCAGCAGTGTGACGTCTCCCTCCGTGGTCGGGAAAGTGACATCGCGAGGCTGTCATCCAGGAGAGTTTGCCTGTCAGAAGAGTGAACAATGCATCCAGATCGCAATGGTTTGTGACGGGCGACCGGATTGCAAGGACCAGACAGACGAGTTGAATTGTGGTGAGAATTCTACTCAAATTCTTACTATTTCCGTGTGAATCAAAAATGCACGATGAAAAAGAAAATTCTGGGTTTTTTATTGAATTCAATGTAAATTGTCTTTATTGTCTTTCATTTTAATGTTGTAATTACAAAAGTTCACTACTGCCCCTTTTTATCCTCCAAAAATGTGCAATTAGAACTATACACAGGGTAAGAGATCGAGATCGTACTCATATTTTATTCGTGCAGTCCAAATTATTAAAATTGTATGATTTAGTCAATTTTTTCACTGTACAGCTGGCTGTTTAAGGTCAACAAAAACATAGTGCCAGAAAACATCCATAAATGATTCATTCGGAAAGAGGGAAATTATAACTTAAGGGGCTGTAGTCAATTCATAATCCCAAAGGTGAGAACCACCAGGAAAAGTATGTGTGAGTCTGTGTGCGGAGTCAAACTTTGGAACAATTTACAAGACGAGATCAAACAATGTCCAACTATTGTTCAAATTTAAATACAAAAAACATTCCTCCCGGAATACAGAGATGAAGAAAATGGGGTATGAGTGATACGAGAGATTGGAAATACTGCGTTTACAACTATAGATAACTTTGTTGTTATTGTTGCTATTGTTATATCATAACTGTTATTATTAATATTTTTACTATTGTTGGTATTATCATTGGTGTATTTAATAGGGAAGATGAAAGGGTAGGGAAAATAAGCATCTGCTTCTTACTACCCCTTTTCGAACATGTTATGTCATATTATTTTGCTGTTCAGTTATTGTTTTTGTTCTGTTTTTATTTTAATGTTCGAAATAAAGTTTTCATTCATTCATTCCAAGACCTGGCAATCCACAGTACACATGTAAAAAATACTTTTAATGGTGGGGTGCGTCGTTTGGGGTGTCCTTAAAAGGTTATTTTTACTCTTGATTATGTGTTAACAATGCCCAATTGAGTTGCAAGAGCCCTTAAGCTTTATTCTTCATTGCGCCAATCTGCTTTTATCTTATATCTATCAGGTCTGTTCAGGGCAGAACAAACCCTCTAAAAGATGAAAAAAGAAGAGTTTATTGAGCACGTTTAAGAAACAGCAGTGTTACTCTGCCGCCATCTCCTGGCTTAAGGTCATGATTGGAGCTTTACGCTTTCAAATCCTGCACCCCACCTTTAAAAGAGAAAAATAAAATAAAAGACTGTCAGGATAATAAGGCAAAGATATTTACAACGTAGTGCTTAGAGACTGGCCTTAGTTATAATGCAATGAAAGACAATAGTGCATCGTAACAATAGTTTCATGAAAAGAACTGCAATAACATTTTGCAGTAACAAAACTCCCCAAATAAGTCGCAAGGTATATATTATTTTTTTTACACAGGCTCTCCAGGTTTACAGAACGTGACTATTCCCACTGGTGGACCGGGGTTCCATGGAGACAGGACAACCGGGGCCCCTGGTCTTCAAACTACCAAGGCAGGAGGTGGTTTGCCTGGCGTGGCTACAACTGGGGTCACGGGACAACCTGGACTTTGGAAAACCACCACTCAACTCACTGGTAGAAACTGATTTTCACCTGCATCACCCATCAAAGGGTGCCTTATATGTATAACGGTGGTGTATCCTTATATTGAATATATGATTTATCAGTTTAAATAGGCACACATGTTTTAATACAAGTTGATTCTTGTATTTAAAAAAAAAGCCTTTCGGTCATTTATGACCTTAGTAAACGTTTGAATTGTTATATGAAAAAAATAAATATATTTCCGAAAGGTCACTTTCTTAGATAACGCATGGGGCTGAAACTCCTTTATTGTCCTTTTGTGCACACCACTGAAGAACAGTATTTAAAAAAAAAAAACACTGAACAGACTGTCATGAACGGGATCAGGCCCCAAATACGTGACGTTTCTCACACAAGTCTTTTTTTTCACGGGAAATGGGGAGTCATGCACGTTAGGCAGCAGTCTGGCTTGGAATGATAGGAAGCCAGAGGCCGACGAGATCGATACAAATTGCCCGAGTAGATATCGGACAGATGGGGTCGATACCGGACAGGACGGGACAGACAGGATTGATATCAAAACGGGATATTGAAAAGAAACAGGACAAAATAAACGGGAACAATACCGGACAGAAAATACCAACAGGAAACAGACAGAGTCAAAACCCACGCCTTGCAGGGCAGAGGTTTGTTGACGGACTGACAAAGGTAGAGTGAGAGCACTGAGCTTAAATAGACGGAAAGCCAATCCGTCTACCAATCTGGCGTCACATGGGCGGGGCCAATTGGGCTCCATGGCAACCATGACACAAATTACCATTTGTTGCAATGGCAAGTAATCCGCCTTGCGAATAAACTTTTGAAAGCGTGTAACAAAAGTGACATATCCCTCGGTTAAAATGTCTAAATTTGTTCCCAATGAAGCAGTTTAACGTTGCAAAGCAGAATGCTGAAAATAGGAATTAAAAAAACAAAACCAACAAAATATCAGTTTCATCAAAGAAACTGTTGTAGAACCAGATGACTCTTTCATTCATGTGTTGTAGAGCTGGTTGATTTTACTTCTGAGTGTACAAAGATTCTCTTTAAAAGCTTTTCTCACTATCCAATGATGAAGTCATTATAAAAACAAAATCCATGTTTTCCAGTCAAAGCTACTACCGGCCAGCCCGGACTTCACTTCACGCCATCTTACCATCCCGGTGTTCCCGGCTTGCAGACTACTAAGCGTGAGAGACACCGAGCAATGTTGATAGTTCTGAATCCACGACCTAAGCTGCATTTTACTGAAGGTACTCTCAATTTTACAGCTCAGTGGTTCACCACAAGCCCTTCCGATGGAGGCCTGCCCAGAGTGAGTTGCGCGGAAGGCCAGTTCGCGTGCCGCTCATTCGGTTGTGTCGACTCTGCTCAGGTGTGTGACGGCAAACGGGACTGTTTGGACGCCTCCGATGAAGAGAACTGCGGTATGTGTGCACTGGGAAACAGATTTTAAAGGTGCGGGGCGGCGTTTCAAAACTTAAGGCTGCAATCATGACTTTAAGCCAGCAGAGTAAAACATCACGTGTGTGCATTTCTTACACGCCCTTGAATGAATTGTTCTTTTTTCATTATTTTGGGGTTTGTTCCGTCCTCCCCGAGCATGCCCGATAAAAGTAAGATCAAAGACGATAGGCGCAATGGAAAATAAAGCACAAGGGCTCTTTGAACTCAGATGGTTAACTTTCAACCTTTTCCCCCCACCTTTAAAATGGGACTATCAATTGTCCAATTTCATCTATTTTTTGAAAACAAACAGATCCTGCCATCAGTCATGCCCGAGAACATTGCTCATTTTAGGTCATGTTGTTCTTATTTTACTACAGTGGTAACAGTTGTAGTAAAATTTTTAAGAATAATTCTTTAAACATATTGTCACAAGCCAGTAAAGTAGACAAGACCCAATAGCGTTCGTTTTTACTCCGTTTTATTGAGAAGGAGAGCAGTGCTTGCTTCCACGATCCGATGATCGTCAGACACTGGTAGCTGATGGCAGGAACGCATAAGTGGCATTTCCGTGTCGAGCGAGGATAGTTGTAGGCAGCCCGAAAACTGGTCGATGGTCAGGACGGAGGAGCAAGGGCAGTAACGAGTCCAGAAAAGAGGTTGGAAACAGGTATCAGGCAGGAAACGGAAAAATGGGTCGATGGCCGGGACGGAGGAGCAAGGCAGAAACGGGCCCAGAAGCAGGTTGGCAACAGGTATCAGGCAGGAGAAAACAGGGCAGGAGAACGTCGGACAGTGCAGAACTTGCCTAGCTGAAAGCATAGGTTCGCAGACGGTCTGACAGCTTCTTCTTGGAGGCCGGGGGTTTAAAAAGAGTCAGGGAACCAATCAGAGATCAGGGCTGTTGGCGCCAACAGGGCAGTCGCAGGTGCCCTGAATCAGCAATCATGACACATATCTACTCATAGGTAAATGATGTTCACATTTTATTATTGTATTATTGTACCATATTTATTCGCGTATGCACTCATCTTTTTATCTAGTGGTGTAGTCATCACACAGTGGATTGAGGATTATCATTATCATTAATATTATTTTTGTAATGGTTGTTATTACAAATGTTATCATTGAGCCATGCTGTGAGAATATTGTCAGACATTAAACCGGTCCGTGGTACAGAGAAACAGAATATTCGGATAAATGTACTTTTCTGAATGCAATCCAGAATGCATGATTATTTTTTCAACTGCATTACAGAAAATAAAGATCTTTAAAATAGAATAAATTATACTTTTATTATCATTGTTACAAAATGGGTTGTGACAACGAAATTGGACATGGCACTCCAGTTCACATTTTTTTGAGAGAATAAAAAAAAACAAAAAGATAAAAGATCATTTACACAATATTTACACAAGAAAGTGTGGGCATGTAGAGGCAGAAGATATTTACATACAGTATTATCAATATGCGGTAGTGCAAAATAGGCAACATTGTGCAAAGTAAGCCTGAATACAATTTTACTATTAATCTATTACTGTTAACTTGCTATCAATCACAATATTACAATATTCAAAGGAGACGGTCCTGTAAAATGTCTGTCGTAACAAGTTAAACACAAAAATATTAAAAGGCCACTTTTTTAAAATAAAAAAAATTTATACAAGCAATGCAGCTTGGTTTTTTTTTCACTGATAAAAGCATGCCTTGGCTCAAAAAGGCCAAGAAACACCATATTTTCGGACACTTCTGATGTGGGAATGTTCTTTATCTGTATCCAAATGTCTGATTAGGTTCCATAGTAAGTCCGGTGACGCCCCAGCGGCCGTCAGTGCCGAGCCCCTGCTCCCCAAAACAATTCTCCTGTAGGAGCGGCGAATGTGTTCAACTGGACCGCAGATGTGATCTGCACAAAGACTGCGTGGACGGTTCAGATGAGCAAGACTGCTGTAAGCCAATCTTAAAATCATGTTTATGAAGAAGGACTAGTTTGGAAGCAAACATCTTTATGCTTTCATTTTAGTTGACTGTATCATGTCTCCGTGGACCTCGTGGAGTCTGTGCAGCGTGACTTGCGGTCTGGGCTCTCTGTTTCGGCAAAGAGACATTCTGAGGGAAGCCTTGCCCGGAGGATCCTGCAGCCGGGGCCAGTTCGACAGCCGAGCCTGCTTCCCGAGGCCGTGCCCAGGTCTCCAAGCCATTTTACACCCCGTTCGAGATCCGAATCCCGCTTTTAAACCCACCGCTTTATTTTCACTTCGCGTAGTTGACGGCCATTGGTCAGAATGGACAGAGTGGTCCGAGTGCGACGTTCAGTGTGGGGGTGGCGTCAGGCAGAGGAAGAGAACGTGTTCCTCGCCTACCCCGAAGAATGACGGGCGAGATTGCGAGGGCATGAGCCTGCAAAGTCATAGCTGCAACAGCCAACCTTGCACCAAAGACACTGGGACACAGACAGGTGAGTCAGTCTCAAACATACCTCATATTTTCTCCCAGCTATATGCGACTTTTATCAGGGTTCGTACGGGTGCTTGAAATCCTTAAAAATGCCAGAAAAGGTCAGGAAAATGCTTGAATTTTAGACGAAGTGCTTGAAAATACTTGACATTGTTGGTAATGTCATGTTTCACTCTATAGACCACGCAATTAATGGAAAAGAATTGTCCAAAAAAGTGCATGAAAATGACGCCGACACACTTGCTCTGGTGGCTTGTCATTACGGCGCTGTCGTGTGAAGTTGACGATATCTGTGTATTATTTGCCCTCATGTAGGTTTTAGATCATGGGATGGTATCTGTGATCTGTGCCTTTGAGACTCTTTGTGATTAAGGGCGTCACAAATAAATAAACATGAGATGACATGAAGTGTCACCGTGCCCTACTGGTTGCACTCAAGAGGACAGCTCAATTTAGAAAACCGGCTGTTCCAGCTCCCAAACGGCTCCTTAGATTTTTTGTTCTTTTAATGATATATTATCAAAAATAATAAAACATTGTGCACCAAATTGTTTAGTCATTAGTAATTTTGTATGTTTGGTAGGGGATCCCTGAAAAACATATCAAATGAATTAAAGTCGTAAAACAACATCCCTGAAAATGCAAACCAATAAAATAACTAAAATATTAACTTTTCAGTGCCATAAATAAATGATGAAATGCAAAAGAATTAACTATTTACAATTCAATTTTAAACAATTTAGACACAGATCTTCCAAAAAGCATGCAAAAATTATCAATTAAAATGAGTGCGATAATAGAAAAAGATCAGCAGTCTCTTTGATTGAAAAATTAAATGAACTCAGATTCGGAACAAACAATATCATTAAAAGAGACCAAATTTGGCTCAATTTTCTGCTTTTTATACATACAGTCCAACACCCATGAAGCCCTTTCCGTGTTAGTAAACAATTGCGACGTAGTCAAGCTGTGCATGCATTGTTAAAGCAGAATGGCAGAATTCCTGTCAGTTTATAGCAGCCTGTTGATACAAAAAGATTGTAGATCATAGATGGGAACGGCTCAAATAGCACAAAGTATGTGCTAGCAGAAAGATAAGTTATTTTATTCTGGCCATCAAATTCAACAACAAAAAACAACGTTCTTTTGATGGGTGCTGGATTTCTTCTTCTGAGGATACCGTAAAAACGGAAAAATTCCTCGAACTTAGCCATGAAAAAGCTGGATGACCCAAGCTTTATGGAAGGCTTGTGTTATCTTGTCAGTGATAAAATAACATAAATGTCATTCTTTCAGCACGACATTTCACGCTTTTCCAAACGATCTTGTTTGATATGAAAAATGACTAAAAAAGGTTTCTTCAGGTTGTGTCAACGGAATGGTGTTCATTTCCGAGGCGGACTGCCAGACTGGAAGAGTCGAACCTTGCCCTCCGACGTGCTTACATCTCAGCTTCGCCAGCAACTGCACTGAGGAATGTCAACCGGGTTGGTCTATACATTTATTTATCAACGTCAGATTCAATGCAACAGATTTGGGGGTTTTCCCAGTCAACACTGTCAAAATACTCACTCAGGACTGACTCACTGACATTTTCTCCTTATCCCATCTCAACCGAAACACAGATTTTGTCATAAATGAATTGTGTTCCCTTCAGGCTGCCGCTGTCCCTCAGGAATGTACCTCCAGGGAGGACAGTGTGTAAAAGCCAGCCAATGTGACTGTCACTGGAACGGCCAAAAACTGCAGCCGGGCCAGAAGATCAGCAGGGACCATTGCACTACATGGTGAGATATATTTGTTTTATTTATTTTCCACTTTGTTTGATCTATTCTCGGTCATCACAACTTACAAATACGTGTCTATTGATTTTTTTGTTGGAATCAGCTACAAAAAGGATGAAATCGTGTTACTATTAATATTCTTACAATATTCTATTTTTGTACACCACTGGCAATTGACTACTCTGTGTATATATTCTGTAGCCATTTTAACGGATTTATTTTGTACTCTTATTACTTTTGTCACGGACCAGGAACGGAGACGGGACCCAATTGCGTTTGTTTTACTCAGCTTTACTTAGAATGAGGAAAGGGCTTGCACCCACAACCCGGTGCTCCTCGGTCACGGGTAGCAGATCGCTGGGAATGCGGAAGTGGCACTTACGTGTCGAGCGAAGGCAAAGAGCGTGTCAGGCGAGGAAAAAAAACAGGTCGATGGCCGGGACGGAGGAGCAAAAACGTAAACTGGTTCAGAAAAAGGTCGGGATAGGGCAGGATAGAGTCAGGAGTCACAAAAGCTTGCCTATCATATAGCGTAGGCTCGCACATGATCCGACAAATGATGACAGGAAAGTGGGGGTTTAAAAAGAGGCAGGGAGCCAATCAGCACCCAGGGCTGTTGAATGAAAACTTTATTCGAACATTAAAATAAAAAACAGAACAAAACAATAACTCAACAACAAAATAATGTTACATAATATGTTCGAAAAGGGATAGTAAGAAGCAGATGCTTATATTCCCCACCCCTTCATCTTCCCTATTAAATACACCAATGATATAACAACAATTGTAATAATTAATGATAACAGTTATGATATAACAATTGCAACAATAAGACAAAGTTAACCATAGTTTTAGATGCATTTTTCCAATCTCTTGTATCACTCATACCCCATTTTCTTCATCTCTGTATTCCGCCATGAATGTTTTTTTGTATTTAAATTTGAACAAGTGAATCGTTGGAGATTGTTTGATCTCGTCTTGTAAATTGTTCCAAAGTTTGACTCCACACACAGACACACACATACTTTTCCTGGTGGTTCTCACAAATAAACATGACTTGATTTGACTTGATATGTTTGTATGTGAATGTTAAGAGAAAACATTTGAACACTTTTAATGACAATATTTCATTTCCTTTTTATAGTTACACTTCATGTAGCATTGTGTTTCGATAACTGGTTAATCATACGCTCATGAATTATTGTCTCTAAAAGCATGTGCCAGGACGGACGCGTTACCTGTAACTCCACTTGTGCAACAAGTTGTCAGTGGTCAGCCTGGTCGTCATGGTCACCTTGTGATGTAACCTGTGGGCTTGGGCTTCAACAGCGCTTCAGGTGAAAAACTCGCAGAAACCGCGACTCCTTTTTTGTTTCAATTTAAAGATGAGAGCGTATTTGTTTTGGTTAGGTCTCCAGTGAATCAGACCGCATCCCTCAGAGGGCAGCTCTGCCTGGGAGATTCCTCTGAAGTCCAAAAGTGCTCCATCCCCTGCTACCCTGGTACTCATTCTCGTTTTAACTGAATGGTTTGATTGATTGATTGATTGGCATTCTTATATTTTCCCGCTGGTACAGGGTTACTAAAGTTGAAAATCAACTGATTAAAAATTAACAATTAAAGGGCAGACAGAAATTAGCCGGAGATTATTTTGGTCCATTCCCTTTAACAACCAAAACACTTTTCACATTATTATAAAAAGGCATTTTTACATCACATCTCATCATCATAATAGAGAAATAATCAAATATGTAAAACAGGGGTATGAACCTCAATTACCTTCAGGGCCGCCGGAGCTAGGGTCTGGGTGAGGTTGGGTCAGATTAGGCTTTCCACGCAAAAACTTCGGATTTTAAAAAATTCAACTGTTCTCAAATATCGTTTAAAGAAATGCAACACAAAGAATCAACAATTAACGTGAAAATAAATCAATCAGTCGTGAATGAATTAATAGGGCTGCGCTTACATCGAAGGTACAGTGTGTATTACTTGACCGCTAGATGTTGCTCTATTGTGCTGTGCAACCGAAAACGTGTGCTAAGAAAGACAGAAGACAAACTACAGAGACTTAAAAAGACCAAACTACAACAATTTCCTTTTTTTTTATGCCCATCCTTTTGCAAAGAGAAAAAGTAAAGGGGAAAAAATGAAATACATAGGTCATAAAAAGACTAAAAGAGCAAAAGGAACAAAGAAAGTAAAATGAAATATGACAAAGAAAGAAGAAAAAATAAAATAAACAGACGAGAAAAGAGAGAAAAAATAAGAAAAAGCTAGGCAAGAACAAGGGGGAAAAAACTTGTTTTTGGGGGATACCTGTAGTAGCATGACACTTGACAATGATGTCATCACCATCTAAGTGAGGCTAATGAGGCTACTTTACATAAGTAAACTAAATGCAAATAGTCTCTACCTATTTTAAAACATTGTCGCTTATTTCATAGTTCATGTATTTTTACTTATTTTTTAAATCAGTATTTGCTTTTTAAAGAATTGTATTTTTCCCACCAGGAGGCGCTTAATAATACATACTGTCCCTTTAAACTTTGATATTAAGGCTGCGGCCTCAAACAATCACCCCGTGGGCTGCAAATTTGAGACCACTGATGTAAAATATACATCAGCATAATCATGTATTACAAAATATTCCCCCTTTTCTGTTTCAGGAGAACCGGAGGGAACGTGGAGTAAATGGACCACCTGGTCAGAATGCAGCAAGACGTGTTTCCATCACGCGGACGACGTGGGAATCAGGCAACGATTTCGAAGCTGCAACCGCACCGACGCCCGGTCCCTTTGTGACGGGGACGGCGCAGAACAAGAGCCCTGCAACATTGTCCACTGCCCAGGTTTGAGTGGCGTCCCTACTCATTTCTCATCAAATATTCAAACCCTGTTGTTTATTTTAGTGGACGGCGGCTGGTCTCCGTGGTCCCCGTGGTCTCTCTGCTCGTCCGAGTGTAATTCCGGGGTCCAAACGCGAGAGAGATTCTGCGTTTCGCCGTCGCCGCAACACGGAGGCAGGAGCTGCGCCGGTCCACACGTTCAGACGGCCGATTGCAATGCCCATCCCTGTTCAGGTACATGCTATTTCAGGGGTCACTGACGTGGTACTCCTGGGAAGCAGGTAACCCCCAAAGAACACCTGAGTGGCCCATAGACTCGTTCTGAGAAAAAACAACAACTGAAAGTACTGTGGAACCTCGGTTTTCGACCATAATCCGTTCCAGAACCCTTTTCGAAAACCGATTTGTTCGATCACCGAAAATCGTTTTTCCCATTAAGAGTAATGTAAAATCGTTTAAATCCGTGAATGCTTACCATGAACGTAAACATGAAGCTAACCCAGGCTAATCGTACGTTCGCGTTAGCGTAATCTTCCGTACCAAAGATTACGCTAACATGAACGTGTACAACTAAAAAAATCAGGTCGTTTACACGTCATTTAGCACCCGGGTCTCCACAAAAAGTGGTGAGCGGTTAAAGGATAAAGAAAAGAATTATGAATAGGATTTCTTACCTTTGTGAAGGTCTGCAGAAGCCATGCTCTATTCCCTCGAAAGAAGGGAAACTCGCATACCTTCTTCATATTTTGCTATCATTTCTTTCTTAAATGCAATAGTTGTACGCACTACCCTTCTTTTTTCACCTGTAGCAACTTTGCTGCGTGCACCGACCTTCTTCGGAGGCATAATTAGGGGCTAAAACACTCCTTCACCGATATCTAAAACGAAAGCAAAAAGGAGTGCGCGCTCACGTGACAACAGTTCTACACCCGTACGCGCTCAGCATCGCACCCTAGCGTACCGGCGTTCGAACTCCGATTTTTTGAACGAAAAGCGAAGCAAGAATTTCTCGAAATTTTGGGTCGAGAACCGATTTGTTCGAACTGAGAGGCGTTCGAAAACCGAGGTTCCACTGTACTCTATAAATTACTGTAATTTCTCTATTACCGTTAAAATCAGAATTAAAATTGTCTTGATATCAACGCAGATAATGGATGGATGGATGATATCAACGATGTGAAACATTGCATGCAACGAGATTAGACGAGGCACTTCTGGGTAAAACATGTCATTTAGAGACTTTTAAGAAAAATGAGATAAATACGATCAGGGTTTTAGAAAAACTGGCCTGAGTTATAATAATAATCCTAATACAATGAAGAATAGTGTATTGCAATGAAAATAAGTGCAATTTAGAAGCTATATAAGAAATTTGCAGGCGCACCAAATAACCCGGTGCTCTTTATTGACAGGAAATTCGGGTAAATGCATTATTATAAAAAAACGCTTCTACTTACAGTAACCAGTACAGTGCAAACGTCTTCATTCATAGATCTATGAATTTATTATAGTTATGAAATCAAATTTCCTAATATTTATGCTCGACGAAATAGGTTTTTTTAATTTTGTGACTTTTTTCATGCAAACGTCGCTCTTGCTGTAGTTAAGGTTTTGTGTACCTTATATCTGAAACATCTTTTACAACGATGCATTTTTTAAAGGTGCTCCTTATATGTAAAATCACTCAGTGCCCTTTATAAGTCATTGTTTTAGTGGTTTAAGGAGTCCATTTTAACCCCAATTGTAAGTCACATTTATTTGTACAGCTCTCAAACACAAAGTTTATCAAAGGACTGCACCAGCCACAATGACACAATCCCATGATCTTAAACTAATAATTACAACCTGATGATAACAATAATATAGTGTAACATGATTACTTTTTTTTAGAAATGCACATCAAATGAGCCGCTTTAGTCATAAAAATGCAGCGCTCAGCTTCAAAAGGTTTGGTTTCCTGTGTTATTTTGTTCCCTAGTCTCAGTTGGAAAGGAATTTAATATGGAATGAATTGAAAATTGAGAAAAACAGGGTGTTTCGGAAAAACTACATCCTTTGATTTTTAACGATTAATCATTAGAATACATTTATATATGTTCTTGGACTAACTCATGAGCAGATAATTTGTATATAAAAAGGGGAAAAAAGTAATCTCCCGGAGACTGTTACCCGAGACGGCTTCAAGCGTGTTTGGGAGCAGCTGGATTACCGACTTGACGTGTGCCATGTCTCAGGCGGTGTGCCTATTAAACATTTGTGAAATCATTCACATCATATAAATGCTTTTACATTTCTCATTCAGATTTTAAAGACTAAATCTTATCATCTTTAACATGAATACTCTCTGATTTTAATGATGTACTTTCTGTGATATTTATGTCTCGAAGGATTTCAAAATGTTGTATATTATCTGCTAGTGACACAATAACTTTTTTCTCAGTGTATGCTCAAAACATCATCTCCAAAGAAAATAAATTACCAATTTAGTTGACCAGTTATTGATACGAAATAATAATATTACAAACACTTCTTTAATTTTTGGAGAGAACATTGTTGGACGTCACCCCAAAATATACGCAGAGAGGAGATATGACAAAAAGGGAACGCTCTTTATTGCATTCGGGATCCAGACGTTCAACATTGGCTTTCATAGTGTTCTCAAATAAAGTTAAGATATTTCGTGAAGGTCGTCCGCCCCGGTTCCCTTAGCATATCAGCTTGTGACCTCTTGCAACAACGTCATCTCACGACCTTCAGCAGATGCCTATATACATATCATTAGTTATTATCCACATTCCACAACAGTATCACTGCACAGATATTTGACAATGGCACGTTTTTTTGCGAGGATCAATTTGTCGTCAATAACTAGATGAAATGGAACAAGGTCCTGCGAAGTTCTGGACAAGGCCTCGCCAGCTGAGAAGCACTGCTCGGCAGTAGATAAATAAGAATGCTTCCCACGTATTCATGATGTCTCCCATTGGCTTGCAGGACTCTGCCCCGACGGTATGATCCATATGACAGCGGCCGAATGCGAAGCTCATGGCGGCGCCTGTCCTCGGGTTTGCATGGACATGACCTCGGCCGAGGTGCAGTGCGCCACCGCTTGCTATGACGGCTGCTACTGCACACTGGGCTTGTACCTGCTCAACGGGAGCTGCGTCCCTCTGTCCCAATGCCCGTGTTACCATCAGGGGGTGCAATTCCCGGCCGGGGCCACCCTCCCCGTCGACGCTTGTAACAACTGGTATTCTGCAAACCCACTTGTGGCCAGATCACTTGTTTTTTTCAAGCGATTGATGAGTTTTGATGGTGTCTTCTACAGCACGTGCATCAATGGAGAAATGTCATGTCAAACCAGTTCATGCCCTGGTGAGTTGGGACATGAAAATGCAGTGGTGAATTTCACACCTAAGCCTTTGGTAGTGCTACGTCTGAATCCATCCAACCCTCAGGAACTTTTCTATGGTTTTGCCAACTTAAAATCTAAATGGTTAAAGCAAGCGCTTTATCGACACTTATTTAATGCTACAGGGCCTGCAGACAACAGACTGCAACAAGTCATGATTGGTTTGAAGTGTACATATGAAGACACACATCTGGAAGCAGCACAACCAGGGGAAAAGAAACGAAAGGAAGCTGATGGACAATTTGGAATTACAGAAATCCCTGGGTTTTTGTGGGACCAGAACCAAAAAGTAAAAACCCGCGGAGCACCAATGCACTTTTTATTCTTTTTTGGGCGGGGGCAGCCTTCATTTTAGCAGACCTGCCGAATTACTGATTTAGAATGAAAGGGAAAGAGAGAGAATACATTGAAAACCAGTACATATTTTAATTTTGACCTACTAATAGAGAGAACGAAAAAAATGCTTGTTTTAGGCAGTATGACAAAGGAGCTTGATACAAACTCTTCTCAGGGAGATGCAGGGAGGATGCAGAGCAGGTGTCTGGTCACAATACATGACTTGAAAGACCCAATGATATGAATTGGCCAATCGGCATCGGCAATCTCAAGTCAAAAGGTGCTGGCCGATCGGCGTAAATCTTAGCTGGATTTGAGAGAGCAGTCGGTGTAGGAAGCATTTATTGTTTTCTTTTCTCTCTTTACCTTTTTGTTCTTTTCTTCTTTTTCAAATTAAAGTCCAATTGGCTTGAATATTGGCTGCCTGAAAAGTTCCTCAATGATGGGGATGCATCCGTCATTTTTTAAATTTTATTATTAAATTTTTTTCTCCTGTGAAGAGTGAACTAGCGATAACTGACGGGCAAAGTATCGAGGGCTCTCTGTTGTTAATATGTTTTTCTGGACCAAAATATAACCAACGTCACATGATTCTGATGTTTATTAGGCCAACAGAGAAGGCCTCACACGCCCTGACAGCCCACCATTGCTAAAATATCGAGAGACTTCCTATTCCCTTTTTTCAATTGTCCTGAGTGACTCTGCGTTTCTTAGTGGACTGCGGTTGGAGCAGCTGGACTCAGTGGAGCGCCTGCAGTCGAACGTGCGACGTGGGCGTAAGACGGCGCTACCGCTCCGGAACCAACCCGCCGCCAGAGTTCGGAGGGCGTCCCTGCCAGGGCCACAGAGTCGGCGTCGACACGTGTAGCATCCAGCCGTGTTTTGGTGCGATTCTCGTTTTACCCCTTACCGAGTTATCCGGGGTTGATGAGGTGATGATGTGTCATAGGCGTAAGAGAACCTTGGAGCCAGTGGTCCGATTGCTCTGTGACGTGCGGAGGAGGTTACAGGACCAGGACCAGCGGGCCTATCAGAGTCCATGGCACACCACAGCAGTTCAGTGCTTGTAATCTCCAGCCATGTGGTATGAAAGACACTTCAGTTTATGGCTTAGAGATTCTCATCCACACAGTTTTTTTTTAATGTAAATTTTCTCTCATGTGTTTTGGAGGTATTTTACTTCATATATCGGTCAGTTTTTTTACAAAACCTTTACAATTCCTTTTGAAAGGGAAACAAATCAGAAAGAGTGAAATAAAAATGATTTTGCAACATGTTCTGAGCCAAAGCACACTTTGTCTATTGGAAAAATCTCTGCGACAATAATAACTTTGAAGCTTGAGTTTCTTTCAAACAAAATGAGTAGGCTAAATTATAAACCTGTACTACCCTTTGGTTGTTTATTTTTTCCCCTATTTTCTTTATTATTTTAGAGTTTTAAAAACATTGCACTAACAAACTTGGTCATCAAAAACTAAACAAAACACACATCTTTCTCCTGGCCAAAATGATACAAAACTGGATTAAAAACACGCTTTTATGGAAAAATAACGATGACTAAAACCAATAAGCTTTTTTCTTCTCTGAGAAAGAAGACAAAATATTGCTCACTAAAAGAAGAATGGTATAAAATCAATTTACATTATGTTGAGATCCCATTTCCATATACATCTGTATCTGACTTTTTATAGTTCTGTTTTAATATTTCTGTAATAGTATTTTTGCATCATAGTATTGTTGTAGTAGTATTTCTATGGTAATTTTCTTTCTTTACAGAATAAGGACAAAATAGTATATTTGGTCCCTGTTTTGACTTCTAGTGTTCATTACAATTATGCTTCCTAGTGATTCACGTTCATTTCTTATTAAAGGGGATAGCAAAGCATGTCCACCAGGGCAGGACTGGAAGCAGTGTTTGACAGGAGCAATATCATGCTCAGACCGGATGATGGACCTTAGTAGGAACTGCACGCCAGGCTGCCAGTGTCCACCTGGAACTTTCCAACAGGTCTATCTTCAAAATACAAGAATGATGAATGTCAATAATTTTGACTCATTTGATTGTCGCTACTAAGGACGGCGAGTGTGTCCCGGAGTCGGATTGTCGTTGTGATGTCGATGGCAAGCAACACCAACCAGGAGACGTTGTTTCTTTTGACTGCAAAAACTGGCGAGTCAATGAAGAGTATTGATTGTTTACTTGCACTTTATTTGCATCTTGTTGTTACTTTCTCGTGTGTTCAAATACTTCAGCACGTGTGAAGCAGGAAGACTTGTGAACTGTTCTCAAGCCAGCTGCGACGGTAAGCATTTCTTTTTGTTTTTATTTCAAGCGTCACCACGATTAAATGATATGGAATGACATTTTCCATAGATGATGGCCTGTGGTCACAGTGGACTCCTTGGGGTCACTGTTCAATGTCGTGCGGTGCCGGGCTCCAGTCCCGATATCGTTTTTGCTCTATCCCCCAGCGCTCAGGCGACAGACTTCTATGTCCTGGGTCCAACCGTGAGGACAGAGTCTGTGTCACCGCCCCATGTGACCGTGAGTTAAACGTCTCCTCTCAAAAGTGGCGGAAGAGTATTTGCTAATTACCGTATTTCCCGCACCCAAAAACCCCAAATTGGCTAGAATTTCGAATGTGCTCCTTATGATCCCGTTAGCCTTATCTATCCATGTTTTATCTGCACTGCTTATCTTTAGTAGGGTCGCAGTAGTGCTGTAAATTGGAAACTCGTTAACAGATTTGTGCAATTACTGATCAGTTGAAAATGTAATTGCTGACCACCATTGCAATGGTGTCATCGGGAATTAAACCAGATAGCTATGGTAAGAGCACTGAATCCTAACCACCAGACCACTTGGGACAGGAATGGTCGTTCACAATTGCATTACATTGGATGGAAACGGAATTGAGCCCGGATCTTGGCAGCGAGAGCATTTGATCCTATCCACTAGGCCACTAGGGATTCAGACGACACATGAAAAGGCTTTATCATCTTATTATCACACTACTTTTAGTCACAGTACCAGATTTTTTAGAGAAAACAGAAAAGTGATTAAAAATCACTTTTTCCAAACAAAATCTTGCCGTTGGAAGTGACAAATGTTTAGAAGACGTGCAGCCATGCGTTTATTTACATCTTTCAGGACAACCCATTTACTTCCTACAGTGCATTTTACTTCATTCAGTTCAGAATGACTGAATTACTTCCTACAGTGCCTTTTTTTCGGTCAGTTCAGAATCTCGTGCGCTTTGTAAAGACTTCGGGAGCCGGTGATACAATACTGTACCTTTTCATTTGTCGTCTGTATCCCTAATGGAATTGATCCGGCATGCTCCCTGCTGCAATCAGGGTTTGACTCATGTTGCATTCAATGTCATGCAATTGATAACAGTTATATACTGTATTTACACTCTTAAATCAATGCAAAACTATGGAACTTTTTAAATTCTTGTGCCCCTTACTGTAGTTCTCTCTATCTATCTATCTATCTATCTATCTATCTATCTATCTATCTATCTATCTATCTATCTATCTATCTATCTATCTATCTATCTATCTATCTATTATTAATTTGAGTAAAGAATGAATACCAATACTGAGTATCGTTGCTGATACCAGCCTTTTTTATCTATCTATCTATAGTCTGGTGCCCCCTATCTACGGAACAAAAACAGACTAAATACTAATTCTGGGGGGTGTACTTTATATCCCGTGCGCCTTATAGTGGTAATAATAAGCTGGTTGTAATTTTTCAGTGAAATCGAATGAATATTTGTTATGTGCTCCTTTGAGGGGACGGCGGTTGGGGTCCTTGGAGTAATTGGACACAGTGTACCAAGTCATGCGGCGGGGGTGTCCAAAGCCGGAGAAGGGACTGTGACAGCCCCGCCCCTGAAGGAGAAGGCGATTACTGTGAGGGTCTGGGAACGGAGGTCAAAGCCTGCAACACTGCCCACTGCCCAGGTAGGTTCGCGTTTTCCACCGTCAAGCAACTCTCATCCCGACACCATTGTCGGATTTCAGTGGCGCCGTGCTCCAAAGTACCAGGCACTGCCTTCAGTAGTTGCGGACCGTCCTGCCCACGCTCTTGTGATGACTTGGCGGTATGTATCAGTGGTGGAGCAATGTGGGTTTTTCAGGTGTGAAGATTGCTGTAAGAAATTTTTAATAATGAAAAAAAAATATTTGTTATACATTTAAATAAAACTTAAATAGTTCTCTAAAACCTTTTACAGTAAATAGATTAGGCGTTCAACACATCAAACATATAAGTGCAGGAAATAAAATTGGGCTTAGCAGCAACTCATATAAAGGTACATTAAAAACCTTAAATAGCTCCCGGATTTTTTTTCAGAAGAAATGAAAAAAATGCCTATAGTCATGTCAAGTCATGTTTATTTGTAGACGCCCTTAATCACAAAGAGTCTCAAAGGGCTGCGCAGACCAAAGATTATTGCAGACAACAGAATATTATGACACCATCCCCTGATCTAAAACCTACATGAGTGCAAATAATACACAGATATTGTGAACAGGAAATATAGGTTATTCATATGCTATAGAATAGAAGTTTGTTTTTAGCTTAGATTTATACATCCAATCTCAGTGGAAGAGCATTACAGCAATACAACCAACATGATCTAGATTAACTCTAAAAATCAGCAAATACTATAACAAGAGCTTATATATCAATCTCTACCTGAACGTTCCTCTCACTTTTTACGCTATCTCTTAATTACTAACATGCTTTTCATATTACCGACACAGGCGTGTGAGGGTGAGTTTGCAGAGCTATTGCTCAAATGTTCCTGCTTTAGTGGCTCCGCCCACAGTCGCTTATCCAATCAGAAGGCAGGGTAGGGGAGAGAAGTAGAGGTAAAAGGGTTGGTAGGAGCAGGAGAGATAGAGTATCCTTCAAAATGCCAAATCCCGGCCCACTAAATAATTGGTCAACCTCTAGTATTTAACACCTGAAACATGCCCGAATCAACTTTGTTTCCCACTTGTTTGATTTTATACATATATATGTTCTTTTCCTGTTAAACAGCATTGCGATTGGCTTTGTGAGCCCGGGTGCTACTGTACAGAGGGAAAGGTTTTGTCAGCTAATGGAACGGTCTGTCTAGAGCGCGACGAATGCCCCTGCCTCGATCTTAACACCGGACGCCGACTGGAGCCCGGAGACACGATTTTGACTCCTGATGGCTGTAACAATTGGTCGGCAGGATTTACACACACCTGCCCAGTCAGCCTAAAAAAGAAAATAATTCATTTGGACGTTTATTTCTTCTCAGCACCTGCGAAGGAGGGAAGCTTAACTGCTCCCGAAACCCTTGCCCAGGTGAGTCAGTCAAAAACCATCAGGTGTCCCAATACTTTTGTCCCTAGTGTATCACCATTATTTGTGATTCCAGTATCAGGTGGCTGGTGTGAGTGGTCCACGTGGACTCCGTGCTCCAGGACCTGCGGGGCAGAGTCGGTGTCCCGTTACAGGAGCTGCGGCTGTCCCGCACCCAAAGCCGGCGGAGAGCCTTGTCCCGGAGAACAGGAAATACACAATGGCGTTGGAACTCAAATCCAAAGACAACCCTGCCCCGTCGTCACATTTTGTCCTGGTAGGATGACCGTATTTTCTGACTGAAATTATAATCAGCTGCACCTCAGTTATGGATAAAATTGGAACTGCATAGCAGTGTATTATAGTATTTATGCAATTACCGATCCGTCGATATTTATTGCCGACCGCCATTGCATATCATGGTTGGCTTTGCTGATCGAACATGATCAATAGCTCTTAGAGCATGCTCACTCTATTTTTAGTCACCGTACCAGATACAAACGTTTGAGAAATGAGAAAACAAATTTATTGAAAATCTGTATAAAATTCACTTTCACTTTTTCTTAGCTCATGCTAAGCAATGTAAGTGACAAATGTTTAATACGTGAGGCCGTGTGTTTATTTATCTTTCAGGACGTTCAAATAACTTCCGACAATGTCTTTCTCTTCATTCTGTTCTTGTGCTCTTTGTAAGGAATATGAGAGTCAGTAATGCAATACTGTATTTCAGCGGTCCTAAACCTTTCTGTACCACGGACTGGTTTAATGTCTGACCAAGAATAACATTAAAAACATAGTATTGTAAAAATAGTTGGATGATGAGATAATACCTGATGCCTTTGTTGTCCACTTCCCTTGAGGTCTAGTGGTGCGCTCGCCGCCGCAATCCGGGTTCGATTCCCATTGCACCCTATTTTTTTGCAACTGCGACCAGCAATATAGCTGACTGATCAATCAATGTGTACATTTGGTACTTATTTATCTTAAGTTTAACCCTAGCCCTGATGCTAGGTTTCATTTTAGGTACCTTCTAATCTGTTGTGCCTTATATATGAAACTATATTACAACAGACACATTTTTGGGGGTGTGCCTTACAGTGCGCAAAACACAAAAGATCATTTTTTTTCCACTCTTGTCACTCATCATCAACTTAGTGCATGGTTCCTGGAGCTCCTGGTCATCGTGGTCAGCGTGTGACGGGTGCGCCGGATCGTCCAATCGCACTAGAGAATGCGACAGTCCCCCCGCTAGGTACGGTGGGCTGCCCTGTCTCGGAGAGAGGTTGCAGACCCGTGGTTGCCACGATAACATGACTGTTTGCTCAGGTACGTTTTGTAAAAGGAATTTGTGTTGTCAAAACACTCTAAAAATACTTCTTTTGTTTTACAGACTGTGACGGAGGCCAGGAAGAATGGCCTTGCGGCAAACCGTGTCCTCGCACCTGTTCTGATCTCCATGGAGAAACAGAGTGCATGGACTCCCCAGGATGCAGCAAGTCCTGCGGTTGTCCGGGTGACATGGTCCTGCAGGATGGCGTGTGTGTCACCAGGGAGGAGTGCCGCTGCAAATACCAGAACGGCACCGCTGCCGGTCAGGGGTCCTTTTTGATTTTTAGAACATACGTAGAATGAATTGTACTTTGATTCCAGTCTTCTTCTTTGGTTAGATTCTCCCACCAGTGACACTGAGTGGCTGTTTGCAAGCCACGGGGAGGAAATTATCACTGACTGCAAAAATTGGTTTGAATCTTTTGGTGTCTGTTGATGTTTTTCTTGTGTGGAGGTGACACGCTTAATCTATAAATAGGCATTTAAGGATAATATGTTGAAATGGCAGTTGAAATCACCTTTATATCCACTATAATTGGCTACATCTCTGTCCTTAACAATAAATAACTGTATTTTTTTTCTGCTCAGTACCTGCCAAGCTGGGGTTTTACACTGTCACTCCCTCCCTGGCTGCTATGTCGACGGAGGCTGGAGCCAGTGGGGAGCCTGGTCCTCGTGCTCAGTTTCTTGCGGAGGAGGAGTTCACTTGAGGAGACGGCAGTGTGATAATCCATCTCCTCAGAGCGGAGGGAGAGGTTGCCTGGGACTTGGTGAACAACTGAAAGATTGTAACTTACATCTGTGCACAGGTATTTTTGGCTGCAGTCTGTACCATGTACTGCGCGAGGATTTCGCTTTTCAGCCCTTTGAGAATGAAAGGGGTAGTGGTTTTGTTTATTAGGATAGAGCAGGGGTCGGTAACATATGGCTCTTTTCATCAGTACATATGGCTCAGAGATAAAATGACCCTGATTTAAATGTATCCAATTTCGTTCCATTTCTATTGTGAGCAGCGACGAGTCTATGGCACACGGAGCTGACGCAGAGCTAATAAAACAAATGGTTCGGTCCAGTATACAAAGAGCATAGTCCCTACTACAGTTCACAGTCGAGGTGTCATTAAACAATTTAGGTTCACCGTTGAGAGACTTTTAAATGAAAATCCACAAAAAAACTGTAAACGGACGGAAACGCCAGCCAAGTACACAGAAAAATTTGATTGGGTGAGCGGTAGGGGTGGGCAAAGCTATACACACAGCGCCAGTATCGTCGTTTGTAGTATATTGTGACATTTTTACAAAATAACTATGCTTGCACCTTGCTTGAAACCATTATTTGATTAAAAAAAATGAAGGTCAAAATGAGCCTCAAAGATCTTAAGTAATTGTGGGAGGGAACAAGTTTAAAGTGGTATATTTGTTGATATAGGACACAGGCTTTGGCATGATTCTTCTCATCTCATCTCATCTCATCAGCTGCACCGCTTATCCTCAGTAGGGTCGCGGGGATGCTGGAGCCCATCCCAGCAATCATCGGGCAGTGGGCAGGGGACACCCTGGACTGGTTGCCAGCCAATCGCAGGGCACACAGGGACAGACAACTCATTCGCTCATTCACACCTAGGGACAATTTGGACCGGCCAATTCACCTGAAATGCATGTTTCATGATTCTTATTTAATACATTTTATCAAATCATCTTATGTCCCACAGTGAAAAAAAATGCGTTGAAGGATTAGCGTTTGTCTGAAGAGCTATGGGGGTTTTGCTGAGATTTGTTTTAAAATATATGGTATGGCTCTCTCAAAAAATTTATATATTATACTAAGATGGCTCTATGGGTGATAAAGGTTGCCGACCCCTGGAATAGAGTTTCTTCATCTTGACTTTAATGATTTTTTTCATCAATGTCATTCCTAGTGTTTTCATCCGTCTAAGAGTATAGTTCTTTTATGCTCCATATAATACTCTTGATTCTAGATTCAGTGGGCCCTTGGCTACCTTGGTCTCAGTGGTCAGTGTGCTCTGTCAGTTGTGGCGGCGGGCAGCAGTCCCGGTTCCGGACATGCAATTCATCAGCTTGCAGCGGCACCAGCCGCCAAAGCAAGACTTGCAATACGGAGGTTTGCCTTGGTACGTGCTGCTTCGAATCACTGGACTTTTTTCACTTGTAGAAATTCAAATATTGACCCTTTGCGCACACGTGATCTAACCACTTGAAGACAGCATGACGGACGGCAGTAAACTGTAGTAAACGGTAGACCAGGCCCGTAAATGGTAGAAAACAACAACAAAAACCGCTATACTATTCAACATTTGACTGATACTATTCAACCATTGACAATGACAAGTCAAAGGAATAAGATGGCTCACCTTGTCGGTAAGCACTATTTAGAGAAACTTAGGATAGCATTACCAATGCTAGCTACTGATTCATATAGTCATTATCCTGACATATTCACACGTCTAAACAAATGATCCAGTCTGCCTGACTTTAGTCCACACCATCTGTACCACTAGATTGTAAAAGGAGTTTCCCAATGAACCAACACTGATTTAAAAGGTTGTAAGTCTGGCCGCTTTCCAGTCCGTATTGGTGCCAAAAAATGCATTCCTGGCATGAAATGTCCCCCCATATGCAAACATTACTAAAACTACTTGGTATCTAAAATTTTGGGGAATATAATAGAACAGTAAAGCACCGGGCATTTGCACATTGTCTCAAAATCCCTTTTAAGCATGCTGAAAATGACTTTGGCAAACATTTTATCTTCTCAACGTTTGTTTCTCCTTTTATCCGTTGATAATTTGGCAGTTGATTTCGGCATAACAAGCTTTATGGTGGAGCACATAACAGTTCTCAATATATGTGATATTCGACGATTACTGTTTTGAATCGCTGGTTAATCGCCATAAAAGCATCTTGTTTACTTCAAAAGACACTAACATAGCTAGTTAGCACTAGCTATCTTAATATATTGAGTGTCTTTGAAATGACTTATACCAGTTATCAAAAAATTGCGCGGAAATACATCAAATGTTACCATGTAAAAAATGTCGGCTGCATATCCTGAAATACTTGAGGGACTGCCAGTGTTGTGTCTCGGCACAAAAGCAGTCCCTCCGTTTGGCTGCAGATCAATATTGTCGTCTTTTGTCTTCACCAAAAGGGACGAAATTCCAAATCAGTTTTAGAAGTTAGCTCACTGAAGAATAAATGACCATGGTAAAAGTTGGTGGTTCTATTCTTCTGTGGTGGTTATTGGTATTTATTATTGGTATCAATTCAACTGCTTATTTAACTGCTGCGTTGATACTAAAAAAATACTATAGACAGGTAAGCTGGTGTTTCATTAAAGTTTGAATCTGTTATGTAATGATAATAATTTCTGGACGATAAGGCACACTTGAAAACTCCACATTGGTCAGAAATTTTAAAGTGCGCCGAATACCTCGGTGTGCCTCAAATACTCGAAATACTGCTGTATAAAATTGGAAACGCATACAGTATTTATTCGTGTGTGTTGTACTTGTGCAAAGATTGATCCATCAAAAAACATCAAGTGTATAAAATGTGCAATGGTTTTACAGTAATTCTACAGAAATACTACAAAAATCCTCCGATGAAAATACTACAGCAGCAGCAAGCACTAAAAATAAAACTACAATCGAATTATAAAAATACTGCAAGAATACTACTAATAACTGATATTGGAATATACAACTACAGAAACACTACAAAACTAAATATCAAATTAAGTGCTTAAAACACTGTGAGCATTTAAAAACTAGTTTGATGCAACTAATCTATTTACAACAAATGTAAAGAAATATAACGTAGCTACTGTATGCCAGCATGTATATTTATTCATAAATGAACAATTTTGCTAGGTCTCCCGGATCGGGCCCTTGGCCACACTTTTAAACCCAATGCGTCCCCCGACTCCAAATAGTTGCCCACCCTTGGCCTAATATATAAAACATTACGACAAAAGACCATTTTAGAGGGTGTGAAAAATACAATGTTATCTTTGGTAAGCATCAGTAATTTGTTTTGTCATATCTGTTTTCCGGTTTTTTTGGGAGCAGAAGTGGGGTGCCCCCCAGGTCGACTCTACAGGGAATGCGAGCGAGGGGAGGGCTGCCCTTTTAGTTGCGAGCAGATAAGTGGCAGGGAGGGCTGCTACAGTGACGGCTGCGAGGAGGGTTGCCACTGCCCCCTGCACACGTTCCAACATCGCGGTGTCTGCCTCCACGTGGGTTCCCTTCGCATCCTGCGAGCATTCGTCTAAATATTTCGCTTTGAGCATATTTGCGTGAATTTTGTAATCTGTTACAGGAGTGCCCCTGTTTAGTCGATGAGCAGTTTTTAGCTTCCCTTCAGAGAGTCTCTGTCACTCCCGTGTCATCTCTGCTCCTCCATAACATTTCTGAGGGAGTAGAGCTCCTGCCTGGAGACACACTGGTCCACGACTGTAGCTCATGGTGAGTGGGCCGTTTGGATACACACGAACACAAAATCCTCGCCCTTTTTGACGGTTGGCCTCGCTTCTCTTGTAGTGTCTGCGAACAAGGTAGATGGAACTGTTCTTTGGAACACTGCCCGGTGGATGGGGGTCTGTCACCCTGGGGCTCCTGGAGCTCATGCTCGCTGTCTTGTGGAGGTCTTGGCCTGAAGACACGCACCAGAACCTGCTCCCAACCCGCTCCAGCTCACGGCGGGAGAGGTTGCGTTGGGCCGTACATGGAAACCACCTATTGTCAGGCCCCGGACTGCCCAGGTAAGAAGGAAAATGGGTACAGACAGCCCAGATTCCTAAAAAAAAAATATTCCTCAGCAATACTACTATTTTTACTACTACTCATAATAATGATAACAATATTTGCCTGTTTCTTTTATGCTCATGATAGTTGTTGGTCCCACCGAAGAACCCAACGTGCCAGGTAAATGAAAATATGATTCATAACATTATACATTTTGCCCAATTGGGAAATTTGAACTCATTTTCAGGGAAAAAAAAGATATAAGAAGTAGAAAAAGTGTTAAATGACATAAAGTATCTTATATTTCTGAAGGATCACTATTTATAACTAAAATAAGGTAATACTGAAAAATGAGATCTCATTTTTCTTTTTAAGAATTATATTTTTTGACTAAGATGTGAAGTATTGTAAAATAAGGAAAAAGAGATTAAAAATGCTGTAAAATAAGGACGTAATACACTATAATATACAGTTTCTGCAAATGGCTCAGTATTATTCTATATTCCTGCAGTACATTATGCAATATTTCATTATCGACATACACTGGTGATCAAAACTAGAGAACGATTTACAAATAAATGAATTCTTTTGAAAAAATCCCATCTTTACTGCTCAACAGTTGAAGGACAATTTGTTGTGTCTATATCATGCTACTACAACACGTTTTCACAACATAGCATTTGTTTTGCGTGGACGATAAGCCTTCTTGGCGACTTGAATGAACTTGTAGTTTTGTAAAGATTCAACATTCCTGAAATAACAGATTTGGAACAATCAACGTGTCGTGATATGGCTGATAGGGTCATCCCTTTCGTTTTCATCTTGACAACCTGCTGCCGGAGGCGTTTGGTCCCTTTAGAACGGTCCACCGTCTTGCAAAGTCAGTGGAACTGGCACTTAGAATTGACAGATAATCAAAGACATTAGCACCGTGTGCTAGCTTAGCACCATTAAGTGGGAGACACCTGAAAGTCTTTTCAAAAAAAGTTTTAAAAAAAGTGGTGTAGTTCCACTATATAGGCACAATGGTGAACAGTAAAGGTGGTTTTTCAAAATGATATGAAATGTCTATGCATACTTGTTTATTTCATAGATGAGGATGTTGGTTTCACTGTCTGGTCAACCTGGAGTCCGTGCACAAAAACATGCACTGATGCCCGCTCTCCCGCTATGAAGTCTCGTTACCGACAGTGCATTAAACCCCCTTGCTTTGGGGACTCCCATCAAGACAAAGCTTGCAACCTCCCACAGTGCCCAGGCCCAGGTATTTGAACATTTAGTAAGACGGATGTTTTGATGGGTGAAAAAAAACCTAGAATATTGATCCAAATCTGGCTCAGATGGCGAGGAGTCGTGCGTGGGGGATGATTGCGAAGAGAGAAACTGCACCTGGACGGATTGGGCTCTGTGGAGTTCCTGTTCCCGCTCCTGCGGCGTGGGCCAGCAGCAGCGGATCCGAACCTTCCTCGGCCCGGGCCCCAACGGCTCCTGGTGCGACGACATCCTGGGAGGAAACATTGAGCGACGCTTTTGTAACATCAAGCCCTGCCGAGGTGAGGATTTCCAGATTTAGAGACTCGACAAAAGTCCCCTCCATTAACTGCGAGTGTGACCTTCATCTCTCCAGTGGACGCAAGCTGGTCTCAATGGAGCCCGTGGTCCTCCTGCGATAAACCTTGCGGTGGCGGCCGCTCCATTCGCACCCGATCGTGCTCCACCCCGCCGCCCAAAAATGGAGGAAAAAAGTGCCAAGGAGAGAAAAACCAGGTCAAACCGTGCAACACGAAACCCTGCGGTGAGATGAACAAAATATTCACTCATACATGTAGACCTTGCGTATGTCATTAGTCATGATCTGAGGACGGGCTCATTATCGTAGGAGAGGGTGAGCATTCCTTCGGAGCATTCTTTCTTCTCCTGATTAGTCCGCGGGGCTGTCTCGTTATTTGGAAATGCTCTCAGCTTGTGGGCGAAATCCTTGACCTTCTGTTTTTGTCCTGTCAGATGAACAAGGATGCCCACCGGGACAAGAGTTTGTTTCTTGTGCCAATGAGTGTCCGCAACGCTGTGCCGACCTCCAGCAAGGCATCGAGTGCCAAACTAACGCTGAATGTCAACCCGGATGCCGCTGCCCTAAAGGTATTGGGATCCTTATAAACAATGGATACCTTTGTGTTTTTTAGGTCTGCTCATACAGTATGATGTGGTTATGATAAATATTACCTATTACACCCTCTTCTTTTACCTTTATTCTCGCTCTTCTAATTTTTACCACAATGAAAATAATTGTTAATACACTACAGTAGTTGGCAGTGACACTTTCGTTGTTTGTGTAAATGATCTATAGAGAAAGACTGGTACAAGCACCAAAATATGTACTGTAATCCCTTGTTTATCGCGAGTAATGGGGACCAGAATCCGCCATGATCCGTGGAAATCTGCAAAGTAGCACCTACTCTCTGCCAGCCCCCGCGCGCAGCAATAATTGACCAGGGATAATGGAATGCAGTTCACATGTGATGTTCATTTTAGGCAGAAAGAATGGGGAAAAGATAACATCCCCACATGACTGGATTCTGCTCTCTGCCCCCATTCTCAGCAATAGTCAACTGGGCTTAATGGATTGCGACCAAACAGTGCAGTTAGTTTTAGGAGGGGCAATCACGATTACAGTCATTGAGTTTTCACTTTCTCCATTAAATTTCGGGTAATTTGAATATTACGGGCTTGTTTTTGGTCGTTCAGGTCAGTTGCAGCAGGACAGCGCTTGCGTGCATCTGTGGCAGTGCGACTGCGTGGACTCGCAGGGACAAATTTGGGCTGCCGGCAGTGCGCATCGGGTGGATTGCAAC
Source organism: Urocampus carinirostris (assembly GCF_059441175.1). Taxonomy (NCBI): domain Eukaryota; kingdom Metazoa; phylum Chordata; class Actinopteri; order Syngnathiformes; family Syngnathidae; genus Urocampus; species Urocampus carinirostris. Next base: position 24,338,047 of record NC_142366.1, read on the forward strand.
AACTGCAGCTGTGAAAACGGACAGTTAGCGTGCACCAACCACAGTTGCCAGGCCGCGTGCACTTGGAGCTCCTGGTCCAGCTGGGCATCGTGCAGCGTGACTTGCGGGCAGGGACAGAGGACCAGATACAGGTACGCTACGGTCACTCTCCTTAGGCTCGATTGCAAGATCTGAAAATGCAACGATAACATTTTGTCTCAGATCGCTCGTCTCAGAGACCGAAGGGACAGATTGCCAATTCGAGGAAGTCGGTCATAAACCCTGTGCACCAGGGCCCTGCCCTCCTCTTTGTCTCCATGGCGACCAGGAGCTTCATGTGGGAGACACCTGGCTCCTGGGAGAATGTGAACAATGGTGAGATATATGTTTGCAATTAAAGGGAAAACATTAGAGTCAATGAATGAAAGTTCATCGTCAGCTTATTTACCTTTCAGCACATGCACTCCGGAGGGAGATTACTGCCAAGACATCGATTGTAGAGGTAGGTAACATTTAGTTTAATAAGTGCAAACCTTAAGGCTTTTAAGACACTGTATTGTAATGTGCACCCTCCAAAAATAGTCTTTGGTAATATTTTTTCATATTTAAGACACAACAGACTATAAGGTCCATGGAATTAGAACTCATATAAAGGGTGGAACAAAAAATAAGAAAGTGCCGATTCGCCCATTGATTGTTCAGTTGGAATATTTTACTGATCACAGTTGCAAAACATTGGGTGCAATAGGATTTCAACCCAGATTGTGGCAGGGGGCACGCCACCTAATACTAGACCACTAGGGATGAGAATGACATATGAAAAGGTTTGATCTTATCATCACACTATTTTTAGTCATTGTTCTAAACTGCCAGTTATTATTGAGCTCGGCCGTAAGTTTTTACAAAGTGTGCAAGATTCCGAACTGAATGAATAAATATTCATTGTAGAATGTAATTTGGTCATTCTGAACTGAATGAAGGTAATGGCATTGTTGGGAGTAATTTTGTCCTTCTGAAAGATATAAATAAACGCATGGCCGAATGTATTCAAAACGTTTTTTACTTAGATATTAGTTTGAGCTGAGAAAAAGTGAAACAACTACTCTAGCATATCTGGTACTGTGACTAATGGCCTTTGTGTATGCCACGTTTTTACATACACAAATTAGCGCTACCTCTTCCAGTCACTTAAAAAGTGACTGTAGCCTTCAACCAGAAGATGTCACCAGCTGGTATTCAACTGTCTCTGTACGCTTTGACCCCGAACCACAAGGTCTACAAGGGTGGTGTGAGGGGGGACTCTGGTGGTGGAGTGTTGTGGCAGATGAGGAGAGGTCTCCTGTACCGTGGGGTGCTTTCTGACCAGAGTCCTTCTAACTCTCACTAAATGTCACTACTGTGCGCTGAATGGGTTTTCCCCTTTCCAACAGATGGTTCTGGGTTGAGGTATTTTGAGGCCCCTTGCTTTTTTGCAGAAATACCACAGAGGCACGTCAGTTCTAACAAATACCCACCATTATTAAGGTAGTGTGTTCAGTCTAATCAAAAACTGCACAAATATGGTAACGCATTTCCAATTTTGTCCGCATTTAAGGCGCACTGGATTTAGTGGCGCACGTTCAAATTTCTTGGGGGTCTTTGGGTACGCCTTATAGTCCGTCAAATAACTCAGCAATAGGCAGTCTTCATGATCTCATGGTTTATTGCAGTGGACGGCGGCTGGACTCCTTGGTCAGTGTGGTCCGACTGTTCAGTGACGTGTGGGCGAGGCACCCAGGTTCAGACCCGCGCCTGTATCAACCCGCCGCCTCGTAACAACGGCTCCCACTGCGTCGGGCCCGACAGACAGAACCAAGAATGCCACGAAACCCCCTGTCTGGGTCTGTAGTTCCTCTCGCGTTTTAATCGTGTATGAATACGGTTCCTAATACTCGCTCACTCGTTTTAGATGACCTCTGCCCCTGGTCGCCGTGGTCACCGTGTTCCCGCAGCTGCGGGGCAGGGACTGCTTTGCGGCGTAGGGTGTGTATCTGCGGAAAGGGAGGGACCGCAGCGTGCCCTGCTGAGATCGAAGCCGACATGAACCGAGAGGAAAACCAATTATGTTTCAAGCGACCTTGTCCAGGTGCACGATAACTCCCATATTCCAATGAGATCCTATTGAAAAAACATCATCACTTATGACTAAAACATCCCTGTTTCTTATTCCTTTCGCAGAATGCCCCATGTCACCTTGGAGCGTTTGGTCTCAGTGTTCATGCGAGTCTCAAAGGCAGCAGCGCTACCGCGTAGCTGTCACCCCTGCCACCAGGGGGCAGCAATGCACTCCTGTTGAAACACAGAGCAAACCATGCGGCTTCAGTCAGTGTGATGGTGAGGTCTCAATGTATTTAAAAAGAGTTTTTGTCATTGTCACCGTTGCTTTTGGCAGGGACAAATAGGTCCATAGTTTTAATCCAAGCGACGTTCTACATTTGAATATTTTCTCAGAATGTGAAGCACCATTCGTGTTTTCCTCATGCGGTAAACCCTGTGAGAAGCTTTGTGAGCTCCATGGACGTACAGACTTGTGCCAGGGAGTCAAAGAGTGTATACCCGGCTGCTACTGTCCACCGGTAACTTCTATGCATTGGTGTATTTGTTAGTTGGTTAAAAATGTTTGTTTGTTTAAAGAATTGCAGAAATGTCCAACCTGAAAAAACAGCGTGAAGTGTAATTGATAAGTTAATTCTGTTTTTAATATTGGACTAATGCAAATTAGATTTTATAGGATGCCAGGGGGTGCTGGGGGGAGAACGGCCTTTCCCCTTGTCCTCATTGGAAGTTCAAAATCCATTGATATCTTTTCTCCGTTTTTGAGTGCCTACTAATGTTTAAAATGGACATTTATTATAAATTGTTGTTTTCAGGTCTAATGCTATTCATGATGACTACTTAAATGGAACACTCTACTAGTCAATCAATGTCAACAGGTTTAATATGCCAAGCTATGAACTTTTGATCATAGATCACTTTGATATGTGCAGCGACGACAGTTTCACCGAGTTATTTCGCTAAGTTTTTAAGCTCTCAGCTTTGATTTATTATCAAATGTTTGGTGGCGGCCTGACAATATGCGCACGCGGCAGCAAGGAGTGCAGGTAATGAAATATGGAAGAGTAAGCTGCTCCCTGCAGTTATAAAACATGACAGCGCTCGTTACCGTGATAACTTTAACGGTTTTAAGTAAGATATAAATCATTGAGAGTCACCTGCAAAATGCACAAATCAATTACCAGCCTTACATGGTTGCTATCTTCATCTGCTCTTCAACTCAAATAAGAAACTAACACGGTCCCTAATTTCATTTTACTAATGGTGTGCTTGTTGTCCCTGAAGGGTTTGCTCCAGCAGAACGGTAGCTGTGTACCTTCGGAGCAGTGTGGCTGTATTTACTTGCAGGAACAACCTACGGGCTCACCTAGGCCAGTCACTGTTCCTCAGGGGTCGACCGTCACAATCGGCTGCAGTACCTGGTCAGTTTGAGGCCATCGCTTTCCAAATCTGTTGCAATATATCACTATATTCATGTTTACGATCAATACCTTTTGTTACCCCTTTCCATATTTTTAAATCCTCAGTCTCTGCCATGACGGAACCTTGGAGTGCGACATCAGAGAGTGTGAAGGTACGATAAAAAGTTTTTAAGAGGTTTGAAACACATATTTTCCATGCATACTAAGAAAGTTATTTCTCGTCTCCAGTCATCCTGAGTGAATGGTCCGAATGGACCCCGTGTTCCCCCTGCATGCCTTATTCCTCATTGAGCCCCATGACCACTCTGCCGGAAGGGGCCGTCAACGGCAGCAAAATGGTTTCCATTCAAAGACGTTTCCGGGCCTGTTTAGACTTTGACTCTGGTTTTCCAGTCTCTGGGGAGCAGGAGCAAAGTCAATGTCCGCACCCGCAAGTCGAAGACAGGCTCTGTCCGGATGATAGCATCTGCCGAGGTATACTACGTTCGACAAAAACTTCATCCGGTTATTCATTGAGATTGTCCCTGTCAATTACTCCAACTTGGAAACAATCATGCATAGAACTCTACGCTTGACTTTTGATGTGTATTTATGATAAATCTTCTTTTTAGGCTAAGCTTGTAAAGTCACAAGTATGATGAATCGACGTGATTTGAAAACATATGCTTCTCTCTCATTGTTTAAAATTGAGATTCATGATGAGCTTGTGTGCAGAAATCCACTTAAAGCCTGGTTGAAATTGAAAGTAAACATTTGATATTAACGTATAAAAAAGCGCTTCGGGAAATTGTTCATTTCAATGCCAATTAACAGAGTATAATGCGGAGGCACAAAGTCTTAACACAGCAGTTATTCCTGGTGACGATGAAGAGCTCGGTCATGTTTGCAATGTTTCAGACCTTTGTCAGTGGAGCCTGTGGAGCGCGTGGACAGTTTGCGCCGAGCCGTGCAGTGGCGGAGTCAGGCAACGCTACAGGCACCCTCTGGCCTCTCCGCCAGGACCCCTCTGCCGCAGCCAGCAGACTCAAAGCCAGAGCTGCAACACAGGACTTTGTCCAGGTATAGCAACATGTCCTGTGGGAGAAGGTGAACCTTACTGTAGAATGACATATTCAAGATATTTCAATATCAAGGTGAGAACTGCGAAGACAGGGGCCGTATTTACCAAGAGGACTGTGCCAATCAGTGTCCTCGCAGCTGCACTGACTTATGGGAGCATGTGCAGTGTCTCCAAGGACGCTGTCATTCAGGTACGAGACGGCTTGCGTATGTTCTTCAATTCGGCCCACTGAATTGACTCAAAGTTAAAGAAGGAACAACAACAAGTGAGCTTTATTGATTCAGTCTCAAGAGAATGTTACGTACCATATTTCATGAAATATTGACTGATTTCGGGAATAACACAGTATATGTAAAAATTAGCATCTGGAAGAGGGAATTATTGCCACATAAATCACCAGCAAATCCCTTGTTTTTTATTGCTGCCATAAAACTGAAAAAAATGGACTGGACCCGCTATCGGTGGCTCAAATAAAAAATCTCACAATGAGGCTACAATAGGCTAACTGCAAGGAAGGGGATTAATTAGTTGGGATTTAAACGTGTATTGGGTTGATATTATGGGACTTAATGTTGATATTCAAGACTGGGCAGATAAAATCCCGAAAGACTGTATGGGATTACATTGAAAAGCTCAGCTTTTTGCCCTCACATATATTCAGGTGACGCAGTTTGGAGTAATTAATCAAGAGTAAATTTCACTATTGGTAAAAGAAAATGAATTATATCTATGTATGTATATATAAGTGCAAATGAATGGATCTCCACTCCACTGCCAAGCCTAAAAATTGTGTTTAGCACCCTCATTTAAGGCATGAAAAATGTTTCCAGTATAAAAATAGATATTGTTAAAGGAGCTGAACGGAATTTACAACTTGGCTCCTCTCTGCTGCCGTCTTCTGGCTGGAAGTCATGATTGCAACCTCAGTCAGCTCATTCACAATGCGCGTGCAACCGCGTGCATTTTATAAACGGGCTCGTATAAACTCTTCTTTTTTCATCTTTTTGGGGGTTTGTTTCGCCTCGAACATGTTTGATAAAAATAAAATAAAAGCAGATAGACTCAGTGGAAAATAAAGCATAAGTTAACTCATATTTAATGGCCATAATATTAAAGTTTCATCTTTTCAAGGACACCTCAAACGACACGCCCCACTTTTAAGAAATACAACCACAAGTGTGTGAATTAAAACTAGTGCCCAGTTAAGAGTTAGAAGAATACACACAAACAACCAAAATTGAAAATCCTGCTAATATCGAATCAATTTGCTGGTAATGCTCCCACATGTGATATCCGTATCCTATCAGAAGTGATGGAATTGTATAAGCACATGCCTATCTTCCATCTATCCATCCATTATCCTCAGTAGGGTAGCGGGTATGCCTATCTTATGCTCTTATTTTTACAGTTTACATCCAGGAACTGAGAGTGGAGAAATAGGAGGCTCTCCGTTTGCTATTATTCCCGTTGAATTTGAAGGATTTCTTTCTCAGGTTGCCGCTGCCCAGAAGGACGGCTTCTGCAGGACAGCCATTGTGTGCCCGTCTCAGAATGTCGCTGTGGCATCCCGTCCGGCAACGGCACGTTGGAGTTCGGCCCGAAAGAAAAGCTTGTCATGGACTGCAATACCTGGTAAACAGAACACGGCAGCGACTGAAATAGAAACACAAAAGTGATTTTGGTTCCAACGACTCGTTTTTTTCGCAGCGTTTGTGAGAACGCCACGCTCGTGTGCACCGATCTCCCCTGTCCTTTATACGAACCTTGGACTCGGTGGACGACCTGCTCGGCTTCCTGCGGACCTGGCCAGCGGACGAGAACTCGCCTCTGCCAACCCGTGGAGGGCGGGCCTTCCTGTTCTGACACCGCACAGTCGGAAATCTGTGACTTGGGCCCTTGCCCAGGTCTTAAACATACTTCAATATGCTCTAATACAGTGCTTCTCAACTGGTCCAACTTAAGGACCCACTGTCCTACCCTAATTGCAAGCCGTGACCCAAATCAAGAAAAAAAAAAATCCACTCCTCAAAATAATTGAATGAAAGGGATGTTTCAGTCTAAACTAGAGATAGTACAATATAGTCAGGTTTTTATAAAAGGAGAGAAAATGACCAGCAAAACCAAAATGTCTTAAAGTAATTACCATTCATTTTCTGCCCTGATTATCGTCAGTAGGGTTGCGGGAGTCATAGAGCCCATCTCGGCTGTCTTCAGGCAGGGGGCACCCTGAACTGGGTGCCAGTCAGTTGCAGGGCACACAGAGACAGACACCCATCACATGCTCATCCACACCAAGGGACCATTTTGGAACTGCCAATTGACCTGCCATGCATGTGCATGTCTTTGGAATGTGGGAGGAAAGCCACCAAGGCACGCGGAGAACATGCAAACTCCGCACGAGAAACCCAGTAGGTAGATTTGAACCCGGGACCAATTAACTAACGTGCTGATCACCTCGCCGCCATGCCGCCCTAAACCAGAGGAAGTAGAATATTTTCACAATTTTAAAAAGCAAAACAAGTTGACAGGCAAAAGCAAAAAAACGTAATGATATTCCCTTCATGCTCATTTAGCTGCATTTCTGTAGAATATTTGACCAGTGGATGCCCTTGTACTGTGTAGTGCCACCAAGAACGAGTGCTATGAATCACAAGGACGTATACAAACTACGGAGACTCGAAGTAACCAAACTACGTTTTTTTGGGAGGTACCTTTAGAAGCAAGTTCGTGGACAATCAAAAAGAAAAAAACGAAAACATGAAATCAAGAAAATCAATTATGCCAACTCCCTCTAGGTGAGCTTCATTTACGTCAAATAAACACAAACTTTAAAAAATGTTAAAAAAAATGTATTTGATAGTTCATATATTTTTGCTTATTATTCAAATGAGTGTTGTTTTCTTTTTAACAAATGACGTTTTAACAGTAGGTATAGGTCAATAATACAAAACATCCCTTTAATGAAATCCAAAACACCTCATTTGAGTGTCTTTTTCTCCCGTATAATAAAATCCATATCCTCTATCATTTCTGCTATATCGGAATTTGACCATGCTCGACATGTGTAAAGAAACTATCGGTATTTTTCTGTGGTTTGAAACGTTGAGTGTCAATTTGCATTTGCAGTGAATTATCGCCATCTACTGTTTAGGAGTTTAAATGTCTCTCCGTTTTTTTGTGTTTTATAATAATAATAATAATAATTTCCTTGTATTGTCATTCTGTGTAACAATGTACACAGAACGAAATGTCGATTGCACCTGACCCGTTGTAGCGAGCCGATGCAGCCGCAGCCAACAGAGGGCGCCGCCGACCACTTTTTAAGTCCTTTCTTAGCGTTATTTTGCCAAAGCAATTACTTAATTCAGGTCCTGTCACACCAGTTGAGAAACACTACTCTGATATGTATATTCGCTATGCTAATTGGTGTATTTCTTATTTCATTCAAGTGGGGTGTTTGTTGAGCGAATGGTCAAACTGGAGCGAATGTAGCGCCACCTGTGGCAGTGGTTTGTCAATGCGAGCGAGGAAAATCCTTCAGGAAGCAGAATTGGGTGGCCACGCCTGTTCTGGGCCACTCGAGCAACACACTGTCTGTCACAGCAACCGCTGCACAACTGGTAAAAGAAATGATTGTAGAAATGTAGATTTACATCTCCTGATGAGTAAGAGAATCTTTTGCATCATGTACATGACAGATACGGAGTGTCCCGACGGCCAGATGTTTACTCAATGTTCGGGTTCCTGTCCATTTACCTGTGAGGACCTCTGGCCACACACTCAGTGTTTAGAGGGACCTTGCAGACCTGGATGCTCTTGCCCACCTGGACAGGTATGGATACTTCTGCCGGCTTGATAACAAAACAGTTCTTTTACGTTTCTAGCCGTCAATGGCACTGAAAAAAAGAGTAAAAAGACCGATTCACAGTCTAAGGCGGGGGTTGGCACAGTTTCCGAGTCGCAGGCCGCATTGGGTCTAAAATTAGGTCCTGGAGACCTATACGACTGTTATTATTTATGAATAAATATACATGCAGGCATTTATGTGTAATGATTATTTTTTATTTGTTTTAAATAGATATGTTTCATCAAATTGGTTTCAATATTTTTTGTTGTATTACTGTAGCTCTATTTTTGTAGTTTTTTTGTCTTTTCTTTTTAGTTTTTTTAGTATTTCTGCACTATTTTTGTAGTATTTGTGTAATATTATTTCTATATTATAATATTACTGTAGTCATATTAATGTTATGGGTATTTTTGTATTCTATATCTCTATTTTATTATTTTATTTTTCAACACAAGGATACTAATGGAAGTGTGAATTGCCCTACGGGGATGAATAAAATATCTATTTATCTATCTATCCATCTAGACCTCTATCTAGACATTTATCTAGACCTCTATCTAGGCATTTATCTAGACATCTATCTAGTCCTCTATCTAGACATCTATCTATCTAGACCTCTATCTAGACATTTATCTAGACATCTATCTATCTAGACATCTATCTAGACATTTATCTAGACATCTAGACATCTAGACCTCTATCTAGACCTCTATCTAGACATCTATCTATCTAGACCTTTATCTAGACATTTATCTAGACCTCTATCTAGACATCTATCTATCTTTGTTGTCTTTTATATTTTCAGAATAAAAACAAACTATATAATAAGCCCATGTTTTAAGCACTAAAATTTGTATTGAGTTTGCAGTCACTTGCGAGTATTTCTGTAGAAGTATTTTGTAGGAGACAGACAAAGGGACAATGCGGTCAAAGCTGGCACTGAAGAAACTTACATTATTTTTATTAGTAGTAATTGTTTTACTATTATGTATATTTCTTTTCTTTTATTTTCAGGTATTGCACAGAGGCTTGTGTGTGTCACACGCAGAATGTCCGTGTTCGCTGCTCTCGCTACCATTTGCCAACCAAACTTTAAATACGAGCAAAGGGCAGACAGAAATTCTCCCACCAGGAGCATCCTACCAGGACCACTGCAACACATGGTACATACCTTATTTTATTTAATGTCACCTATGTTAAAGATTTTGATAAATGTCCCACAACATATATGCTATCACATGTAAGCTTTAGGTAAAAAACACATTTTATTTGATGGGCTACTTGGAGGAATAGGCTTTGAACTGACACACTCCTCACTTAAAAATAAAAATTCAATGAGGAAAGTCTCTTTTTGGCACCAAATGAGTTGCAGCAGACATACAATATTAAAACTCATGTTAAAGCTGTGTAAATAAGCCAGACATTATTCAAAATGATTAAGTTTGGTACTCTTAAGGTGACCCCTTTACTCAACGGTTAGTCTGTGCCTTGCCATGATTTTATCTTTCTATTTATCTGTCTATCAATCCGTCCGTCTGTTTTAAAATTCAATGTTTTTCATTTTTACAATTACATAGCATGTACAATTCCAATTAAATCTACATTGTACTTTTTTTTCTACAAATGCAGATGTTAAAAAAAGAAATCATACCTCGCAAAAATGCTGGCATAGGATACATATGCAAACAAAGACAAGGAAAAAATTAAAAGCCTCGGAGCGACGTCACGTGGTTAGCCAAGTGCGCGCATACTTAAAAACAAACACACACAACAAAAAAGAAAAAGAAAGCAACCGCCTCAGGCACGCATCTAGGAGGGCAACGGTTTCAGGCTTTAGAAGTACGTGATTGGGGAAAGCTATTTTTTGGAAGAATTGCCTGGTGGACCCTCTCAAAGTGTACTTGAAGTTTTAGCAAAAAACATGGTGTCCTTGAGTCACAAAGAAAATGAAGGCTACCTTTGTGATTACCAATGTAGTACGTGCTTTAAATCCTTGAAAATGCTTAGATTTTTTTGATCTGTGCTGGATTTCCTTCTTTGAATGTACTGGGAAAAAAACAGTCTAAAAAGTGCTTGAATTTGTCCATGAAAAAATGGTGATGTTACAAACACCCCCTTGCTAGTAACAATGTGATGGTTCTAATATCCTTTCGGGTGGAATTCAATGAAATAAAAGTGCCTAGAATACCAAAATATTGCTATTGGTGGAGAATAGTTGACATAGTGTCAAAATAGCCCTTCCACTTTGAGCTATGAACGCTGTGCAGTATTCTAAACTGGATAAGCCCCAGCCTAGCACACGAGGTTGAAGATACTATTCTCGAGATCGCTTTTCCTCTAAAATCCCTATCAATCTGTAGACCACGTTCTTCATCCCACGTCACCCATTCAAATAGAACCAGATGGTACACAAACTGGGCAGCAGGGCGGCGCAGTGGTTAGCGCGTGTGCAGCACAGTTCTGAGGTCATGAAATCGAACCCCCTGTGTGGAGTTTGCATGTTCTCCCCGTGCATGCGTGGGTTTCCTCTGGGCACTCCGGTTTACTCCCACATTCCAAAAACATGCATGTCAGGTTCATTGGCCGGTCCAAATTGTCTCTAGGTGTGAATGAGTGTGTGAGTTCTCTGTCCCTGATTGGTTGGCAACCAGTTCACTGCCCGAGGATGGCTGGGATGGACTCCAGCACCCTCGCGACCCTACTGAGGATAAGTGGTGCAGATAATGGATGGTACGCAAACAGAAAAATTGGGAAAATCAATGAAAATAAAAATTGATTGATTTGTTCAATTGATTATTAGGTAGTTAAGGCATACTTCTAAAGTAAATGGCCAAAAAAGTCCCTCATTCATTGTTTCCTACAAACCTTATCCAAGTCAGCATTTTTTGTTCACATAATATATATTTTGTTTCATACATTGGTGCGGGGCATATTTTCTTATCGTGCATTCAATGTTTATCTGCAGCTCCTTGAGTGCATTGTGTTGCCTCAAAAGTACAAAAACATATTGATTTGATGTCAATTCTCTCGATTGTCTACAGTGTGTGTCAAGGAGGCGTGTTTAACTGCACCTCCAAGATCTGCGACGGTGAGTGATGCCTTGCCAAAAGCGCTTCAGACAATTTGTAAGATGTCACGTTTACTGCAACCAAAGCACCGGGGCAATAAAAATGTCTCATTCCTTTCAAGTGGCGAACGTCACGAGAACAGTGTATTTGGCAAACTGTTCGTGACGCAGGACTTGATGAATGACACGAATTAAACTGCTCAAGGGAGACATTTGATTTTTTTTTTACACGGCCATATACGTCAGGTGAACTCCATAAAATGAGCAATGTATGAACATTATAGACACAGACCAGGAACGGAGACGGGACCCATTTGCATTCGTTTCACTCCGTTTTTATTAAGAAGGAGAACAGGACTTCCACGATCCGATGATCGTCGGTCACGGGTGGCAGATGGCAGGAACGCGGAAGTGGCACTTACGTGTCGAGCAAAAACATAAACGGGTCCAGAAAAGAGGTCGGCAACGGGTATCAGGCAGGAAACGGGGCAGGATAGAGTCAGGAGTCACAAAAGTTTGCCTAGCGTGTAGCGTAGGTTCACAAACGATCCGACGAGTGTTGTCAGGAAGGCGGGGGTTTAAAAAAGAGGAAGCAGCCAATCAACGTCCACGGCTGTTGGCCAATGAAGCAGACTCCGGTGCCCCGCATCAGTAATCAGGACAAATATTATACATATAAGAGAGAGTGTCAAGATTCAGATTCAGATATACTTTTTTGTCATTCTTGTACACATGTATACAGAACGAAATGTCGATACATCTGACTTGCACAGTTTCCTTGAATGTACAGATATAAATATGTAGTGTTGAGTTGGAGTATTGAAATACTAAATAATATACTAAATAATTATAGCTATGAGTACTATACAGTAGTGCAAAAAGTGTAAGAGGAGAGGCTGAACAGATATGCAAAATGGGCAGTCAGGTAAACAAGTCGGTAAGGTAGAGTGTTCAATGCTGAAGAGTAGAAAGTACCGTATTTCTAACATAAGCTTGTCACAAGGTTACAGAAAAAACTGTAGAAAGGAAGTTGTTTCATGCCTATGCTTACTTTGCACAATGTTGCCTATTTTTGCACCTAACGCATATTGCACTAATACCGTCCCAAAACTGTATGTAAACACCCTACATGCCCACACTTTCTTGTGTAAATTATCCTTTTTTTTTTTTTTTTTATCCTCACTGTAAAATGTGAACCTGGAGTGCCACGTCCAATTTCGTTGTCACAATATGTTCAACCCATTTTGTAACAATGATAATAAAGGTATATTCTATTCTATTCGATTCACAAATCTGTTTTTTTCTCCCCCGCTAGTGGATTGCGAGTGGTCTGCTTGGTCCCGGTGGAGTCCGTGCTCAGCGAGCTGCGGTACAGGACAACAAAGCTCCACCAGAACTGTTTTACGGCCGAGCCAGTATGACGGGGTCCCGTGCGAGGGCGCCGACCACCGGAGCCTCCCATGCGTGGCCCCTGATTGTGGTAAGTCAGAGGAAGAAGTTTCACGGTACTCTTTGACGAGTTTTAATGAGCGTATTATATTTGAGAAGTCCAACCTTTACAGCAGGGGTCGCCCACCGAAATTATCGCATGCCCGCAGGCCTGTTCTAAAAATAGACCTAATCACGAAGTATCAATGTCTAAAATGTGATTATATTGTGTTGCGATTTTAAGAAAAATGGCATTTACAGTGATGTCAATTAAAAACAAAATGTATAAAAAATATACCAAAAAAAAAAACATCAAAGTAGCAAGGTTCAATCATCTGAGTGTCAGGACCAGAACGGAAACAGGACCCACCCGTGTCACGTTGACCACATGGGCGGGGTCAATTGGGCGCCATGGCAACTGTGAAAACCTTTGCCTAAACGACCTAACCTTGACCCGGAAAGCCTATCTGATTACGAATTGGTTCCGGGAGTAGCTCTGTAACCTGAAACATTTGTAAGTAGAGACGTCTTTTGAATGTAAATGCGCTAATCCGTTCAAGTCCCGAAAAGTATTGTCTTTTTTAGACAAATAATACAATGAGATTACCGCACAATAAACATAAAGCGAGAGGCATATAAGCTAAAAAACAAAATTCTCAGGACCAAAACGGAAACAGGACCCAATCTCTTTTTAAACCCCCGTCTTACTGTCACCTGTTCTCGGTCCGTCTGAGAACCTCAGCTCACGTTAGGCAAGCCCTTTCGACACTGAATCTATCCTGTCCCGATTCCTGTTTGATTCCCGGCTCCGACCCCTTTTCTGAACTCGATTGCGTTTTTGCTCCCCCGTCACGACACTGCCTTCGCTCGCCACGGAAATACCACTTCCGCGTCCGAGTAACCTGCTCCTCACGATCAACGATCTACGGAGCCTGTATTCTACCCTTCCCCTTCTTCCTATTAAAACTCAGAGAAATGCATGCAAGTGGGTCCTGTCTTTGTTCTGGTCCTGACAGAAAATTGAATTTTTTGGTACTTAGTATAAGGCTTCAAGCTATTGTTTCCCCTGTTTTCCAGCTAAGATGCCCATGCTATCCTCCTCTGCAGGCATTTGTTTGCAAAAAACAATTAGGCCGTAATTAAAAACCTTCTATTTCTGTGTGTTCCAATTTAGATGACTCAATGTTAGTAGCACTTGCAGATTTTATTTCAGTTTGGGTGTTACCTTTTGAAAGATAGATAGATAGATAGATGGATAGATGGATAGATAGATAGATAGATGGATGGATACTTTATTCATCCACGTAGGGAAATTCACACTTCCAGCAGTATCCTTGTGTTGAAAAATAAATTAAAATAAAGATATAGCATACAAAAATACCCAATGTAACGTGTTTATACAGATTATTTAAATAGTGCTACATAAAATACACACTGTAATAAAAACGAGGTAATATGCAATGTGGGGGTGGGGTTTAATGTGGGCTCTTACTCCCCCGGGTGGAGTTCAAAAGCCTCATGGCATGAGGAAGAAATGATCTCCTCAGTCTAAAGGGTTCAAAATGATGTTATAATGTGGTGCAGGGGCTGGCATCCCTACTTTCTGGCAACAAACCAAACTCACAAGTCCTTAATGATCTCTCTTCAACCGAGCCATCAATTCCGATTCCGCGTCCCTTTATCCGTCCTATTATCTTCTTCGGGCCTTATCTCCCCCTTTCTAATTTCCTTTTCGGGAAACCCTGTCCATCACTGACCGACTCCCCCTCCGCAGCCTGTCCCGACGGAGAAAGATGGAAGAAGAGGCGGAGTCTATCGGAGCAAATCCCGTGGTGCGAAAGGAGCTGTGAGGAAATCTACTCCCCGGCCCCCGTCAACTGCAGCCACTCTTGGGAGGGCTGCGTTTGCCAGGAGGGGCTTTACCGAAACCGGATGGGTGTGTGCGTCATCGCGGCCCTTTGCCCCTGCCACGAGAGGGGTGCTGTGCGAGAGGTAAACCCGATCAACCCCGGCCCCTCAGGACTGCGCTCCTAGCTCAGGTCGCTCGTGTAACGGGCACATTTTCCTCATATGAAGAAAGTTCAAAGTCATTGATTCGCTTCTGTCCTCCCAAAATGCATCCGAGGCTAGCTTCAAACTATATAGCACGGGTGTCAAACTCATTTGAACTCGGGGGCCACACCTTAGAACAAACATTCTTTCGGGGACCAGACTAGTAGAAAAAGAGATAAAGAAATAAGAGAAAGAGGGAGGGAAAATGAGAGAGGGCGGGACAAAGAAAGAAAAAGACAGAGGGAGAGAGCGTGAGAAACAAAAGATAAAAAAGTTGTGAGAGAGGGGGAAAAGAAAGGGAGAGGAAGAAAGAAACCCAAAGAGAAATAGAAAGACAGAGGGAGAGAAAAGAAAGCGCGAAGGGTAGGAAGAGAAAAAAAGAAAAGGAAAAAAGGAAGTTAGAGCAAAAGAAGTTAAAAAGACACAGAGAGAGAAAGAGACAAAGAGCAACAAAGGAAGAGAAAAAGAGAGGCACAGAGAGTGAAAGAGACAGAGAGTGGGAGAAAAGGGGTGGAAGAGAGAGAGAAAGAGACAGAGAGAGAGAGACAGGGAGAGAGAGAGAGAGAAACAGGGAGAGAGAGAGAGAGAAATACAAGTACAGTGTCTTTGTGAGAGGCACCTGGCTTTGGCTACATCAAGTTGGCATATTTCAACCTGCAGCTTGTTTTTCTCTTGCGCTTCTCTGAGTGTTGTCTCGCGGGCCGGATTCAATCCCTTAGCGGGCCTGATCTGGCCCGCGGGCCGCCTGTTTGACATAGAGCTTAATGACAAAATCTGATTAAATGCTGAAATCCGATGTTTTTGTGAGACGGTTCACTTTTCCGACTAAATCCGACGTGTATGAGACTTGATCTTCCTGTGTACGGCATGCAAAGAACAGGACACATGAGGTCACTTGCAGTACGCTCAAGTTTGCGGAAGTAGTCATGGATGCTAACAACAGAGCATTCTCCCCCAACAAAAAAACACCAAATATGAAATAAATCCAATACCCCGCTTTACCCTCATCGAACGCTCTCAGTTTGGTGTGATTTAATTCTAAATATGATTAACTACTACTAAAGGTTACCAGTGCTTAAAAAATGAACTCGAGCGACATGTGTGAGATGCGATGTTGTCTCTCCTGTGGGTTACAAACTAAGTACGTGTTCATCTTCCATGAATGTGTGAAATCATGACGCTGTGTTTTTGTCCGCCGTGGTTGTTGAATTCTCTGCTTCCTCCCGCTCAGTTGAAGGCAGAATAGTGACGTCCGCCGCCGATCCATTACCTGCAGGTCACACGAATGCGCCTCGACCATATTCTAGAAGCCGCATTCCTCGAGATCAGATATAATTCAGATTTAGGACTACATATGAAAGTGGCCTAAGTATAGTGTGAACGAATCGGATATGTTCCATTCAGACAGACTTAAACCGTTTCTGGGCAGTTCACGTCTTTGCAATCGATCCGATTTTCCTGCAGTGTGAACCTAGCCCAAGTGAAACCCCAAATAGCTATAAAATGTAGGTGAAAAATAAAACTACGGTTCCATGATTCCCGTACGACCGCCAGATCATCTTGTTGCTAATATTGCTGTGGTATCCTACAGTCTGTCTTGCTGTGAGTAAATAGGTGCTGCATTGTGTTTGTTTATCATTGCCCAATAAGGAAAATTTGCAATCATCAATAAAGGGAGCAATTGGCGGAGGTTGGCAGGGACGAGATCGAGAGACTCTAGATGGTACATTTGCACATACTGTTGTCTGGCGGGGGTACCCAAACGCAGGGAAGCAGGAACTGTGGCAGGGTGCACAAAACATGGTATTTAATAACAAAATTATCAACATAGTAACAAACAAATGGTCAGTGAACAATTCAAAAACTACCCAAAGCAGGAAACAAAAAAAACAGGAAAACTATGTGGTGGTGATTATGAGGATGACTGGACCAAGGAACCTCTCGGGGCTTTTACTGTCCATCGTCGCCCCCTGGCAAACAATGTTGAGCTAAAACATAATATTATACACTTTAAAGTAATGAAAGTTACCGTTACTTCAAATGAACGTACCCACAAACGCATTTTACAGCATGATTATTATTACGTTTGCCTTTAGTAGTTTGCATGCGCAAACTGGACGAGCTAATGCTAGCACCAAGCGGTCATGAGCGGTAAGCAGTCTCCAGTGGTAGTCTCTGGGACTGCTCGTGAACTGGATTTTCCTTCATATGGCGAGCAAGATTTTCGGCGCAAATAGAACTCGTATACCATGTTCTGGTCTTTGGAGAAGAACCACTGTTCTCCAAAAAAGCGTCGGTTCCAAGATGAGTGACATGCCCCGGGGGCCGCACGACTCCGCCATGCCTCTTCTGCCTGTGGCCCATCAATTATGCATGCTGCTCTGTAGAAAGCCGGCACGCTGACCGCAACCAGCCAAGCCTGCCAGGAATAATTCCGAAAGAAAAGGATATTACGGGCTGATGAGAGTTAATCACACTCTGACAAGAGGTCAGATCTCCTTTCTTTGATATCTCTCTCCATCAATTTTCTTTTTTCTTAAGCGCCTTTCCTTGCTTTCTCTGACTCGCCTTGTCAGTATAGGATGACAAATGCGCCTCCGAAGACCCTCAACAGCTTCTCTAATCAACCGCCTGACGAGCGTTACGAGCACGAGCTGGAAAATCGCCTCGCCGAGTGTACAAACTAAACAGTGGCGGTGATTGCTGTGGCCGACACACCGAATTTCGCGCACTAGAACGTGCACTGGTTTATAGGGCGCACCCACAAAAAATTGTCTTTTGTCATTTATTTTTTTTACATATGGCGCACAGGACTAAAAAGCACATCGAGTTTATGTAACAGCCACGTGTTGTTTTGTGTCAGGACCAGAACGGAAACAGGACCCACTCGCGTAGCGTTTACCACAAGTTTTATTGAAGGAACAAGGAAGGGGTGCGCCCAAGATCCGGTGTTCGCTCTCGTACTCGGCCTGTGATCTGAACACGGAAGTGGATCTTCCGTAGCGAGCGATGGCGGTGTCAGAGACGGAAAAACAAGTCGGTAGCCAAGACTGGGAGAGCAAAACGTGGTCGGAAGCGCTCACCACGGAAGATTCACTATTGGTTCAGAGTGACCTGCTTCCCGCGTCCAGCAATCACCAGATCGTGGGCGCAACCCTTTCTCTTTCTTCCAATAAAACTTGTGAGAAATGCAACGCAAGTGGGTCCTGACTCTGTTCTGGTCCTGACAGAATCCTGCTGCATGCAACGTGCTGCGATTTGGGCTAGCGATTTTCGATTGATCAATCATTGCTCAAATACGTAAATACGCTGTAGTGAGACACTTCGGTATGCATTTCCGATATCATACACTGTATTCTGCGGTATATTAGGCTCACCTGGCTATAAGGCTCACATTTACATTTCTGGCCAGTTCTTAGGTGCGTCTTAAAGTCTGGAAATAAGAAGTAGTCCGTGCTGTTCTAATTACAATACCAAAGTGAGGATCTTGTCAGTGGGTGGCGCTTGGCTGCACTTGTACAGTCTCAGTCATTGATCTGAAGCTATCCGAGCCGGCTGCTCTTCATGAAAAATTCAGTGACCGGGGACAGAAATTGGAGTAAAAATGTCAATTTATTTTCCTCAGGCGGGATCAGAATGGGAGGAGGAATGCTTGACATGCCGTTGCGTCAACGGGAAGAAACTGTGCCAGCCGAGATGCCCGCCGCTCATCTGCAATGAGGTGAGGCCTGCTCGATGGCATTTTTGTCCGGGTACTGACATTCTTTTTTGTCATTTTTCTTCAATTTGATGTGAATCGAATGACTGACATTGTCATTTTACACTTCAGCCACGAGTAAGTTAATGGGAAGCTCTAAGATAAACAGTAGTGGATGTAATGGTAATGGAAGCAGCATTCATAGTTGGACGCTCATTGTATTTCACTGTGTGATGTTTCATAATTTATAACATTTAGAAAATAAGAATAATGCCAGAGCCTGTGTCCCATATCAACAAATATACGTTTTTGAACTTGTCTCCCAACTGCAGTCATTTTTGTCCTAAATAATAGTTTCAATACAAGGTGCAAGCAAAGTCTTTCTGTAAAAATGTCACAAATGACTGCAAACAAGGACATTGAGGTATTTACCTTCAGTGCTGACAGCTCTGGCTGAGGAAAAGGAGTGCCAGCGCGCTGTGTGCATAGCTCTGCCCATTCCTACCCCTCACCAAATCGAATTGCTCTGAGTGCTTTGTTTTTGGGTGCTTACAATTTGTTCCTTTTTTTAATAACTTTTTATTTCTCACACACATTTTGACAGAGGTTTGATTCCTCCATCATACAGCAACACAAACACAAAATATATACAATTGACATCCCCATAAATAACAAAATAAACAACACCAAAAAATGTTAATACAATAAATAAAATAAAAAGTGAGGTGTTTAGACGTCAAGTAAAAATTCTATGATAAGCTTCCATCTTTTCTCGAATTGATCTAGTTTCAGTTGAAGTCTTGCAGTTCCGTGGGTTTTTATTGTAAAGTGTCTCAACAGTGATCATACATTGTTTAATGAGTTTCCTTACAAAGGATTTCTTTGCAATTTAATGAAGAAACATTGTTTTAAAAAAAAAGGGCTAAAAATATCACAGACAAACCCGCTCTGGTGCCTTGTCATTATGGCGTTGTCATATGAAGCAAGAGGACAGCTCTATTTAGAAAACTGGCTTTTGGGGTGATTCCGGCAGAAAATCTGTTGGAGTCTGTAAGAGACCTGGGAATGTGGCGCAGGTTCACCTTCCAAGAGGACAACGACCCAAAACATAAACCAAAAGTCTACAACAGTATGGTTTTTTTGACAGGCCTATACTTTTGCGAGGAACTGTAACTTAGTTTTTCTT
This sequence comes from Urocampus carinirostris, assembly GCF_059441175.1. NCBI lineage: Eukaryota > Metazoa > Chordata > Actinopteri > Syngnathiformes > Syngnathidae > Urocampus > Urocampus carinirostris. The sequence goes on from NC_142366.1 coordinate 24,357,878, forward strand.
CCGCACTGTTGATAACAGCATAAAAGTTTCCAGCGTTTTAGAATTGTATCTTTTAGTTTATTTATCTGCATCGAAGAGGACAGTTATACCGTCTCATGCAAGGTTATTTACGGCATCGTACCCGGAGGACAAGTCATAACGTGGTTTTTTTCAATGACCCGAGCGGACCTTCATCTTTCACGGATTTGGCAGGCCCGTAGGCTGCAAACGCAAACAATAGACACAACACAAAGTAAACCTGACTCAGCGTCTTTGCTCTCACTCCGTCCTAAGTGATTTCATTTCCCGTTTTGTACATTTCCATTCACAATATGGAGACTGGAAGAAATTGCTTGTCCTTGCTTGTTTTGGGACCCAAAAACACAGTTGGCTCGCGTTTGGCTAAAATCCTGCATTGTGAAAAATGCATTCGGCTATTACAGCCCAAGCGGTTTGCTTTAACTGGAGCTGTATACATTTTTATAAACAAGCCCTGCGCATTGTGCACATTGTGCTCGAAAATTACTAGACAGCTCTTTTGTTGAATATATTGTGGATATTGTATGCCCTTACATGGCACCATGAATAGGATCGATTAGTGATAGTCGACGCCCTTAATATCACAAGAAGTATCAAAGGGCTGGACAGACTATCATGACAGCATCCCCTGATTTAAAACCGACATGAGGGCAAGGAAAAAATCCAAACCTAAGGACGATCATCCCCCTTCCAGAATGACCAGGCCAAAAGGGATATTGCACTACACAGCCATGTATAGGTCGTTCATTAGAGCATTTCTGCAGCACCGTGGCCCCAAAGGAGAATGCTCTCGAACCTGCGTATCATACTGCGGCGTGGAAAATGATGCCATTTGTGTGCCTTTGCGGTCTAGCGAAAGCTGTCTTTCATTTGGATTTACGTTTACCGGAGTAACAGCGCAGAACGGTGGTGTCCCGGGGTATTTTTTTCAATGGAAGTGTCAGGACCAGAACAGAAACAGGACCCAATTGCGTAACGTTTTCCACAAGTCTTTATTGAAAGAAAGAGAAAGGGCTGCGCCCACGATCCGGCGTTCGCTAGACGCGGGAAGCGAGTCACTCTCAAACTCGGACTGTGATCCGAACACGGAAGTGGATCTTCCGTAGCGAGCGATGGCGGTGTCAGGGACGGGAAAAACGGGTCCGTAGCCGGGAATGGGAGAGCAAGACGTGGTCGGGGTCGTAAACGAGTCGTAAGCCAGAACGGGAGAGCAGACGTGGTCGGGATCAAGACAGGTCGTAGCCAGAGACGAACGGGAGAAAAAACGGGACAGGCGGGAGTCAGGGTCGAAAAAGGCTTGCCTTGTATCCACAGAGGTTCGCAGACAGACTGACAACAGGGGAGTAACAGGACTGGGTTTAAATGGGGACAGGGAGCCAATCAAAGCCCGCAGCGGTTGGCGACAAAAGAGCGGGCACAGGTGATTCATATTGGTAATCATGACTGAAGAAATGTGCCTTGCCTCAAAATAGGTTGAAAAACACTCTTCTCGTGAATCCAAATCGTGTTTAGATATTATTCCTCACAGAAATAAATACTACTCCTTTTTTACGACCCCATGAATCATTTATCTCGACCCTCGTCTTTATTACACGGCCGAGTGATAGTGTGCGCTGTGGATGTGCCCGAGGGCAAGTTTTATCCTCCCAAAATGCTCAAAGAAACAGCGGAAGGACCAGAATAATCAGATACCTGCTGAAATGCAAATGAAATCATTCATTTTTAATATCTTGTGAGAGAAGAGGCTCAGTTCACTAATGTGTTTTCTCCTTCTCTGTGCGTAAAGACGGGGAAACCACCTCTGTCCTCGGACCAGGTCAGTCGGTCCTCCGAGTGCTACCCTGAGGTGGTACGGTTCCCAAAATGGTCTCAGGCGCTCACAAAAGCCTCATTTTATTTTTAAGTTCTTGGCTCCCGACAGAAAGTGGGAAATGTTTTCCAAAAGTTAGCGGATAACCCCGATCGATACGTGATCGCCCGATCCGCCCACCATCTTGCACTTGTTCGACATTACACGATGCTCGCTGCACATCTCTGACTTTTAGTTCTAAAAAGACAAAAAAAAAAACATTCTAACCCTAACCCTAAAAATATTTCTATTTCTTTCTTTTGAACAGTTTTAAAAATAATTACCGAATCTTCTGGAGCGGGTTATAAAAGCGTACCCTCAAAAAGTAGTCCTGTGTAAAATATTTTTTCTTAATACGAGGCGCATGAAATTAAAACGATTGTCAGAGCGAAGGTTGCGTTCTGAAAAAACATCCCAAAAAAAGATAAGAAAAAAATTGATCGAACATAAATGACTAAAAAGAATTTATGCATACATCGTAACTGATTGTAGAAGCATTTCAGTGAAATCCTACATATATACATTTCCAAATAAATGTATAAATATGCAATTTTTTGCCTAGTAGCTTAGTAGGCAGCGCGCTTGTCTTGGGAACGAGAGGTTGCGGGTTCGATTCCTGGCTCCTCCAGGGTAAATGTCAAAGTGTCCTTGGGCAAGACACTCAACCTCTGATTGCCTCAATAAGCAGGTAGGAGCCTTTCATGGCTGACACCACTATCGGTTTGTGAGCGTTAGTGTGAATGCATAAGTGTGAAGCACATTGTAAAGTGCTTTGCAAGGCCTTAAGTGACTTTAAAAACGAAATTTTTAAATGCAGACCAATTCCCATTACCATATCCCCTGGTCCATAAAGCACATTTTTTCATTACTGGCAATATTTTCTGTTGTTTTTTTTTCATAGATGCGCTTTATAGTCCAAAAATACGGTAATGACTGTATTTTCTAGCTTTGGTGTTTAAGTGCAATTGTTGGTGTAGAAAAGTAAAATGCTAGCTTTCCACACAGAAAAAGACGCTTGTTTCTGGCTTTGGAAAAAAAAGCCGGTTTTGTTCGAAAATAGAGGAAAAAGCTAGCTTTTTGTGTAGAAGAAGACAAAGCTAATTTTTGTCGTACAAGTAAAAGCTAGTTTTCGAGGAAAAAGAAAACGTACGTTTCCATCTCTGTTCAAGATAATGCTAATTTTTGGCATAAAATACCACAACCCTAGCTTTCAGTGGATAAGAAAACAACTTTAGATTTCAACAATGAAGAAGAAACAGGTTTTCGGCTAGGTAAAGCAATTGTTTAGCTCAGTAGGTGACAACAATTTGAGTTTTTATGTGGAACTAGACAAAGCTAAGAATAAAACACTGGAGCAGGCATGACAATCATTTATTTTGGCCTTCAAGCCATTTCTGATTCTGTCAAAAAAAACGAGTTTCAAGGTTATTTCTATCAAAGTTATGATTTTTTTTTAGATTATTATAAATCAAATGCTCTCTTCGGCAACTAAAGAGCAGTGTTGAGTTTGTATAGACTGGTGAGTTGGTTCAAGTGTTAATCTGCGTTCACCCAACTGTTGAAATAAACCAGTTTATACATACAATGCCAAACATGAAAATCGCTTTTCCCTTTGTTCCCTTGTCATCCATGACTATGATATGTAGGATAGGTTAACTAAATGATAAAGCATACTACTGAAAAACAAAGCAAAACATGAGGAGTTGACATGTTCTGTTCTGTTCTGACCCGCTTCAGAACAGAAATTCTGGATCTTGCCCTGAGCCTAATTGAGTTTGATATCCTTGCACAAGAGTCTCTAAACTTCTGCCAATATTTTAATGTGTAAGTCGCTTCAAGTATACATCTCAGGAAAGACAACCTATGAGAAAAGAGCTTCAAATTCATAATCCGGAAAATTGTTGAATCTACTTTTTATTATATCTTTTTATTTCCCATTATTGTGTTTGCATGATAGAGAAGTTATTGTCCGTCTGGATCCATTTGAGGGTCACTTTTCTGCTTCTGCGTGAAAAGGAGCAGTCATAAACCACAAGGGCGCTTAAAGGGTCATCTTGCAGGGGACATGGCTCAGAGAAACTGTCAATTATGGATGAGTTCTGTACAGGCGGGAGAAGCGGAAGGGAAATAATTCCTTATGAAATATGGATCCGTTTTTTTGTACCCTATTTGACGGTTACAATATTTGCTCCTTTCTGAATTTAATAATCAGAACTTGCAGAATACTGTATATAAAGTGCTTAGCATAAGTATTGTCCCGCCAACAACTTTTTGTCGTATATTGCCACATTTCGGGCTTAAAACTAAAAAATTGAAAATATTTTCTAAGAATCAACTACACACATTTGAGAAAAGCGACCAAATGTATTCAATATTTTATATTACGTTTATAGAGAAAATAACTGAACGTGTTGCGAAAATATTTTTGATTATCTCTGCTCAGCCAACTGACTCCAGAGGTTCCTTGACCACTTCTGATTGATCCAATATTGATCTAAATGACTAACAATGAGAAACAGAGTGCACCCGTGTGCTTTCGAGCCTCTGTTTTATGTGATGGGCTCTGGACACTGAATAACAGACAGAATTATGAAGACCAAAGAACACACCAAGGTGGTCAGGGATAAAGTTGTGGAAATGTTCAAAGCAGGAATGAAGGAAGGTTTCGCAATATTTACACATCTCCCAGAGCACCGTGCGAGCAATAATATCCTCACGAAAAGAGCATAAAACCACTGCAAACCTACTACAACCTGGCCGTCTCACTAAACTTTCAGCCCAAGGAAGGATAAAACAGATCAGAGCTGCAACCAAGAAGCCAATGATCACACAGGATGACATGCAGGCATACATAGCTGAGGTAGGGCAATCCGTGCATAACTATTTGTCACAATCAGTGGAAATCTGCTCTTAATGGAAGAGTGGAAAGAAGAAAGCCCTTTCTGACAGAGCACCATAAAAATGCCCATTTGGCATTTTCAAGAAGCCACATGGGAAACACGGATAAGACGAGGAAATGTGCTCTGGTCAGATAAGACCAGTATTGAACTTTTTGGGCTGAATGCAAAGCGTTACGTTTGGCGTTAGAGTAACGCTGCCCTGAAAACACCATCCCCACTGTCAAACATGGAGGTGGTAGCATCATGCCCTGGGGTTGCTTTTCTTCAGCAGGGATTAATGTAAGTTTAATGGGTGATTCTGGCTGAACAATTGTTGGATTCTCCAAGAGACATGAGAATGGGGCGCTGGTTCACCTTCTAACAGGACAACGACTGTAAACATAAAACAAAATTGACAGTGGAACCTAACAATATAAAGGAGTTGAACTGGCCAGATCTCAATCTTATAGAACATTTGTGAAAGATCTAGAAAATGCTATGCACAAACAATCATTTTAGATTATTTTGCAAAATTCTGGATATTTTTAAGTTACGCTCTCTGAAATGTTTAACCGCTATACTTATCAGATATCGATAGGAAGTATTCACTGTATTGTCGGCCTCTTGTGGCTCTTTTTGGATGAGCATCAAGAAACTGCAAATATAATTATTTCCCGATCGCTAGAAAAAAGAAAATGAACAAGATGGGTCAATGACTGAATCTTTTTTAGACAAGCGAGATGAACGTTTTGTCTTTGACTCAAGCGAGCTTCATGAAGGGCGGACTAAAAATACAATCTGCTGACAGGTACAAATTTCAAGGTGAGCTTCAAAGGTAGACAGTCGCTTACTTTTTTAAAATCGCTCACCTTCCTAGACATAAAAAGTTATCGAGTTCTTTCGAACAAAATGTGTTCAAAGGGACACTGTGTATTAGTTTACACCTCACAGTGGTAAAAATGTCACTAAAAATCAAAATTAGTTTAAAACAGAAAAGTGAAAATATACAAACTATCAAATTCATTCAACACTCAGGTTGAGAAATTTGCATTTATTTTGCATAGCGTCACCTAGAGGAGCTGACATTGTTTGTTTGCTTATAGGGTCCCCGAAAACGACAAAAAACCTCAAAAATGGCCTTGGCAAAAAAAAATTCGTGGCACTAAGTTATTACGGTATAACTTAGGCCAATCCTGGAGATCTATTCCTTTTTCACTTATGAAGAAATCTACTTTTGCAGACATGTTATATATATATTTTTTTTTTTTCAAATAGATTATTTTTATCAAACTGGTTTTGAAATGCTTACACTTAAAGCAAAATAATATATAAAGTCCCTGCTTTAAGCACTAAATTAGATATTAAAATTTGTAGTAATACTGTAGTTTTATTTTCTTAGTATTTTTGTATTATTTCTGCAGTCAGATCTTTTTAATTGTTTTTTGTAGTTGGACTGCAGTTTCATTTTTGGAAAAATTGAGACAAAGAAACCCTCAATATGTGTTTCATAACTAAATTTTACCTCCCTGAAACATAATTTATGAGCCTCAGAAAAGACCCCCCCAGCCCTCTAGCAAGTTTTTATGCCATTCATTTACTAGTCCAGGCTCTGTGTGTGTCATTTGCCCCCCAAGCTAAAATGAGTTTTTACCCTTGCAATAAGGAATTAATTACTAGCAGTGTTATTATCATTTTTCCCACGAACTCTGACTTAAAAAAAAAAAAAGAAGTGATAATTTAACTGAAGACTCGCGAACATTACCTCGTTCATTGCCATAACATTTTAATACATTTAGAGAAATATTGTCCCTGAGTGCCGAAACATACCAAAAAGTTAAAAAAAAAAATATTCGTAAGGCTTTTGCGGGTCTCTTCCGATAGTATCAAGCCTCTGGGAATTGATGATAAATCACCACTAGATGGCAGGGGTGAGTTTGGTCAGACTTTTGTCTAACTGGCTACAAAACTTTATTCTTTCTAAAAAAAAAAAAGACAACAAAGTGCCCTAAATGTCAGGACAGAGAGGGATGACGTTTCGTGCTTGCCCGCAATTGTCACGACGACCCGACTCATCGGATCAGGTCACCAGAAACGTTGGGGGCTGAAAAGTTTTCGCAAGGTTCATGCATCCTTCATGCATAAGTTCAGTGTTCTTGGAATAAAATATCATTTGGAAAGCATAGCGCCCAGGTGTTTATGGAAAGTGTTAGGTCTCTGAATAAAACAGACAATAAAAGACAAGAAAAATTCATTTCAGCTCATGAGGAGACGCAATCAGTTCAAGTCCTGACTCTCATCTGACCAGAACTTCATCATCTGCACTTTTTATTCCAGTTCAGTCACAGCATTGTTAGTGGAAGGAGTAGGGACAACACACCATTGTAAACAGTGTACGCTTTTCCTACCCAAAAATGATAAGACTCTTGGAAGCAAGGAAAATATTTTACTCAACTGTAAGGACACTGGAATGCTCACTATTTATATTATAAATTCACAATTATCCTATCAGAAAGCATTCTTTAGATGTAGTAGGTATCAAAACTATATATATTTATATATAAAAAGTACTGATGTGACAGTTCCACTTGAAATTCACCCTTTGACCATTTTTTCTCAGCTTTCTTGGAAACAAGTATTTTCAATTAACTAAGCAACTGTTGTTTACGACACAATGGTAAAACCTAGAAGCATACCATGCTTTCTGAATGAAAGTTGAGGGTTCAAGCTTTCTTTGATATGTCCTATGCCTATATCGCAATAGTGCAAGATTTTCTGTAGGCCTACAAAATGAGTCAAAATCGGCCGGCATTTCCCATTTGAGATGAACGTCTAACAGTGAAAGAGTTAAATATTGTTTTTAATGACCTTAGAAGTTCTATGCCTCCGTCCTGCTCGTGCACTCTTACCCTTTCATTGCGTCGATTCTCGAAACACGTCGGGGAAGTCCGAGCGGGCAAAGGCGACGTCTCGACATTCGATAGAAAGATGCAGACGAGCGAAGAAGATTCAGAATTGAGGCAGGTGTAGCGCTATTCTCCAATCACGGGAGAGTCGGCCTTTCTTTTTGGCAAAAAATCTCCAACTCAGCAGTGTGGCTTACTCCATCTCTGCACGTAGGCAAAATATATGATTATCCTTTTTATTAAAGAAAAGAAAAACTCAATGGTCAGTGAAATAACTTCCAGGGGCCTGACAGCTTTTATGGATGTTTCCCTGCACTGGTGATGATCACCTTTTTTCTTTCTTGCAGAAGAAGTTTCCTATTTCCCCTGACCGACAGAAATGTTACTGGCGCTTATTTAATGCTGTACATTCCATTCAGATTATATCGTGGAAACTGATTGATTTTTCTTATTTTACTTAATTTTCTAATTTGTCTTTCTTGTTCAATAATTTTGCTCATTGTAAGAATGATTTTACTATACCATGGGTTTTTTTCTTGTCCAATAAATCTTTTCCTTATTTTTGCTGTCAAATAAACCAGTATTATCTGTCATCATAACAGGAAATTTCTGTTGGCAAATACATTTTAGTAGCATACAAGCGTCATGGCCTGGCATTGCCGGCATGGCGTTGCCGGGCATTCTACTTGAGCGAGGTTTTTAGGGCTGCGGTTTGTTGTAAAAGCACCAGGGAGCCACTAGGGAGTGCCAAAGAGCAAAATGACCGCTTGCAGCTCCAGAGCCGCTTGTACACGAAAGCAGATGTTTATTGATTTTGTTGGGTATTTATTGGCGCTGCCTTGAAACAAAAGCTAGCTAAAGACACTCCTATAGGCCTAAATTACGACTGTGTACATTTTCACAAAAATCGGTTCAGCTGTTTCGAAGTCTTTTAGCCACATACGAACATAAGTTGTTCTTTTAGAAATGCGTTTCAAACTGGGTGCCCTTTGCGCTAATTATCAATAAAAGTAGCTCTCGGCTTGAAAAAGGTTGAATAGATAAAAGGACTAGATAGATAAATATTTTTTGTTGTATCATTTATTTTCCCGTTTTGTTTTTTTGCCAGTAGGATTATCTTCTAAAATAAAAAAACATTTTTACTTGGAAACTTAAACCTCAGTTCTGTTGGCAAATCATTTATCATATGTTAAAAATTAGTTTTTCATATTTATGTTCTTTTAAATACATGTTTTCCTTATTTTTGCAGTAAACAACATTGTCTGTCATCATACCATGCAAGTTAGTTGTATTTAATGTTTTTTAAGTCGTGTCTTATTTTTCCCTTTCTTTCCCAGGTAACCGTATCTAAAAGAACAAAAACATTTTTATTCAGAAGAATATACCTTAATTCTGAGTATATTATTCTTATTTTTAACTTTTGATTATTTTACGTTTTTACTTGTTATATTGTGATTTATTTAAAGTAAATTGAGCAAAATGATTGTGAAGAGAAGGAAACCATTATTATTATTTTAAATTCTGATGACATTCTTTCTCAATTTTACAAATGAACAATTGCTGTGTGTTTATTTACTTTATTTAAAGAGACTTTGTGCATTTTTTATGTGTGAAAAGCAACAATATTTGAATAATATGCATAGAGTACACAAACTATCGTATAAACATTCAGTTTTTGAACGACTCACAGTGTATTTTACAATGCTTGAAACTCACCTGGAGAAAGCTGACTAGTGTCACATCTCTGAGCCATATGTACCCATGAAAGGAGCCATATATGACTCACGAGCCGTAGCTTCCTGGCCCCTCATCTGATCAAACTGTATCTCCTTCCTCAGGGAGAAGTTAAAGTTGAAGAACCGGGCAGCTGCTGCCCCGTCTGCAGAAACCCTTTCCCAGGTAAATGAGAATCTGGACAAAAAGCTAACCTGATGCTTCCCGAGGAGCCTTTGTGCTTTCTTAAATGGAAGCTCGACATTAGGCGGACTGCCGCGGCCGCCAATTAGCAAGCCATCGCATTATATAACCCGCACTCGGCCCTAAATCCCTTTTCCTCACAACTGTGACATTTTTGCTCCCAGGAATCAAACTATCTTCCCTTTCTCATGCAAATTGAAGCGGATTTTCGCAATTATTTCCCCCTATGCTCTCCCGTTCCTTTAACTCTCATCCTTTGTACCCATCAGACGAGCCCACGCCGGAGTGCCGGCGCTTCGTGCAGGTCAAGAACATCACAAAGGGGACTTGTCGGCTGGACAACGTGGAGATCAGCTTCTGTAGGGGGCGCTGTCTTTCCAGGACCGACGTTATCTTGGAGGTATAGGTTAAGATGAGCGGGTCCGTTTTGAGTTCTCCTGGGGGTTCGGGTTGCACGGTTATTGTCTCATAAGCTTGCAGGTTGCATCTTCATACATATTGTGTCCTCGGGTGGTTTATTCCCCCTCACAGTCAGCGCCTGGCTTCTTGAGTGTGTGAGCAATATTGTAGGAAAAATGACTTTGACTCAACTCAAAATATGACACCAAGCTAAACCACCAAAGAAAGACCGTGACCACAGGGGTGAAAACTGCAAAGGTCCAGGCATTATTTCACTGCATTTTTCAACTTCTAGCTCAAATAAACACAAACTATTTAAGTATGAGCACGGCGGCGCAGTGGTTGGCGAATGTGCGGCACAGTTCTGAGGTCATGAGATCGAACCTCCCGTGTCGAGTTTGCATGTTCTCCTCCGGGCACTCTGGTTTCCTCCCACATTCCAAAAACATGCATGTCAGTTTAATTTGATTGGTCCAAATTGTCCCTAGGTGGGAATGAGCGAGTGAATTGTCTGTCCCTGTGTGCCCTGAGACCAGTTGGGGGTGTCCCCTGCCCACTGCCCGAAGATAGCTGGGATGGGCTCCTACACCCCCGCAACCCTACTGAAGATAAGTGGTGCAGATGATGGATGGATGCATATTTAAGTATGTCATTTTCTGCCATTTGATGGGATAGGGTTATCATGTTGATCGTTGGTTACAGATGTACATTTTTCTTTTCAAATATAAATGAGGAAAGCCCAGCTCACACTAAAAAGTATAACACCATCAGAAGAAATTTTCTGCAAATTCCATATTTTACCATCATTTGAACTTGAAGTTAAAAATCACTTAAAATTGTCAATATATTAATTTAGCCAGTGAAGTAATCCCTCGGTTATTGCAGTTCATGGGAACCGGAACCCCCAAGAAACATGAATTCCCACGAAGTAGCGTCGCACCTTCATAAGAGGAGCAAACTGACTGAGAGTATACAACTGTAACAAAATAACAACAAAAGATCTACAAATAAAAACACAGAACTGCAGTTAAATGAAAAAGTCTTTATAGTCATTAAAGAAAAGTACATTGAAATTGGAAGGCTTCTCCTTTCAGTGTGAGAAAGCGATTTAAAGATTTAGCTGCACGTTAGCATCGGATAACCCTGAGTTGAGCAAGGTCTCCGCAATGATTAAAATGGGACCATTCGAAATGCGGCTTTTTTACACATGTTGTAGCTCCAGGTCATCCGTTTCATAGGTGAATTGATCTGCCGTTTCGATCAGCATTGGGAGCTTAAGAGAGTGTTTAGCCTAGCTGTAGAAGTAGGCCGTACCTGCAGCTTTGCTATTACCTTCACTTCTGACGTTGCCTCAGTCGGACAGGAAAACAATCCCCGGAGCACCTGTTAGGGATCACCATGTCTTTGCGCACTTCCGACTTTCCTCGGAGTCCGATTTTATGAATGAATTTATTTTCAACGTGACGAGCCCCTAAAAGCGAGTCATCGCCATGCTTCACAGTTTGTTTTGGGTGAACACATTGACAAGTGCACCCACCCAACACACAAAGCCTTACCTAAACTGCCCCCGTGATAGTATTTGCTGCAGAACACAATGCACGATACGTCGATGTCAATGACAATAGAGACAATTCAATTCAAAATCCGCTCCATATTGAACTCCATGATGAGCCTTCGATGAACCTTGTCTCTTCGATGAACACCGATAGAGCCTTTTCCATGTTTGATAAGAAGTGTGACGTATTCAAGCTGCGTGTGTCAGTCTATCGCAGCCCATTGACACAAAAAGATTGTAGATCTGTCAGGACCACAACGGAAACAGGACCCAATTGTGTTACATTTCTCACAAGTTTTATTGTAGGAAAGAGAAAGGGCTGCACCCACGATCCGGTGTTCGCTGCACGCGGGAAGCAAGTCGCCCTCGTACTCGGATTGTGCTCCGAATGTGGTGGCGGTGTCAGGGACGGAAAAAAACGGGTTGGGAGAGCAAGGCGTGGTCAGGGTCGGAAGCGAGTCCTAAGCCAGAACGGGAGAGTAGACATAGTCGGCGGACAAAAAGATTGTAAGCCGGGACGGGAGAACAGACCTGGTCAGGAGCAAAACAGGTCGTGGACGGAAAAAAATGGGACAAGTGGGAGTCAGGGTCGAAAAAGGCTTGCCTAGTATTCACTGAGGTTTGCAGACGGACTGACAACAGGGGACTGACAGGACTGGGTTCAAATAGTGAGAGGGAGCCAATCAGAACCTGCAGCAGGTGGCGCCAAATGAGCGGGCACAGCTGAGTCGCATCAGTAATCATGACAAGATCTTAGATTGGAAAATCTCCAAATTGTACAAGGTATGTGCTAGCAGCAAGATAGCCACTTTAATTGAGTCAACAACAAAAAAACGAAACATTTTTAATTTTAATTTGTTGGATTTCGAAAAAAATGGACTTGAATTTGGCCATGGAAACGTGTACGAACCCTGATTACGGTCTAAAAAAGGTACGCCAGGTGAAAAAAACGGAGCGTTTAGCGGCTAAACTTTAGCAAATGAGTCCAAATTTGCAAAAGAGGCTGGCTCAGTTTGAGCCCACGCATCCGTTTCACCAGTGAGCTAAATATAAACGTGTTGATTAGCACACGTGAAGGAGAATGTCCGAGGTCACGTGTTGAGCCGGTTGACGTCTCTTTTGTCATTTTTTTCATCCTTAAAGCAAGCGCGGACGCCCGCGTCGGCACCCGTACGTCTCCGCTTTAAAAATAGAGGCGATCGCGCCGAGAGATTCGTAAAAATAAACATCGGCTGAGCCCGACGTGTCATTACCTACTGTTACTGTGGCAACGGGGCTTGGTGAGCCTCCAAGAAATGGAATGCGGCCATTGGGTTCATCACCAGCACCGGGACACACTTATTTGCTTTACATTTTCCTCTCTGATTTCTATATTTGTTTTGTGTATTCGAGCGTTAAGTCATCAATTCTTAAGTAATGATAGAATAAAACATCTCAATTTTCTTTTAAACATCAATGTAAAAATAAGTTATCATGAATAGAAGAAAAAAAATCATGATTAATTAGAAAATATGTGTAAATAATTCTAAAATGATTTAATTAATGATGATAAAAGTAGCGATGGGAAAAGAATCATTATCGATGATTAAAAAAAACCTAATTCATAATTATAGGAGAAAAACTTTGGTATTTATTGGGGGTGCCTTGAAACCATACCTAGCCAAAAACACTCCTAAAAGCTTAAAGTACTACTTTGTAAATTTGCAAAAAATCGATTTACACACGCAACAAAAGAAGCTTGACAGAGGCTGCAATAATGACACTAGCCAGAAGATGCCGTCAGCGAGTCGAAACTACTGCACGTTTATATGATAGTTGAGGGTTTTTGCTGTTTATTCAAAACACAGTTTTTTTTATGACTTCAGGAGTTGCTAAATAATAGGCGCTGTCTCTTTAAAGATTTTACTTGTATCATTTTCATTGATTCTGATCCTGTATTTTCTACGGCATTCCTAGCCTCAATGTTCTCCTATGCACACAGGAGCCGTACCTGATGTCCGTGTGCGAGTGTTGCAGTTACCGCTTGGACCCGGACAACCCGGTTCGATTCCTCAACTTGCTCTGCGACGACGGCGAGAGCGAGCCGGTGGTCCTGCCCGTCATACGGAGCTGCGAGTGCACCAGCTGCCAAGGTGAGAGGCTAAACCACGTGGTTTGAATCTCCCTCTCCGGTTCCGATGTAGCGCCAGGCGGAAAATCACGAGGGGCGGGACAAAATGACATTTGCGAATATATCGAAAGATTTCTAAAATCGAGGTTTCTCCCCGGAATGGATTTTTGTGCAGCCGCTTACAGTTCGTCATCGTGCGGGAAAGCAAACAGAAGTGGATAGATAGATGGATACTTTATTCATCCCCGTAGGGAAATTTACAATACCAGCAGTATCCTTCTGTTGTTTATGAACAGATTAACAGGATGGCCTCGGGGTGCTGTGTTGTAGTTTAGCCACAGCGGAGTGGATGACGTGACACGCTAGACCAAAAGTTGGACTTCCCTGCAGCAGATGGAAATCTTGGTGCCCAGGGTTACACCACCTCGTCTTCACGTAGATAGCGTGTCCGCCTCCTCTCCGCTTCCCGCAGGCTTTTGTGTCTCTGTCCCTAACAGCGCTGAAGCCGGGTAGCTCCGGGTAGCTCCACGTTAGCGTCCGGGATGCTAGACATGAGCCACTTTTCCGTAAAAGACAGCAAACTGCACTCCCTGTACTATTTTTTTTTTTTACCAGCACAGACAGTTGGTCGGTCTTATTTGGTAGAGAGTTCACATTTACCAAGATTACGGACGATACCGAAGACTTATAGTGCCACTAGCCGCTTAGCTTTAGCTCCGGCTCTGCATCCACCATAGGGCCCCCTCATCACGCCTGCTCAAGAATTCTTCAGGGCAAGGAGTTGATTCCTCGAATAAACGCATTTTTGTGCCTTAAACCCATAACCATAGGATAGAAAGTCATCCAAAGTGTCGTTGTCAAACGGGACAAAAAACAGCCAAGATAGAAGCAGACACTTAAAACAATGAATCACAAAAAGAGCGAAATAACACGGAGCTGTTGGAAAGGCTGCCGCTCGCGGCTGCGCCTGTGATTTTAATGGAGATGAAAATGGAGGACAAGAGCGAGCAAGCAGAACTTCTCAATCCAAAGTATGGACACGTTTGGCTTTTGATACAGTTCCTGGGAAGACGGAACACGATATGACCCAAAATAGCGCAGACCCGTATTCGGCTGCCGTCACCCGACTGCATCTCTTTTGCGCCATTACCCCGATATCAACATTAACCGATGCGAACGACCCGCAGCAGCATGTCGGCGGACCGCAATCGCAATCATCAATTATAGCCTATCACAATGATCGCGATACCATCGAATCGAGACCGACGCATCTCATCCTTCTATCCCTAAAAATCACATTCATTGGCATCAACATGTCTTAAATCCAATTTTCAAAAGTCAGAAAATTGTGAACATCCAGAGAGTGCACTAGTTTTTTTTTTTCCAGGCGTGTCTTTTTATGATGCTCCTCTCAAAATTGGTTTGTGAAATGTGAAATCCCGAGCGTGGTTCTTTTTTATTTAACGCAACAAAAAGCCACCCCTAGGATTTGATCAAGAGCTTTTCATAGTGCGGTAGGGGAAAGTACCTCAACCCTGATTGAGATGATCGATCAATGAACGGATTTTGCCTGGAGATCACACACTTTTCACACTCTTGTGCACGTTTACAAATACACTCATCCGACCTTTTCACACAGCCTGACCTGAAAGTACGTTTGCCCGAGCCCCCGCGCATCAATAATTCAATCACGGATACCGCCTCTCTGTTGCGCGAGCTAATTGGATGTAGCACAACACGGAGAATCCCCTCCCGTCTCATATTCCCGCTTCGGCGCTCTCTGTCACGATTGCCATGGCGCCCGATTGGTCCCGCCCATGGACACCAGCTGAAACGCGTTGACAGATTGCTCCCTGACTACTTAAACGCTGTCCTGTGAGTCGCCCTTTGTCGGAGCGTTTGAGAAACTCCCGCGAAACTCTGCTTTGACACGTCAAGCCCGGAGAATCCCCGTTTTTCCTGTGTTTTTGCTCTTGTTTTGCCAAGCCCTGTGAATCTCTGTTTTTGCCTGTGTTTTGCTCCTGTTTTGTTCTCGCCCCGACCTGTTTGATTTTGACCACTTCCTCGTCCCGATCAATCTACTTTCGCGACCAAAGATCCCCGGATCGAGTGTGCGCTCGTTTCTCTTCTCCCCAATAAACTGTGAGTAACGTTACGCGATTGGGTTGTGCTTCCTGTTGCCTGTTCTGGTACGTGACACTCTCGATCTCGCCGACTGACTGATTCGGTCACTATGGCGATCCTTCTCGGCCGCGTATGCATCGAGCGAAGCGGCGGGCCGGAACGGTACACGCAATTGCAACCACCCGTCGGCTTTTTTCCACAGGATGCTCGTCTTCCATGCAAATTTGGAGTGTCGGGACGCAGGAGATTTTGCATCGAGTCGGGATTGGTGTTTGCGTCTGGCGAGGCAGTCAGATTTACAAATAAAACAAGCTAGCATATTTTCCAGCCAAAGAATGCATCACTTGACATAACTTTAGTCCATTATTCCCATTATGACAAGTGAGGCACAGTCTCACCTGCCTCCCCTGATGGCGCATCACTGCACATTTAAATATAAGTAGATGGCCACCATCACCGAAACATGTTTTGTCATATATTCCGTCTGAAACTGAAGGCAAGCGCCAGGCTTTATGATATCTTGCTCCTGCTTTCATACTCCACTCACAAATGTCATTGTGATTTACAGGGGGTGACCTGTCCAGGCGATGAGCACGTCTGCAACATTTACGGCAACATGAATTCATGTAAGCAAGTCAGAGAAGATTTTTCATGTGCTTCTTAGTCATTATATGACTGAAAACTATACTTTTACTTCCATATATATGCTTTTATTATCTACTCTTTTTTCATAAATATATTACTAAAGGGCCTGTGTCTTATTCTTTTTGACAGTGTTGTGCACCAATATTTTAGGAGCCCAAGCTATTTTCATATTAAAGTGTACTTTTGATATGATGGATCAAAATGCCCAAATTGATTTCACAAATTCTGTAAACAGTATTTCCTACTCGTAATACGTTAAACTTAAAATGGAGAAAAGTTATGAGTTACGATGTGAGCCTATGCTACAAAAATGGCATTTTTCCCCCCATGTGTCTTTAAAAAACATTGCTACGGGTTGCAATAGTTTGGTGTCGTTTTGGACATCGGGACCTTTTTCGGAACCCCCCATTCTTCATCCCCAATTCAGTGTTTTTCTTATATACATAAAAAAACATTCACCTCAGTAAATTGTGAGTTTTATTTTACTTAATATATGCATATGAAAAAAGGCATGGCCTCTAGCATCACCTAATGTCTATCTGTGCACACCACTGCTTTTCTACACTATATAATTGTAGTTTTTGTTTCACGGCAGGTATTTTTTGCAGAAATGTCATGTTTTCATTTTTTAAAGGTAGATGTTATACTAAAAATGGAGAAAAGTTATGAGTTACGATGTGAGTCTATGCTACAAAAATGGCATTATTCCCCCCGATGTGTCTTTAAAAAACGTTGCTACGGGTTGCAATAGTTTGGTGTCGTTTTGAACATCGGGAACTTTTTCGGAACCCCCCTCTCCTATAACCAGACCCAAATCCTCCTTCCCCAATTCGGTGTTTTTCTTAAATACATAAAAAAACCTCAGTAAATTGTGAGTTTTTTTATCTTAATATATGCCTATGAAAAAAGGCATGGCCTCGAGCATCACCTACTGTCTATCTGTGCACACCACTGCTTTTCTACACTGTTGTAGTTTTTGTTTCACAACAAGTATTTTGGTGTAAATGTCATGTTTTCATTTTTTTAAAGGTCTAATAAACTTTTCTACTCAAGGAGCACGCGGACTACTTTGTCAAAATCTCATGTTGTTCTTACTCCATCAAAACGGAACCTTTAACCCTCAACTGTAAAAGGCCCCGGGACCAGTTCCAGTTGTTTTCGACCTTTCCGGACAGGAACATCCATTCTTGCCGTGTTGTAGGCGTCCTTCGGCCAAAGGGAAGAAAAGCAGAAAGCACCTGGTGATGACGTCGCCGCCCAGCTGAGATCCTGTGAAGATAAACCGGTGCTATTTATATTTTTGTACTCGTATGTTGATACGATTTCCAAAGGCGGATTGAAGCCGAACAGGAAAATGGCTGCTCGGCTGCGATAAAGTGGCACATTGCACAACTGTTCTCGTGCAACCGCTTGAACGTAAACTCACGATGATAAACTAAGACGTCATTTTCAGTGTGGTTTGTGTCTGCTGAGGCACAGTCAGATTTACAAATACATGTATCTACAGCTTATTCATCATTTCATTGTCAAGGCAAGAAAGTGATACGTTAACTGTAGAATGAAAACGCTATTCTTTTAGCTGATAACCAATGTTCCCTCTAAGTCAAAGTTACGGCGCATGAAGGTAAATATATGCAATCGTCCGCCGCCTGGGGATTTCCCTTCGTGCATCATTCCGAAAAAAAAATACGGTGTACGATTATTTTGTATTTTCTACGGGAAAATACGACAGTTTGTACAGGCGTGGAGCCGTGGAGGTTGACAGGTATGCAATTGCCCGAGTAGATATCGGACAGATGGGGTCGATACCGGACAGGCGGGACAGACAGGATTGAAAATGAAACAGGATATCGAAATAAAACAGGACAAACTAGACGGGAACGAAAACTGGAGAGAATAATAAACGGGAAAAAATAGACGGGAACGAAACCGGAAACCGATATTAAACAGGACGAAAATAAACGGGAACAATACCGTACAGGAAATGCCAACGGGAAACAGGACCGACAGGCGGGGCACAGGTTTGTTGACAGACTGACAAAGGGAGAATGAGAGCACTGAGCTTGAATAGATGGAAAGCCAATCTGTCAATGAACCGCAGCTGGGGCCGATCGGGCGCCACGGCAACCGTAACAGGTCGTAATACTCCTAAGGTGAACAATCGGTCATTTTAAAGAAGGGGATCTAAAAATGGAGAAAGAATTTGAAGACTGACTAAACATAACCATTTCATATCTCCGTGTTGACAGGTGAGGCGCCGCCTCTCCAGACTGCCCCTCACAGATATGAAGGCCTGTGTGTAAAAGTCCACAAGCCAAGGTCCACCTCTTCTTTTTTTTCCATCCTCCCTCTTCTTCCTCCCCTCTTTGGCGGCATGACTAAATAAGGGAGTGGAAGACGGAAGGCCGCTCAAGCCGCCTCCTCTGTCTTGCCGCTAATGCGCCCAATCCTCCAGTGTGTAATGGGAGCGGGGGGACTGATGCATTTTTAATTCATAGAAAAATGTCACATTTTGACAAATTGTTGCTTGGGCCTCATCCAACCGCCGGGCTTTGCAATCCATCACCTCTTTGCCGTCGTTAAAAGAGTGGGGGAGGGGGGAACACGAGCGCATTCGTGATCGAGGGTCGTTTTGATCAACGCGGAACGGAAAACCGGACCCTTTTCCCGGGTACTGCTCTCCTGTCGTTTCTCAACTGACGGGGCGGGACCCAAACCTGGACCCTTTTTCAGGGGGTGGCCGGCCTTTGCCGTGGCAAAATGATACTAAACGTAACAGAAGCTAGTTTAAAAAGGAGGAAATCAGGCCTTCCACGAGACCCGGCAACCCTTTTTATCACACGTCAGCAGTGTCACAAACCAGAAACAGAGACGGGACCCAATACCGTTTGTTTTACTCAGTTTTTATTAAGAAAGAGAGCGGCGCTTGCATCCACGATCCGATGATCGTCCGTCACGGGTAGCATATGGCAGGAACGCGGAAGTGGCACTTCCGTGTCGAGCAAGGGTCGTTGTTGACGGTGAGAAACAGGTCGATGGCCAGGACGGGGGAGCCAAACAGAAACAGTTCCAGAAAAGAGGTCAGAAACAGGTATCAGGCAGAAAACAGGGCAAAACAGGTCGATGGCCGGGACGAAGGAGCAAAAGCAGAAACGGGTCCAGAAACAGGTCGGCAACTGGTATCAGGCAGGAAAACAGGGCAGGATAATGTCAGAGAGTAGAAACAGGTCCAGAAAAGAGGTTGGCAACAGGTATCAGGCAGGAAACAGGGAAAACGGGTCGATGGCCGGGACGGAGGAGCAAAAGCAGAAACGGGTCCAGAAATAGGTCGGCAACAGGTATCAGGCAGGAAAACAGGGCAGTATAATTTCGGAGAGTAGAAACGGGTCCAGAAACAGGTTGGCAACAGGTATCAGGCAGAAAACAGGGCAAAAACAGGTCAATGGCCGGTACGGAGGAGCAAAAGCAGAAACGGGTCCAGAAAAAAGGTCGGCAACAGGTATCAGGTAGGAAAACGGGGCAGGATACTGTCGGAGAGTACAAAAGCTTGCCTAGCTGAGAACATAGGTCAGCAGACGGTCTGACGGCTTCCTGTCGGAAGACGGGAGTTTAAAAAGAGTCCAACAGCCAATCAGGTCCCGTGGCTGTTGGCGCCAACGGGGCAGTTGCAGGTGCCCCGAATCAGCAAACATGACATGTAGTTTGATACAGATAATTGCGAGCTCGGAGCTTTGTTTGTTTGATTTCCCATTTCTGCCCATAATAATAAGAGTGAGTTAACAGCAAGGTAGTGTGAGGAAAAGTGGAAAAAAGTGATGACAGCGATCAAGTCTGTCAAGACCAGAACGGAGATAGGACCCACTTGCGTTATGTTTCTCTCAGTTTTATTGGAAGAAAGGAAAGGGATGCACCCACGATCCGGGGATCGCTGGGCGCGGGAAGCAGGTCGCTCTGAATGCGGAAGTGGAACTTCTGTGGCGAGCGATGGCAATATTGCTTGGACAGGAGAGCAAAAACATGGTCGGTGTCAGAAATGAGTCGTAAACCAGGAGAGTAAAGTAGAGGTGGTCAGGATCAAAAACGGGTCAAAGCCAGGGGACGGACGGGAGCAAAAAAACAGGTGGGAGTCAGGGTGGGCAGGGGACACCCTGAACTGGTTGCCAGCCAATCGCAGGGCACACAGGGACAGACTCATTCATTCTTTTTTTGTTTTTTAAAAAAAGGTGACTATATTCTACTATCTCTGCTTCAAACCGCACAATCTTTTCATTGGATTCATTTGATTTGGTTTTGATTTGATTCATTTGATTGATTTCCACCATTACACCCCAGTTTGTCACTGGGCTGGAATGGTGGGACCTCAAGTCGGACTATTTGAGAAGCCCCACTCTAATGGACTGAAAGAGAAAGCCCAAATGAAGCAGGGAGACGCTTCTCTGTTTCTGCAGTCCGGTTTCACTCAATTATTTCCACGAAAATCAATGAATACATCAATGCACAATTCATTTGAAAATAATCTATGATTCAATATCCAAATGCATGAGTATCGGTTATACCAAGTCTCCCATTTATTCTTCTGCATTGAATTCAATAGACTAGAACAACATAGAAAAAAAAATAATAAATTTAAAAAGTAGAATAGAATGCGTTTATTGTCATTACACAGAGTGTCAATGAAATTCATAGCTGCCCCATTTAGTGCATATGTACACATACAATTTAAGTTATCATAGAATTTAATAGTAGTTACCAATATGAAAAAAAAGACATCATGTAATCATATATTACACCAGACAAAAAACCTAGTAGACAGCAACAGAGATAGCAGGGATCAATAATAAATATTGGTTATTTACAATAAATTTGCATCGGTTATTAAAAAAATGGTGACACTTTCACGTGAAGGGATCTTTCATCTACGAGGGAAATCCTTGAGCCCTCATCTCCGTAGTCCCTTTGTACGCCAGTCACGTGGCAAAGTGAGTGGCACGTTATCCGGCAGTCCTTGAAGGCATCATCCCCCTGCCTGACGTGAGGGGAACCCCGCGTGGTGACGTAACAAAGGAGGTGAATCCCCGGCGCCGCCTGCAAAATTCAGGCTAATTGCATTCAAACAGGTCAGTATACTTTCATTTTCTCCATCTCTCTTTTTTTTCGCTCGTTTGAAGATTTTGGCCTTGCACGCTGGAGTGTTTGATCAATTGGGATTTCCCTTTGACGCATGACGTTGTTGTTGGTTGAAGTGGCGGTGGAATACAATACAAGCGCTTCAATTTGACACCGGCTACCTCATAAATGCTTCAAATAAGACGGGGCGTTTGGGGGCCATTTCCTGGGATGGACATTTTTATCTATAGCCTTGTTTTGCTATATTTCCTTTGTGGGCATTTCAAAAAGATATATATGACAATTTAGATACAGACCTTTTCAAGCTCATATTCGTGGGCGTAACCAGTCCGTTTTAGGTGGTGCTCAAGCACCCCACAACATTTTAACATTTTGAAACCTTTTTTTATCCTTAGTTAAGAATAGAATAGGCTGAAATATGATGAAAACACTTGCTAAAATAGAAAAATGAGAAAAAACAATGTGAAATAATCCACTGTCTTGAAATGGTTTAGTCTATTTGATTCCTAGCAATGCTCTTGAGGCATAGCGGCAGAGTCTGTGGACTCTCCAGTGTGTTAAGTCAAGTCCTGTTTATTTGTATAGCCCTTTATCACAAGGAGTCTCAAACGGCTGCACAGACCACAGATTATTTTACAGACTATTATGACAGCATCCCCTGATCTAAAACCTACACGAGGGCAAGGAAAAACTGAAAAACCTCAACATGAGGAAATTGAAGAAACCTTGAGAAGGGACGCACATGAGGTAACCCCCCTTCCAAGATGACCAGTCTGCAACAGAGGTTGCAATGTCAAACAATACACAAAATAAAGGCGTTTATGACCTTAGAAAACTGTAAATCAATAAAAAACGATCTTAAAACAAACATCCATCCATTACCTGCACCGCTTATCCTCAGTAGGGTCGCGGGGTAAAACAAACAATTGATAAACAGAACCGGTCAGGGTTAGCTTAACGGCTTCATGCTAGCCAGGTAGATAGCCAACTTTTCCTGTTTATACAATTAAAGGTTTTACGAAGGACGAATTGTACATTTTTGCAGCATTTTGCGTCAAACAGGACGCCATTGTGTGGAGTGCTCACCAATTAATGACTTTATCCTAGCTAGTTAAGTAGCTAACTTTTTTTGCCGCTTTTTATCTTTGTTGGTATAGTAGGGGACAAATGTGAGGTACGCAACTTCAGGTTCTAGTTGAAATATTTAAAATGTGGCATTCGTTAAAGTTTTCTTTTAAATCTGTATTTAGTTAAAAAAAATGTAGAAACTGGGCATCAAGCAGGACGCCATTTTGTGGAGTGCTCACCAACTAATGACTTCATGCTTGCTTGTTAAGAGCTAACTTTTGTTAGGGTTGGGGCAATTGTGAGGTACACAACTTCAGATTCTAGTTGAAATGTGTGAAATGTGGCATTCACTAAACCTTTCTTTTAATTTTGCATTTAGTTTAAAAATGTGGAAACTGGGCATCAAGCAGTACGCCATTTTGCGGAGTGCTCAACAACTAATTACTTCATACTAGCTAGATAAGTGGACAACTTTTTTTCCCGCCTCCTGTCTACTTAGTTCTAGTCAACAATTGTGAGGGACGCCACTTCAACTTCTAGTTGAAATATTTATAATATGTCCACGATAAAACTTTATTTTTGAGGTGTATTTTTGGTAATTATGGAAACTGGTCATCGGGCAGAACGCCATTTTATAGATTTCTCATAAACGAACTTCTTCATGCTAGCTAGTTAGGTAGCCAACTTCTTTTTGCCACTTAATTTGTAATTTGATATTTATAGCAGGTTTCGTCAATCTTGAGACGAGACTTCATAGTTGTTTTAAAATATTTACGAAACCTGTATCTTAATTGTATGATAACTTTTCGGAAAGCTGTCATCCAGCAGAACGCCATTTTGTGGTGCTCCCACAACCTCTCTTTTGTTTATCTCATTTTAGTGCATTTAATGTGATTTAACATGTTCGAAAATGGATTATAACTGTAAATTTGTGGTGACTCTCTTAGTGTTTGGTTGCAGGATGGAGATATTCGGCACATGGAGGCGTAAAGGGTTAAAGAGGCGCAGCTCCAGCCGGTGGAGCTGAAAGGCATCCAGCGAAAAAGCGCACAGCGAAGGAGGAAGAGCGGCAGCAGCGAGAGCGAGAGGAGACATTACAGCTCCGACGAAGCCTTCCCGAAAAGGCGCCTTCCTATTTCTTTTTAACAAGATTTTGGGAGAAGCGGAAACACGGCAGCCTTCGGAGACTCTCAGCACCCCGACTTTAGCGACAGAGCGCGCCGTCGTGCGCCATGAGAGGAGTCTCGCGGCCGAGCTCCACTCCCGGGAGGAAATATCACCTGACGAGCGCCCTCCTCCACCATCATCACAACCGGACTGGAAACGCCACCGGTTCCCGTGCCACGATCACTTCTCCTCGCTAACTTTTACTCCCCGGTCCCCCGACTGCTTCTCGTGGCGAGTTCGCTTTCCAAAGTCCAGCAAAGTTCCGATCAAGTCCTGGGGTGACCGAAGTGAAAATGCCGGTCCGGAGAGGCCATGTGGCTCCTCAGAACACCTTCTTGGACACCATCATCAGGAAATTTGACAGTCAGAGTAAGTCCATTTCTTTTCTCTTTGTATTCCTTGACAGAATGGAAGGTTCATTCATTCGTATGTTTGCTTGTTTGTGTATTTTTCATTGAGGCACTGCGTAAAATACAACACTAATCATACAAGGAAATAAGCTATTTTCACACACAAACAAAAAACAGTTGTGCAAAACAACAATATAACATATAAACAAGTGCCCACAGGGAGTATAAGCTAGTAAGTGTTTATCCCTATCCTAATTGTCATCCTAGCAGAGAAGACATATTCAAAATCAAAACAATAAAAACAGATCCATAACCCATTCGAAAACAAATGCAATTACTTTTCGAATGAATAATATTATTGCTAGCGACTCCTAAAACGTACATTATTGCTATATAATTCTTACATATTTAAACTTGTTTTCCTTCAAATTTTTGTTTTCCTGGAAGGGGAATGATCTCATGTGCACTCCCTTCTCAAGGTTTCTTCATTTTCCTCATGTCGAGGTTTTTGAGTTTTTCCTTGCCCTCATGTAAATTTTAGATCAGGGGATGCTGTCATAATAGTATGTAGTTTGCAATAATCTGTGGTCTGTGCAGCCCTTTGAGACGCTTTGTGATTAAGGGCGTCACAAATAAACAGGACTTGACTTGAATATATTCATCTTTAATTCATCTAATCGATTCATCTTAATTTGATCCTTGATTTCCATTCTGAAATCATTCCCTACTAATGAATCTTTTACTACTTTTCAAACTTCTCTGGACATTAAGGATGTCAAACATTTATTTTGTCTTTATACAAGTACAACTTTGAATTTCAAGCAAAACAAACACTTCATGCTGACTAACTAGTACAGTTTAATCTCACTAGTTCCAAAATAGATTGCATGGCGAAATATACAGTATTTGTTTATGTTCAGTGTAAATATGCCCTAATAAGACCATTTATTAGAATTATAGTATATTAACTTATTGTTATTGATAACAATGTCGTGAACATTGTTTTCAATGAGATTAGACACAGCACTCGAGGATGAACACGGAGATAGGACTAAAAAGTAAGATAACAAGAAAGTGAGGATAAATAGGCACACATATTTACAAGGGGGTGCTTTGAGACTGGCCTGAGTTGAGTGCAATGAAAAACACAATTATGGTAACAATAGTGCAATTTAGCAGCAAGACATTCCAAAATTGGTTGATGAATAAGATATCAATTCTGATTTTTCTTAACAAAGGTATGATTTGTATCATTGTACTTTTCGAAGCGAATTTGACCCCAAAACAATACTAAAAATCAAATTCTACAGACTGAATTTTAGAGGTGGAGAGGAAAGATTGAGATGTAACCTTTGTGGAATATTTTTCCACCCAAGCACCCCAAAGGTCTTAGTGTTGGGCGGAAAAAAACGTTTTAGAAATTAGTCTGATTTATTATTGAAATTTGTAGCTTTTTATGAATAGTGTTCTTCCTTCAAGACGTGTAATCCTTAAAATGTTGAACTCAGCAAAAATTGCATTCATAAAACAGAGAAATGTCGTTGCATTAGTTAAATATTTATGATTCCAAGTAAAATGTCAGATCATTATAATATATATATATATATATATATATATATATATATATAAGTTCCAGTATATTTTGATCACATCAGAAAAGAAAACATGTTGGCCATTTATGAAAAAATTGAATTATTTTTGCACCAGGAAAAAGGTTAGAAATATAAAATACCACAAGCAAAACATGATTTTTCTGTTCTGAATATCACCATGATAAAGGTTCCTTTAATAATAATCATTTAATCAATATTTTTT
Source organism: Urocampus carinirostris (assembly GCF_059441175.1). NCBI lineage: Eukaryota > Metazoa > Chordata > Actinopteri > Syngnathiformes > Syngnathidae > Urocampus > Urocampus carinirostris. Next base: position 24,383,804 of record NC_142366.1, read on the forward strand.
GAATGATTTTAACAATAAGGCTTCTTTTGAAGCTGTATTTAAAATCTCACATAGCCCCTGGAGTGCCTTCTTGTACCCTCATGTGAGAAAAACGGTAGCGAACTACTCAAACATATAAAACAATATTATCTTTCCTAATCAGTTGGGCAGCACACTAGTACAGTATACCGAGTCGAGTGAGCGGCTGCGCTCGGAAGGCAAAAAAGCGTCCGCTCGAACAACAGTGCCGTGGTAAACTACACAAATTGACACATTAAAAGATAAAGACCATTGAAATTATTTTTATTGTTCTCAGGATCTTCGGTGAAAAAGCGACATTATTGATAAGGATTAAGACAATGTGTTATTTCCTCAATTCACTCAATCCTAGTCTCCTTCTCCCTCACCTCCTTGAATCTTTGATGCGTATCATTCATGTTTTTTTCCCTGCGCGAATGTGTGCGCGGACTTCAAACGAGGTAACAATGGCAGTGTTGCTCTGGAAATTGGCCCTGGGCAGGATGAAGAGGTTGCCTGCTTGATTACTGTGTTTTCCACACTCTAAGGCACACTGGATTACAAAGCACACCTCCATAAATTGTCTTTTGTTATCTATTCTTTCATGTTGTATATAAGGCACACCGGACTATAAGGCGCATGGAGTTTAGACTACAGTAAGAGCTTCAGTGTCTACGGTAACGTATTGATGAAATGAATTATATGTTCCTTCGGACAGAATTGTAAAAATAACTTTTGATTCAAGGGGAATCGAACCCAAGGAGTTGTGGTGATGAACGTGCTGACACTTTATCAATAGATCATCATTGGTACAGATAACATACGAAATGGCTTTGGAAATGTTCCCAGTATCACACTACTTTCACTCATGGTGACGTGACACAACACTGATTTGCATAGTGCATTCTGATATGTTAAACAGTCTCTCCACTTCTTCACTTGTGGTTCATTAACCTTTAGCTTGAATATGTATTCATGCATATAAAAGCTTATACTATTGTAGCATTTTGTCGAAAAACTGTTTTTCTCTATTCTCTAACATTTGTTGGTTAAGAAATGGAGAGAGACAATCAGAATGCACTATGTAAATCAGTGTTCCTGGCACTGTGAGTGAAAGTGTGATCATGAGATAAGGTCTAATTCCTTGTCATATGTCATCTGAGACACTAACGGTCTTGTTGTCAAATGTCAGCATGCTCACCATCACCACAATATTCTCCATTTTAGGTCAGTGATGTTTATTAATTTGACCAATCGATCCATAATGATTGCTCATATTACTGAAAATCCAGTCAGGAAATTCCAGTAGTTTACTCCCCACATGCTGTTCCATCAAAGGGCATAAGGGGCACAAGTTAGCAGAGATTAGATGGAAAATGTAGGGACACCTGCGCATTATCCTTAAAGAACCAGAGCTGAGTTGTTTACGCACTCTTTGCGATGTTTGCTAGCAATCCGAGCAGCACAGGGCCAACTAGATGAATAGCAGACCTTGAAAGTGAGTACTCAACATTAATCCCTGGGATCCAATCTCCTCTTTTTCCATCCATCCAGTGGACTCCATAAAGGTGAACATTTTCCTGCCATCGGGTACACATCATTACGCTAGGTGCGGTCACGCCCCGTCGCAGATTTACATCTGTTGAAGCGAGTGGCAGGTTGCACCTTTATTCCTGGGTGAGATGATTATTTATGAGGAGTAAAATGTGCATCATAGAGGTCCTTAACTACACGTCAGTGCTTCCTAAACGTCTCCGTGACTCATTTCTTCCTCGAGAATCCTCACGTGGTGGGAGCGGGTCTTTTAGTTTGCCCAACAAAGCGTGTGAAAGGCCACGGAGATCGGCTGTGGTGTAATGTGGTGGAGAAGAGGCATTTCGGTGGGCATTTTTTGAGCAGATTTGCTGGCGAAAACAGCAGCTGATATCGGGGTGGGGTGTCAGTGCCCCATGAGTTTCTAGGAGTGTTGTCAGGCTTTCATTCTGTTTATATACCATACATTGTATTTTTTTGACATTCAGTTTTGCTTAAGTACAACACGGGCATTACCCTTTCATTCAAGGGTAACAATTATCACCGTGGGATTTTGAAATATTTCAATATTTTCTGCGATTAAAGGAACATAAGCATCATGGAATTGGAGCCTTATTACTTATCTCGGTTACGCCAAAGCACTAACTCATAAAAAATAAAAATAAAATAAATGCTTCGTTGCTATTTTGGTGCAAGGAAATCATTTTGAAGTGCGGCAAGGAGCTTTTATGACACGGGCTGATAAAAGATTCTGACACTGACGACGGTGATAAAGAAATATTGCGGTACAACACTCCAAAAATGCTATCAAATGTACAATGCGACCATTAAAATTGTATTTGGATTCATAAAAACAGCAGTTTAAAGTTAAGTATGTTGAAGAAAATCCATAACTAAGTGAAATACTGTCAATCAATCACTCACTCACTCTTCGAAGCCATCTAATACACGCAGGCACTGGTTTTATGAATATTATTTTTTAGAGTATTTGAGTTATTGAAAAAAAATCTGGTTCAGGTTAGCTCCAATTTCTAAAACGTTGCTAAAACCGACTTTTTACATTCACTTTAACATCCAAACAAAAAGAACCACAGTTCTTAAAGTGTTGTAACATGATACCATGAAAGACTGAACACGTGATCAGGAAAATAATCTAAGCAATTGTACCAGCTAGTTACTGGTGCAAATAGGGGAAATCCTCGATGAAATCTTTGTGTTGTTTAAAAAATGTCATCAATTAGCTGGAGCCTTAAAAATCAGCCATTATGGTTGTTGCCTGAATTTGATTTTTGACTATCGTGCGAGGAACAACTTATAATAAGAATAACAATAATAAATTGTATTACGCAGCGCCTTTCAAGACACCCAAGGTTTGCTGTACATATGAGTTGAACACAACAATAAGTTAAGAGTAGAACAAGCAAGTCATAAATAGCCAAAAAAAACACATGGAAGTTAAAAGGGGTGGTGTGTGAGGCATATTGTCAAGAATAGGCTGAAGTCAGAGGTGAGTTTTGAGTCCGGATTTGAAGGTATGGGTTTTTCAGGGCTACTGATACTGATACCGATTATAGTATTAAGAGGAGGCCCATATCTGATGTTTGGAGTTAATTTTATTTTGCTGTAAAAACTGAAACATTATATACATAATATTTGCTATAAATTCAAATAAAACTTCAATGGCCCCCATTTACAGTAAATACATTAGAATTTCAACTCGCCTAACTTGACTAATCTTTACTTAAACCATCAACTAAATCTGCAGGAAATCAAATTAGGCTTAGCAGCAACTCCTATAAAGGTGCATTAACACTTAAAAAGATACCTGATGTGAACTGATGTTATGGTAACAGCTCATCACTCAGCCTTCTACTTTAGCGTGCTTTTTATACTCTTTCTCCATCACAAACACACACGCTTGATTGACGAACCAATGCTATGATAACAGCTAATATATCAGTCTCCGCCTGAACGTGCTTCCCTAAAAACGACGCTTTTTACGCTATCCTTTAATAACAAACACGCTTTTCTACCAGACTTTTCAAAATGTGAACACTCTGCCATCTTGCTTTACAGGTATGTTGGAACTCTGGATTTAGCAGAGCTGCCGCTGTTTACTCTGCTCTAACTTTATTCTACCTGCTCAGTTACTGCTTATCCAAGCCAGAGAGAGGTAGAGTGAGACCCGGCGGTATCCGAGCCTAAATAATTTTCCCGTTGAAAAAATAAAAATTCAGATATTTGTCAAATGCTCAATATCGGTGCCGATAATCGGTCGACCTCTACGATGTTGCGATCGATCGATAACTCAAGTAAACTGGGATTAGCTCTAGTACACCTGATAATGACAACAAATTGGCTTCTTCGACACCTTTTCATCAACGAGGAAAAAATAAATCCGAGCGACAATCGCGCTGTCGGCAATGGAAGCCGTCACAGGTGAGAACGAGGCGGGAGAGAAAAGCAATCTCCGCGCTTGGAAGAACACGACAGACTAATTTATTTCCACCGCTTTTGAAATAACGTCCTCGGATGTTTGATAGTCAACCTCGGAGAAAGATGATTAAAGACACAAAATCACAACACTTGTCACCGTGTGAGGGATTTGTGAAGACGATTGGAATCCTGCAGTATAAATATTATTAGGAACATTTTAATTGACACGGCAACTAAAGATGATTTCAATAGCCGACTTATCACGGACTCCCGAAACGATAGTTTTTTTTTTTCTTAAACTTACAAGGTAGTTGATTTAATTAGGTGGACAGTTACAATCAACACAAATAAAATGGGTACAATGAAAAAGACATCTCTATTCAACATACTGAGGCAACTTACTTCATTTAATACACCAATTAGGCGCAGTGCTCCGTCAGTAGGTACATACGTAAATCCATAAATAAACCTGTGTCCATTTTTCAGGGATAGGCAAATAGATAATAAATCAAAATCAAGTATTAATATCCATGTAAACCAAGAGCAGTAAATAAAACAAACATGATGTGCATTTTGTGAAGTACAGCGGTCAACTGCAAAGCCTGTTCCAAAACTCATTTTTTACAACTGATAAAATGCAAATAATAAAATAACATTTAAAAATATCAATTGTTTAGTGTTATAAATAAATAACGAAATGCAAAAAAACTATTTTAACCGATTTAAACACAAATTAAAATATCGAATGCCGTGGCATTAAAATGAGTCCAAATTTGGCGTATTTATCTGCTTTTTATACATACAGTACTTTCTTTTTTTTGTCCTTTGTATTGAACTCCTTTATTCCCCAACACTTAGAGAGCTTTTTCCATGTTTACAAACAAGCGTGACGTGTTGAACCAGCGCGTGCATTGTAAAAGCAGAATGGCAGAATTCATGCCAGTTTACAGCAGCCCATTGCCACAAAAATAGGGGGGATCATATATAGCAGCAGCTCAAAATAGGACCAAGTGTATGCTAGCAGCAACTTAGCGACTTTATTTTAGTCATCAGCCAACAACAAAAATCGATTTTGGATTCAAAGTTGGTGCTTGAATTTGGCCATGTTGTAAAACGTGTCTGGCGACAACAGTCGACAAAAAAAAATCAATTGTCGACTACTCCCATCATCAACTTTTGTGAACAATGTCGACTCATGGTGGCAGTCAGCCCCCCCCCCCCCTCCCCTACAAATCACAGTATGAGAAAACATAGCTTGATGACATCATCAACAATTTGAAGTATGCTGATCCAAGCATACCATGTTTATGAATCAAACAGGTCAAGGGTAAAGCGGCTGCTAAACAGACCCCGTCATGTTATGGCCGCTCAATGGATTATTCGACAGAAGAGCGCAAGAGGGCAAAGCTATTTGGCATGCATTTATTGACACGTCCGCTGGAGGAAAATCGATGGGCCGAGCCCCGTTGCTTTCCCTGAAAAGTTACACAACTGGCAGGAAGGCCTTTGTGGAAAATTGTGGAAATACGCACTAGAGTAAGGGGTCTCGGACCTTTTTCCAGCTTCGATATGCATTCCTAAAATAACTTATCACGTGATTACTATGTTGCTAGCATGTGAATGAGTAAGTGTGAAGCACATTGTAAAGCACTTTGGGAGGTCTTCAGTGTCTTGAAAAGCGCTTTGGACATGCAGACCATTTACCATATCTTATTACCTGGTTGATAACTGGAGGAAGGGTTACAAAGACTCAGTCAACCACGAACATAATAAGTGGGGATAAAAATACTAATGGCAACGTGTCATACACATACAAGCAATACTTGTAATATGACAGTATTACAACGTTTTCATGTTTGAAGATTTTAAAGAATAACAAACCGTGGGGTCATCTTTCTTATGCATCCAAGGGATAATACTAGTGAGATGCTTTAACCCGCCTGCGAGCTGATACTGTTGGGAAGCAAATAGTCTGTATGTCACCAGTCAATGGTCTCTTTGGAGTCTCCAAATAGTCACTTTTTTGGAAACGCCTTGACATACCCTTACTAAAATGAGCAAAAGACTAATATTTCGTTTTTTCAGATCGTAATCCATTTTAACCTGGAACCAGGTAAGGCTTCACGCTATGGACCGAAACGGTTAAACAACAGCATTTAGTTTACTTTGGGTACATCTTGGATTGTCATTTAAGGTGAATTTTACAGGATTCTTAAAAGGTGAAATTTAAGTAAACAGCGCCCTCCTCTGGGGAGCTTTTTTAGGGTTTGCTGTCTATACGATTACACGTCCCAATGTCAATTTGGATTTCGGTTTATCGTGCAGCCCTACGACACGGTGGTCTTAAAAAGATAATTCTTAAGAAAATGATGACAGAGCATTTAGAAACACAACATTTCAATATTTACATTTGGAAAATAAAGTATTCGACAGAAAACAGTTAACACATATTTCAAGCATTAATTCCGCAGCTAAGCTTTAAACTCGCTTTAAGTCAGGAGTTACTTCATTTTAAAAGGTTTAACCATTTTTGAATTCAGGAGTGAATAAATTTAAAAAGAGTTATGCTTTAAACTTGCTTTATACTGTATTTTTCAGAGCATAAGTCGCAGTTATTTTCATAGCTTGACTGGGATGCGACTCATACTTTGGTGCAATGACACATTATTATATAATTGAGTTTTCAATTTGTATTTCCTATATATGGTTTGCATTTCTACAGCGGTGTAACCATTTCACATGTTACTGTCAGACCGCTGAGCTTAAACTTTAATTTTGGAGTTTTTTAAAGGTTTAACTCTGAAGTTAAGCTTTAAAGTTGCTTCAATTCTGGAGTTAATGTAGTATCAAGGGTAAGCTTTACAACTTGATTTAGTTGAGGAGGAAATGCAATTTTCGATGTTTAACTCGAGACTTGAGGCAACTTAAAGCTTTAACTCTTAAGTGAACAGAGCTTTAAGGCCATGACTGGGTGGGGAATTCCAGTTTGACGGCACTACCATTGTAAACAAACATTTCTTGATCATTTTCTCGAAACAATACATGTGGAATGCTGCATTCACATTTTGAAAATGTGCCTTTTTTCCGATTGCGAAGCGCATTTCTGTTTGCTTTCTATTTGAGTCTCAGTTGCGAGCGAGACGACAACAAAGAGCATTCCTGACCTCGATGCGAGGCCGCAGCAACCTTTTGGGGCTTGATGTTATTTGCTCCTTAGAGAAGGACGTCGGCCAATTACAACGCTTGAATCGGCCGTCCTCCCCGGAGGACGCCATCCTTCGCCAGCTAAAAGCGCACACATGCACAAGCTCTCGCATCGCCATGGCAACTGAACCCCCTCGACACACCCACCCACACAACCTCCTACTGTCTCTTTCTTTATCGGTACCGCGCACAAACGTCGGCCACGGTGATGTACGGCACGTCGTAACCTTCAAACTTTGACCAGGCGGACGATAAATTCGCCTTACCTTGATTTGGGAACGGAAGGCGGGAGGGGAGAAGCCGAAAAACCCTCGGAAATTTCTGAGCGTCCTGCACCGTTTCGAATTTCTCGTTTGATGAGGAGCGCATGCTCGGAAATCTGAGAAGTGGGGGAACTCTTGGAGAATGACAACTTGGCTCATATATATCATTTTATGTCAAATAAATACAGATTTCTCAACCTCTGAGTGTTTAAAAGAAAATCACATTTATATTGAAAACAATGTATTTTCATTGTCCAAAGCAACATTGTATTCTTTTTATTTTTTTGTTTTTTCTTTCACTACCAAGAGGCACTAAACAAAGTATCTATCTATCTATCTATCTATCTATCTATCTAAATAAGACACAATATCTCTTTAAGAAGTATTGGGGGAAACACTGCTCTGCTGACCACAGAGAAGAATTGAATAAAATGAAAAATGGATGTGTTTTTCTGCTGATTATTGCAAGATTATTTCAAGCAAATGAATACATTTGCTATGATATGCTACGCTATCAACACTATTAATGCATCATCTACCATAATTCCAATTTCATGGGTTTTCTGTATTGGCTTCACTTGTTTTTTTTTTTAAAGTAACAAACGAGTCATACACTAGTTACCCGCAGTATAAACTGCACGAGAGCAATATTATGGTGTCCCTCTCATATTCAGGAACGATATTTACCAACAACAGCAGGTCGTCTACTGGCGTTTTTGGAGCTTGATGCGTCACCGTTTCATTCTACTTTGATGAGCTTGGCAATGTGTTGCATAACGCATGGTGCCTTCATGTTCCCGGCGAGGGAAGGAGAGACAGAGAAAGGGATGCCTTCTGTGGCCCTGGGAGGAGAAGTTACCAGACGAAGTAAATTATTCTGGCGATGGAGATTTTTATGTTGGTGCTCTCCGGTCACCTTCTAAATCAAATGCGCCCAAATTAAGGCCCAGGGGGTGAATCTGGCCTGCTAGATCACGGTATGTGGTGAGGAAAATGGTTGAGGGATTGTATTGGAGCAATACATGAAACAATAAGGGGGGGTTCCCTGGTGGTTGGTTTCATTTCCTACCCCATCTGTTTAACCTGACCCAGTAAGTCAAGTGGCCTAGGTGCTCGGTCTAGGATACGCTGTTTGTCTCCTCTGTCTTTTTGCAACCTCACCTCGTCTCCATGCACCCCCTTGTAAACTCCTAAACCGGCAGATCATGTAAACGCTCACCACCTTAGCTCACGCTCCATGTTCTTTCTTCTCTAAATTGTTTATCAATTGTCAAATAAGTATATTGAGTAACATTTTAGTTTTCAGCCTCTGCTGTATTTCCCCTTAAGTTCCTTAAATTAAAAAAGTAGGTTAAATATATAGCAAACAATGGGAAAGGGAATAAACAAGCAAGCTTCGGGCTGCAAATTCGATACAAATGGTGAGGCCTCAAAATTGAACCCGGTGGATCACCGTCCAACAGTGGGGCACAAACAGTTCCAAAAAGTTCCTTTCTCCTGGGATCTGCATGGTTTGTATTAACATTACTATTGTTTGATGCTGTCAAAGTTTACAGCAATAAAGCTTGAATTCAGGTTTAACTCTGGGTTTAAAGCTTTAACATGGGCTAAAGCCTGAATGAATAACCCAACACTTGAAAGCTTTGCTCCAGTAAGTTAGTTAAAGCTTAATTTTTTTTTTTCAGTTAAAGGGACATTGTGTTATTATTTAGTGCCTCCTTATGGTAAATAAACAACAAAAAACAACTTCATTTGAATAACATGCATTAATACATGATCTATCATATAAATGTCCATTTTAAAACACTTTTAGGTCAAGAAATGTATTCATTTAACATTAGGATCCCCTAGAGCAGACCTGGGCACTCCGGTCCTGGATGGCCGTATGTTCTGCATGATTTTTGAGGTTTGTCTGATCCAATACAGGTGATTCCAATCACCAGTATCATTAACGAGCACTTGCTAGCTTGCTAACGAGGTTATCATTTGTATCACCTGAGTTAAAGAAGAGCAAACTTCAAAATCTGGCAGGACGTATGGCCCTCCAGGACCAGAGTGCCCAGGTCTGCCCTAGAGGAAGCTGACATGATTTTCTGCCATCTTGTTGTAAGGGTACCCTCAAACCCAAAATCGTTGTGGAAGGCTGGGAGGAAAAATAAAAATAATAATGGTGCGGCTTGAGTCTACGTAGTTTGTATTCTTCCTTGTGCTTCGTAGCCCTTGTTTTCGCTTTCACGACACAGTACAGCCACATTTAGTCTGTTTTGCTTTAAAAAATAAACTTTGAACAAAGTGAAAGGGTGAGTTTTAGGTCTTCCCCTTTTCGCTTTTCCCAATTCATTCTAAAACAACAGAGCAGCATTTTGCTTTACGGTGAGTGTGAATGCACAGGTGACAATTTCAGCTTCCGACTACCAGTTATCACCCGCGGTCACAATGCCCTAAACTGTCAGGAAAAGGGAGAATGTCGAGATGTCTCTTTTGTGAAGTAAAGCGGGTAAGAAATCCGGCAAGCTACCGCTAGAAGTTGGCAAATGACCCAACTGGCCTACCCTCCTACCCTCTTTTCCAGCTTTCCAATCTTCACCATGCCCGCTTGTTGTCATGGCTACCGGGTGCTCGAAAAACGCTCCGTCGGAACATTATGAATGTGCAAAAAGTCGACCATGAGAAAAGAGTTGCGGCTTGCTGCCCGAATTGTAATAAGAGTTAGCCTAGTTAAAAAAAACAACAACATAATTTGTTTTAATACAAAACCGCTCTAAAAGTGAATCTGCACTCTATGGATCGATGCAATGAGTCACTTAAGTTCTTATGCGATTTCATGGCTATTTCATCATTATGAACTTGTTATTTGTCTTCTTTTTTTCTATTCAATTAAGCAAAGAGCTTTTGAGCCCCACTAGAGACCATTGAGCTTTATTAGAAGATGCATAAGTCCCACAAAACATCTTTTGCACCCGCCCAAAAATCAATTTCTTTTGAGTCAAGCCTCTGATCGTTTTTCCTAACATCTTTAAATACATCACCTAGGGATGCATCTCCCGACTTTCTGCTTATAATAATTGCCTGCCTATTTTGAGAAACATCAGCGCCTCTGCTAGTTTTTCTATACCTGCCTAAATATATCAGAAGTTGGGCTCCAATTGTATATTGTTAAACATCTTCCAAGACATAAAAAAAATAATATTCCTTTTTTAAAAACTTTTCTTCACACTGCACTTAACAGTTGATCCCAAGTACTTGAACTCTTCCTCCTTCTCCACCTCATTCACACACACTTTCCTCATCTCCTCCCAAGCTTTTCTTGCCGACACCGGAGATATAAATGTCATCCACCCAGACCTTTATCTGACGTCATCTGTCAATCAGCGTCCCTGAGCAGATTTCTCTAAAATTTATTTTTGTTAAAAAATGTCACAGCAAGAATAACCCAAGTCGCATTTTCTACAAATCATTCCTTGTCCCGGGCTCTTGTTGTTAAGCTGTTTTTTGTTTATCTGTGATCCGCCAGGCTCCCACTGCCCTTTCTCCCGTGTGTCATAAATCTGTTCATTAATCTCCTGCCCCTTTACGTCTCTCACCTGTTTCCTTTTCACGGTCTTTGGGCTGCTACGCCTCCTCAGAAGGGGCAAGGGAAAGGTCAGTTCACCCAATGAAATGCTCCCAAATCCACAGAGTCTTAAGGATTAGCGCTCATTTGCATAAATCTAGAAAACCTCATTAGGCAGAGGAAGATGCTGTACACTCTGCGTCGACCGCGACACTTTTGAGCGAACAAGACCATTAAGGGTTGCTGTGATTACGGGATTATTGCTGTTAATGACAGTTGGGGGGATTGGGCTTGTGTGCCATGTTGCGTGGAAGAACCACCTTTTGAGAAATGTCGCTTAGCAGATGTTGTCTCTCCTTGAATCGCGTCTGTAGAAGTTGGTTTTTTTTTTTCCTGTGATTGTGAGTAAGGTATCCGATGGGTCAGCAAACGTTGAATTCGAAGGTCTTTGGCGCTCCCTAGTGGCTCCCTGGCACTTTTTCAAAATGTTTGATATTGGAAAAGAACATTGTTTCTCAAGGAGGACAAACACGAGAAAAACATGTTTTAAAATTTCGATAAATATAGATGTATACAGTATACACAGAGTTCTCTCGGTTTTTGCGGTTAATGGGGACCAGAACCAACTGTTGGTTACTTTTTTTTTTTTTTATTTTGGGGCTGCCTTCATTAGAGATGAAAGATGTGGAACATCAAACAACAAATGAATACCTTCTCAGAGGGGGGACCCTGTTGCTGGGATACACAGGTAGCGCCTTGCTAGCACTTGTTTAAGGCCAAATTGTTTTCCCTTCAGCGTATTCTAGCAGGCGAATAAGTTTGTCGTGTTTTATTTATGGAATTCGTATGTCGCCAAAATACCTCCAAACAACTGAAGATGAATGGCCTCTCGTTACGACTCTTTCAGCATGCTTTTAGTGGGTATTCTGTGTGTTATCCTTTGTCTGTTTATCGCTCAATTTGAGCGTCTTGTAGTCCTTTCGCTTTCATTCGCGAGCCGCTGTAGCGCTATTCCTGCAAAATTACTGGCTGGTCCTCGTCACCTTCGTCCTCTGAATGTTAGTCTGGTACTTGCGTTTTCATCGCGTTAGCGCCCCCATTTTCTCCGATGGTCGGATTGTGAAACAACAGTTTAAATCATTGACTTTTAGTGAACGTTTTTATTATTTATCGTGGCAAAAATGACATGAAAATAATTATTGTTCTTGTTTTATCCCCTAGACATACTTTAAAGTCTTTGTTACATGTTTACCCTGGAGTGCCATGTTTAATCTCATTCCATACAAGGTTTCCACAGCGTTGATATCAAAGACAATAAAGACAATGAATTGATACCTTCATTCAACATTTACCACGGAATAAAATATTCTCACATCTCGTGGTGTTTGGAAAAGTAAAGCAAGTCAAACCCTCTGTTTCCATGGCGATAACCCAGTTTAATTTTAGGAGGTGAAACAAAAACAATCTCATTCTGTTGTGTGGATCGTGCGCAACACTCAAATGCACTGATTTTCTTTGCAACCCTGGCGTGATATTCCAATCATCGGCTTCTCCGTGTCTGGTTATCCTTTGTCTTCCTTCCCTTCCCCTTTTCCCGCCGTCTGCGTGCGCATGGGCTTCCCTCTTCAAGCGCCTACGCAGTGTACTCCAGGAGATTCCAAGCAAACGCGGCAACACTCGCGGATACACTCAATCACCCACGCACGTAGACATACAGCTTGCAAACGCGCCAAGCGGGCGACTGCAGAAGAGCCCTCCGTGTCTGCTTCTTAGTAAATTATTCAATCGGCGTTGGCACGTCCAGGGTTTTTTGTGTATTCGTGTGCGGATACATTCGCACATTTGTGTTTGCGCGTGAATATTAAAAGGTGTTTTCCAGGCCGAGTGGCTGCGAGTCTTTCATCAGGCTCTCTATCGGCCCTCTCTGGCTTTCAAAAGCTCATTAGAGAGAAATTGCAGAGAAAGCTGGCAGTGATGTCACAAATAGAAAAGATGGCGAGACAACAAATGCTGATTTTTGTGCTTTTACAGTAGCTTTGTTCAACATCCCACTCTCATATTCATTGCAATATGAGAAAATGTGTTATAATAAGAATAATACATTTATGCAATAACCCTACATACAATAGTTCTAGGCCTGCACGATTTTGAAAAAAAAAGAAAACCTTACTGCAATTTTTCAGACCTGTACTGCAATTTCGATGCGATTTTCGATTTTACAAAAAAAGTGCATTTCTGTGCTTGTTTTGTTTTTGGAGAGAACTTAAATATAGTGACATGCGAACTTACCTCGAGATGAGGTCCTTAGAGACTATATATCTACAAATAAAAATATAATTGCAGCTGAATAAATAGTCTTTATTCTCATGATACCAAAAGTATAACTTAATTAGAGGGCTACCCCTTTCAGTATAATAAAATCAATTTCGAGAGAGGCTGGCTAGCTACACGCTAGCGTCAGGTAACTAACTTCTGCAAGGTTGTTGTGATGAGTCACGAATGTAGCGTTTTTTTTTTTGAGTAGTAGCTCCAAGTTGTCTGTTTGGTAGTTGGTAATGGATCCGGCGTTAGTGAATAGCTGTGTTCGGCAGTGGTGGCTGTTAGCTTTCCCTTCCGATGACGCCTCGGCTAATTCCCGGATGTGATAAAAATCGAGGCAGCACTCGTTAGTGATCAGCTTTTCTTTGCACTTTCCGGACTTTCCTCAGGGTCCGATCTAATTGATAGTCATTTTCAATGTTGGGAGCCGCTAAAGTTACAAGTTGGCCTGTTTGTTTGGTTGCCAGTTGTACGCCCGGCTGCTTGACTCGGCGTCTACATCACCCTATGAAAGTCGTGCAAACTTTGCTTTGCCACTATCGGCTGGTGCCGTTAAACTCTGCTTTTGATTGGCCAGTGCAGTAAAACCACGCAATGTGACAATTCTTGTCGGCCAAACACTTGATCTCTAAAATATCGAACTGGAACTAGAAATCCTTGAACAAAACTGCAGTGTTTTGCGGTCACACTTTCGCACTACGTCACCTCGCGATATCGATTACATTTCGGTTATTCGTGCAACAGTGCAAAATGTATTCAGAGATCAATCATTGCAACCAATCTTTTATGTGTAATTGATTGTCCAATATTATTTTAGAATGTGCACTTGTGTATAACTCGCACCCCTAATCCAAAAATTGGTATTAACTTTGGTATCACTTTTTCTCAGCTCAAACTAAGCTTTGTAAGGGACATTGTTGAATGCGTGCAGCCATGATTGAAATCATTTATTGACAATGTAAACTATGAACACAATACCAACATAAAATCTACTATATTGTATATACTGTATTTAATTAATGTCCCTCAAAATCTGATTCATCAGATATCAAAAAGGTTTTTCCCTCATTGTGCTTTGTTGCATTTGAGTATATCTTTCAGGACGACTTTCTAAAATGAGTGTGAGAATGAGATAAAACCTAATGCCTTTTCGTATGTCAGCAACATCAGTAGTGGTCTAGTGGTTAGGGCTCAGCGTTCTCCCCGCTGCCTCCTGAGTTCAATTCTAGTTCCACCCAATGTTTTGCGATTGTGGTCGGCACTATTTTTTGACTGATGTAACATGTAAAAATACACAATTAGAAAACATGTATACTAGCGACTTAAGTTTGATTTCTTTTTTAGATCTAAAAATCGTGTTATACACACATATGGTAATTCATCTGGGAACATGTCATCACTTTTTTTGCATAAGCCTATGCAGTTATTATTTTTATACAGGTCAGATAATCATGACATAATGATAATGAGTTTCATGTATTAAAAATAAAACTATTTGACTACATGAACAGTGTATAAAAGATGCATGAATGCAAAATAATACAAACCTTTATGTTTGATCGTAGCTAAATGAATTTGAGAAAGAATAATAGCAGCAACCTTTTTACTTTCATATCATTCTCGTGCAGATTTTATACGAATGCAGGTTTTGTAATCATGCTTCCTATTTCCTATGCAATTATCAAGCCTTTGCAATTACTATGTTTCTTGTGACTATAATGTGACAATAAAGTTTTAGCTGTATAAGCCACTTAAATGTTTACTGTTATTGATTTATTAGGTTCCTTGTAATGCGTTCAGATGCTTCTAGGGTGTCTAAAAATTCATAGTTTTTCATGTCCTCAAATAGCAGACATTTTCTTTCCTTTTAAAAATGTTCTCTAGGTTTATTTCAGAGTACTAAGAAGCAGGATAAAATATGTATACAATACAAACGTCCATTTTTTGTTGTTGTAAAAAGTATAACAATGCGTCCCATGCAAAATAAGAGAGGTAAGGTAATAAAGTATTTTATTGTTGCAATTTTGAGTCACCAAAAGAAACGAGTCCCCAAACAACCCAAAACTAAAAATAAACTCTCTAACAAAAGACAAACGATGTGTTCGAAAGTCAAATGCAAAATCAAAAGAACGAAAACAAAGATCGGGATATCGTATTTCTCAGCCGTCGTGCCGTGCTGTTTGACAGCATGAATTTTGCTGATTTATCCAACGTCTTCATCTGCATCTTTTTACAACACTCATGCTGCGCAAGAAAAAAACACATCAAGCCCTCCAAACGAGCTAAACAGCATGAAACGAGCCATCTTGTTTCTAGGCCATTATCAATGATTAAAGAGCATATATGCGAATTGAAAAACCGTGAAACGTGGTCGGGTTTTCAGCCGTCCGATTACCAAACGTTCATTGCAGCAAGACAAACCTATCAAGTTTTACGGTGCTCCGAGGACCGCCGCCGCCGCTAATTCATGGAGGCGAGCTATCAAGCACAACCGCACGACGAATCTTCACCGTTTCCATGAATATCTGAACAGGCTTTCCATCACTTGCGTCTCCTGTGGGAATGGCCGGCTGAAGCCACAACGTGAAGCCTTAATAAACAGTTGATGGCGTTACAAAAACGAAGCCGTGATATACTTTAAAGCTTTGGCAGGACTGCGAGATCCGTCTCGAGATTGAGATGTGAATAAATGTAGAGTTAATCCGAACGTTATTGAAGTACTGGACGGAGTAAGGATCGACCGAGAAGGTTTTTTTTTTTCAGGGCCGATTGTTAGAAACAAGACGGTGCTGACAACCAATATTCGGAGCTGATATTGATTTGCTGTGAAAGCTTGATATTTGGCGTAAGACATTTTTAATAATGCAAAAAGAAATAGAATATTTGTTATACATTCAAATAAAACTTTAATAGTTCTCTGAAAGCTTTGCACCGTAAATAAATTAGAAATTCAACACAACTAATATGACTCACCTTTCACTTAAACCAAAAACTAACAGTGCAGCAAATAAAATGAGGCTTAACAGGAACTCGTAAAAAGGTACCGGTATGTAAAAACTTAAATAGCTCCCCGATTTTTTTTATTTTGATAAATGAAAAAAATGCCAATACGACTAATTATATTACCTTAAAACAACGAGCGCATTAACATTTCAATGGAGCTCGCAAATTGTAAAGTGTGGCCACTCCTGTTTTAGAGCCCGATTGAAAATCTAATGTTATGGTAACAGCTAATCACTCAGCCTTCCATTTAGTGTTCTTTTTATGCTTTCCCAATCGCAAACACACACGCTTGATTGCCAAACTAATGTTAGGATAAGAGCTAATATATCAGTCTCTACCTGAACGTGCTTCCCTAAAACAAATTGACTACACTTTTTTGGTATCATTCACACACACGCTTTTCTACCACAGACATTTTCAAATCTCAATAGTGTAATCTGTGTCTTCAAATAACATTGTTTTAAATCTTTATATGATAATGTATGTATTCATCCGGCATGCGTAAGAAAATATACAAAAGTGTTATTTTCCAGAGTATTTTATCAACAATACTCGATTCCATTTGTACACTTTCACTGTTACTAACCTTCTTTCTTAATAACAAGCTCAATGTCAAACACTGAAATCTCCCATACCAGATCAGAACAACTGCTGGAACAAAATGAACCTGAACTATTTTGTGAAGATCACCTAAAATGGAACGCTGAAGACGGCAAAGGATTTTTCAGTTTTTCTTTTAATGACCTGCTTGCCTCTTCTTCCTTGGCACAATAATCATCCCAGTAAATTATAGTTACATTTTTACGATCCCAAATGAATTCTGCTAGTTGCACTGACAAATCTCTTTTGCAGCTCTTAAGAATTTGTCGGCATTATAATGGACATGTTTTACTTGAAAAATAGCCTTTTTAGTGCTACCAAAATGTGTTTACACATTGCTGGAGCACTGGCTGCCCAGCAAAATCTTTAGACGTCCCTTGATAGCTTCTTTCTTTGAAGGTCACCATGTTTCTACCATAGCGTTGAGGAAATGGGTTTTATTAGCGAGCTCGATGGTAGTTTTCCGACGGAAGGTAAGCCAGGATGAACTGTTGGTAGAACTACCATAGACTGATATTTTTTTTTTCCATGCATGCTAGATTTCCACTCTGTATCCACTATGATCACTTTAGTTCTTGGTCTCAGTTCACAGTTCTCTAGCTCCTCATTCATTCATTAACACGTTTTGGCTTCAGATCTGCAGTCCATCAATTTCTCAATTTGTCTTTATTTTCTGAGTGATTCAGTATATCAGACAAGAGATTCATCTCCTTAAGTGTGCCAAGTCAAGTCATGTTTATTTGTTTGGCCCTTAATCATAAAGAGTCTCAAAGGGCTGCACAGACCACAGATTATTGCAAACCACAGACTATTATGACACCATCCCCTGATATAAAACCTACATGAGGGCAAAGGAAAACTCAAAATCCTCAACATAAGGATGCTTTTGTATACTACCAACAGA
This sequence comes from Urocampus carinirostris, assembly GCF_059441175.1. Lineage (NCBI taxonomy): Eukaryota > Metazoa > Chordata > Actinopteri > Syngnathiformes > Syngnathidae > Urocampus > Urocampus carinirostris. The sequence goes on from NC_142366.1 coordinate 24,401,616, forward strand.
ACCTTCAAATCACATCTTAAGCTAACAGGGAGCCAATGCAGGTTAGCTAAAATCGGGGTCAAACTTTCTTGTCTTAGTTAAAAGCCTTGCTGCAGCATTTTGTACCAGCTGAAGGCTCTTGATTTGGGATTTCGGGAGACCGGAGAGTGGTGCATTGTCCTGTTATATGATTCCATGCAAACACACACATTTTTTCGGAACGGAAAAGGGTAAAACAATATTTTCAGAGGCTTTCTTCCTTTCTGTCTCTTGAATGGGTTGTGACTGTTTAATAAGTAATTACAGTACAGTCAGTCAAATGCTTCACGAAATTGGACAGTGGTACCTTTTTTACGAGTTTAATTCCTTCCAGGACTGTGCTCATAGCACAAACTGCTCGTGTAATATGAAATAATTAAAAACTAATTGGTCCGCTTCCGTCCTCCCAGAAGCATTTAAGTGAACCATAAATAGCGAAAAAACACATCTTCCTGATCACTTAAAACGCATTCAAAAAGTAATTTAACATCAAAAATATTGTAACAAGAAAAATCGACCCTGCTGAGGATAAGAGGTGCAAATAATGGATGGACGAAAGACAAATTAAAATATTTCAATGAAATAAAATGATAATTTACTACGGGGATGGTCAGGGAGCCGTAACCAATGTGTGCGCATGGTGCGGAGGAAGCAGGAGTGCATGGAAGAGACACGGAGATTGCACACCTGTCAATGTGTATGTTTTCACTGTAACTCGATCGTACAAAATTGCGTACGCCCTATAACAATTCGGCTCTAATCCAAGTGGTTTCAGTCACTGGTAGCAGATTGCTAGAATTGTTAAGGTAGTCTAAATAGTCTGTCTTGCTATGAGTGAGCTCCACGTTGTGTTCTTAAGGTTTATGATTGCTTAATGAGGAGGATTTTTGATCATACGCAAGGGGAGACATTTGCAGCGAAGATGATATACAAGCAATTACTGTACATTTAAAATCTATCTATCTACCTTGGTCATATCCCTCAAGAGGGGTGACCGACAGCAAGACAAAAGGAAAAACTAGCAAAAAACACAAAAAAAATTGACCATGGCCAACCCAAATGCCCAAACACCCAAACAAGTGAAGCACCTCGGCACCCAAGTTGGTCATGCTTTCGTCCCTCCAGACTTAAAATTAAACTTACTGTAAATTTAAATGAACATACACCCAAACAATTAATACAGTACCAGTTTTTATATTTTTTTCCTGTAGCAGTTTGCATGCGCAAACTGGACGAGCTAATGCTGGCAGTGAGCGGTCACAAGCGGCGAGCGGTCTCCCGTGGCAGCCTCTTGGACTGCTCGTGAAAATGACTTCCCTTTGCATAGAGAGCAATATTTTTGCTGCGAATAAAACTGGTATACCAAAATTCTCGTGTTTAGAGGTGCTCGTATACAGAGGTACCGCTGTACGTCGAAAAGTCGTGTCCTTTTCAGCCCCTTGAAAACGCTAACGGCCTTTGTTTTCCTATAGGTCGCAAGTTCGTCATCGCCAACGCACGCGTGGAGAACTGCGCCATCATCTTCTGCAACGATGGCTTTTGTCACTTGTGCGGCTACTCGCGAGCGGAGATCATGCAGAAGCCCTGCACCTGCAACTTTCTTTACGGACCCGACACCAAGCGACTGGCCATCGCGCAGATGGCGCAAGCCCTGCTGGGGTCCGAAGAGAGGAAAGTGGAGATCAACCTTTACCGCAAAGATGGTAGGAAAACACTTTCCGTCTGAGTTGTGAGGGAAAACGCCATGTTCGTCTGTTAAGTTGAAACGTTTGTAGACGCTCGAAATAAGGCGAAAAGACGTCCGGGGATTTTGAACTTGGATGCTGGTCTGGGAGAAGGGCCTCCCTGATAAGAAAACGTCATCCCTTCTCGGAGCTCTATTCCGATCCCTCTCGATTTATTCATTCAAGGTTCCAAAAAACAGATCACCCCCTATGGGTTTTTTTTTTTTTTTTGGTACTCCATTTCTAACTTTTTTTTCTATTTGACTCTATTTTTGTCAACTTGTTTTTCTGGAAAAATGAGAAAAATACTATTTATGAAAGATATGAAAATTATAAAAAATAATCATTAGAATTAAAAATAATATTTGAATCAAAGTATTTGTGTTAAAATATGTAAAATAATAATCTTTTAATCAGCCAAATGACCGGTCAATTTTTCTTTTTCTTTTCTTCTTTTTCTTGCAGTGGTGATGTTTAAAGGTAGGGTGCATCGTTTGAGGTGTCCTTAAAAAAATTGAAATGACCGTAGCATGTTTTCCCTATTAAGTATGTGTTAACAGTGAGTTCAAAGTGCCCTTATAATCTTTTTTCCCCACCTCGCCTATCTGCTTTTATTTTACTTTTAGTAAAGCTGTTCGGGCAACGTAAAGGGGCCGGGCGGTCGGAGAGTGACTTTGCGCTTGTGAGTGTAGAGTGAAAATGGTGAAAGAAAGAAAAGGCCTTTTTCAAGTCCAACCCAAACCCCAAAAAACATGAAAGAGTTTATTCGAACGCATTTAAGAAATGCACTTACTTGTAATATAAGGAGCTTGACACAGGCTGCAATGATGACACAAGCCTGAAGATGGCGGTTAGCGAGTATAAAAGTTCCAAATTCTGTACAGCACAAATACATTTTATGAAAAGGAATTACTGAAACTGTTTAATACCTGTTTTATATACACACTTTTTTTTCGTAATACCAGAACTAGAACTATTTCCTGCTTCTTTGTTTGAAGCGCTACAAAACATCAATTTCTACATATTCAATACAAACAATTGGGTTGTTTTTCCATATAACAACCCCCAAATGTATTTTTTTTTCATGTCCCTTCAAAAAATTTTTTATTTATTTTGAGAAACATGACATTTCCCCCCTCCAGTTTCTTTTAGCAAAGCTTTAAAATAAATGGAATTCGATGATCAAGCTCATTAGGATTTTTCGCGACACAATGTTGTAGCGTGTGAGAATCTAAGTAACCAAACACCAATTACAGTATGTTGGAGCCGGTCCCCACATTTGTTTATCCGGTGTCACACTTGTTATCTTCCTGCTGATTTTGTATGCAAGCTGTTGTGCATGAACAACTTGTCGTCTTTGTTTTGATATGCAGATTCGGTGTCTCCGTGCAAGTGATCGTCTTAGATCGTGTCTTTCCCGTATTGATGGAAAAATATTTATGACGTGTATCTATTTTTATCTTCAAAGCCACCCCAAAAGCATTTGTCTAGCGTTTTCTCCATCATCGTTTCGATTACCATGACTTGTGTTTTGTCTTTCTAAAAATACTCAGTGGAAAATGACCGTTTCTAATGGCAACTACGTACAGACCGTGGTATCGGTATCAATAGGCAGCTTCCGTGGCATTAAAGTGCCACCATTGTACTCATGCCGGCAACTCCCTGAGCCTTTCCGAAGCGCCCGCTAAACATTTTGCACCTGCGAACCGACACTAGAGCGACAGAAGGGAGACGGGGAGAGACAGATGGAGGGAAACGGCGGGGGAGATGAAAGGCCCGGGAAGAAACGAGAGGGCAAGAAGACATAAGAGGCAAGAAAACAACATAGCAGGGAAAGTGAGGAATCGCCACGGAAGCCAGAAGGAGAGAAACGCAGACAGTTTGAAAGTGTCCCTCTCACATATTCTGGTCTTGGTCAGAGGAAGAAGGACGAGGTGCAGATGAGGTGTCGCCAACTGTCTCTTCTCCACTCGGTCTTTGTATTGGGGCGGCCGCTTCGCAAACAAGTCGCTCATCAAAATTCTCATTTGGTCTATTGAGCGAGGGGTCTCGCGGCTTTTTCTTACGGAATTGTTTTTTTAATCTTGCTGTGACAATGTTAGAGCAGGTGCTTTTGTCTTCAGCTTTCTATTATTATCATCTTTTTCATTTTGAATGATCATTTCGAGATGTTTTTACCAGAGTCAAAGGACAACTTTCAAGAGTGAAACGACGTAATAAACTTGTTTTTAGTGCTCCTCAATCTCGTTAAAAGAATAATAACTTTCCACTGTGCCAAGATTGGGTAATTATGCGGGTAATTTCGCCGAATTTTGGCATCGATTTAAGAGCGCCAGTGCACTCAAACAAATCAGAGGTCTGTTTCTTGTTTCCCGGGTGCTGATAGGAGCTATTTATCTATCTATCCACCTTGGTCATATCCCTCCAGGGGTGGCCGATAGCAAGACAAACACATACAATAACAAAGAAAATAAAAAAGGGAAAACAAAAGCAAAAAACACAAACATTTTTGAACCATGGCCAACCCAAATGCCCAAACACCCAAACAAGTTAGGCACCTAAGTTGGTCCTGCTTTCGTCCCGCGAGAAAGTGGCCATGTCAAAACACACTTCTGTCCGACAGCTTTCACTGGTTTACCCCTGCCGCATCATACGGGTGCCCTGCCCATCCCTTAGATTGCGTCCAAACATTTCACTATCTGATAGGAGCAATTAAAATAATTGTTTACATGACAAAGAACAAAAACAAATGAACCGCTATTTGATATGAATTACAGAAAATACCTTATTTTCTCAACATACTCTGCATTTATGAGATTGTCCTGAACTGTATATGATTCTTACTTACCGGAAACTTTCGTCACACGGGTGGTTATGGAACGGATTACCCACAAAAATCAAGGGAATACTGTCATGTGTTTTAATCTTGCTTTCTTAAATAAATAAACCAAAATATATACGGCATGAATACTTTGTAGTGACCACAAAAAAACAACACATAACAACTGCCGTAGCCATGTATTCATATAGAGGCTGTTTTCAGTTTCCTAAAAGTTAAACGCATAGTATTTACTCTTATCGGAGTTTCCCAGCTTTGTTTTGTCCAGTGCTTTAGATTTTCGGCACATGTTTAGTCTTCCTTTCTCCTCCTCCACACAATTTCAGCTGCGGCTTCTGCCTATCTTGCGTAGTAACATCTTGTGCAGATAAATGCCATTAGGTTGAGGTCAAACAAATATTTCTACTTTTCACATTGGTTTCAAAGGTGGGATCTTTGGAAAATCAGAAAGTCCTTGATTGTTTGTCCCTAGCTTTGGTCAATGGGACATTCTTTTTACCGTTTTGGATGAAATCTTCTTTATACCGTGTACATGAAAATCTGATATTTTTTGCACAAACGCGACCATTATCCGATCTGTCAAAGTCTGTCCGACCGACTCATAACCAATTTTTTTACACCAGACCCAGACCACTCTCATATGCGTTCTCCAATCCGATATACATCTGATCTTTTGGAATGGGACTGCTATGTTTATGCTATATTCACATTCAAATCTCACCACATGGAGAGTATTAAATAGATGGAAAGCAAAGTTTTGGATTTAATAATATTTGGGGGGACAACACTCTTCTGGTAACATCCCCGGGGTAAGTCTTTAAGTGACACATGGATGAAGATTTCATTGGATTTTTCGATTTTAAGTAGAACTTGTGGTAGTTTACAATAGACCCAAACACGGGTAGCAGGAAACTCATAGTACTCAAATATGATCATATCTAATCACAAAAATGCTCAATAGTCTAACAAAGAAATGGTCAAAAGGCAAACCCACCGATGCCCACGTAAGAATGACCACAGTTCTAACACATACATGCACACAACTGGTTAGAGCCCATTTATCTTGGGCCAAGCTCAGGCAAGAGTCTTCACCATGATAGATCTCCCCTCTTGCTCTCACGCTCAATTGTCCGACTCCGATGGCTCACTCGTTTAATCAATCATCTTCTCCAGGAAACCTATGCTCACGTATACACACATGAAGTGCATACAGGGGCTAGTAAGGACTGGCCTAGTTGGCTGTTACTCCACCTGCAAGGTTGCACATTTCCGGCCCTTTGGGGAATTGATTTTTTTCATTCATTTATAGTATTAAACTTTTGATAATACATTCGCTTAAAACCACAGATGCGAGTAGCTTTTCCGCAATGTGACAACGAGGCACTCGGGCAAGCCATTTCCCCTCACGCTTCTGCTTTTATTTAGTGGTGTGCATGAACCAATGGTAGACAATGAGCCACTCAAAAGCTATGACAACCGTAACCCTAACACCAACCCACACATTGAGAAGTCATTTTTAGAATAGAATAGATAGAATAGAATATACCTTTATTGTCATTGTTACAAATGGGCTAACAGATTGTGACAACGAAATTGGGCATGACACTCCAGTTTTACACATAGTGAGGGTATGAGCAAGAAGATAAAGGAACAGAGAAGATAATGTTATAAAACAAGGGGAATAAGGCTATAGTTATAATTTACATGGTATTTACACACTAATGTCAGCATGTGGGATGTTACATACAGGGTTGTCGTGATAACGTTGTATCGTAACGGTTGTGCAATATTGCATTTGGTGCATTTTTAGTGTTATTCTATGTGCCATGCTCATGACTGAGAAAGAAGCACTCTTTAGTGGCCATGTGGGAAGATACGTTTAGTGTACAGTATGCTCAACCGGCAATTCCTGATGCTAGCGTGCAGCTCGAGATTGCTTTCTTACACTGAAAGGAGAAGCCTTCCAAATTTGTTATACTTTTGTATAAAGACCATTCATTCAATTGCAATTCTGTGTTATGTGTTTTTATTTGTCGATATCTAGTTGTCATTGTGTTAGTCGTATACTCTAGCATTTAAGAATTTTTGCTGCTAAGCATTTAGGAGCATAGTATGCAAAAAAAAACCTGAATTGTAGTATACTTTGGATAAGATGATCACATGTAGATACTTTCAAAAGCAAAAATTAAAAGAGAGAGCTACTGCAAGTAGGGAGATCCCATTTTCTCTCATGAATAGTTTCATAGTTGCTTTCAAATCCTCATACATAACCTCTGTCCCTCTGCTTTTTTGTCCTGTTTATCAACGGTGCTCTGTTGTGTTCACGTGGAGTGCCCACTAGAAAATGTCGCACTGTTTGATTGGAGGGACTCCTGATCGCCTAGCAGCGGTAGTTAAGCAAAGTACTTAGATAGACATGCAATCGCTCGGGAGGGTTGGCACTCTTCGTGGCACGGCGGTGGATCGTCCCACCTGCAGCTAAATTGCTCCCAAAAGACAATCACCATTAATGCAGCCATCATTTGCCTACGCATGAATTTTCATTTGGTTGTTTTGGTCAAAAGAAATGTCCTCTTCAAAAGATATAATAGAGGCTTTCTTTATTTACAACACAAGAGAAGCGACTGAGAAAAGTAGAGGCACGGGGCCGTATACTTGTGGTTTTTGTAAGGTACTGTTGTCATAGGACTATGCCAGTCTATGAAGGGCCTACACAAGTACCAAGAGAAATAGGCTAACTCACGATATGCTATAAAAGCTGTCAAAACATAAATGATCTTCAATTATTGTCCAAACTTGTGAGTATGGTTAAAACAACAAACACGTCGAGCGAGCAGTGTCACGGTCGTCAAAGTTTCGGTCATCCGTCTCCTGACAAAGCCTGTTTCTGGGTTAGCATCCTTGTTATTGATGACACCCAAATAATTCATCAGGACACATACAATTGTGATAGCGCTGTATTTTGTGTCCGCCCCATTAGTCACCTAATGTGGTATGCTAGGCAGCTTGGCACACTCACGCAATTTTTCACGCGGTGACACAGAGCCTGGCAAAGACGCAACACGGCACCGTCCTTCTAAACGGCAGCCATTTATTCATGTTTATTGAAAACGGACGGCAGTATCAATATTGATGTTAAGTACACAGCAGAGACCTTACCATCTGTTCATTCGCAGATAAGGGACCTAACGTAATTGCGTAGAAGACTCTGTTTAATTACCTTCTGTTGTGTACTAGTAATCTTATTGAAAAATAATGTTCTTTATGATCGGACGGTACCTCATTCTTCTTCCTGTAGAAGACCGGGAACTGAACTGGACTTTTATGACAAACTTCTTATTTTTTAAATACTAGCTCATGGGAATACACTTCTGGAGCAAACCAAAGAGTATTGTTTTTGAGGATTTAACCCACAAAATCTACCAAATGACAGCCATAAGAAACACTTTTGTTGTATATTATTTGATTTCTTGGAATCGACTTACAAACTCTAGTGATGTCACATTTGAAATTTGCCCCCTTTGATTCTGTACCAATATACTAATTTCCAAGTTTGACATTTACGCCTTACTGTGCCTTGGTCCATCACGGCTGTATTCGCTTAAACGCAAACCCATGATTATCTTATTTTCATCTAAAGAAAATCCCAATTGGTGTGCTCTGCTATTGTGAATTAGGTTAAGACGATTATGTGAAAGAAAAAGTAAAGTCGTTAAAAGTAACAGTACAACTCATGTTCTTCAAACAACACAACGTTGACTAAGATAACAACGATTTGTCATGATCAGCATAAACTCATTATCTGACTTCATCATTTTCTTATTGTGATTATCATGTTTCTGTTTGAGCTATCCTTCGGCGGATACACTGTAGTCCCAAGCTCTTAAAAAGTGCCATAGGAAGATACAAATATCCAAACGGACCTCAGAAGGCGTCTGATAAAAATAGCTCTACACAAATTGAAAGCTGGATAGATTGTATTCTGCCTATTTTTACAGCAATCCCTGACAATTCATTCAACCGTTTGTCTATTGTTTCATTTGTATTCAAATTTTCATTTGTCTTCCTTTGTGATAATTCAGTAATTTGTTTCATCAAACGCTAAACGTATCCTTAGTAGTGGATGGTAACAGGCCAAGAACTCACTCAATTTTCCTCACTGGACCCACCAAAGTGAACAAGAGATCCACAATCGTAATAGGGCCCAAAGATGAAGACGGGGCGAAAATAAACAACATCCAAACGGGTAATGGCTTCAGTCTCACGGATTGAGGACTTCATTTGTCTTCTTGGCAGCGGGCCATCAGCGCTTGTCAATCAAAGCTAGCAGTTGCTGGAGGACCCTGATATCAATCACCCGTGATTGAGTCCCCTACTTACTGCACATATCTTTAAAAAAGGATCGGAGCCGTTCGTAATAAATCCAATATTAGAAAGGCAGTTTTTTAGTCAAAATGTAAAATCTTAATGTAGTGTTGCTGTGCTAATTGGAGATCACTATATAATCCCATTTTTAGCTTTGTTTTTACAGGAACTAAGTCAGTTACAGTGGCATTTTTACCACTGCTGGGCTTTTTTTTCCCCAGAAAGAGTCTGAACGTGTACTGGTCCAAAAAAATCCCAAAAAGATTGTGAAAGGGTGAAACTGGAACTTGCAGTGGGTGTAGCATCGCAAACATGCATTTCTCTGCTGCTGCTTGTTCGTTTTTTCAATAATAAATTTTGGATTCAAGCAATACCACAATTTTTTAGACTGAAACCAAAATCAACTTGTCACTGATACATTTACCATGTACAGATAACATAAGTACGTAGTTTTTCAGTTTCCTGATTGTTTAATGGTCAATAGCAGCTGATACTCTTAACGACAATCAGTTCTAGCTCGGATACCTTAAGAAAGGCTGGTATCTGTACCTGTATGATACCTGGTATTAATACTTTACAATCCCTGGTTTTCATATGAGTAGGAAAAGAAGCATATACCTTAACACAATAATCAAAATATTAATTGAGATCATTCTTAATGCATTCTCGTTTCATTTTGTTCACTACAAGTCTTATTTAACCGTACATATCTACATTTTTAGCATTATGGTTTGTATTTTTTCATTAGCTGAAGTCCCCCATCCCCTTATGATGCAAGACATTTCAGATATATTTTTAATGGTCCATGGGTTCAGTATCATTATTTTTAACATCTTGGCGTAATTAGCATTTTGTGTAACTGTACATATGTATTTGTAATATGTGTGTGTAGACTATCTAACACCAACAATATAAGCAAGAAAAAAGAAAGCAAGTGCTGGTTTTCCCCAGTTAGAATAAACGCAAACAAATGTACATTAACATACTGGATAAATCCATATTTTGATAGCTGTTAACCCTGGTTATAATGTTGCACTAATAGCCAAACATAATTGAAATATCACTGTGCTCACTAAGTATCTAATCGTAAGGGGTCAGTCATTTATACAATACACCCTTCCCTCAAGTAATTCTTCACAGTCTCTTGAAATGAATCTGAGAGATGCTTAGTCTAAAACTGATAATTGTTTTCTAATTATGTTTTTGTCTCAAAGGCTTTTCTCATCCTTTGAATTCTAATTGGCGAGAAAACAAGTATCCCAAATACATGTTGCTATGTTCATTTTTAGAAGAGGACCAAGCGTAAATTTGCAATCAGCTGAGTGATAGCGCCGACATTGTATCTTGAAGGTCTACTAGGGGGAGCTAATGATGTTTAACGCGTAGGGTATTAGCGTCTGAAATCTGTGTTTGTGTGCGCCAACCCTTTATTTGCAAAATTGCCTTCCTTTCCTCCGTGGCATTTTTTTTTCTTAATGTCGCCGCCCAACCCCAAAGTCAAAGCCTTCAACAATGTCAAAGACGCGTCATTGGTGTCATTGTGTGGGCGTGGCACTTTCCACCCGCGCTTCAGCTTTAAATACCGATGCCCACACTTTCTTTGCAACGTTTACCGGAGCACTCAAGTATGCAGCAGAGGGTAAAAATAGCACTTAGTTTGATTCAACTTATCGGATTGTGTCTTTCCCAATGCTTTTAGGATTGAATGTAGCCCGATTTAGTATGAGGTAATGCGACAAGATGGACGTACAATGACCAAACTGATACCAAAGATTGCATTTCCTCTTCATCGTGTAAAAAAAAGTGTGTTGCTATTCTAATACAATTTTTACTACAGAGTAAACCATAGAGAGTAAAGAGAATGCTATTTATTATACATAGTGGAACCTTAAAGTTTTAATGAACTATTTCAGGTTGATGGTTGACATCAAATTTTACAGATTTATTTCCAGAAACACTGCGAGTTACCGTACTAAAAAAGGCGCTTCATATTTATTTTAACTTATTTTAACTAACTGCGGATATTTCCTAGTTATTAAAGCCCCATTGTGTCATATTTGACAACTACATGACATTGTTTTGTCTAATGCAAACAAAAACCAGTCCCAAGAGCACAGCATAACAGCAAGATGCCAGACAAACATGGCAGCAAATTGTAGGTTGGGATTTCATTCTGTAAAAGAAATGCAAATTTGTCCACCCATGATTTTTGAAAAAAAAAAAAAATGACATTGAATGTATGTTGGCCTAGTATTAAAATCAATACTGTAAAATTTGGACTGTAAGCAGCGTCTTTTCAACCGTATGGCTAATGCAACGATGCAGCTCAATTATGCAGTTTTTCTAACAGCCACCAGGGGGCGCCTGAGCAGTAAAGGTGAAAGTGAGACATGTGGAATATATGTGTCGAGGAAGACGCAAGTCTAATGAAACTTAGTGCGTTGTGCATGAATTAAACGAGCAGGAACCGACCCTCGTTCATGGAAAAGGTGTCAATCGAAAGGAAAGCGCTAACTACCATATTGGGAATCATTTTACGAGTCTTTGTTTTTGAAGGGAGTTTTGGAGCGAAACAAACACAATTCAAGAAATCGTAAAGCAGCCAGAAGCAGTTTTAACAGCATCGCAGCGATTTTTCACAATACCCTGCTCGTTAAATGAAAATGCTATGAGATTGCGACACTGATCGCCAACCAAACCTTTGAAAGAATTCACGTTTTTTCTGTCTCACTCTGAAAATAAACCAGCAGCCAATGGTTATTATTATACATATATGGATGAATATTTTCCTTATGAAGAGCTTGTGTTATCTGCAGGATTTCATGGCAGCTCATGATGGTGAGAAGAAACATGTTACTGTTTAAAAACGGTTTCACACAACAGCAGGGTTTATAATCAAGTCGTCTAAATTAGAATTTCCTTAAATAGAACATTGTAGAATATTTTGCACAATTTTTGAGCAAGATCCTTATCTGGAAAATGTACTGTAGGGTTTTCTCTAAAATAGTTGGCATTGTATTTTGGTATTGATACTATGTAGTGGTGTTTGTGCTTGAAATAAACATCCCTGTGAAAAACATTTTAACACAACAGCTGATCCAACATTGTAAAGCTTTACATTCCAAGTAATCCATACTTTGAAAAAAAAATACGAAACACAATCAATTGTGCTAGCGCCTGAAGCCAGCTCAACCTAACCTTTTACAATTCACAGACTTATGGATTTTAGCACAGACGTATCTGTTCCGAGTTGCGAAGACAATCCTTATGTTTCCCATCTTCTATTTACTCAGCCTCAGCTTATCAAATAGGGCGGCCTGGCGCCAGCGTATCGATTTTCTGCGGGAATTCCGTCCGCTTTAGAAAGCCCTCCTCCCGAAGCCGCAAAGACTTCCCGCCGTCACGCTCGAATCCGACTCCCCCGGCGGGCGAGATAGGAGCCACCGGCCAGGTGATATCCCTTCACCGGTCAGCCGACCCGCTGACTTCAGATTGAGAGATAGCGCAGGTGAAATCCTAGCGCCCGTCCTGCTAATCCCCCGGCTTCGACCACCGTGACCGCACACGTGAGCCTCGACTGGCCCGGGGCCGCGTCCGCATGCAATATTCACCACTCCGAACTTGGTGTCGCTAATCCGCGGCTTCTGGAATTTACGGTTCCTATTACGCGCTCGCTACTGAAGTCTTTCTAGTCAATTCAAGTCAAATCGCCTTTAATAAGCAAAAACCTCAAAGGGGTGTGGACCACCGTGACAACATCCCCTTACCTGAAACTTCATGCAGGCAAGGTAAAACTCAAAAACTTCCGGATGAGGAAAACGAAGAAACCTTGAGAAGGGGCCGCGCATGAGGTCATCCCCCTTCCAGGATGACCAGGCATCGACAGAAAATACACAAACATAATAACAGAATGTCCAGTAGACGGCTCCCTGACCCAAAATTTTGACCGATGCAGCAGGTTCTAGATCAGGGGTCTCAAACTGATTTCAGCTGGGGGCCACATGCTAGGAGAAAAAAATCTCACGGGGGCCAGACCAGTAGGTTTAAGAGAAAGAAAGAATGAGAGTGGGAGAAAAAGAGACCAAAAGAAGTGTGAGAGATAAAAAAGAGAGAGAACAGAGTGTGTGTGTGTTAGAGAGAGAGAGAGAACTCGAGAAAAAAGGGAAACAAGTGAAAATGAATAAAGATGCAAAAAGAATGAGAAAGAAGTGAAGAAAGAAAGAAAAAGAGGGGGATAGATTAAGCAAATGAAAAAAACAGAAAAAGACAGAACTAAAGAGAAAGAAAAGGAGTAAGCATGAAAAAGAAAAGAAGAGAGAGAAAAATAAAAAGGATAACGAGAGAAAGACAAAATAAGAGAGAGAAATAGAAAGAGAGATGGTGAGATAGAAGTAAAAGAAGAGAGAATAAAAGAGTAAGAGAGGGAGTTGAAGAGACTGAGATTAAGAGAAAAGAGAAAGAGATTGAGAAGAAACAGAGAGGGTGAATGGGAAAAAAAAGAAAGAGAAACAAGAGAGAGAGAGAGAAATACTACAAATCCTTTGCTTGGGTGGCATCAGGTGGACATGTGTACAACTGCAGCTCATTTTTTTTTTCTTCCATCTCTCTCTGTGTTGTCTCACAGGCCGGATTAAAACCCTCGGCGCGCCTGATCCGGCCCACGGGCCGCCTGTTTGACACCCGTGTTCTAGATAATGGATCAGGTCTAAATGCTGGTACGATGGCTCGAAATGCATGCATGGTGCAACAAACAGGGCAACACTTAACACTTCTACTGAGGTAGCAGATGGTAGATTGCAGATTGCCAGGGCCAAAAACACATGGGCCCAGAAGGAAAACACTCTCAAATCTACGGATTTCTTCTTGGCTCTTGGAATCACTAGTAAACCGGCACTTTTGAGCAAAAACTCTGGGCAGCAATATAGGGAGCTTTTAAATCAGAAAGACATGAGGCGGCAAGTCCATTCACCATTTTCTATGTTACCTACAAAACCTTAAAATTGTCCCCATATCGAGGAAGATTTAAGGGCTAAGCTAAGTATTCCAAACAAAGTTCCGTTACCAATGCTGAGCTTGCATATGAATGCATTTCTTTCACTCAGGTCGCATAATATTGCGTGGCGGGGATCGGACCTCCTCGAATAGCTTCTCGTACAAAGAGCATCTTTATTTCTCAACGTCATGCTGAAAGTCCCGAGTTTGTAAGATCTTTGTCTGTGGTTTACGGACACGCGACAGGTCACCACTAAAAGGAGCTTTCCTGTTGAGCTTGTTGATCCTTGATCCAAACACCACTTGAAGCTGTGAGATTGCGCCTTGTTTGGTCATTTTAGCCTTTAAATTTGAGGATTTCATGTGTCTCTTTGAGCTATAGTCTCACACTCGCATCCTAATAACGAGTATTAACGTGTTCATGCGTATTGTAGTTATCTACGGGGGATTAGGAACTCCTGCTGTCAGCATTGGGTCGACACTTTAAGGGAAATTGTGAATTGAAATCTGTCTTTTTATGTTTGGGGGGGATTAAATGGTAAATTCATTTCTCTAGTGCTTTTCAAGTCAACGAAGACCTCCCAAAGCGCTTTACAATGTGCTTCACACTTACCCATTCAAACACACACCAATAGGGTGTCAGACATGAAAGGCTCCTACCTGCTTATTGAGGCAATTAGGGGATCAGTGTCTTTGACATTTACCTCGGAGGAGCCAGGAATCGTACCTACAACCTCTCGGCCCCAAGACGACCGCTCTGCCTCCTGAGCTAATGTAATTGTATATATTATCAAATCATTTTAAACAGAACTATCGGACGAAAAACAGTAATAAATACATTTTTAAATTTTGTCTGAATATAACTTTGCTTTTGGAGCCTTATTTTCTACTATTCCCAAAAGCTAGTTAAAAAATCTAGACTGCATTGCTAGTTGAGAAAACAAACAAGACATTTAGCCAGGTATTTCTGATAAGCTCTTTTGAATCACGTTTGAATATTTTATCCAGATAAGTGTTCCATCTTTTTGATATCCATGTATCAATCCTAATGTAGTTCACGATTTATTCACCTATCTACGTAACAATGTTGGCTTTAAGAAACTTGTCTCGTTTTGGCGAGAAAAACTGCTTTGTAAGCCTAACATCAGTTATGACAATGCTTCATCATCCCTTTGCATATTTTCCTTTATTAAAAAATAATTTGACATTTAACAGGCTTTAATATCCAATCCCCAAAACTAATTTAGTTTTTATTGAGATTGCAATCTTCCATTAAATAAGTTTTAGTTGCATGCTCATCTGAATGAAACCTGTCTGGCAGGGGTTTCCAAACTTTTGAGAAAGCGGGCCATATTTGGTAAGCTGAAAAAAGGTGAGAGGGGCTGAGATTTCAGCTTGGCATTCTTTCAACTGACTTGAATAAATTCCCCCTCCATGAAATGTTTTTCGGTGTTTGGGGATCAGCGTTGTGACCTCGTACCTTTTCATTTGACATGCAATGTCTGGTGGAAAGGCGCTGCACACAGTTGCTTCATCTTTTCACAGCATTCGTTTCGGGTTCGCTTTTTGTCGTCTGCGTGTTTGGTCTGGCAGTGCCTCTTGATAATATATTCTTTGAAATCAGCTACAGTCTTTTGGCAAATTAGGCAGTTGTTTCAGATTTGGGTGAAAAAATTCTCAAATTTCCACTTGTCTTGGAAGCGGCGGCCCTCACACTCAACTTTCCTTTTTAAATTTACAGTTACCCTTTTTGAAAGGGGAGAGCTGAAATTCTCACAGAAAGCTAAGGGCAATGTGGCCAAAAGACGACTGGCAGTTTGGACATACCTACTTTAAAGTATTGACATACAGTACCTGGATGGATCCGCCCATCTCTGTCTGTCCCTCACCCCCTCATACACCCCCCCTTCGGAGGAAACAAAGCCTATACAACAAAGACAGTTAAAACATCTTCTTTGTTCCTTTATCTCTTTGTTTTCCTTATCCTCACTGTAAAATGTGGAACTGGAGTCGTCCAATTTCGTTGTCACAATATATCCCATGTTGTAACAATGACAATAAAGGTATATTCTATTCTATTCTACCTGAGCCATATTAGGACTGAAACCTAGTGCAACCCATTTGTAGAATTACAGTAAAGGATGGCACCTCCGCCGAGTAATGTGTCACATACGGCCGACAGCAAGCGGCTATAGGTTACACCTGGATGCCTCCGACCCCATGCATTATTCCGTCAGTGTAAGTCCATACTGTAGGAGCTACGTCAAGCTTGTCTCATATGACACCCGCCATTTCCTTAATTGCTTCACTATCCCTCTCCTCCTTCGTGTCACGTCCATTCCACTTCAAAGTTCCTTTTGGCCAGCGTAGTTCGACACCCAAATCAAGGCCTAATTGAAGTGGCTAACACGATACTTGCTGACAAACAATTGCGTCCTTGTTGTGGATAATTATATACAAGATGGGGGAATACAACAACTCTTTTATCAAACCGTGACACTCGGAGTGGACATTTACTCTAGGGCGATTAAACTCATGTAGCTCGGGGCCACATGGTAACAAAATTATTCTAACAGTGGCCAAACTTGTAAATTAATGGCATAGCGAGTCTGCCTTAGCTGGAGGGATGGGGGTCTTTTTGGAGGCTCACAATTAACCAATGATTTTATTAGGAAACAGTTACTACGGGTATTTTTCCTCCATATTTTTGTTTTCACCAAGATTTAATCTATTGTAGTGTTTATACATTGTGTATTTGTGTCCATTACTGTCTACTTGTTCATTTATTTTATTGTTTACTGTTTATATTTTTTGGTCTAGGATAAATCTGTTGCTGGTGAGGTGCAATATGTGTTACAAGGTTCTATAACACAACTATCTGTCTGTTCTTTTTTCAACTGACTCAAATACTGCTAAGAATATTTAGAATTCTTCGACATACAACAACTTTTTTTAAAGTAACCGAAATAGGCAATTAGGGACGCTGTCAAGCTGAAGGAGTCTTATCGGACCCTCCTGGCCTTTAGGAACCTGGAAGCGGCTAGTTTCGGTAGTCCCCACAGAAAAAACTGGGGAAGAGTTTGGTAAGACCTTGAAAGGCGACTTCCGAACGGCTTTAAGGAAATTCCATCAGGCGCCTTAGGGGATGGGGGAAGCAGTGTGCCGGCAACACTGTGTATCGTGAAGATGGGGTGCTGCTGACCCCGACCCGGGACGTTGTGAAGCGGTGGTCGGAATACTTCAAAGACCTCCTCAATCCTACCGCAATGTCTTTCTCTGAGGAAGCAGAGCCTGGGGACTCTGAGGTGGGCTCTGGTATCACTGGGTCAAAGTCACTGGGGTGATCAAAAAAGCTACTCAGTGGCAAGGCCCTAGGGGTTATCGAGATTCGCCCGGAGTTCATTAGGGCTCTGGATGTTGTGGGCGTGTCTCACTTGACACACCTCTGCATCTTCACGTACCTCTGGATTTTCATACAGGGGTGGGAGTCCCCTTTTTTAAGAAGGGGGAACGGAGAGTGTGTTTCAACGACAGGGGAATCACATTTCTTAGCCTCCCTGATACAGTCTATTCCGTGGTACTGGAGAGGAGGATCTGTCAGGAAGTCGAATCTCGGATTCAAGAGCATTGTTATCATATTTGTGTATATGACTGCATGGGGCTGGGCCACTAGGATCAAATGTGAATTGAGAGGTTTAGTCAAAGTAAAACAGACTGATGTCCCACATGTACCCTGACAAGTAAATGTCCTTTCAATCACTTCGCCATCTAACAAACCTACCAAATGAAGATACGCTTTTGTAAAGGCAGCTTCCTTAAATGATCTCCATCAATACGTGTCCAAGTTGCCATTTTCAAGGCCTTAGATTTATCATTAGAAAACAATATCTAGCATTTGATGTAAAGGTTAACAATGCAATGATAGATGAAGACGGTTATTGTTGCTGTGACGTTTTGAAACATTCTCCATTGAAAAACTTGTGATGAACTGTCTGATTATTGAAGCTTTCAAAGCACGCAGAATTCCATCTCCAAGCAGAAAAGTTACAAACCCACAGCATTTTACCCATATCAATCAAAACGACTTCTCTTTTAAGTATATTCCTCCCCTGTTGCTCCATTACCCCTGCAAAACATCAATCTATATATTCCTAAATGTGCTTCTCTCCATCCGAAAAGTAAATCGGCCGCGAGTTTAATTAAATGAAAGCGTCTTCAGTTCATTTGCTGCAGTCGGGGGAATTCTATTTGTCGACCTTCGAATAAAGTGCCATATAGTATAGATGGTTTTGAATAAGATAACATGCACATATGTGAGCAAAGCATATATCTTGAATTTACCCAATGTAGACGATTCCTCATCGTCAGACTGACAAAAAAACATAAACTTGGACCAGGAGTATCCGGAAAATCATTTGAAATCAGTTCTACGTAAGTATTTTCAATTTTTTTTGTCTGTTAAACAGAATCTTTCGAGCTGGGTTGATGTGTTAGCTCAGTCTTCCAGATATTCCCATGGAAGGCTATATTTTTTACAGTCGACAGATGCAGCATTTTATCCATTGATCCACGCTCTGTACTGTAGTGCATCTGCATCATTGGGGTCACCGACGAGCCGAATCTGATCTGGACTGACTTTAGGCCACAGATGGGAAACACCCTGGGCTAATCACAGACAAAATACCATATGGAAACATCCATATACATAGACATTTCGATGTCGTATTTTAGGCTCGGGGACAATTTGCAAACTCCACATTAGGAGGCCCGAGATGGGATTTGAATGGCTGTCAGGTGTTAGGTGCTAACCACAAGAACACCGGGCTGCATTCATTCTACCCTTTAAGCTTCATACAAATTCAATCTTCATGAATAGTCTTTTGTCTAGAATAGATTCATTTCTATTTACCTAATACAGTCAATTCTGGAAATATTCATTCGTGCTCTGTTTCAGCTTTACAGCCCATCTGCTGGTATCAAACAACAAAAAGTGATGTTAAAATAATTTATGGTCCATCTCTGTTTATATTTGGAATGCTTTATTTTAGCTTCTGTCTAACAAAACAAGGTATTTAATTTCTGTATAAATTATGACTCAGAAGGCTTCTCCTGCTACCTGTAACCATGGAAACCAGTACTGTTTCACGAGGAAGAGCAAACCCATACCTGTCAACTTATACATTTAACACACATTTTTTTTTCATTTTTTTTTAAATTTCAAATTGTGTACACCGTACAACAGTTTTTGTAAAGAAATGTTTTAATTGTTTTTTTTTCTTACTCGTTAAAAAGGGAAGGGATGAGGTTACTGGTATGAAACCCCTACCCAGAAAACATCCTGGAGAGAGGGATGGATGTCGCCAGACTGTACTCGCCCAAGTATCCACGAACCATGATGAATAATAACTAACTCCCCTCATTTTTACAACACTGATTCCAATTCACAATTATAAGGAAGTGACTATATATATATTTTCTCTAAATTTAAATTAAAACCAATAGGATTATTTTTTTTTGTTTTCTGGTCCCTTTTCATATAATCTTCCATACTTTCAAATGAGCAACTTAGCATATTTAATGGACTAAAACCCCATTTTGATTTTATCTGTCGAAAGGTGTCGGACAGACCCAAACGCAGGACAACAGGGAGACATTATACAAGGGACGTGATCCGACCCCAACAGGGGGCGCGTTTAAAAAAAAAAAAAAAACTTAACTAGGGAGAAGGGAGTTTGTGACCAGAAGTGTGGAGGGGGGAAAACATGAGAAGGAGTCTTAAGGTGGTGAAAATCTTGGAAAGGAGATTTGGGAGTAGCTTTAAAAAGATAGCTGGAGTGTAAGATCCTGGGACAACGAGGGGACTGAAGAAGAAGGTCTGGGAGGAGAAGCTTGCAATCTTCACAGGGAGATTTGGGAGTAGCTTTAAAAAGGTGGTTAGAGTTGCAGGTCTTGGAGTGGGTGAACTTTGAATAAGGAAGTCGTGGAAGGAAAAGCTTGTGGTCTTGGGGATGAATGTCAGTGTGAAGTATTTATGGTAGTGAGTATTTATGGTAGTGGTGGATAATTG
This sequence comes from Urocampus carinirostris, assembly GCF_059441175.1. Taxonomy (NCBI): domain Eukaryota; kingdom Metazoa; phylum Chordata; class Actinopteri; order Syngnathiformes; family Syngnathidae; genus Urocampus; species Urocampus carinirostris. Next base: position 24,421,621 of record NC_142366.1, read on the forward strand.
TAGGATTGGAATCACCTGGGGAAAGGAAAAGTGAGGAGGTCTGGAAAAAGGTTGTAATGCAGCCATCTCTGGAGAAGCGAAGGGAATGCAAGCACCCAACCATGACATTATTACGTTTATGAAAAGAAAAACATAGCATAATGTCAATATTTTAAATTGCCTTTCAAAATGACATGTTTTTGGTGTTGGATTTTATCAAATGAATACCCCTCACAAAATGCGACTTATACATATCATTTGCTTCCTAATTATGCATTTTAGGGCTGGTGCGGGTTATACTCCAGAGAGACTTATAGCCCGGTACTTTGTGAATTATATTTGGCTGTATTTTATCGTTCGCAGTCGTGACAATCAGTTGAACTGTTTGGGCCTCTCATACATTTGCATGTGCACGCCCGTGGTTGTGTGATATTTTTTTTTTTTTTTTTTTTTTTTTTTTTTCAACGTCTAGGATGGAGCGCGAGTCCTGCCCCCCGCAGTTTCTTGCTGATTAGAGCAGGTCTCGCCGGGAGCTACTCCGCTTCTCGAGCCTTTCTTCTCCTCGTATAGGCTACAGGGAGCAAAGGAGAAACCCTTAATCAATTCCAATCTTCTGCCTCTAGGACCGTGCCAGAGGTCCGTCATGTTGCAACTCAGGGTGACTAAATAATCAAACAGTGCGGCCGAGGAATAAACACGGTAGCATAATTTGTTTTGTCAGACTTGGCTGAACTATGCAGTGTTAACATTTTGGGTTTATTGACACGAACGAATGGAGTGTCTGTTGTGTGCGGCCTGTAAAATTGACACCAGACCCTCACCTTTTCAGCCCTCTGAGATTTGAACTGCAACCTCAGTAGAACTGATTAAAACTAGGCTTAAACACACTTGTATTGTATTGCTTATGAATGACTTGTATTCAATGTTGATGATGTCTGTGTCTTGATTTTTGCGCTGTCCCTCATCAAGGTTTCTTCATTTTCCTCACGCTGAGATTTTGAGTATTTCCTTGCCCTCATGTAGGTTTTAGATCAGGTCAAATGCAAAAAAAGATGAGGCACATTTTCTTTTTGCTCTGCCTGGTACCAAATAAAAATCGGATTCTTTTTTGAAGACAATGTAAAAAATGCAGGATTACCTGGCAATCACCTGGCGATTAAGCATTTATCTATTATTTTGTAGCACAGCGGTGGGAAACTATGGTCTGTGGGCCTTATGACAGGCTTTTTAATCCACCCCATAAAATCTTCAAAATACAATATTGATAAAATGGTAAAAAAATCCCACAAATAAAATGTGTCGATTTGGTGTCGAACCTGGTCCCCAACATTCAAATAGCTGGGTACATTTTTTTTTTAAATTTGGGATTTATATTATCTGTCAAGGGGCAGCACGGCAGCGCAGTGGTTAGCACGTGTGCGGCACCGTTCTGAGGTCAAGAGATCGAACCTTCCTGTGTGGATGTTGCATGTTCTCCCCGTGCTTGCGTGGGTTTCCTCCAGGCACTCTGGTTTCCTCCCACATTCCAAAAACATGCATGCTAGGTTAACTTGCCGGTCCAAATTGTCCTGAGGTGGGAATGAGCGAGCGAATTGTCCTTCTTTGTGTGCCCTGGCAACCAGTTCAAGGTGTCCCCCGCCCACTGCCCGAATATAGCTGGGATGGGCTCCAGCACCCCCGTGACCCTACTGAGGATAAGCAGTTCAGATAATGGATGGATGGATTATCTGTCAAGGTGACTTCTAACCTTGCCCTACTGCAGTGCATATTGCTCAAGTTTTTGCTTAAAAAACACACATTTGACTTTGAATTAGGTGAGTGTTTCAAAACCAATTTGATTCAATGATCTATTTACAGACAAAAAAATGTTCCCTAAAAATGAGCAAGCAGCAACGATATGCAAAATCTGAAAGGCCTACATTATCTTTTCCTTTTATATTGCCGAGGTAGCGATTCGAGACTAACGTACCATCTGAAAAATAACACAATTCTTTTCTTCTCTTTCGCTTGAATGTTTTATCCCACTTTGCCCACCCTTGTTCTATTTTCTGTAAATACTATTTTCCGTACACGCCACTAATGTGCTGTGGCTATATCCTCAGAGGAAGTCTATAAAATCTCTGGAAATGAGCACTGCAGCTCAATTTCCGCCCTCAATTAAACTCGCAATAAGCAATCACTTCTGCCAGGAATATTGATACATTGCACAATATTGAAATATTTACTCCTGCAATTAAATACACTTTGAGGGTGTTCATTTCTCTCGGCGTATATGCGTTATTACCCAACTCGTTTCCTCTGTCGCACTCATCTTTTGCTTTCCCTCCCAAACAGATTGTCTCACTTCACTCTTGAAAGTGAGTGGGAGCAGGATGCATGAAACTTTCTGAGAGCGGCGCTGCATCATGGGATGCATTGTTACTGTGTGTCTTGTGTGGCACATAATGCATCCTGTTGTAACTTGCGTGCGTTCTGACTGAAGAGCAGCAGGATGACAAAGAGAGGCAAGAAGCGACTGTTGACCTTGTCTTAGCACAGTAGGGTTTCTGTTGAAGCGGCGTCATGAGGAGGCCCCATGTTGTCATGCTTGTAAATCACATCGCAAAGTCTGCTCAAATGTGATTATAGTATCGGTAGGATTACAACACGAAAATAGACGGCGGATGTAAAATTGGTGCCTCGTGTGGGGTGGGATCATTCACAAGTGTAAGCGTTCCCGACAGGAGGTATGTTTTTTTTGTATTTGAGAAAAACAATTGTTTTCTTTCCTCCTCCGGCCGTTACGAATGGTCTGGCGGGTCCTCCTCATGGCTTGTCCTGTTTCTCATTAGTGCGACCGTTATCGCTCCTTCATTATTGAATTGGTTTGTACACACGTCCCGTTCTGTGCTCCGCTGCTCTGGTTTACTTTCTTTCGGGTTTTGTTTTAGTGTTTAAAGGACAACAAGTAAAATATGAGGGATTGTTTGCATTGTGTAGGGGCAATTGGGGGGTGCAGAGGAATGATGAAAACAAGCCTTTTGATGATGCGTAAGCACTTACTGTACACTTAAATTTGGCTGCACAGATCACGGCCGCTATTGGGAAATGTGAAGCACAATGTAAAGCGCTTTGGGAAGTCATTGACTTGAAAAGCGCTATAGAAATGCAGATCATTTCATTTCATCAAGTTTGAAGCTACTGTACCTTTAAATTAACTCATGCTATTTTCACTGCACTCATTTGAATGTTCTTTTCTGTCTTTCTTTGCCTTTTTACTGCTTTAGTTTATACAGTCATACCTCTACTTACGAATTTCATTCGTTCTGGGAGTAGATTTGTAAGTAGAGGCGCCTTTTCAATGTAAATTCACTAATCCGTTCCAAAAAATGAAAAAGTATGATTTTTTTTTTTTAATTCAAAAGTATCAGAACATGAAACAAATACATGTTAAAATTACAATACCACACAAAAACAAGAGGCAAACAATGTACAAAATAAAGAAGTAAAAATAAAGGAAATAATAAAAATATTGTCTCACTTTTATAGTAACAACCTCTCCATCTCATCGTCCGCAGGCGATCTTTTCTCCAAAATGACCGAGAGGCCTTCGAAAGGAGCCGTACATTTTAGCGCTCCCTTCTGTTTAATAATCGTGGCGATCGTAGATATATCACGGATATATATTTTGGCGACAATACGCATCCCCTTTTCATACCGTTCAATTATTTCCTGCTTTGTTGCAATGTCCAGGAAAACTCTTTTCCGTTTTTTTCCTCGCTGCTCGTTTTTCCGAATGTCGTTCTTGGGGTCCATCGCTAATGTTTCGTATCGCTAGCATAATAGAGTACAGTACTGTTTACAGAGCGGGAATGGAACTAGAAGTGGACACAAAGATGAAGCGTTAGACACAAAAGCTCGCCGGCCCTTACGCATACGAATCGGGTTTCCAGGTACAGTAGTGCGGGGCGCCGGAAAGCAGTTCGCACGATACTGGTCTGTTTATTCGTATCCTGAAAAAAAATTCATACCTCGCGGTCATTTTTTTACGCTCAGTTTGCTCGTAACCTGAACAATTCGTATGTAGATTATGGCCGTACTTCTCTTCACTTCATTTGGCCTTGTAAGCAGGAGTCGCAACAGATTCACTTTTTCAAGGTATTCTGAATAAAAATCTATCCGTGCAGATTTGTCGCTTACTCACCTTCAAAATGTCTAAGGCAAGTGTCATTAACAAGAACTGTAGCATGACCAGTAAGCAGTTTTGAGTGGTGAGCAGTCTCTAGTGGTAGCCTCTGGGAATGCTCATTGTTTATATTTTCCATCCTATATAGAGAAAGATTTTGTTCCAAATAAATATTGTATATCAAAACAGTTGTGTTGGAGCTGCTCGTATCAAGATATCTGACTATTGAGAGGATGACAACCTTTTTGGTTGGCCTGTGTCTTTTTCAATGATTCATTTCGTCAGATTCTTTCCAAAGTTTACATTTTGAAGTTCTGATATATCTGTATTAGAACTTACAATTCCTGCATTTCTGCACCGTTGCTGGAGTGGATGCAGTTGAGTTGGGTATATTGTTGACATGGGTATAATAGTGGCTTCTTGCAAGCGCAAAAGGGCAAAGTACATTTGTGTAATGGAGTGTCTAATTATCTCAAATTGGTCCTTGTTTGTAGGGGAGCCCTGCACTTTAATTTATTTACTCCAACATTTTCCCTCCATGAAGATATTTCAGGGTTGAACTTTCAGTGGTCATGAATCACATTTTTTCACATATTCACAGTGATGAATTGTTGTTTTTGTGTCTACATTTTCACACATAACATGAACTGACATGTAACCATCCTAATCACTTCTTGTGTGCTGTCCTTACTCTTTTCCAATTGTTTTTTCCCTTTGGTACTTATTTTGCAAATGATGCAATCAATCAAAATAGAGTTAGGATATTTGTCTTAAGGCCGGAATCGAAGTCCATATCGTTGCCATATTAGGTTGAAACGATCGAGAAATATAGTCGAACTGTCTTAAAATCTCCTAAACTCCCAATCTGATTCCTTATATATTAATATCATGTTATGTTTATTTTATATGGTATGATTTGATACAATATTGTTACATCTCAATGTATTATTATTTTTTGTTCTCATTTCCCCCCCCTTTGAGTTGCTGCGCCTTGATTTTGTCTGCCTAATAGACATGACTCTTATCTTGCAGATGTTGTCACGCCGTAACTAAGTAAAGCGTAAACACGGTGAAAGTGTGTGGTCTGTTTTGGCCCGGACAGGACACGGACAGATTAAAGTCCTTTCAGTAGAACGCGGCTTTATCTCAGTAACCTCAATAAAGACTCATTTCCTTTTTCTAACTACACCCGATAACGCAATTACTTTGAATTAGAACATGTTCTGATTCTTCACGTAAGGCAATGTTTTTAGCGCAGAAACACACTCGAAAAGGTCCGATGATTTCTGTAGACGAAAACATCTTATATATACAAAGTTGAGAGATTTATGTGGGGGGAGGAGACTCCTGCTTAAAAAAACATTAAACTTGACATTGAAGGATTTTTTTATTCCAAGTGTAGAGTGTTTTGGCTGGGGAATTTTGATAGCGGGGCGCTGACGAGGGAATTAGGCCTTGATAAACGCTTTGCATTGCTTTGAGCTGATATGAGTTTCCTTTATACGTGGCGGCGTCTTTCGGCGAGGAGGAGGTGAAGTTGGCACCTGACCTGCCCCATGGGGTGGGCCTTCGTGACGCACGAGGTGGGGAGTTCCTTGCCCGCCCATGGGGGAGGAGCCGACGCCCCCGACGTGTCATAAAGACGGAAGACGGAAAAAGAGACAAGAGAGAGACGGGAGGCTTGACAAAGACTAATTAGACTAATTCGACAATAATTCGGCTAAATTCGATGGAATTCACTTAGCTAAATACTTTAAGAAAATAAATCTGCCCCCGTGTGAAAATGCCTCTCTTGTCAATATTTTTCCCTAAAATGAAGAAACGAGCATGCATTGTTAGGAGAATAAAGTTTGTGTTTGGTTAATGGAGTCAGATAACTCATTCGAACAATTTGGTAAACGCTACATTTGTAATATAGTTTTTTTTCCCCTAACAACGTGCAAGAAAATAAGGTGGACGACGGAGAGGAACTTCTTAAAAAGACCAAGACGGAACAATAAACACATCAGCGTGTTGCTCCTCTCGATCACATTCTTAATTAAAGTGGGAGCCTGGAGGCCTGAACACACAAACAAGCTGTGAAATATTAAACATTTAATTGGAATCACCAAAAAGTTTGGAGTTCACACCGGGGAACGCCAGGTTAACAGCGGTTAAGTTTGAGATGCTAAACAACACCAATCGGTACAACCGAAGGTGTATCGCTGTGTCCCATCTGCTGAATTTCACTTTTGTGGAGGCGTAGCGGGGCATCGCCCCGCTTCGTGATTGATTCCCCCGACTTTTTGCAAGCTGCCTTAGAAGCGTTGGCAGTAGCGGCCCTTCTTCAGCCCGTTCTGTCAACAACACAAACTGTTTCTAGTAACTTGCCGTGAAGGCATTTAATTCCGCTAGCGGTGCTACGAATATCAAGTTTCCCAAACTGGTGCTGAAGTTGTGCAGAAAACAAGTTGTTGCAGATGTTGCGACACGGTTCCAATATCAATTTGCACTTGGAAAAACGGCAGACGGCCTCACAACTGTCTGAATAACACTTTATGAAAACCGAAAAGACAAAAAAGCTTTTTTTTCAAGCTGTTCAAACAACAAAAAATGAGTCTCAATAGAAATAAATGGTAAATGGACTGCATTTATATAGCACTTTTAGAGGTATCTGAAGACCTCCCAGAGCGCTTTACAATTTTCCTAGCCCTTCCCCATTCACACACACACCAATAGCGCCGACAGTCACGCAAGCAGCCTACATGCTTGTTGGGGGCATTAGGGGTTCAGTGTATTGCCTGTCGATGCCAGAGTTTAAAATACTGTATTTTCTGAACTACAGGGTGCACCTAAAACCCCCAAATTTGCCTGTAACTCGAAACCGGAAAGCATCCATATTAAAATGATCTTGATAATTGACAAAACGCATCTCAATTTGCTTCAAGAGTGGACCAATCCTCCACCTGAATATTTTTACGAAATAGTTAAGTTTGTTTAAAATACCAACAAAACACGGGAAACTGTTTCAACCCCAAAATATTGGGGGCTATTTCTTCAAAACAGAAAAAGGCAGGGTAGTTCAGTTGAAAAATAGACACTTTTTATTAACTCCACCACATTTGTTAAAAACCTAAAAGAAAATGTCTTTTTGAAACAACCCAACGTAGGTAGTTTTGAACAATACAACAGAAAATTCACAGTGTAAAGTATCGGTCCCTTTTGTCACAAGCCAGAAACGGAGACAGTACTCAATAGCGTTCGTTTTACTCAGTTTTATTGAGAAAGAGAGCAGTGCTTGCATCCACGATCCGAAGATCGTCAGACACGGGTAGCTGAAGTGGAAGTGGCCCTTCCGTGTCGAGCGACGATAGTCGTGGGCGGCAGGAAAGCTGGTCGATGGCCGGGACGGAAGAGCAAGGCAGAAACGGGTCCAGAAACAGGTCGGCAACAGGTACCAGGCACGAGAAAACGGGGCAGGAGATTGTCGGAAGGTACAGAGTTTGCCTAGCTGAAAGCGTAGGTTCGCAGGACCGTCTGACAGCTTCCTCTTGGAAGCCGGGGTTTAAAAGGAGTCAGGGAACCAATCAGCGACCATGGCTGTTGGCACCAACGGGGCATTGGCAGGTGCCCCGAATCAGTAATCATGACACCCTTACGTTTGATTATTTTTCTAGCTATTCTATGTCATGTGTTTTGTTTCCATGTTGAAAGTAATATTTCCAAAGTAGTAGTTTTCAAAAGTTTGCCATTTTAAACATTTTCATGTTATTTTGTGTGTTTTTTACCTGAAGAAAGTCACAATGGATAGACACTGTTCCCCCCCGAGATAAATTCTTGCACACCATACAAGTTTCTCTGTCGTATTCAGAATACAAATTGGATTCAGATTGGCTCCGAGCAGAATTCCGAAAACCCCCACTTTAATTAATGGGGGCCCAGAGTTCCTCCGTTCCTTCTCATTGCCAGCGTCCCAAAACATTTCGCAGTCGGGGAGGGCGGCTAATGGCGCCAAAGGTGATTTATCAACAACAGTTAGCAAATGGGATGCTGTTCTTTGACTTTGATGCGTTGGAATGTTGAATCACTTTTCATGAACAGGCTCCCACCATTTGTCTTGCCATCGTCGCCAAACGGAGTTGGCAAATGCCGCAGCGGCTCAATGTGTTTGGCCATGGCACGTTGGAATGACGCTTCACTGCTACCGTCGCCAGTTTTAAATCCGGCCCCGTGGCTTCAATCATGAGCTAGCTCGTCACCGTTTTTTCTTTTTTCTAGTTAGTTTCATCGTAGCTGCAGCTATTCTGATACTGAAATACTTATTAAACATGTCTCTGTCATCATTCTAACCCTGAAACATGTTTCTGTCGATATTATGTTTCTGGTTTGGCTGCCCGATATGGTTGTAACGAAATCTTTCTGTGAGAAGCTCATATTGAGAGGAGTCTGTTGCGGATGCTCCCTGACAATTCTCTCGAGAGGTGTCCCTTGCATGTAAAATATCAATGTTTATTTTTTAATTTTTAGCCATTTTAAGAAGAGAAGCTCAAGTATCTGGGAGATGAGCTACTGCTCTTAAGCATTGAGATAAGCCAGTAGAAGTGGCTCGGGCATCTGGTCCGGATGCGCTCTGGACACCTTCCTCGAGATGTGTTCCGGTGATGTAAAATCTTGATTTGATGAGTCAGTCTTGGATGAGAAGTTCGGGTTATCACGGAGGGCCTCAAAGTAGGGCTACTACTCCTAGATCAGCCAGTAGAAGTGGTTTTCGTATCTGGTCCGGATGCTTCCTGGACAGCTCTCTTGAGAAGTGTTTTGGGCATGTAAAATTTTGGATTTTTATAAGCCAATCCAAGATGATAAGATCAAGTTATCTGTGAGGGACTCACCATCTAGCTACTTCTCCCATGCATTGAGAGAAGCCAGTAGAAGTGGCTTGGGCATCTATTTCGGATACTCCCTGGACACCATCAGCAGGAGGCCCAGGAAACACTGAAAAGACAATGAAATTATATTGGCTTGGGGATGCCTCAGGTTCCTACCTCAAGAGCTTGATGAATTGGTTTGGAACAGGACAGCCTCAACCTTAGGGTATTCAAATACATCTATAATATTCTCACCCTCAATCTCACGCATTAGCTCATTTTCCAACTGCTGATTTTCGTAATGACGAATTAACCAAATTACTTCGATATATCTCCCTGCTCCAAAGTTTGAAACGGCGCCGTTTAAAGAAAGAAAAAATTGGACTGTCCAGAGAAGCCCAGAGGTCCAATTGTAGCTTCTGCCTTTCGCAGAACAAGCCCGCTGTTCTGTCTCTCATACTGCGGTGTGAATAATGATGGCGCCTCGTCTCTCCTGACTGCCATCCCCAAACACCTTTAATTGGCCATTAGGAAGAAGAACAGAAATAAGATATCAAGTCATACACCGTGGAAATAGATTAGGAGCGACGGTGTCATTTAGGGTAAATTATAACAGGACTCGTTATGACGATGGGCCGAAGTGTACCCTGCAACGGACGAGGGGAAGACGAATGACCGTATTGACCCTTGAGCTGCTCTCACCCCGGCTGTGTTGTATCGATAGCTTGATAGATGAAGGTGATGTGACACGGCAGCAAAAGGCCACACCGACAAAACGCAGCATTGAGCTGTTGTGGTCAATGTGGAGAACGGAGCCGGAGGCTTCTGTGTTGCGATTGCTCTCATTTCCTTTTTCAAGCTCGGTCGTCGTCCCGTATAAATGAGGTCCCACGGCAGTGAAACAGCAGATTGTAACGGTAGTTTTCTTTTACACACTTGGACTGGTGACTTTATTTTCCCTTACTTTTCTTTACCATTGCGTCCGCAGTTCTCACAATATCAATAAAAAAATGACCTGGATAAATACATGCATGTTAACTGCTCTTGCTAGACAAATGCGACGACCGGTAGATAAAAATTGGCTCTTTTCTTTGCCTTTTTTTTAATCCCCCCAAAAAATTAAAATTTAGGTGAGCGATATACTGAGGTTACACAGTAGTATGTCACTATAATTTATCAGTTGACAAGTATTGCTGACCTCATTGGCTCAGCATTGGATGGAACGGGTATCGAACCTTGATCACAGCTGCGAGAGAGCTGAATCCTGACCATGAGTCAACTTGGGTTGTAGCTGACCATGGAAAAGGCATGGACTTTTGTCTCATTATTTCACTGTTTTTACTCATTGTGCCACGATCTGCAACATTCTAATGGAGAATTATGGGAAACAGTTCAGCCTAAACCACGTTGTACAACGAGGTACTGTGATTTAAATGAGTGTGATGATTAGATACAATAAAATCTCTAATGACATCTAGAGCCCTACTGGTGTTGTGATTAGATCTACGAGTTGGGCTTCTTAATATCATTATTATTGTGATTGCTATCTGTTATTATTACAAATGTTAATATTCGTCCGAGCCGCAAGAATTATGGTCACACGTGAAACCGGTTCACGGTACAGAAAATGTTGCCGGCCACTCTGCTCGAGAACCTATGCAATTTAACTCAAGAATTAATGAAATGTCTTCTGGTGTTGTAAATGAAGTCTCTGTACACAATTAAAAATGGGCTCATGTAAAGTGGAGGAGTTGCTTTTTCCGACCATCAGCGTTTAGCTGACATGTATTCCTGTCAGCTCTCTCCACACATACCATTTTAATTCCTTGATTGGTTTTGCGGCCCAAACAATTGAATTGTTTTTAAAATCATGCAAAGTTTATTATTTACTTATTTATTTTTTACCGTTGTTTTTCTCCCCCCAACTATGTTAGACAATAACTCTGAAGAGATTGTGGATTTTTTTGTGTGAGTGCTTTCACAGGTTACAGTGAAAACAGAGTTGCTTTCTTCTTCTTTGGGCGAATGATGTTCTTGTAAAAATATTTGTCCTACTCGGAGGGAATACTAATAAGAGGAAAATGGGGACGATAAAAAAATCAATACTACAATAAAGTGAATGTCCCACAACAAAACTGCAAAGTAGCGAGGGAACTCGACACCGACTTGGAGAAAGTATGCTCAACGACAATATGAAAAGTTAAGACCAATGCATAACAAAATACTACCTAAAACAATGTGCAACAACTTTGGTAGTAATCAATATCCATTTTACATACCAATATTATAATACCAAATAAAACTACCTTACATCTGAGAAAAAAAAACTTATTTTGATAGAAATACCTTTAAATTCCAGCATTTTTCCCCCTCAAAAGGGCATTGTTTATTATTAAGTGACCGCTAATAGTGAAACAAGCCTTCTTTTATTAAGACAAAACAACAATATTGAATCTAATAAGCTTGGTTTTTTTTATACTCATAAGTTGTTTTTTTTTCATTTATTTAACATGAAAGGGAGAGAGGGAACAGACGTGGTTGTCTGCCATCTTGCTCCTACAAGTACCCAAAAACCCAAGACCTCATGAAAGGCTAGGAAAGAAAAGGAGAAGAAAAATAATGTGCTTTGGTCACTTGGTGTCTTCGCGTTTTTTTTAAATTTTTTTGGTGCTTCGTAGCACTTGTTTTATTCGCCCTAAATGTTACAGCAACATTTAGTGGTCAACTTTTGCAGTGTCCCTTTTTATATTGCATTTATTTAATGGCAATTTACCATTCCTTTCATTTCTGGTTCTGACTTGTCAAATTATCATGACTATGCATCTGATTTTGTTATCAGCTACCATTGCAAGTATCTTAAAAGAGGCTGATATTGGCATTGATACGAGATCTTGTAGAGGTACTTTCTCGTCTCGATGAGTCACAGGGGATGTTTCAAAAACTGTTTAAATCATATTAGGACACGTGGGATACGTACAACATTTTGATTGTCGGTTTTCTGCAATGTTTACCTTTATAAAACGGTTCCTTACCTCATAAATGTTTCACACAAGCAAAGTATAAAATGGTAGAACAGTAACCAGCATCTTTGTTCCTCTCTTAACAGCACATTAAAAGTCGACAGAGCTTTCGATACACACAGCTGTCCAATTTGCTCCACTCTGCCTGAAGTCTCCGTAGCGCAGTTCTTTCCGGTTGTCTCGTAGGCATTTGGATGGCGTCGGAAGGCGACGCGGTCGTCTCGTTTGACTGTCATGACATCGGTGGTACACGTGCGATTTTCCTCGTAATGAGGTCGACTCGATTGGCAGCGTTTCCTCGCTGGGTGGCACTTAAAGCCTCAGCGAGATCGTAGCCCTTCGGGGAGTCGGCCTTTAAATGAAAGTCTTTGGGAATCCGTGCAGACGGAGCCTTGAAACTGGTGTTATTACTTGAACTGAAGTTATTGGCTTGTTTTGTTTGCTCGCATACGCTAGCTTTTGCCAATGTGGTAGCCTTTCAAGATGGCGACTGCGCATGGATACATGCTTGCGGCGAGCTCTCCAGCTAATCTTCTATTTATTGCCGTTCTCTTGTCTTTTTTGCTTTCACTTTTGGACACATGTGTGGCCAAAAACACTTACAGTAGGGACGAACTTATTCGGTTGGGTGGGCGTCTAAATTTCGATTATTCGGGCACTTTTTATACCGCCCATGATATACCGAGCGAACTTCAAAGAGACCCGGCATCCTTGTGGACAGCTATTCCTCTTAAAAAACGGCGGCGGCGGCCCCGTAAAGAAAGAAAACAGAAACGTGGTTGCCGTGCAGGTAGATGTGTGAAGCGTGTGAAGTCCAAGCAGCAAGATGGACGCGAGGATGTAACTAATTCCACCATTCATTCCTCGCCGGACAACCGACGCTTTGAACTCAGCGCTCACGAGCGGCCACAACGCCGGGAGCTTTTGAAGATCTCGACAAAGACTACAAAGAGTTCAGCTAAGTCAAATGATTCAGCAAAGCTGAAATTTGGTCTGTTAAATATTAGATCGCTTGCTCCAAAAGCTTTACTTGTTGATAACATTATTCGTGATTATAAACTTAACTGTATGGGTCTTTGTGAAACGTGGTTACGCCCGGATGAGCACTTAGCGCTAAATTATGCCTCTCCCCCAGACTACGAGAGTAGTCATATAGCACGCACGCTGAAAAGGGGTGGTGGTGTTGCGCTAATCTCTGAAAAATCGCTCAAATTTAATACACGTACCTCTAATAATTACAAAACGTTTGAGGCTCTTGTGATGCGGTCCCCTCAATTGTCAATTGATGTAATAACTATCTATCGTGCACCTGGGCCATACACAACTTTCTTAGACGAATTTGCTGAACTTTTGTCTGAACTAGTAACCTATGCAGACAAAATTATAATTATGGGAGACTTTAACATTCATATGAACTCCCCACACAGTTCACTTACTATTGCGTTTAGTTCTCTAATTGATGCATTTGGTTTTACTCAACTGGTTGACTTGCCAACCCATAAAAATGGGAACACGCTAGACTTGATTCTGACTCGAGGAGTTTTAACCTCAAACATTATGGTGCTACCGTGTACTACTGTTATCTCTGATCATTATTTAGTGACATTTGAGGTGCTAACTAAATGTAGAGTTAATAAAGCTGAGGGATCTAGCGGACGCAATATAAGCACTGGCACAGTTTCTGAGCTCTTTGAACTCCTTCCTGGAGCAGTTGCGTCCTTTCCTAAATACAATGGCTCGATTGACTCACTCATGAATGAGTTCAATACCACCCTGACTAGTGTGCTGGATTCAATAGCGCCCATAAAACTAAAATCACGTCCTAAAAGACGCACACCTTGGTTTACTGATGAAACTAGAACCCTTAAAAAAGAATGCAGGAAATGGGAGAGAAAATGGCGCGCTACCAAGCTTGAGGTTTTCCATCAAACCTGGTGTGACAGCTTGTTAAAGTATAAAGCGGCCCTTGCCTCTGCAAAATCGGCCTACCTTTCGAAGGTGATTGCGTCTCAAAAGAACAACCCCAAAGCCCTTTTTGACACTGTAGCATCGCTTACAAGGCAACAGCCTATCGCAGACAGTTCGACACACTCTGCTCAGGACTTAATGGTCTTCTTCACTAAGAAGATTCAATGCATACAGGAAGAAATTGCAAAAGATATTGTTAGTACCACACGTATTAAAGGACTGAAATTTACAGATGCACGACAGGGTGGCTGCCCTGGGAAAATGGCCGGTTTTAGTGAACTGTCACTTGATGATCTCAAACAAGTGGTGAATGCGGCCAAACCGACAACTTGCCAGTTCGACCCGCTCCCAGGTTCACTTATTAAAAGTCTTTTTAGCGTCCTTGGGCCTTCAGTTCTAAATATTATAAATACATCACTCTCCTCAGGTGTAGTTCCAGCAGCTTTTAAGTCCGCCGTTATTAAACCCACACTGAAACGACCCAACCTTGATCCAGAAATATTAAGTAATTACAGACCTGTGTCAAACCTACCTTTCCTCTCTAAAGTACTCGAAAGAGTAGTGGCACAGCAGCTGAATGCTTTCATATCGGAGAATAACCTTTTTGAATCCATGCAATCAGGATTCAGGGCTAACCACTCTACTGAGACAGCTCTGATCAAGGTAACAAATGATCTCCTAATGTCAATGGATTCTGGCGCTTCATCACTTTTGCTGCTGCTGGATCTTAGTGCTGCTTTTGACACAGTGCGCCACAATATCCTACTAGAACGGTTGGAAAAATGGATTGGTCTCTCAGGAGCTGTCCTCTCGTGGTTCAAATCCTACCTCTCAGATAGGACGCACTGTGTTAAATATGGTGAAACGACATCTGAGCCCTTTAATGTTACCTGCGGTGTTCCGCAGGGTTCAGTGCTCGGCCCCCTACTTTTCAACATTTACATGCTTCCGTTAGGTGATATTATTCGCAAGTACAATATCAGCTTCCATTGCTATGCAGACGACACTCAACTATATCTTCCGTTGGAGGAATCTTCCACACTAAACTGTGGAAATTTGGAGGCCTGTCTCACTGAGATAAAAGAGTGGATGTCACTCAACTTCTTGCGTCTTAACTCTGAAAAGACTGAAATGTTAGTCATTGGTCCTTCTAAATGCCGGGACTTATTCTCAAAAACTGCTGTGAACATTGACAAATGTCACATCACACAGAGTGACTCAGTTAAAAATTTAGGTGTCATATTTGACCCTGAACTATCCTTTGAGATGCATGTAAAACAAATTACTAGAACTGCCTTCTTCCATCTTCGCAACATTGCTAAAATCCGTTCAATACTGTCTCAGTCTGATGCGGAAACAATAATTCATGCATTTGTTACCTCCCGTCTCGATTACTGCAATGCACTACTCTCCGGTCTCCCGAAGTCCAGAATCAAGTCTCTTCAGCTAGTACAAAATGCCGCAGCGAGGCTCTTAACCAGGACAAAAAAGTACGATCACATAACACCGATTTTGGCTAACCTGCATTGGCTCCCAGTTAGCCAAAGATGTGACTTCAAAGTTCTCTTAGTATTGTACAAAATCATACATGGACTTGCTCCCTCTTATCTTTCAGATCTGATCTGCCACTATGTCCCGGTCCGAAGCCTACGATCTGAGAGTGCTGGTCTTCTGATGATCCCGAGAGCAAAGAAGTCTTCTGCTGGTTCGAGAGCGTTCTCCATCCGGGCACCGGTGCTGTGGAATACTCTTCCCCCTGAGATCCGATCTGCAACCTCAGTGGAAATGTTTAAATCTAAACTTAAAACTCACTTCTACTCCATTGCATACGAATAACCTACTCCTCTTGTCGGTTGAAAATAGTTTGTGTAATATAGTGTAACAATCTGTGAAGCCCTTTGAGACTCTTCGTGATTTAGGGCTATACAAATAAAAATGACTTGACTTGACTTGACTTGACTTTTTTGCGCGGGCAGTACAATTGAATTTGTAGCGACTCAAATCATCTTGAATGAATGAATGAAACATTAAAATAAAAAACAGAACAAAAACAATAACACAAAGATAACCATAGTTCTAGACGCACTGTTCCCAATCTCTCGTATCACTCATACCCCATTTCTTCATCTCTGTATTCCGCCAGGAATTTGTTTTCGTATTTAAATTTGAACAAGTGAATAGTTGGACATCGGTTAATCTCGTCTTGTAAATTGTTCCAAAGTTTGACTCCGCACACAGACACACACATACTTTTCCTGCTGGTTCTCACCTTTGGGATTAAGAATTTACTACAGCCCCTAAAATGATAATTTCCTTAATCTTGCAAATAATCATGGCCAGTGATGCCATTTTAAGACAGCGTGTTTGTTCTGAATAATTGAATGAACTCTGGGCCCTTATGAGTACCTCATCAACATTGTTCAGTGTTTCCTGTAGTTTTTTGTTTAGGGATTTAGGGACATTCTCTCTTGAAAGAAAATGGTCGGTACCTTTTCAATTCATCTATGGCAGAGCACACCCAAAAAGTCAGATGAATGTGTCCTTGTATACTATTGAATCATGAATAAAATTGTTATGAAAGGCAATGGCACACAAACACCCGCAGACATGGGGAACGAGACGGAATAATGCAAAAAAATCTGTCATCTAATTAGACTAAAAATAACTAGTGTTCTGACGTTGATGCTGTACTTTTTTAACCCTCGTGGCATGCGGGTACATATTATATACATTTTCATGCTTTTTGTATTTTTCAATCGTAGAGGATTGAAAAGTAAACACCTGGGAGCTCAAATTTCTCACGGGTTTTGAGAACATCTGGATGTTTAAAATGGCATTGCGCTGTGATTTATGTGTGATTGCATTAGAGAGCCAACCACATACTATACACAAAGCATGCTATGTACATTGTTTGGGCCTATAGACATCTATTACAATTCATATTTGACTCATCATGTATTTTAATGCATTCACACGGATTTTGGTATTATTCTCTTTAGGGCCGTGGAGTCAATTGTGTGCAAGGTAAAAACCACATTCTTGAGTGTCCAAATATAATGATTATAATCATGATAATTTATCAGCAAACCACTGACTGCAGGCTCCATGACACTGGCATTGGCGCATTGCACGCGCAAACATTCTTTTGCAAAAGAGAATTACTGCTTTCTACCTTGTTGTTACAAAATCAAGTGTCGTGAACTTGAATTGTGTGTGTGCCTCTCGGCACAGCCACAGCACGTGTGGGCGTGTTCACCCTGCTTCAAAGATAAACAGCTGAACGATGCCGTGGGAAAGGTAAACCATTCAAATGAAAACGTTTTCGACTTAGGGGCTCAATTCAACCCAGGGACCATTCCCTCCCAACCCTGACCTGGGCAGAATGGAAAGGAAATACTCAACCGATGAAGCATTGGCCAACTGTGTATGCCACTGCCCGCATCAGTAGCCCCGTCACTGCATTGGATTTATTTTCTACTGAGGGAATTGTTGACCACATAGTTACAATGGGCACGGCAGCAGAGTGGTTAGCGCGTCTGCGGCGCAGTTTTGAGGTCATGGGTTCAAATCAGAATGGCATTAATCAAAAAAAAAAAGCCACCACTTATTAACTATCATGAAGCTCTAATTAGGCAATATAATATATTCACCTAGAAATGTTATGCATATGTATATACAGTTCAGTTAGTTTTCTCTATAGTCACCTTTAGAATATTTAGTGTCGTAAGGGGTGGGGAGAAGAATACATTAATGATAAACGATATGTGTATGGATAGGTCTGATGTCGCTGAACATGTTGAGGAGGTTGGAAGTAAAGAAATATTTATAAATGGCTGAGTTATCACACTTTAAGGTCACATCCAAATAATGTACACTGGCATACATGGTTTCACCAAAAGAAATGCATGCCACCAAGGTAACATATCGGCAAGTCATCAGACCAAACCACCGAAATGAGTGTTAAATGTTGATACATGTAATGCTGATATCGGTGATTTGCTAAATGAAAGTACTAAATATCAGTTCTGCCTATTTTGTGATTGCTGCTATGATGGGATGCCTTTTCTGGACAGATTTTGTGCTCGTCGCTGAACTTTTTTTTTGGTCGCCGAGAGTTAAAACATTTTCAACTTGTGGAAAACGGAACACTCGTCGATGTCGCACTTTACCCAACCGTCTAATCACAGTTCAGGCGGAGTGGGACAAACACGGCGTGCTCGCTTTCGCATCGCGGGGCTACTTGCACGAATCTTCTTATGGTTTGGGAAACATTTTTTGTTGAATGAGCGATAATGAATCACTATGAGCTTAAGTCGGAACCATTATTATTCCTTTTAGTAACTTTTGTTTTCGACTCTGTCCTTGGTGCTGAATTCACAGTTCACCGCATTTCGGTTTCAACCATTTTTATGGCTGATTTCTATTACAGGCATCAACATTAAAAGGAATTTACTTAATCACATGTTTATCTCTGAATGAAAAAAATGAAGCCCCGACTGTGAAATAACAGTCGTATTACAGTTAAGCTCACATTTTTTGTCTCATGCTGAGAGAATCGTTCACTCTCCACCGCTTGTGTCTTTGTGCTAAACCTTCTTCTTCATCAGTCGGTCCTGTTAGTCTTAAAAAATGGAAAAATCCAGACATCTCTGCCAAGCTATCATCTACCTCCCTATCACGTCACTGGAACATTCTGAGCAACTACGGTCAGCTTTCAAGTTCTTTCCATCCAGCCATCAATTCCACAGTAAGGCATGAAACGGCATTAGCGCTTCATTATGCAAAGACATGAAACCAACTCAAGGTCATCCGAGAATACATCCTGTCGGTTGTGCATTTGTGTGTTTTAAAAAGGAATAAGAACAAGAAGGTGACTCTTGGTAATGCTGTTCAGGGATCTTTCGTATCAAAGTGCAATTGTTTTTACCATTTGTCATAAAATGATCTGCGCTGAATGGGAAGGCACGCATAGTGCAGGTGGACCAGCTTACAGGAAGCTTGATGGAGCGATAAGCAAGGCGAGAAAAGAACCAAAGGTTCGGGTAATTGTGTCGTGGTTCACATAGCCAACTTTCATGCAGGTAGCATGACCTCATTTAACATGTATTGCTTCCCAATACTGCCCCATGATTAATTAGGAATCAGTCCAGGGTGTTTAAATCATGACTTCAGAGTTTTATTTGAGATGTTGAATTTTCCAAGTCTGTGGTTTGTTAGGTGTCAGCTGCGATTCCTCATCTGAGGCCAAGGCATCTATGAGGTACTTTCACCAAATTTGAAATGCTCTTCATCTGAAAACATTGATTTTTATCTGAGCTGCTTCAAAGTCTCTTTAAAAATGTGGCGGATTCCATGGCAAAATGCGTCCTGTGTTGGAGCAAACACCCATTCACCATTTACAACCCTGTATCACTTGTCCACTGTTTAAGGCCTAACTTTTGTCTTCTCATCTCGGTACCCATCAGCTGTTCCTGGGGTCCCTCTGGACTAAAACAGCCTGTTAGGACTTAATTCCCCCCAGGGGTATTTCCAACATGGGACTTCTCTCCCACATGGGCTGTTGATTGCCGTTGTCATGACTCTTGGTCCACGCTAATCCCTTACTTAGCAACTGGTATATAGTGCAGAACATCTCAGATCTTGGATCAACCTCAGTGGATTTAAATTATTGCTAATGTTTTTGCTGATAGAAAAAAAAAACCTGCGTGTCATTTTTCGATATTTTTTCAGTGTAGCTTCTAGTCGGCCATAGTTTAAATCTGGTGTTCTGCTGACATTTTCAAAACCTCTCATGTTGCTAAGCAACATAAAGTGCAAGCTGTAGACTTTAGTGATAGCGCACAGGAAGTGTGAATTACTGTCAGTAATTGTTTCTTGAAAAGTTGGAACTTTTCTGCCATGCCAGATAATTTGTCTAGAGCGTTTTGATAAAACCTCTGCAGTGTCAATAAGCTGACTTTGCAACTTATTGCTCCGTCCTGTCATCATTTATGTACGCTCCTGTTCACACCTTAACTCTGTCCCGATAGAGTTTCCGGACTGAGATGACTGTGGAACTTGTTTATTGGGGTATTATTCCAAGTTATGGTTTTGTCCAGAAGAGTGTGTTTGCTTTTGTATGCATGTCTAGGTATCGGACCGCAAAAAGCTGACTGCACAATATTGTACACAATCCACTGACTCGGGATTCAACTAATGGACCTCTGCCTCAAGGCCGTCTATGCGATTGCACGCGAGAAAAGGACACCCGTCAGAGTATGTATCCTTGTATCACTTTGGGGCTCGGATGGCCTCGGGCGATATTTGCCAAGTGGCGGGTTGGCACGTCATCAGGACTCTGTGATTGACAGTGTCAGAAAGAGTCCTGAAGGTCAGGAAACAGCTTTCTCAGTATTAGCTGACTGCAACTAAAGTAGGTATTAACGAGGGTAGTGGTCCCTACTCAATAAAGTTCAATGGACATTATCTACGGCTACGCTGTGGAAACAATGAATTCTTACCCCGTTGGGAGAAAATCATACTCATTTTGAGTATAATTTTCCTTTTAACAACATTTTAGCTTTTTTTTAGCTTGTCAGAAATCTAGCATTGGGTAGATCATTTTTCTCATTTCATTTTTTGATATCGGTCGAAAATAAGTTTTAAAATTGGCATCATTATCTACTGTACGCTATATCAGATCATTTTGCTTATTTTGAGGATGATTGTCCTTATGTTGTTAAAATAAATAAATCAAATATCTTCAAATAAAAAAACTTTTTAGTAACATTTATAGTTTGAGACATTTGTATTTCTTTCACACGGCAGAGTTTATACCTTATACATGGTAAATGGTCTGCATTTATATTGCACTTTTAAAGTCACTGAAAACCTCCCAAAGCGATTTACAATGTGCTTCACACTTATCTATTCACACACACACTCACACACCATGCAAGGGACCTACCTACCTATTGGAGGCATTGAGGGTTCAGTATTTTGCCCAAGGAGACTTCCGCATTTAAGTCGAAGCCAGGAACCGAACATCTCGGTCCCAAGACGAGCGCTCTACCTCTTGAGCTACTGCCGCCCCTAGTAGTTTCCTCCATGTTTGATATCTTGCTGCTATGCTATGCCAATTTTGCACTTTTTTGGTTCGTATTAGACAACACCGTGTCATCTAGTGGTCAAATATTACACAATGTACCTTTTTAAAAGTTGAAAGTAAACATTTTTCTCTATTAATTATGTGTTAGCAAAAGCCCAACTGAGTTCAATGAGCCTTTATATATTTTCTTCCAACTGTCTGCTTTTATCTTAGTTTTATTATCAGTGCTCCGGCTGCAGAACGCATTACACTGGAGGTAAGGGGGGAGAGTAATTTCATGCGTGTGCTCACAGTTTTCTTTTATTCTAGGTTAAAAATGTTGAAACTAAGAAAAGACTGTTTGAAATACAGTCCAAATGCCAACCCAAACCTCCAAAAGATGGAAGAAAAAAGTAGTTTACTCAAGCGCATCTAAGAAAGTTAAGTACTTGCACGTGCAAAACAGACTTTGGTAAGGCTAGATAAAGGATTTCAGCCAGAATATTTTCGAATTTCGAATGCATTTTTTTCAAATCTAAGGTATTATCTTTATCGTTAAAAAAGACAAGAATGAATATATGCTTAAATTAGCTTTGTTGGTATGGTGATGCACTGAAACCTTGCACAGTCTACCAATTACATGTTTTCTTGCCATTTTTGCAATACATTAACTCCTTAAGTATGTATGTTGCTGTTCATTAATTACATCTAATTCCACCTACACCCCTTTAATTAGCGAAGGCGCTATTCAGGGCGAGTGTGCATAAAACAATTTATACGGTTTCCATTTCCATCGTTTTTCTTGGGAGGGCAAGCTCGAAGGTTTCACTTTATGTATTTTAATGAGCCAGATGTGACATTGTTAAATGAAATCGAATTACCTGCTTATTAAGATTAACAGCTTCTAAAACGACATTATACAGGGGTGTGTCCGTGGAAGAATCTACTAAGTCTTGTTGCTTCCTTGTTTCCTCTCATCTCTCGGCCATCTGCAATAAAAAAACACAAATACATTTGTGCAATATACAGCGTATACCCTTAATGTGGGTGGAGTGCAGTATTAAATCTTCTTGTTGGTCCGGATTGGAGAAAGATGGGATCGAGCGTTGGGCCATTTGCTGTCCAATACTAATACAATCTGGGTGCTGGACAATTAGCAAGAGGAACGTAACGTACTGATTGGATTATAAACCCTCCGTTAGGGGAGTGTAAAAATCCACCACAGAGGAAGTATCAAAGTGAGAGAAGTAACTCACAAAATGGTTATTTTTATGGTTTGACATTTGTTGTTCACAGTCAGCTGTTCCTGCCTACGCATGTAAATTAATTGTCATTTCGATTGATGGGTTGGATGAGTACGTATAGGCGATATAAACTGGAGGCCTATTCTACACCTGAGTGACGATTTTGTGTCATTCTGACCTCTCCCTTTCTATCTAAATCCAGCTAAGATGTTTTTGGGGTTCGGCAGAGCTGTTACCAGAAACTAATAAGGGTAAAATTCAGTCCCAAACTCAATTATAATTATATATATTACGTTATTACTGTATTTTTTTCTATGACTGTATCTCTTTGATACATTTGTACCGACTCTCTGTCTGATAAGTCCGCCTTCTCCTTGTTATTCATCAGTGGCCTCTTGCTCCCATCTTCCTTGGTCTCATCTTCCTCTCCTTCAATCCGTCCTTCTCGCAGCGAGATGATAGCGTTCTCCTATCAGCAAATAAAGACAGCATGAGGCCACGATGGTGGATGGGGGAGGTTCGGTCCGTCTTGCACCTCCGCCGAGGCCTGTCCTTTCCCAATAAAATGAAAACCAAGGTGTTAGTGTTTCCACCACGGAACATGATTCCCATCACAGATCATCTCGTTCAATTTCAGTTATGATCACTGCCGAAGGAAGGGCATTTCTTTCTTTCTTTGGGTGGTGCGCGTTGAAAATAGATTTTCATCTTGATGATTGTGTTTTTTATTTCTTATTTATATCCGTTTCTGGTAGATATTACATTACCCTCTCGATAGTGGTTATCGTAAAAAACTATATAGCCGCTCAGTAAATGATACCGCGAATACATGCTGACGACAAACTGATGAGCCAGACTAAAATACCTGTGATATTTTTCTCCGTAAATGTGAAACCACGCTTCAGAAAAATTGGCCCGTTCTGAAATTGAGACGATTAAAAGTTGTTGATAATTAAGGCACGATGTGACGTGCATTTAATGTGATGTAATAACATGGATTCTGACAACATGATTTATAAAACGGGATGGTGTTGGGCCCTGTATCCGTTTTTAGAGATTATTATAGCACAGGATAAGGAGAGAAGACAGTAAAGACTCATATTAAAATGATTATAAATGAAAGGTGCAGATTTTGGCAATGTCTATCGCGGGCCTGCTCTATAAATAGACCTAATCACAATGTCTAAAATGTGGTTCAATTGTGTTGAAAGTTTTTTGTTGCATTTACAGTAATTTAAATTAAAAACAGAAAGTGTGAAAATTATATAAAAACCTAAGCAGAGTTCCATAATCTGAGAACTCTCACGAAAGACTGGTTAGAGGTGAGTGCGCGTGACAATCGTAGCCTAGTTCTCGAGCGTTGCGAAGGAGTCAAAATCATGTTCGGGCCTGTGATGTCGAAAGAAATTCAGGTGAGAATAAAAACCCATTAGTTTTTTGTGTTCCAACTCATATGTCTCAATGTTAGTAGCACTTGCAGTAGTTAGGAATATTAAGGACAATTAGGAACATTTCAGTTTTACCTTTCAAAAGGTTTTTGCCAAAAGGTTCAAGAGCAGCATTCAATCTACTCACGTCTTGGAATGTGATTTTTGCCCAATTTTACTGGAATGGTAAGGGGTTAATCCAATTCCTATTATCCTTATTATATTTTTTTTACATGCAGTGTGGTGATTTAAACGCTTACCAAATCTCTACAATCGTGTTTGCCTTCGAATGGCAACATGCAATCTTCTTGTCAAGCTTTTTGTAATAAAAAGCTCAAATGTTACTGTAATGAAGTCTCTAAATTGGTACATTCCGTACACGCTAGCAAAACTTCGAGTCGGAAGCTTAACACGGAATTTGACGAAGCAATTGCGTTTCAGCACAATCAGCAGCCGTTAGGCCAAGCGCATCTGACGGTAAAACCTCGGTAAACTTCGATGAATACAGTTTTGCTGTCGCGGCATCCATTTTCCATACAATTGCACTCAATTATGACACACTATCTGTCTAAATTGTGCAGACGCACCCTTGGCACCATCCAACCTTTGTACGTTTCTCGCCGGTTACAATAGCAGGCATGTATAATTAGCGTGCAATCGGGGTAACACCGGTTAATCAAAGCTTGGTGCCGTTCCACTCGGCTCATAATAGTTCTCAGACCCCGCCGTGGTTTTGGACAATCATTTTCCGCGCCAGCATTTCAAGTAACACGAATGAAATGAAACTCACGCTTCTGCCAAAGCTCTCTGTTCTGTGTTTTGGCTCTTTTCTTCCTTACAAGCGTTTGGCGATGCGGCTTGGGGCTAGCTGCGTGTAATGCACTCCACAAAAAATGTGGGGAATCTCTCCTGACACCCTGACTTCTTGCTATCCACTAAAAAAATGCCTATTGGTTTATATTTTTGCCATCTTCAGTAAATGACAGGGGATGAACTTCAGATGGGTTGTCAGGTAGTATCTAACTTTAGATAATCTGTATACAAAGAAGTCTGTTGAACAACCTGAGAGCATTATTGTTGAGATACAATTATTTTAAAGTTTCCTTACATTTCACACCAATTTCACACAGGTCAAACTGTAGCAGACCTGGTATGACATCTGGTAGCTTAGCAGCAGTTGATAATATTAGATGTGGTATTGCTTATTGCTTACAACTGAAAGGGTTTCTGCAGAAACATGGTCTGACATATTTAATCATTGAGAGTGTAAGAACTGCTACTAGACTGGAATTCTAAACGTACCAGTGTCAAGCCTAAGCTAAATTTAGAATTCGTTAATTCATTTTCCAAAGGTTTGTCCTTACAAGCGTCATTTGGGTGCTGGAGCCCATCCCAGCAGACATGAGACTTTGGGCAGGTGACACCCCGGCCTGGTGGCCAGCCCTTCGTAATGCACAAAGAGACAGACATCCCATAATTCTTTTGTACCGTCAATCAACCTGCAAGCATGTTTTGGGATTTTGGTAAGGAAACTAAAGTGGTAGGAGAAAACCCACTCAGGCAAGGGGAAATCTTCAGCCAGCAGACTTGTTAACCAGTCATCCACCGTGCTGCCAAAACGTCAGGGAAAAAAAACGTGTTTACAATGAGCATTTTTGTTCATTCGATTTAGCGTTTCGAATCTTTCCTCCCGCCTCGAATACAAAGTACATCAAAGTCAAGGTGAACGGTCTCTGTGAAAACACAGCTCGCACGGTGGCCTCCGAGTTCCAGCGTTAATGGACTTTGTAAGCAGCTGCCTCAGCCCGACCGTGCATTACGCTTCAAATAGGTACACTGACCCTTCCCCTCCAAGCAACTCCAATGACCATACTTCACATGCTGCCTCAGCTTTGAGCGAGGTCAAGTGGCCATTGATTGCTTTCTCTGGCAACACATGTAAAGGTGCTCACCGATCAAACGCAGCAAAAGAGAAGATGGAAACCTTCTCACCTGACTGCTGACTGACAGCCTTTAACCTTTCAAATCATTCCATTTAACCGCTTCGTTTTTGCAGGGAGTTCTGGGATCCAGTTCAATGGAACGAAATCCTCAACTTGAGGTGAATTTTCCCGTCAAGGTCTTAATCCTCTTTTACCAGAAATGTTTTGACGAGTACAAGGCCGGCAGATATAAATGTTTCAAAAATCTTGAATGTTATGTCTAGATGGATTCACTTCATCCTTTGTTTATGGTTTGCTCCAAAGGCGCTCTTGTCAGAGCCATTACCACTCTCATCTATATCGGTCAACAGCTTCTCCTCAGCCATCCGTCACTTAATCAAGCAACAGCTGAAGTGTCACGGCCCACAGTTGTCTCATTCCCGGTGAGATTCAGTCCGCGGACACCTGCCGCCAAATCTGCAAAGTCTACAATTTTTAATGATAAGGATCGATCTCGGGTTTCTCTCCAGAATAACCGAGAAGCCGAGAGAGCTCGTCTATATTCGGAGCGATCGTTTAAAGACCGCATTGTTTGGAAACAAGCCGGGTGACGCATTAGAGCCGTCGAAAAATGGTCCTTTCTTAACGGCGATCGATGGCCCTGCATAAGCTTCGGTAAATCAAGCAAGTCCTGGCTCATATTCTGTCGGATAAACCGTTATGCTCGTGTCCTCTGGGACGGCGTTTTTCACTGGCATTGTGTCCATCGACCAACCCCAAGACACTTATGTAACATTTTTGTGCGAGATAGTGTTATGAAGTATAACATTTGCAACATGATATGGGCTTAATAATGAGATACCTGACTCAAATGAGTCTTTTTTTACTGTTAGAAATTCATGTAATTTGGTGATGAAGTAATCGCAACCCAAGGATCGACCGATAAGGGTTTTTCTGGGCCGATCCCGATGATTAGTATGAAGAGGAGGCCGATAACCAATATTTGGAGCGGATATTCATTTGCCGTAAAAGCTTAAAAATTGGCTTAAGAAATTTTGAAGAATGCAAAATGATGCAAAAATTATTTGTCATGAATTCAAATAAAACTTTGATAGCCCTCTGAAACCTTTTACAGTAAATACATTAGATTTTCAACACAACTAACATATACTCTCCCATAGCCACACAACACAAAATGTTTGAAGTGTGTCTTAATTTGAATACAATAGATCAGATTTTAAATGGAATTCAAAATGTTGTATATATGTGGGAATCCAATAAAACAGGGTCTCATTCACAATGGTTCTCTGGTTACTGCAATCAGTGAAAAATTACGTCTAATAAACATGCCTTAGAATAATGCTAAAATAGCACACCATAAACATACATTAATAATAAGTCTCGCACGCTATATAAAAACCATAGAAACGCTATATAAAGCTTTCTGTCATGGTTGCCATGGCGCCCAATTGGCCGCGCCCGTGTGTGTCACGGTTGCCATGGCGCCCCGAGTGCGCATAATTGTTGGATGAATGTGGGTCGTGTTTGTTTAATGGAGTCAGATAACTCATTTGAACAATTTGGTAAACGCTACATTTTGATAGATCAATTCCCAACACGCACATTATTTTTGATAATTGAATCAATACTCTCTGCACAATGAGCGTCGTTCCCAACTACTGCTGCAGCTAAACAATTATCTTTTATTTGTTCAGCCCTAAAAGGAGTCGGTTCAACAATACATATATGTATTTTTCAATTCCTTGGAGCATTTTTATTTTCTAACATTTATTATTTTGGTTTAGGCAGTTGTGACTTCATAATAAAGGTTTGTGCATTACTTCGGCATCAGCGATCCCCGGTTCTCTGATTTCCTCAGGATACACCGTGGGCAACCATCTATGGGAAACGTATGATTGGACTTTATTGTTTTTCCTCTAAATTTGTATATTGGCCACCTTCCCCTCGCAGTGTGAGGTCTCGCTTGATGTGAAATCCAACGTGGCTTACCCCAGGCCTTAGATTCCCTCTGTAATGGAAGGCCATCATTGAATCACTTGGGTATTGGGTGAATTGCTGTTTATATTGACTCCTTTGGGTCTATCGCCGTTTTTTTCTTCTCCAGTGTTCTTCCGCTATTATCTCTCCTTTGCGTCATCATCAGCATCCTCTTAAAAGAGAAGGCATGTTGCCATTGCTTGAGACTGGGGCTAAATTATAGAAGCCTTTGCTGATGATCCAGAGCCTCCTCCTGTCTGCTCTTACCCTGCGTAGCCATAGGTGCTTTTGACAATCGCCCGCCTACGCATATTTAAAATCATAACGAGGAGAGTCTTACGTGAATGTCCCTATTTTCCCTCTTCTAGCAATCCCCTTGCTATATCATCGAGATTCCTCTTATCAGCAAGGACCTTTTGGTGCAAAGCCATCCCAAATCCATTTTATTGTAAGTCACGTCAGACATTTGTAAGGTTTGTCATTGAACACCGGTTTAAACCGAAAACCCCAACAAAGACAAACGGAGGCGTCGAATATGAGAAAAAGGTTTATAGAAGGAATAAAATAAATGAGGGCTGCCAGGACAGAAAGTACAGTGCCTCTACTTACAAATTTCATTTGTTCTGGGAGTAGCTTCGCAAGCTGAAAACTTTATACGTAGAGGTTCCTTTTGAATGTTAATGCGCCAAGCTGCTCCAAGCCCCCTAAAAGAACAGCACATTTTTTTAAAAATGAATCATAAAAGAGCTTCAGAACATGCAACAAATACATGTTAGAATTCGATTACTGCCCCATAAATGTAAAACGAGGCACATCATGTAAAAAAACAAAGACTAAACAAAATAATAAGAATATTCATTTACCTTTTTGCCTCGCACTTCTTGAGAAACGGATTCAATGACGTCTGCTTTGGCCGACTCTTGACAATCTGTCAGAAATCCGCGAGGCAGACATAATGAGCAATAGCCCAAATTGTCAATTTTTTTCCGTGTGATTCCTTTCCGCAAAGTTTTCATGGCTCTTTAATATGGGCTGATTGAATGATAGCTGCGTCCTTCTCCCTGGCAACTTTCTGGAAACCCCGACGCCTTGTCGTCTTCGGACTCAGAACTGTGACGGTGACACGAAAAGCATGCTGGAATTCTCGCAGCCTCTTTATTTACGTTTGTGGAACTCTCAGCGCGGCTAATAGCAGGGGACACTGCACTGTATTTTTGACTTTGTAACTCGAGGCAATATCTTTCCATTCGGGTACTTCATAACCTGAAACTTCCGTATGTAGAGACATTCGTAAGGAGAGGTACAACTGTGAATTGTTAGCGGCAGATGGATGGAGCAAGTGGAACGGTGGATGGCAGGGTTTAACGAAGGACGGCGATCCTTGGGCTTTTGTAAGCAAGCGAGACGGGCCGACAGAGAGTAATGGTCCTGAAAAACCCAAGAAAATGATCTCGGAGCAGGTGGACCAACAGCAAAGTAAGCAGGAACAAACAGTTGAGCCAAGTAACGGTGATGGATTGGATTCCACAACATTTCAGGACCTCAATTCAGCAAGTCAGTTAAGGTTGGTTGTCTTTCTTTTATTTTAATCTTATACTTCATTCGAATCTCACAAACGGGTGAGTCTGTCAGAGTGACCATAAAACGGGTCGAGATGTGTTTTGAAATTCCGAGCAAGCAGCCTTCTGGTAACGTGGATTTAAAATATTCGGTGTCTCTGCTCGTCATAGCGATGCTTCACCTGCCTGCTTTATTATCACGTGCAAAACTGCCGCCGTGTCCCGTAAGACTTAAATTAGATGTAACACGTGCGTGATGTGTGTGAAAAAGCTCATTTCGAGGATTTTTTTTTTTAATTAATTCTCGACCATCACATTTTTGTCTCACCTTGTGTCGACTCGAATGATGGCTTTTTGGTTTAAGCATAGCCTTTTTTCAATGCTAACTTGTCCAATATGTGATTAATCTGAATCTTAGAGCCTACTTTCTTTTTTGTTTTATTCAGCTATTCATTTTGTGATATTTTCAACGACTGTATTGTCATTCGTTGGATTTCAGACAGATACCGACGCTAATTCTCAATTCTTGCGTATTCATCACTCCCGGTACCAGTAGCAAATACCGGTATTACGTGAAATTACATCAGAGCCAAGACTGGTGTTGCCTACTATCACAAATACAATACCTCAAAATAAGGATGGTATCTACGATACCAATATCCCTTGTTTATTTTGATAATATTTTTAGGGTAAGCAAACACACTTTCTCCCCCGAAAGTGTCAGTTTTTTTTAATAATATGGTATTGTAGTAATGTATAGTATACATTGATACTAAGCATTGAGATGACAAGAAGGCAAATAGTTATGTTTATTTTACGGCTCTATACAAAAACAATATTTCATGAATGTTACGATTAAGTCTAGATTATTTTGACGGGGCTGTATTGTATTGGGAACTTTTTTCATCGCCGCAGCCATCCTCTGCTCGTAAGCGTCCAAATCCGCTCTGCTTTTTTATTTTTCTTGGATTGCCGTTTGGACTATACTTGAATATTATCTCTCATGACTTTCACCATTTTCCTCCTAAACTAACACATGGAAACAAAAAAACCTGCGGGGACGAGCACGACATCACTCTCCAGCACGACCCCCACCCTCCATTCCTCCTACCTAATGTGTTCCACCTTGAACAGCTTTGCTACAAGTAAGATACAAGCAAAGAAGGCAATGTGGAAAGAAAAGCATAAGGGTTATTTGAACTCAGTTGGGCATCGTTAACAGATATGTAATATATTAGACGACACATCTCACCTTTTTAGCTGTTTGACTGGCACAAGATAAAAGAAGATCAAATTGCCATTGAGTCAAAACAAACAAACAAACAAACAATACAAACATTTCAAATGAATCCATGATTTATTTTTTTCATGATTGATTTTCTGGCACAAGCGGTTATATTGCTGAACGGGTACATTTGAATGTCAAAGGTGCATCCGTGCACGCTCTTCTTGTAATGATCCGCCTCCCTTATGCTCCCTTTGACTTTGAGGTTGGCTCTTAATTAGCAATTCGTTTTTTTTGCTTTTTTCTTGGTGAAGAGTAGATGACCCCGGTCAAGTAACGACCCAACGCCGCGTCGTTTTCAATGCTATGGTTTATCGTGCAAGCTCAGCCCGATTTCTCCCACAGGTGAAGAGGAGGGATTGGACTAAGTGGATGTGCGGTATAAGATGATAAAAAGTCTATTGAATTGGGTCCCGTTGACGACTTTTACCATCAAAACCAACTTTTTGTTGAAGCGCACGGGCATTGAAAGAGTTAGGGGTCAAGTTTCTCAGGCTGGGACTCGCTGGGTCCTTCTGTTCTCCACTTCCATAATCCATAAAGTCTTTTTATCCCGGCGAAGCAGCCACACACTCATTTATCTGCCGCTTCCAAGGGCCACGTCCAATTCACGCCGACCCTCTCTGATTTAATTGCGCCGTTCGGGATGAGCGCCTTTCACCTTCAGCTTCCGCCGAGCCGAGCAAAGCTCATCCCCGTTCGGGCCGATCGTTCACCTTGAGGGTGCGAGGGAGGAGGCTTAGCTGCTGTAAACTCTTTGTGATTTGTTGTGAATATGCCACGCCTGGGAAGATCAACAGGCAAAAGTGGAACAAATGAATACACTGCCGTTCAGAAGTTTGGGGTCGCTTGGAAATATTCTCATTCTTTTTCAGGAAAAGCACTGTTTGCTTTCAATAAAGATACCCTGAAACTACTCAGAAATGCACGCCATACATTGTTAACACGGTAAACAACCATTGAAGCTGAACATGTTTGTGTCAGGACCAGAACGGAAACTGAACCCAATTGCGTTACATTTCTGACCAGTTTTATTAAAGGAAAGAGGAAGGGCTGCGCCCGCGATCCGGTGTTCGCTAGGTGTGGGAAGCAAGTTGCTATTGCACTCTGCTTGTGATCCAAACACAGAAGTGGATCTTCCGTAGTGAGCGATGTCAGTGTCAAGGACGGAAAAACAGGTCGATAGCCGGGACAGGAGAGCAAAAACGTGGTCGGGGTCAGTAAGCCAGGACGGGAAAGCAGATGTGGTCGGGATCAAAAACAGGTAGTAACCAGAGACAGACGGGACAGGTGGGAGTCGGGGTCGAAAAAGCTTGCCTAGAGTAAACTGAGGTTCGCAGACAGACTGACAACAGGTGGTTTTCATAGTGACAGGGAGCCAATCAGAGTCCGAGGCAGTTGGCACAGGTGATCCATATCGGTAATCCTGACAGTTTGCTTTTTAAAGCAATGTCTATGTAAGTGTTAGAAGCCATTTCCAGCAACCAGTGCTCCAATGTTCTCATAGCAAGTTGTGTCTGATCATTGCGTTAGAAAACAAATGGATGATTAGAAAACCCTTGTGCAATTATGTTTGTACAGCCATAGAAGTTATGGATAGAGAAGTTATGGAACTTACCTTCATTTGACTTAGATGAATAACTGGAACGCCACATTTGTGGGTGTGATTACACTTTCTAAATGGAGAGAACTTTGTTGTAAGTCTATTAGCATTCTGAGAAACGAAGGCTATTCCATGTGAAATCTTGCCAAGAAAGTAAAGCTCTCCTACAACAGTGTGTACTACTCCCTTCAGAGACTAACAGGCTCTAACCAGACGTAAAAGCAAAGTGGCTTAGGAAACACGTACATTAGTTTACAAGTCCTCCAATTAGAAGCTTTTTGAAATAGTACCAGCGAAACTCCAGTGTCCACGTCTACAGTAAATAGGCAATTGAGAGATTATGCAAAACCGAACTAAATCCTGGAGTTAGGCTAAAATAATATTCCTGCAAACAATGTATTTTCAGAAACCACTTAAAGGTACATTGATTTGACCAAGATTAAAGCATTTTGAGAAAAAAAAACCCTCTTACTTAACCTAATTGTGGCCAGCAAACATCAGGAAAATATTTGGTTATAATTAACACAACTACAATTGATGTTTACTATTATTTATTTTTTTAAGAAAATGTGATCATCAACGAGTTGCCGATGAATCAATTAGCAGTTGAACCTCTAGTTTTAATATTGTCTTTTCGTTGCATGATTTGCGTCAAAAATGCAGAGCAGCAAATATGAATTCAATAAGTCCGTCGACTTCCTCTCAAAAAATGTTAAGCGGGGATTTAGAAGCACAGGCAGAAGGACAGCATTTCAAACGATACAGGAGAATGCATTTATTCTAAAAATCCCATTAAGCTCTTATTTTCTAAATGTCAGCCAACGCTGAAAAAAAAGATAAGAAATTGGAGTGCAGCGAACGGAGTTTGCTGTCGCCGGATAATTGGTCACAAGGAAAAAAAATACAGTTCAGGAGCCGTTTGCAATTTAATTATCTCAAATATGACGGTCGTTAAAGTGGCTTTTCCACCGTATACCGAAAGTTGTACCTTCCCTTTCGGCTTTTATCGGCCGACGTGTAAAACTGCCGAATGGCAATTCCGCGAAGACCTTTTGAACTTTTAAGAGTGTGAAGCTTCCGGACGGACGGGAGCATGCGCCGTTTCTACTTGCTGTGTGTGCAGTCGTCCCAGATGTTTAGCGTGTCGGCAATATGGATGTTGACTTTCCGTTGAAATCCTTGTTTAATGAGCTGCTGGAAAACGCAAAGAAAGGAAAGTGTTGTCGTTTCGGGCACATTCGAGAAAAAAAAGACATGTAGTGCTTGCTGATTGCATCCAAATTCACACTGTTAGGTAATAAACCATATTACAATTTTAGCGTTTACCAAATAGTTCGAATGAGTCATCTGACTCCATTAACCAAACACAAACTTTATTCTCCTAACAATGCGTGCTTTTTTCTTGATTTCTGGGAAACATATTGACAAAAGACAGGCCTTTTCACACGGGGGCAGATTTATTTTCTTAGATTATCTATTAAGTGAATTCCATCGAATTTTGCCGAATTATTGTCGAGTTAGTCTAATTAGTTTTCGTCAAGCCTTGCTCCCGTCTGTCTGTCTTGTCTCTTCCGTGTTACGTCCTTTTGACACGTCGGGGCATCGGCCCCTCCCCCTTGGGCGGGCTGACTCCTCCCCTGGGCGTGCCAGGAACTCCTCCCCTGGCCGACTCCTCGCGTGGCTTCCACCCGGTCGCCACCTCCTCCTCGCCGGAAGACGCCGCCGTGTCTGAAGGGCTCACAACAAGAAAGCTTATCGGCTCATAGCAATGCCAAGCGTTTATCAAAACAAGGCCTAATTCCCTCGTCAGCGCCCCGCTATCAAAATTCCCCAGCCAAAACACTTCGAACGGCGCGACCTTCAGCCTTCTGTGAAAAATCCCCACTGCATTCAACAAAATTTAATTTGTATTATATTCAATCCTTTATCGTCAATTAAATGAAATGAAAAATCCTTCAACACCGACAAACATTTTAGAATCTTAATTTAAGAGGAAGCTCTTTGAGGAACCAACAGTACCCGGAGAGTACCCTTAATTACCATTGGGTGCATGTACAAGTTGACCCTCGTTATCTCACCGCCTCGTATCGTCTATGCAATTTTACCCCATTGTGAGCACTTAAAAACCCATAAAGCCTATTCCTTCAGAGACCCTTTTGTCATTATTATGCAAATGAAGGACTGTCCCGGTCTGCTGTAAATAAATGGCATCGTAATTAGGATTGTGATTTATTTGCATAATAGCGTGCCCGCCCGGTAGGAGTTGGACGCCGGTTGAAGTCCTCTCCTGTTCGGAAGGCGCTCGGCACCGATCGATGTTTCGACTCCGAGTGCTCTACAGTTGTGTTTTATCTCCTCCGAGTGCTCTCTGCACTCCGGATTTAATCTCGGTTTACAGTTTTCAATTCCTTTGAAAGAGGACACCGTCCACCAGGCAGCTGCCGCCTGTCTAAATTTTTGCTTTGCAATTTGATGATATAAGCAAGGTTCTACCAAACACATCTGCTCTTCATAAAAGTTGACCAGATTCCAAAATTTGCTTCACATAATATTAATACTAGAGACAGAATGATATTTGGTCAATGGTAATTGACATTTTTCAATACTTGCAAGGTACTGGCTTTATTGTATTTCGTCTTTTACCCCGGGCCACAAAACACATTGCGTATTGTGACACAAACAACAAAAAAGGATTTACTGCTTTGTTAAAATGGTCGCCACTCTCTTTTAAAGTTAACACCTTGCAAAGAAAGTTGAAACTGAAAACCATTTGCTAAGAGAGAACGTTTTTATGTGAAGTCTCTTTGCTTTTCTCTTGCAGTCAACCTATTGACAACAATAAAGGACAGTCGCCTCGTGGATGCATTTGCTCCATATACACACACTCTGTCAGGAACTGAAACAGGTTCAGGACCCAAACGCAGGACGTTTTCACACAATCCTTTTATTTTACGGGAAATGGGGAGTCATGCACGTTAGGCAGCGGTCTGGCGCGGAAAGACAGGAAGCCAGAGACCGACAAGATCGAGTCCAATTGCCTGAGCACATATCGGATGGATGGGGTCGATACCGGAAACAGGATATCGAAATAAAACAGGACAAGCTAGGGGGGAACGAAAACTGGAGAGAATAACAAACAGGACAAAAATAGACAAAAAAAATTGGAAACTGATATTAAACAACACAGAATAATCAAAAACAATACCGGACAGGAAATACCAACAGGAAACCAGGACCAAGTCAGAACCCACATCTTGCGGGGCAGAGGTTCGTTGACGCACTGACAAAGAAAGAATGAGAGCACTGAGCATAAAATAGACAGAAAGCCAACCAGTCAATGAGCCGCAGCTGGTGCCACACGGCCAATTGGACGCCCTGGCAACCGTGACACTCTTGTTGACATGTTTTGGTTGATCAGAAGTGCTGATGAACCTTATGTTCTGATTTCAATTGAACTTGATTTCAGTTTGTGATTTTTTTTTTCCGTACAAAGACCGTACATGTCTCACTTATGATTCAATTCATTACTCCCCACAGTCAGGGTTGGGTAGGGTTACTTTAACTGGATTACTTTCAATTACTTTGGGATGACTCCAATACCAAATATGCTAAGAAAAGTCAAAAGAAACTCAATATGAATAAAATGATGACTCACAACACGTGGTCAGCTTTCTCTTTGATCTCTTTGATCTCCGGCAAAACGAACATAAAATGGGACAGAAACAAAATGAAAATAAATCCAAACAGCTTGCCAACATCATTTTTGCCGTTCCGTGTATTCCGTTACTCCCCAAGCCTGCACAAAATTGAGTCATTTTATTCCCATTTAGTATCTTTTGTCTTTTATTAGCATATTTGCTATTGGAGTCATCCAAAAGTCATTGAAAGTAATCCAGTTAAAGTAACCCTACCCAACCCTGCCCACAGTCAATATGCTTATGATTATCTACAGCTGATATTTAGCTCTCGTAATATGGTCTGAAGATACTTTTATCTGCGGGTTTTACTGTTGATACGGGGAAAAGGGCTCCTCTTCAATATTGCATCAACCGTGGAACGTTTAATTTCCTTCATGCCATTTCTGTTTGCAGCAAATACAGTGACATAAGATCGGGCACTCCCAACTACCAAAATGAATTGATTTCTTTTAGAAAGGTCACATTTCATTTTACAGGATGACTTCTGCATGACAAATAGAATCAAGCCGAGTCTCGCCGCACGTCTTTGCGCCGTATCGGGGAAAGTGACGTCGCGCACGAAACATCGGAATCAAAAACTTTCTTGCCGGTCTAGTCTGATTGCTTGTATGTCCTCGATCACTATTAAGAATCGGGGCCTCCTTAGCTTAAGTCACACTGAAAGGAATGGCAACCGTCGGTCGAGTTTCTTTCTTAAAGTCTCATATGAGAGAACGTCAGGTCCTTTTGTCACGACTTCCTCTTTGAGTTACAATTGAAGTGAATGGTCTGTTCATCTTAAGGGAAATTAGATTCGACCAGTGTTGTCTCCTGGGAAATTTCCACCTTTCAAAGTCTTTCGCCCTTCTCTTTGATTGGAGGACCAATCTTCTAGTTTACTGGATTAGTAGATGCATCATCGGCATGTTGAGATGTTAATTGGCGCCAGGATGTTGGTTTTTAATGCGTTCTTGGTGTTTCAGGTTGTCCTCTAATATTCATTTTGTTCTTATAATTGCTGCCTTTGCAACTTTTTAGAGATCATCTTAATCAGAAGACCTTCCCTAGAGCATGTCTCCATTATCACGGTGGCTGGAAAATGTTATATTTCTATATTTTGACATTTACAGCCAATGGCCAGGTGAGCTGAATAATATAATGCACTGTGATCACCTTAGGATGCACAAAAAGAGACTTATATATGCTTAGCTTCCTGTGTTTGCTTAATTGTAATAGTTCCACTCATCATTGGGCCATTCTTTGTTATCAATAGTGTAAACATGTCGCGCACTGGCATACATGAGTGCCAGGCTTGTAACACTGATTACAACCATCCCGATAAAAGTCCTTGGACTTGCAAATGACTCTGCAAAATCTTGTGCCGGATCACATTGTCTTTGTTGCGTCAGACAGAGTAGGTTAGCGGCGGACCCTGATGGTCTCATCAACCGGATTGCATAGTGTCAACGCACACATACGCTCTCTCATGTCACCAGTTGCCACCGTAAATGTATTGCTCAAGGAGCATAAAAAAAAACAACACATCTGTAGTGAAAATGAGCACGCCTTGGTCTTCTCCCATATTTTACGATAGCGGTAATTCATAATCATGTCAAGTCATGTTTATTTGTTTGGCCCTTAATCACAAAGAGTCTCAAAGGGGTGCACAGACCACAGACTATTATGACAGCATCCCCTGATCTAAAACCTACATCAGGGCAAGGACAAACTCAAAAACCTCAACTTGAGGAAATTGAAAACACTTTGAGAAGTGACAGCACATGAAGTAATCCCCTTTCCAGGATGACCAGGCCAAAATGGATGTTGCAATAACAATTAATACACAGATATTGTCACCATAAAATATAGATAATTCATATGCTATAGAATAGAAGTGTGTTTTAGGCTTAGATTTACACATTTCCACATCTTCAAAACACTAGAATTCGTCCCAGGACTTTTTTCTACCCCTTCAGAATTACCAGTTGACAGCCAAAAGGCTGTGTTATTCAAAACTAACAATTCAACAGCCCATCTTGACACCATTGTTCTGTAAGTGCGGCAAGACGCATGAAAAATTTGTGCACTATTACAACAGACTTGTGTTTTGACTCAGTCCTGTCCCTGTTGGTATTTCCTGTGCGGTATTGTTCCCGTTCGTTTTGTCCTGTTCAATATCGGTTTTCAGTTTCCGTCTATTTTTGTCCAGCTTATTATTTTCTCCTGTTTTCCTTCCCTTCTAGTGTATCCTGTTTATTTTTGATATCCTGATTCATTATCTATCCCGTCGGTCCCTTCCTGTCCAGTATCGACCCCATCTGTCCAATATCTACTTGGGCAATTGGTATCGATCTCGTCGGCCTCTGACTTCCTATCATTCCACGCCAGACCGCTGCCTAACGTGCATGACTCCCCATTTCCTGTAAAATAAAAGGCTTGTGTGAAAACGTCACGCGTTTGGGTCCTGATCCTGTTCTGGTTCTTGAGATATGTAGCACAAAACATGATTTTTTTTCACATTAACATGCGAAGGGTCATGACTGAGTTTTAATATTGATACCAGAGTTTACCTCATTTGCAGATTAATGGTGAAATCAAATCCAGTCAGTTGGCTGTCCTTTGGGCGTTCTATGTAGGGCAGCCAAATGGTTTAGCTGTGGTATTTCTAGTGTTAAACTAGAATAGTATACGCAGATTATTTAGTCACACAGCTAAGATGATTCTTTTACTTATTGTTTTGAGGAAAATTGGTGTTGAATATGCAGATTTATATACTGATTCAATTTAGCATCTACCTCTCCAGCAATTTAAAACAAATGAGTTCCAGTCCGATACACGCTTGTAAATTAAAACATGCGCGGTTGTCATTATTTGATCAGGACTCATCAGCTGCGGCTTGGCCACCTTCATTTAAATCTCCTCCGACTGAAAGCGGGACCCCGCCTTTCCACTTGGAATTAAAACCTCGCGATTGACTCGCTGCTCCGTGGTGTTTACGCCCCGTGGGCCATTTAAGAGGCGCAGTCAAGTGAGGAGCCTCCACGCGTGTTTTCAAATCCCTCATCGATGTCTCGGTGTTTACCGGCTGATGAAACGCATCGATTCCGAGAGATAAGCGGGATTTGGTCGCGTCGGCTCTCGACGTGAGTATTTGGCCTCCGTGCGGCGGCGTCGTGAATTTGGAGAACGTAAACATCGATCGGGCGAAGCGGTCGTATTGGATGGACCGGACAAATGGGAGCTAGTTTGTTGTGAATAAACACACTTACCTCCATTCTGACCAGGGTCTCAAACTCGATGGAGTTAAGGGCCGCTGAAGCTAGGGTTTTCCACAAAAACATTCCACTCTTCTTAAAGGGACA
The DNA here is from genome assembly GCF_059441175.1 of Urocampus carinirostris. Taxonomy (NCBI): domain Eukaryota; kingdom Metazoa; phylum Chordata; class Actinopteri; order Syngnathiformes; family Syngnathidae; genus Urocampus; species Urocampus carinirostris. Next base: position 24,460,740 of record NC_142366.1, read on the forward strand.
GTGTTTATATGTGTCCACTAGATGTCACTGTCTTGCGCAGTTCAACCAAAAATGAGTCCAAGGAAGACTACAAAATACGGAGACTGAAAGGGAGCAAAAAGCACTCTTTACTTGCAATATTTGCCCAGCCTTTCTCAATGAAAGACACAAAGAAGGGGAGAATATTTTTGGGTAATATACAAAAAGGTCAACAGAAATAGTTTCAAAAGCTGAACAACATAAACGGGGTTAAAAATAAAACTCGTTAAAAGAAAGCAATAAAAATAAAATGTAGAAAAAGGAATAAACTGAGGAAAATGGAGAAAAAAAGAAAATCAAATTAAAGAAAGAAATCAAAGAGAAAACGGACCTAAAAATGTTATTTTTGATTTTTGTTTTAAATTTTTGATTTTACTTTTTGTCTTATTCCGTTTTGTTTTGTTTTTTTTCTTTTCTGATTGCTCTTCTTTTTAAAAGTAATGAGGTGTGTTTTGGTCACTTTGAGTCTCTGTATTTTGTCGTCTTCCATTGTGCTTCTAGTGGCCCGACAGAATACAGTGAGATCTAGTGGGCAAATAATAGATAGATGGATAGATACTTTATTCATCCCCGTAGGGAAATTCACGCTTCCAGCAGTATCCTTGTGTTGAAAAATAAAAGATATAGAATACAAAAATACCCAATATAACGCGTTATACTCACTGTCTATGGAACTTTCATATAAAGGCAGGGGCCACAATTAGCCCTCTGGCCCCGAGTCTAAGACCTCTGACTTAGGATCTATAACAGCAAACCGCTTTACCTTCAACTGATCAAATGTGGTATGTAATTGGACAAACGGGCCAAGAGGCTTCAGGATCCAGACCCTTTCTGGATCAATGGGCTAACTTGCTACTGGCTAGTTCATACTGACAAGCGGCGCATGAATTAAACATGGCCCTCAAAGGACAAGAGAGCGAGGGTAGAGGTTGAAAAGGGAGGACAGTCTGACAGGCTAAAGCAGATGTCAGGTTTCTTCCGAGATGTCTCCGTGATGGCCCGAGCCACCACGAGAGCGGGCCAAGGTTAAGGTCTCACAGCCTAGGTTTGAAAGTGTCCTCATGCACGTGCTGTTTGGGTTAAAAGCTGCTGAAGCTAAGGGTCGAGAGATTCTATTGGTCCGAGCTGTCGGCCATAACAAAAAGGAGCGCCGCACCCCGATTGACAGGTGCCAAGCGAGGCCTCCGTCAAACGGGCACCGGGTCGGCCCCGCCCTCCCATTTATGCCGACACAGTCTTTAACACAGTCTGCTCGCGCATACTCTCCGACCCGTCACTCAACGTGGAGTGTCAGGGCGCAAGATGAGTGCCTTGACTCATACAGCTCAGACAAGAGGGTCAAGTTGCTTCCTTGCAATCCGAGTCATCATTATCTGGGACATTCCATGCTGGTGACTCATGACCCCTACTGGCTCGGGTCCAGGAAACAAGCAAAATTCTCAGATTCATTCATAGAATATTGGCTAGACCTTCAACCAAATCACCCAAGATATTTGATTTTGCTAGACTCTTGATTTCAGAGTCATAGATCACCAAATGTCCTCATTACCCCTAGGGGTTTAACAACACTGTCCTGGTTTGAGTCTTGTGTTCCGAGTCCCAGTGGATTTTGCTAGCCTGGTTGTGTTGACACGCTTTAAAAGAGGCTTTGTCTTCCTATTTTTCTTTTGGCTCAGTCGGTATTGCAATTGTTGGCTTTATGTGTCGGTCGATAATTGTTAATAGGTATGTTTTGTCGTAACGTGATTAGACCCATCGTATTTTCGTGACAATAAAGTGCACCTGAAACCCAGAAGTTTACTTACGACCTGGTGCCACTTACATACCGCAGAACATCCAGGAATTATATCTATGTGTTACTAGCATACGTCCTTGAGCAATGATTGTTCAATGGTTACAGGCCTCGCATTGAGTAACCCAGTCCCAGGTGATGGTTTCTCTGTTTTGTCAAGGAAAAGAAGAGACTGGAGTCACGTCCTCCATTAGCATTGGCAGCTGACAATTGTTTTTCTATTCAGCAGAATTTCATCAATCCATAAAACATCATGATCACAACAAAGCATACAATACAAAATGCATTTGTACCATCAGGGTTACTTTTTCACTATTTCGAACACAAATACTGTTTTACTTGTGTTTTTATTTTACAAAGAATGCCCCTTTTATGAATTTTACAATAATTCTTTCAGCCTAAACACATTTACATACAAACAGTTGACTAGAAACGTGTCAAGTCGTCTTTTTCAATCTTCAGTAATGTGTACAATCATGAGCTAAAACTACAGAGAGAGAATTCATATTACAATTTAACCTTAATCCACATAGGATAAATGCCCAGGAACCATTCAAAACATTCTTTTATAACGGAAATACTTTTACATTTCACAACATTTATCTGGCAATTTTTCTCAATCAAAACTCAATTTACGCATTCCACTAATGTTTAGCAGTTCCTATGACTGAATGGTGGCCATTAAATACACTTTACTAACCTCTTCTTCAGTTCGCAATAGACAGCTGTTTTGGAATATCATCCCATAACGCAGCTATACTATGCATGGGCAATATACTCCCACTAGTGGTCAAATTTATGACCTACACTCTGACGTTGTCTGCTGTAAACACGTCAGATTAGCTTATTTCCAATACAATTAACACAACAAAATAATATATTCCAAACGTATGACCATGAACATCAATGTTTTAGGCGTCGCACCACGATGAATCAAATCGATAATCAGCGGAACATATGGTACTTCTAGTTTCCAGGTCTTAGAATCCTGGCCGATGTAGTCTTTCTCTTCTAATGCTTCAGTCAGTAATTTAAATATTTGTATATTTTTTCCGCCTTTAAGACGTATAAACCTTCTTTTTTTTGTGGCGGGTGGGTGGATTAAGCTCACAGGGGCCTAGGGGCACTATTTCCTGTAGTGTATCTTGGGCTAGTACAGCCTGGTGGCACCCATCCCTCTCCAGGCCAGCAAATGTCTCAAACTGCTGGGGACCCTTCGCGTGTTAGGCGAATGTGCTAACCACTTCACTCTGGCACCTCTTTCAAATAAAACAAACTACACAGAGAAATTGAGGAAGGTCTATGCGGAAAGAAGAACCGCGAGTGGTTACCTTATCCGGCTCGGTGTATCGGGTTCCTGGTAAAAGATGCAGCAAGTGACAGAATGAGACCGGTTTAGTCAAGCGGGCCGGTGACCCGTGGGGTTTAAGTAATTGAGGTCCTAGAAGGACCAGACCAGCTTCAGAACTCACTCGTTCGGCAAATGATATTCAGAACGGCGGTTCTTTTTTCATATGAGTGTTTTTGATAGGCGGATCAACTCAAAAAATCAAAATTTGGTTTCGTTCTTGTTAAATCAATGATGATTAGTCAAACAGATAATCATGCTTTTCCTTTCCTGTTTGTGGCTCTCACGCTGTGGTTCAATTTGCAAATATAGTCAATGCAAGGATGTTGGCTTCTACTCTTAAAAGTCTCGGCGTAAAACAAACTAATTCAAACTTGGAAATGCTGTTCGCTTATTGCTCGGTAGAATCGGATGCCTTTAGGTGTCAGACTATTTGAGTATACATTATGCAGTGAGTTAAACAGAAAACATCCAAAAAGGGGCTGTAGTAAATTCCTAATCCCAAAGGTGAGAACCACCAGGAAAAGTACGTGTGTGTCTGTGTGTGGAGTCAAAAATTGGAACAGTTTACAAGACGAGATCGAACAACAAATTTAAATACAAAAAAAACATTACTGGCAGAATACAGAGATGAAGAAAATGGCGTATGGGTGATACTCGAGATTGGAAATACTGCGTTTACAACTATAGTTAACCTTTCTGTTATTTTACTATTATTATATGATAACTGCTATTATTGCTATTGTTGTTGTTATTATTGGTGTCACAATAATTAATGACTAGTAGGATTATAACGTTAATAGATGGGTACTACAATGATTAGTGTATGAAATATGTGACTATTGTTATTATCATAATTATTGATATCTGACCTATGTAATATGTATATCCGTGAGATTGCGTTATATTAAGACACAAAATATAATCACTAGGGAAGATGACGGGTTAGGGAAAATAAGCGTCTGCTTCTTACTACCCCGTTTCCAACATGTTATGTTAACAATATTTTTGTTGTTGAGTCATTGTTTTGGTCCCGTTTTTAATTTATTTTGTTCAAAATCAAGTTTTCATTCATTCATAAGTCAGTGCTACGGATAACTCCTACAATATTTGTAAGACAACAGTAATTTGTTTTCACCGGTTCATCACTACAGTATGGAAGCAATGGACACCCAGGAAGTAGCCTGTTAATAAGCAAACACCTGGACTAAATACATTTTAACACATAGAATACCTTTTTCTATTTTGGAAAAAATATTCCATTTTTTAAAAAAAAAACAGGTGAGAATGTGTTTTTTCTATTTGTCTGGTGAAACACTTTCACTCGGCCTGAAAAGATGAGTACCAAAAGCCCAAAACAGATGGCAGAAAATCCAATATTGCAGCAACAAAGAAGGCTTTGATATTGTTTTAAAGCCGTAAAACACAGTAGAGAGAGAGAGAGCAAACTGATGACCGGCCCAAAAGGGGAATCGAACGAACAGAATGAAGAACGAAGGGCTGGAGGAGTAGCGCCCTTAACGTGACCCATCTTTGTAATTGCTCCGACTAAATTGGTCTCTCTGCATACACGGAGGGATGGTGTGAGTGCCACGTCCTCGGGACCATCCTCGACGTTGTAATGATTGCTTAATTGCGAAGGGCTTTAGCTTCTGGAAGACTTCACCTCAAAATGGCCTCTCGTCTTCACTCGGTAGCAGGGAATAGATACTTTCCTATCGGCGCTATTATCTATTGACACGTGTGATGTGTTTTTAATACTTTACTGTCTAATGCGGGTCAATGCCTCGGCTTAGACATTGCAACAACTTCTGGGCTGCAGTTAAACCCAGATAGAAGTAATTAAGGCACTTATGAGCAGCAACGGGTGTTAAATCTTGGTGGGTGGCCTGTCGGAATGGCCTCAGGGATCACATCCAGGTCACCCAGCTCCACCCGTCGCATCATTAGACCATTTACGGTCTCATCAACGGTTAATTGAGCATCATAACTCTTTCAGGGGGCAGCACGGCAGCGCAGTGGTTAGCGCGTGTGCGGCACAGTTCTGAGGTCATGAGATCGAACCTCCTGTGTGGAGTTTGCAGGTTCTCCCTGTTCTCCCACATTCTAAAAACAGGCATGTCAGGTTAATTGGCCGGTCCAAATTGTCCCTAGGTGGGAATGAGAGAGTGTTTTGTCCTGCGACTGGCTGGCAAGCAGTTCAGGGTGTCCCCTGCCCACTGCCTGAAGATATCTGGGATGGGCTCCAGCACCCCCAGGACCTTACTGAGGATAAGTGGTGCAGATGATGGATGGATGGAACTCTTTCAGGATGACAGAAAAGTAGGCGGTTTTCTTCTTGTGTCTTACGCAGGTAAATATTTTACTATGAAATGCAATGACCCTTGCCAAGAAATACATACAGGGGATAGATCACATCCCGACATTTTGCACAGTCACCTGTTTTGACTTACCCTAAAAAAATGTTCTGTCAAAACCAAGGCATAAAGCGTGCTGTATATTATTCTTGTTTTTGACAAGCAAATTACCACACCAGGGGCCTGTTGAGGTTTTTTTCATTGGATTATTTTACAATGCCCCCCATGCTCGGCAGCAGAGGAATGATTTAGAAGGTGTGTGCCCGATGCTTCATTGTGCCTGCATTCCCTGGGCCTTTGACTGTGTGCACATGTTCTCCTCTGAGGTTATTCATCATGCGCGCCTTAAAGCTAAACAACACTCGTACTTTGTTTGTATCGTCTTCCTTGTGGTGCTGATTGTGGAATTGCAAACGACACACAAGTCAAGTCAAGTCACATTTATTTATGACGCCCTTAATCACAAAAATGTCTCAAAGGACTGCACAGGATTACAATGACACAATGACCTGATCTTAAACCAACATGCGGGCAAGGAACAACTCAAAACCTCAGCGTGAGGAAAAAGAGAAACCTTGAGAAAGGACCTCACAAGTGGTAATCCCCTTTTCAGGATGACCAGGGTGAATCCCAATTAGCATTACTATACACAAGCATAGTAAACACTAGGTAAGATGTTGAGAATTTGTCCAGAAAAGTGCATGACAGCAGCGACGCCCCCAGCCTGTAAACTAGTCCAGAAAGTCTATGACGGCCAGGACGCAGTTTCCGATCTCTCCCAGCTGGTCCATGCAGGCGTTCACATGCTTCAGGTCAAACGCCGGTCTGCTGACTCATCTCCAAATCGTCCTTCTTCCTCGTATCACCACCGGGCAGGCAGTCGGAAAAAGACAGGACAATACAGAATATGAGGTGGGCATCAATCATAAGCTTAGCGCATATTAGTAAGATTACTGTGAAAACATAATCTGACACTTAGTTGGCTGATAACCCTGCGACAGACTAATGAATGCTGTTTTAGAGGATGAATGAAGTGTTTTAGGGTCTCCACACTTCTAATCATCCAATATAGGGATCTTTGAAGTTGGAGGTAATGGTTAGATTCCAGTTTTTTATAATATAGTTGTGGAGCAATGGTGCCAGAATCGAGAAAGGTATGATTCCATCTTCCTTGCCCCGGGCTAGTTTATTAGTACTGTTTAATCTTAACTGGAATGTTTTGGCCACCTTAATTTTAAGTCATTCATTTGGACTTTCTGGACTAGTTTACAGGCTTGGGGCGTTGTTGCTGTCATGCACTTTCAACATGTTACCTAGTGTTCTCTTTTATTGATGTTTACTATGTTTGTGTACTGAAATGCTAAATCTAATTCACCCTGGTCATCCTGAAAGGGGGATGACCACTTGTGAGGCCCCTTCTCAAGGTTTCTTTTTTCCTTACGCTGAGGTTTTGAGTTTTTCCTTGCCCGCATGTCGGTTTAAGATCAGGGGATGGTGTCATTGTAATCCTGTGCAGTCTTTTGAGACATGTTTTGTGATTAAGGGCTATATAAATAAATGGGACTTGACTTGACATGATCATTTTTGGTTAGACTCTCTAGAAGGGGATGAGGCTCACAATCGTTTTTGAACCGAAATCTACATATTTAACAATCGTTCAGGTAAAACAATACAAGAGCAATAAATGATAGAAACATTATAGACGATCTACTATCTTTACCTTATATATTGTCCATTGTTTCAGTCGTTCATCAATTGGGGTTTTCATTTTCAAATATTCACAGGAAACACACAAGCTGCATTAATGGTGAGCTCATTTTCTGGAAAGCCCCCGGCGAGCAACATTATCATCATCATGAAATGATTCATTGGGATTTGGGCAGGTTTATTATTCCACAAGCGGGTACTAAACTTGAAGTTTTGTCACTGTAACTGCTCAACAGTGAAATCTTTTTGGGAACCTTTCCTTTTCCATTTTTTACTTTTGTGTTTTCAGTGACTCACTAATTCCCACGTGCATCTCAAATGTGCAAACACTCTAAACCGTTAATCCTCCACCCTCTACCCCATTATCACCTCGAGCTCGTGCTGCAAATACTCTTTCGGGCTACAGGTTGCTCTCAGTCAGTCATAACTGTTGGCACTTGCACCGGGCTGCGATGTACCGCAGCTGTTCCATGTTTTAGAGACTGCGAGAATAGAATTGGCCTGTTAAATACATTCGCAAAGCCAAAGTGTGTCGATGTTTCCGTAGCTTTTGTGTTTCGGATTGCCATTCAGTCGCGCATGAATTACCCGATGCTTAGATTTCAGGGATTCCCATCAGACCGCCCACATAAAGTGGACAAGCTCATATATTACTCAGACTGGGTGCGCTAACCGATAATTAAAATACATTTTTCACCTTGACAACTTGATATGTTGTTATGTCGCGCTGTATTGGTTAGGGATCATGGTTATAGATTGTTTCTAGCGTGAGAATGGAATTTCTCAATCATACACATGAAAAACACTTTGAAGAAAGTTTGTTTCCTGGAAAATGATTCTATCCATTCATATTTTTGGGCAGTCCGGGTCACGTCGCTCTGGCACTAACCTCGACACGGAAGCTCAGACCTCACGCTCCCAGCTACTTCATCCGGCTCAAAAGATCGGACCCCAAAGCATTAACAGTGTTGGGAATTAAATATTAAAATGTACCGTTTTACCAAATTGTTCGAATTAGTTATCTGACTCCATTAACATTCACCCAACAATGCGCGCTCGTTTCTTGATGGAAAAGATGGACAAGAATAGCCGACATTTTCACACGGGGGCAGATTTAATTTAATTAGCAATTTAACCAAGTGAACTCCATCGAATATGGCCATATTAGTCGAATTAGTGTCGTCGGAGACTCTGGGAAGCCTCTCTGAAATCCTCCAGCTTTCTCCTCTCTGCCCACGTCTTTCCGCAAGATGGTGTCCCGGCTCCTCCCATGGGCGTGCCAATGAAGCCCCCTGGGCTTCACCATCTCGTAGAAGAGTGCCGCGATGTCTGGAAAAACTCAAAACAGCGGAGAGCATTTCTCAAACAATGCCTGCCGTCCTCCGTCATCAGGGCCCCTCCGCGTCGGGATGCGCTGATTATCTTATCAGCCTCACGTCCCGTTCCCGCCATTCCTGCAAAACATTTTCTCCACTAGGTTGCACTGACCTTGCACCACAGCCCTGCAAGCGAATATCTTATGCATTAAATGTAATTTGTATTCAATCGTATAAAATCTTTTATAGTCAAATGTATAAAATCCTTTACCAGGAAACCCCAAAGTCATTATTAGTTTCTCCAGCATGTCCCTGGTACTTCCTGCCAGTTGGAAACACCCTGAACACATGTTCAGGTGGCATCCGGACCAAATGTCCTATCCACATCAAGTAGTTCCATACAAAATAATTCACAGAAAAGGACTGAGAAGGTTTCACATTTTTTTGTTCAGATTTTTTTGCCGCTAACTCGTGGTTGCTTATACCTGGGATTTTCTCTGACCTTTTCAATCCCACAGGTGCAGCTTTTTTCCATTTCCATCAAGAGCCTTCAGCTGGTACAAAATGCTGCAGCGAGGCTTTTAACAAAAACAAGAAAGTTTGATCACATGACCCCGATTTTAGCTAACCCGCATTGGCTCCCTGTTAGCTTAAGATGTGATTTGTAGGTTCTGTTGGTAGTATACAAAATTATGCATGGACTTGCTCCCTCATATCGTTCAGATTTAATTCCCCCCTATGTTCCTGTCCAGACCCTTCGCTCTGAAAATGCTGGTCTACTTGTGATTTCAAGAGCCAAGAAGAAATCCACAGGTTTGAGAGCCTTCGCTAGTTGGTCCCCGGTGCTGTGGAATGCTCTTCCCCCTGAGATTCCATCTGCGACCTTAGTGGAAATGTTTAAATCGAAACTTAAAACACACTTCTGCTCTATAGCATATACATAATCTATATTTCATGTAGCTTTGATATGAGGGGATGGTGTCATAATAGCCTGTAGTTTGCAATAGTCTGTGGCCTGTGCTGCCCTTTGAGACTCTTTCTGATTAAGGGCATCACAAAGGTCTTGACTTGACTTGACTTGACATTTCTTATATTGGTATACTTTCAAGCAAATATAGATTAAAGTGACATTGAACACGTCACTCGTGGTCCAACGCTCAACTCCAGCTATGAACGGGAGAAGAGGGGATAGAAGTAGGGTCAGTCGAGAGTCACTGTGGAAGATGAGGCTCTAATAAGATCCTTTTGGATGTGTGGCTTTTGCAGTAAGCATCCGTTGGCATGGACGCGACATAACAACTGCCGCAGCTGAGCTCGGAGCTGTTACATTCTGGTATCAATCACACAACCTATAAAACGGGCTGCTGACAGACTGCAATAAAGACACAGAAACACACACACATTGAAAAGATCCATTTGTGTTTGGAAGTGTCCGGTTAGGAAATGAACACCCAGGAAACCACATGTGTATGCGAATGTATAAATTCGGATTTTTATTGGCTTCGGGATTGTCATATTTATTTGGCTCTACAAATGGAAAAGGTAAATGGGTGTGGAAACGGGTTGAGCACAAGGTTCTGATGGTTATGACTGAACAGAGATGTGAACCAAGATTGAGATTTTTGGGATGTGAGAATACCTGAACGTTTTTGTCAAACAGTTGCATCAACAACATGCTTTACTTGCTTCCTTCCACGTCAACAGATTTAAAGGTGTTGTATAATCACATCCAAACAATCTGGGAGAGTGGGCCAGAAGTACAGAAAAAAACACAATCTTCAATAAACTGGTGCTTCAGCTTTAGAACGTAATCTGTTCCAGTTTGGAGGTTTAAGTCTGAATTGGTCAATGTCTGAATTAATCCATCCATCCATTATCTGCGCTGCTTATCCTCAGTAAGGTTGCAGGGGTGCTGGAGCCCATCTCAGCTGTCCTTGGGCAGTAGGCAGAGGACACCCTGAACTGGTTGCCAGCCAGTCGCATGGACACACAGAGAAAGACAATTCACCCCCTCATTCACACCTAGAGACAATTTGGACCGGCCAATTAACCTGACATGCATGTTTTTGGAATGTGGGAGGAAATCGGACACAAGCACAGGGAGAACATGCAAACTCCACACAGGAAGGTTCAATCTCATGACCTCTGAACTTTGCCACAGACGCGCTAACCACTGTACTTCCAAGCCGCCGTGGTCTAAATTTATTTTTTACCATCATGACATTGGTGAGCTCATAAGTCCGTTCTGGCCGATATGAAAAGTTGACTTTTGTTGAATTAAACCTGTATCTAACCAGGATTTTAGTCCTAAACTTGTACAGCAGTGCTTTTCAGTGATATGTCACACCCTTGTTCGAAAAGAGACATCCTCTCGCGCGATAGATCTTTTTTTTATGATTATTATTTCTTAAAGTGATCCCAAAATATTGCTGGAGACAAAACAAATCATACTCAAAATTGATGGTATCTTGTCACTTCTGTCCATGCTAAATCTCCACCGTTCAGCACATTTTCTCTAAATGCTAACTCGAGCCTCTTATCAGCAAAATGCCTCCTACACTTTGTGTCTACACTTCTAAACCGAACATTCTGCCATTGAGAATTCCACTGCCCCCTAGTGTCGTGGAGGTGCAATTGCACATCATGACGGGAAAAGTCAAGCGCACCTGCATCCACCCCCACCTAGGGAAGCCCGACCTACTATTTGAGAATCCCTGTTATACTGCATATACTCAGTAGCCTAGATGGTAGTGTGCCCGCTTTGAGACTGGGAGGTCGCTGGTTCGCGCCTCGGCCGAGACATACCTAATTGGTATAATGGCGGCGCCCTCTGTTGGCTGCGGCTGCATCGACTCGCTACAACGGGTCAGGTGTATCGACATTTCGTTCTGTGTACATTGTTACAAAGAATGACAATACAAAGGAAATTATTATTATTATTATTATTATTATATATAATTTATATATGATTTATATTATGTTTTGGTTGCATCATAATTACACTTGCTTAGGAAGAAATGATTCAGCCTTTAGAGACGGGGCAAACTCAATCGGGTATGTATCGGCAGCCTTTTGTTCCAAACCTCGCTGCCTCTCCATGTATAGTCGCAAGACCTCCTCTTGTTGGTCCTGGAATCTTAAACTGCTACCACCGTGTGTCATTCTGCTCTCTGTTGAATTCCAAAATGATTCAAATGCACTTCTTGTTTGCTTTTCGGCCCTTCATTAAGAGCTGTTCATTTCTCACTCCTTGTTTCTTGTGCGTGTGTGTTCTAACAACACCATATCATTGGAAAAATGCTTCTAGCATTACAGAAACCAGTTTTCTTCTTGAATGTTTCCAACCGGCCACAAATGGTTTTAGAAGTAGAGCCCTTTTCATCATTTCAACATTAAGTAGCGAGAGCAGTTCCAGAGTCAAGACTCTTGGGGCACACGGTTTGGCTTGACTCTGATTCGGTAAAACACAAAGGCAAATTAGTCTTGAAATTTTTGGTTGAGTTTCTAGTTGGTTGAGGTCAGAAGCGTTCGAAAGCTGGGATACCATTATATTTTGATGACTCATGAAAAACTAATACCAGTGTCTGAAATTCATAAGAAAAAAATTAGCGGACACCAAGCCAGCCATAAAGTCGCCTACCCCATTTTTCACAACTTGAAACACAATAAGACGACTCATTGCAAAAAAAATACTAAGGAATGATAATCACAGTATATAACAGAACCACACTTTAAGATTAAGTTTATTCTAAATCTACTTATAACATTCATTGCATGTTTTCCATCAGTATGTCCCTGTGTTTACTCATCTTCATTCCTGCAATGTTTGCGTTGCCCCGTCTGCGACAAGCTACGTGAACTCCTCTTTCCACCATGCTTTTAATGTACGTTTACATTTTGTAGCGTCATCCATTTTGTTAGCTTCTTTTGAATATTTCTTCTAGGGCTGAGGTTTTGGCTTGATTCCTAACCACTTCTCCATTTTTCTTGTGTTCTCTTCGCGTCTACTTTGGAAAATAATATGCAAATGCAGGACCTTATAACGCTCGGGAAAGTCCGGAAACACGAAGTTATTCGATGCAGGCTTCCGATTGGCTGCCGAGTGTGCAAATTGCCAAACGAACCAAAATTCCGAAATTTACAAACCGAACGAAGATTTCGAAATCGGAATAAAGCAAACGTTCGATTTGAAAAAAATCAAAAATGAAAGATTTTTTGTCGGCCACCTGGGCAGAGACGTTTTGTAAGTTGTACGCCAGACGTAAAAGATGCACGCCCCGGGCGTCCGGGCAGACTTTATTTCAGATACTGCTATTACAATACTTAATGGTTTGACACGACCTTGTCAACTTACGTCCACCGATACTTATGACCACGGTGAACAAATACTCATTTTTTCCCCCAGTGCTCGCTGTTTTTTTCTAGGAGATGCTAACTTTTCTAGCAGGATGCGTATTTATGCCAGTAGATGCTCGTTTTTCCATGATTGGCAGCGCAGCACGTAGCAGCCTGACAATACATCCAACAACTTTGGCAGCCAGTCGGCACAGTCATCGAACATCACCCTCGGTACCGTAACTAGACACCGTCTTGTCTGAGGCTAGTGCTATTGAAATAGAATTACGAACGGTTGGTTGGAACCGATCCCAGTTAAAAGTCTTACCAGCATTTAAACGCACCTGGCTGGAACCCATGCAAATCTACGTGTCACCTGTTTGTCGAATATCGTGTTACTCGATCACGTCCGACCGCCGAATTTGCTATGCAAAAAACACCTCTCACATGGAAGTGCACAAAGGCAAACCTTTTTTATACTCTTTGTGGTTAAATCATTCAATATTCCTGGTCAGGATATATGAAACAAAATCAAATTTGTGCTTACGATTCCACCTTAAGCTTGATGCATTGGTTTCATTAGGCCAATAGCGACAAACACTCCACACCATGAATATGATAATCAAATTATAATAACAGTGTTACGTTGTTCCCCCGTTCCGAGCCTTGCTAACATGCATTTAGTTAATCCGATAGAGAAACTGCTTTGTATTGCGTGTCTCACTCTCCCCGTTTGAAATCCTAAGATACTCGTGTTTGTGATCACTGTGTGGCGAACAACACAGGAAAAAACGATTTGGAACGCAACTCGGTGATAAACGAGAGTTTACTGTCATCTATATCAGTGGTTCTCGACTGGTCTGACTTGAGTCAATTCAAGTCAAGTCATTTTTATTTGTATAGCCCTTAATCACAATTAGTCTCTAAGGGCTTCAGTATTAGGGGTTCAGTGTCTTAACCAAGGACACTTCGACATGTAACACGGAGGAGCCGGGATTCGAACTGCGATCTCTTGATCCCAAGACGAGCGCTCTACCTCCTGAGCTACTGCCGCCAGGACCCGCCATTTTGTCCTACTAACAAACTGCGATTCAAATCGAGATAACAAAATTCACTTCTCAAATGACTTCTTGGTGTGATTTCCTGCTTGTCCTCCTGGTTTTCTAAAAATAAATACAGTCCGAATCCCCACAACGACGAGAAAACAAGAGTTGATTAGAGCTTGTCTAAGAAATGCATGCACTTGCACGTGCCACACAAGCAACTCGACAGGGGCTGCAATAATGATTTAAGCCAGGAGATGGCGTCAGAAGGTAGAACATTTTCAAATTCTGGACAAGATACAGATAAATAAGATTAACTTACTGGTAAAAATGCTAAATAATTAATATAACATTTTTCAACAATTAACTGTACTTTCAAGCAGAACTATAATAGCATGCTAACCATTTTTGTATTTTGCAATAATCGATCGTTGTTGTCACTGTTGTCCACTTTTTCCAACACTCACTAACTTCCCATTAACTACTTTACTCTGTACCCATTATTATGGTCAGAAAAAAAAAGAAAACTAACACAATGTCTGAGATGACGTTGATTGACTGAACATAAAGAAGAGATGGAGAAGGGCATTATCACCATTTACTGTTAAGGACTGTAACGGACCCTAATTTTTCTTCTTCTTAGCATAATTTTTGTCAAGGCAAATGCTGTCACGGTTACCATGGCGCCCAATTGGCCCCGCCTGTGTGGCGCAAGCCGCGGCTCATTAACAGATTGGCTTTCCCTCTATTTAAGTGCAGTGCGCTATCTCTTACTTTGTCAGTCTGTCAACAAACCTCTGCCTCGCAAGACGTGGGTTCTGACTCGGTCCTGTTTTCTTGTTGGTATTTCCAGTCCGGTATCGTTCCCGTTTATTTTTGTCCCATTTAATATCAGTTTCCAGTTTCGTTCCCGTTTATTTTTGTCCAGTTTTCGTTCCTGTCTTGTTAGTCTTGTTTATTTTCAGTATCCTGTTTCATTATCAATCCTTTCTGTCCGTCCTGTTCGGTATCAACACCAACCATCTGTTCGATATCAACTCGGGCAATTGGAATCGTTTTCGTCGGTCTCTGGTTTCCTGTCTTTCCATGCCAGACCGTCTTGTGTGAGAACGCCATGCGTTTGGGCCCTGATCCTGTTCTGGTTCCTGGTTCCCACTAAAACGGGTTTGCGACCCACCCGTTGAGAAACCCCTCCCTCTATGTCCCACATGCTTTACAATATCGAGGCTTTTTTTTTCCCCCTGGAAGGGCTCAGCCACCTCAATTTGCGGGGCGCCTAGCGATGGCATTTCATCCGTTAATGGCAGTGTATGTGACACCGGCCGCCTTGGACCCTCTCTGCTCTTCTATGTTTTGACATTGCCATCTCACTTGCTGTCTTTGGTCTTCTGGACGCTGTAACTATTGATCCGAAGCATCTCCACGACTCAGTGGTTTGGAAAAGACCCTAATGGAACTCACGGCCATGCAGCATTTAGGAGGATTCTTTTGCATGTTAGCCTGTTTCTCACGTTTCATGAACTTCACTAGCACTCAATGCATTTTCAGCAGTATTAAAATACAGTTTTTGCTTGAATGTACTGCGGTAACTATACTAAAAACATCTACTTCATAAGATTCTCATTCTCTTGAGATTCATGTTCCACACGAATGTCACGTCCAGTATTTAATACTCTCAAGTGTGGGAGCTGCTGTTTATTTTCGGAAAAGCATCCTAGAACAGCTGTTGCATGGTGTGCACACGGAGAGGAATGAATAATTACATCACAATTTGCACATCATATTTTTGTCCTGCTGAAATTAGGACCTTGTTTACCCCCGAGTTGGCCACTCTAATGCCATTGAACGGCTTTTACTTGAATGTGAGAACATTTCTGATTTCATTATTTACAAAAAAAGGTGATTCTTTCATTCATATGTCGATTGTTCGGTTGTTTGTGAGAAAATATACTTTGTAATGTAATATCGATCCCCAAAAAGCAACATAAAATTAAATAAATAAAATAGCCCACTGCCCGATGATTGCTCGGATGGGCTCCAGCACCCCTGCGACCCTACTGAGGATAAGCGGTGCAGCTGATGAGATGAGATGAAAAATAAAATAGCTTTTGTTTTGTTGGCATATAAATGTGCTCATCATAAGAAATATGTATATTGCATTACTTGTCTTAAAATATATATTTGTTTTTGTTTTACTACCAACACCTATTTTTCAAAATCTAGAACAATCAAGAAAAAGAATAATTAAAATGCTTGAAAAGTTTATATCAATTATTTAAAAGAAAAATGATAATTCAAATACTTAATTATCATTAATTGCATTATCATGCAATTATCATATAATTATCACTTAGAAAAAACTAAAAACAAGAAAAGAAAAGTACTCCTTAACAAAGCAATTTTTTCTCAAATAAATAATTATCATATATCTCGGCGAGCCTCGTGAGGATAAGCTGCACAGAAATTAGATGGATGGATTATCATATATATTTATTGCACCGTCCCTCTTTTTCTTACTCTCTGTCTCTCCTTCTATTATTAATGCTTACGTTCCGGTCAGTGTGCAAACCCGAAAGTTCAGTAGAAGAGTAAAATCTAGAAACATAATCATTAAAATACTTCAAATAATACATTAAAAAAATCATGCTTAGACCGAGCATTTTATTTTTTACATTAAAAAAAAATAAAAAAAAAAAAAATCAAACTTTTTGTCTTTTGGTCTTTATTTCTATTTGGAATGCTAAAACTCTGCTTAGTGTAAACACATAGGAGTCCAGTAGTATAGTAAAATGAAATAAAAATAATGATTAGAATATTTGAAAAAAATACATTTTACAAGTAGAGTGAAAAAAAAAAAATCTGATATATAAAACCAATCAAAAGTTTATTTACTTCTTAACCAAATAATAATAGTACTGTGTTTCCCTTTCGCAATCTCTGTCACTCTTCATAATTTGACAGACTGAGGAGATCATTTCTTCCTCGTGCCATGAGGCTCTTTAACTCCAAGTTCAGTAGAAGAGTAAAATCTAGAAAAAAAAAAGATTAGAATATTTGAAAAAAATACATTTTACAAGTAGAGTGAAAATAGAAAAAAAACTGATATATAAAACCAATCAAACGTTTATTTACTTCTTAACCAAAATAATTATAGTACTGTGTTTCCCTTTCGCTATCTCTGTCTCTCTTCATAATTTGAGTGAGGAGATCATTTCTTCCTCGTGCCATGAGGCTCTTTAACTCCACCCGGGGGAGTAAAAGCCCACATGAAACCCCAACACCACATTTGCATATTACCCTATGTTTATTACAGTGTAGCAGTATTTAAATACTCTCGATCAACACGTTATATTGGGTATTTTTGTATTCTATATCTTTTGATTTTTTATTTTTCAACACAAGAATACTGCTGGAAGTGTGAATTTCCCTAAGGGAATGAAGGAAGTATCTATCTAATTGGAATGCTAAAAGTATTGTGAGCTTACGAGTCTAGCAGCATCTGAAATGCACTTTCCGAAAGCATTCGGCGTCGAGAATCCGGCTTGTTTTTGCTCAGGTGAACACGACTCGCCGGCCCATCGTTTATTCAGAACATGTCCGCTCTGGGAATCCCCCGGTCGGGTCTTTCAAATCAATCTTACTCCGGCGCATCACCATTACTTCTAATTTTCCACTAAGCGAGTCGATGAGGCCTCAGCCAGATCTCGGCAAACAAACGCGCGACGACAAATTGCGTTACGATCTGAGTTGTAGCTCGGCCACGCCACGTTCTGCAAACTTTGTGGTTATTTGTCTCCATTACGGCTCGGAATGGCGGATGAATTGTTGTCGGGAAGACTTTGGACCAATGTTCCCTCCAAGCTGCGTGCGTGCGCAATCGCGCACTGCCTGCACATTCTCAGCGCACAAGAAAATCAATGCAGCGCAATGTTCCCTCTAAGCTGCGTGTGTGCGCAATTGCGCACTACCCAGAGCTTTTCCGCGCACAAGAAAATCTAGCCAGCTCACAAAATTCAGGGCTCCAAATTGCTAATTAAGAAGCCAATTAAGTCAAAGTTACAGTGCATGAAGGTCAAAATACAAGCGTTCCCCGACGTTGTGTTCTAAATGCGGTTTTTTGAAGTCAAGGTCGAAGTAGAACGAAGTTGAGTAAAGTCAGTAGAGTTTTTCGAGAACCGGCTTCTTCGGCTCGGCTCTCCAATAAAAACCAGCTCTTTCGGGTCCTAAACGGCTCTTCAGGTTTTTTTTTTTTGCTTCTTTAATCCCAACATGACCAAATATTATGTAAAATGATGCACAAAATGACTTAAAGGAAGGGGGAGAAAAAAGAAGGAACAATTAAAAAAAAGCCAGAAAAAGGAAAAGAAAGAAACAAAGGAAAAAAGTGAAGAGAACAAAAAGAAAAAAGTAACAGCTAGGAAAAATAAACACATTGAGATTCTTTTAAAGGAATTTAAAAAAAGAAAAAAAAACAGGAAAAAAGAAGAAAAAGTTTGCGTTGCATTCAAATAATTTCCAATGATACCAAGTGAATCTTGTTGCCAAGATTGTACTTCCACTCAAAAATGTGATTAAATACAGTTGTGTATCGTGCAACCGACTCAATAAGCCCCCAATTATGTTAGTATCATGCGACAAAAGATACCAGGAAAGAAAAAATTAATGGAAATCTTGGGAAAAAAATTGTTGTGAAAACAAATGACGTTTGTAGGCAATCTTACATGAGTCATTTCATTCAAAAGTGACTTTTTTTTTTTTGCATTGCCGGAAACTCAGCAAAATGTAACGTGATGTCAAGTTTTGGACATGTTTGATCATGACTTAGTTGCCACACTTGGGATTGCTGTTGCTCACTGTTGTTTCACCCACTTTGTGTGGACGCTCAGACCCTCAGAAAATTAGAGGGAACATTGCTTTGGACTGCTCCGAATCCTGAAAGAATCTAGAATAAAGTGCTGGGTTTCAACTTAAAATCAGTGTGTTCTGTGTGTCAGTGTCTCCACTATTGTGGGCCTATATGTGTGCGTAGCGCTGGGAGTAATGCTATATCACTTATCGGAGAACAGCTGCTGGCCCATATCTGAAGCGCACGTGTTTGCAAGTCCATTATTAATAGTCAATATGACATTTACTCAGTGTGAGTCATGTACACACTTCATTTTGTTTTCCATTCGGTAGTCCGCTGACGTACCACTCTCAGATCAACTCATTGTCAAACTAATCATCGGGGTCGATGCGGTTTACTTGGTTGTTTCCTCGCAATGTTACGCTCGGTGCTTTCGCAGCAGAGCGTGCACCCGTTGACCTATCGACAGCCAGACCTGACCCTGCTTAGCTTCCCGAAATCGGGTGTTCTTAGGTCGGTATGGCTGTTGTAAGGTTTAAACATTTCTTAATCTGAAATCTGACTCCGAAGACACTTCACGTGTCCTGTCCAAACCCTTACAGTTGGAGCATACGCAAAAGTCGGAGTTATTGAGCCGAGTATAGTCCACATATTCATTTATTTAGCCGAATCAAAGAGTTAAACACTTTGGATCTTTCTTCCTTGCCAATTACAATCGTGTGTAGAAAGAGAGCGACGGGGGCTCCCGGGTTGCCCACTTTTATGACACATGCCGATGAAATGTTCACATGACCAAGCCGCTGTGATTGTTCCGTGCCGTCGTCGATGCAAATTTCCCAACCATGATTGAAGAATGGGAGAAGGGTGATAGGTCACCCCCCTTAGGCGAGGTTATAAGTCATGGTTATCTGCACGGACGGAAACCAAAGACACATTCCAAAGCAAAGGGGTTTAGACACCCTTCTTGAGAAATGCACTCAAGGCTGAGGTCAAACTTAGCACAAGTATTTTTAAATATAAGTGGAATAAAACAGCGTATAAAATAGTATATAACTTCACTGTAAACAGGTTTAGATATTGGGGGTTTGAAACATGCAAAAACAAACCCTTAAATGAAAGTTCTGCTTGAAATGCATCCTTTCACAAAAAAAACTGGTTTTCCTTAGAAGTGTACTTGGAAACGAGTGTTTTCAAGAAACTGTTGTTTACCAAACAGTGGTAAAAGCTAGAAACAAACTTTTTTCTAAGGACATATGAGAGTTCAATCTTTCTTCACTTATGTCCTTTGCCTAGATAGCGATAGGCCTACAAAAACATGTCCAATTGGCTGGCATGGGCCATTCCCATTTGAGAAAAACGTCTGGCATCGAATGAGTTAAATAAGTAGCCAATTGAAAGACCTGGGAGCTATTTTTAAATATCCCCTTTTTTAGGGTTGGGGGGGTTGGGGGGGTGATAACATGAGTGTCAAATTTGTATAAGTGTTTTGAATTGAATTCATTGTTGATATATTTAATCCTGAAAAGGATAAATGAACTGAGGCACTACCAGAAATATATGTATTTGTTCTCCACTTTCAGTTTAAAGAAATAGTTCCCTCTAGTGGGCTGTGTCCTTAAGGCAAGAACGGTGCTGGATTCAATTTTATATAATTTTATGGTTGTAAATTCTATAGCTCAGAACAGAATTTCAGTCAATTATTTTTATTATTTTCAACCAGACAACCGTGACCATATTTTTCTAGATAGGCTCTTTGTCCTGAGTACAAATGACACCAAGAGCAGATGGCCCACTTTAAGGTTAATTATAAAGATCGGCTTTTGTAATTACTCAAACACATTTGTATGATCACGGCATCACTGGACCCCTTTTTTTCTCCATCTTTTTGATAATCCCTTCTGCTTTTTTTGTAAATCAGCCTCACTGAATCAGATTAGCGGCTGCTACACACAGAATTGGAATGTATCCGAGAGGATCATTTTGATGAAATGTCACTTACTCTCTGAAGCTCAAAGCTCACTTCATTCAGATTCAGATCTACTTTATTGTCATTCTTGTATACAGAACGAAATGTCGATACATCTGACCCGCACAGTTTCCTCCAAGGTACAGATATAAATAAAATGGTGTATTGAGTTGGAGTATTGAACTACTAATAATAAACTAAATCATGATAGCTATGTATAGTATACAGTAGTGCAAAGAGTGCAAGAGGAGCAGCTAACCAGATGTGCAAAATGGGCAGTCAGGTAAACAAGTCACTATACAATAACAATAACACTGGAGTACGATAGTGCAGAGGAGAACAGATGTGCAAAGGAGTGGCTAGGTATAAGAGAACTGCCAGTAGTGCAAAAAAACCCGACAACAAACAGATGTACAGATTAGCAGCTGTGTTGGCTAAACTAAAAAACGGATACAAAATTTCACACTCATGTTGATACCACCCCAAAATGGGATATTTAAGTGTGATACAGGGTATACTTAGTCCTATTGTTTTTTTAAGGGAAATGGAATACAGTCATGAGGGCCTGATTCATACTGTACACTGCTTTTGAAAATATGAAGTAAGTGCGCCGTATTTTGAAGGGGGAAACGCCTCGACGCTCCCGAAACTCTCTGAATGAATCCACGTGATGGCACGGGGATGACCCAGAAATTCTTGAATGAGCGGGACCGCACGTGCACATGGCGCACACACGCTCCAGATGGCGTAATCCTTTGCTTTTTCTCCGTCTTTCGTATTTCCCCCCTCCTCTGGAGGGATTACGCCGCCGTCCAATCGGATTTTGTCCCGTTCTCTCCCGAGCGACGAGGCGATACCTTGTATATCCCGATGTAAGAGTTGATGTTCGCGTCGTTATCCGCCGAGTTGACTGCTTAGCGTCACGATTCCGGTAAGACTCAGTAAATGGGGCCGATTCGTTAGGAAAAGTCCTCAAAATGCATCAACGGGGTGCTCGATTTGCGCCGTTTTCCGTTTTTGCGGATCACGAACGCCCTCCTGGTTGCTAAAACCACTCTACCGCCCACAGGTCAGTGCTTCCTATGCATGGTGGACGTGGTGCCCGTGAAGAACGAGGATGGCATGGTGATCATGTTCATCCTCAACTTTGAGGTCATGACTGAGGAGAATCTGCACGACGCCAAACAAGAGCTCAACCACCGCCTTCCCACTTGGCTCGTCACTGGTAACTATTGAAAACTTAGCTCTCAGTACTTCCTTGTAAATTGTTCCGCCTCTCTATCCTGACATTTGTCTTTACTTCATGTTTATCCGATCCAATGGTTCCCAAACTTTTGCAGGCTGGCGCCCCCTTTACTCCCCAGTGTATTCCTAACTGCTAACTTATTAGCCCTACTGCTACAACTATTTAGGACTCTTATTCTAACTTGCATACATTAAAAGTGTTACCTCTAATCAATAATGCACTTTTGGGGTTGGACGCTATTAGACATTTTTAGTTTGTCACATCATTGATTACCGTAAATTCCGGACCAGAGCGCACCTGATTATAAGCCGCACCCATCACATTTTAAGAGGAAAACCGATTTTGTACTTACACAAGCCGCACCTGTATATAAGCCGCATGCGCCCACATTAAAAAATGTAACACGAACACAAAATTAACCCAAACCTGACTTTAAGTCCTGCGATTGAAACTTAATGTCCTTCATTAAAGTCCACAGTCGGCAAAATGAACAGAAAATGATACCGGTACTTAAGGTTTGATGCAGACTTGCAGAATCCGGGTCCCGTTGAAAGTAATCCAAGGAAAAAAGTGTATATTTCCAAAGGTAAGGGTGGGAAAAATATATAGCCACTATTGTCCGCCGCGTCCACAAACAGGTCTGTCTGTTCCTCACCTTTACCGGTCCCCACTTCCCGTCACCCCGCGCTTGTTCCGCCCCTCCTTTTTCATTTGCCCGTGCAAAACATATCAGGATAAGTGTCTAAAATAAATACAAAAAAATACATTACAAAAATCTGCAGTTGCAAATACATATTATTCATGGGTTACACATATTTACAAAGAAAGACGGTACACCGAGACCGTTTTCAAAGCTTTAATAATAATAATATAACTTTCATCCTAAACTGTGCCTGTGACAGGGCAGTTAATGGTAGCAACACGCTAGCAACACGATTCGTTTATGCCAAGTTTACGTGCAGTAGCTCTTTTTCCTTCTTTATCGGACTGCTCGATTGCTTTTAGCTTGAAAGCTGCGTCATGTGCCTTTCTTTTTGCATTTTGCATGATGAGGCTATGTTTACGCTAATTTAATTTATGCACAAGCCAAGAATTTGCAGTCTTCCTCGGCGCATATATTCCACCGGTCTAAATCTTACCTTTTGTACTCGAGCTCCGCTGGCGGCCTTTAGAAAAATGACATCAATTGGCCGCATCAATGAATAAACCGCAGGGTTGAAAGTTGGGAAAAAAGTAGCGGCTTGTAGTCCGGAATTTACGGTATTTTTTTGTTTATTTTTGAGTTGTAAAAACGACTGCTCTCGATGTACTGGATACAACACATTTCATTTAATGATGAAATAATGATCTGCATTTATATAGCGCTTTTCAAGTCAATGAAGACTCCCCACAGTGCTTTACAATATGCTTCACATTTACCCATTCGCACACACACATTTAACCCTTATCTGGCCTAAGGGTCTCCAGTGACCAAAATTCAAGGTTACAAAATGTAATCATTGATGTGTTTCAGGGGCCATAACATCAAATAACAAAGGGGATGCATATATTTTATCGTCGCCGGCGACTTTAATCAGGCATGCTTAAGGACTGTACTTCCCAAATTCATTCAATACGTGGACTGAGCAATTAGGGAAAAAACACTGGACATCAAACATCTAGTTGGATCCGGCCATCTCTGTCTGTCCCTTACCCCCTCATACACCCCCCTCCCCCCTCCGGAGGAAAACAAAGCCTATGCAACAAGGACTGTACAAACATCTTCTTTGTTCCTTTATCTCTTTGTTTTCCTTATCCTCACTGTAAAATGTGGAACTGGAGTGCCACGTCCAATTTTGTTGTCACACTATATCCCATGTGGTAACAATGACAATAAAGGTATATTCTATTCTATTCTATAATGTTTGTTAGGAGCTTGTATTTACTACATTTCTTTGAGTCAACTCCCGGCTTAAAATGGACTCGCCGACAACGGTGAGCGCTGGCAATTCCTAACACGACCTGAGGGTTAATCCACCTCCGTTGCTGAACTCATTCTTCTGGTGGCCTTTTGTCGTGATTTATTTGAATCTCGTTTCAATTCCGTTCGTTCTCCCAAAGACCAGCTTGTGTTTTTGCAGGACACTTTTAGTGTTCGTAATCATACTTTGGAGCTAAATTCTAAGCCATGTCCTATATTCCTCTTCAAATCCTATTTCGTTTCAACAGGATTCTGTCGAAATATCCTTTGATTTAATTTTGGCGCGCCGTCGTGACGAAACGTCGTTCCTCTCGTCTTCACCAGGTCGTCCCAGAGGCTTCAAGTTGCGCCTTCCCCTGCTGCGTTCCCTCTCCAACAGCAAAGTTTCCCTGGACGACGCGGAGTCCGGCGGAATCCCCACCGCCACGCCTCTGTCCCCGCACCCGGCCGATCGCCGTCACCAATCCCTCGCTTTGGGGGAGTTCCTGCCTCTCCCCGACTTACGGCCGGATCACTCCGAGCAAATCAGTGAAAGCAGGTAGACGTCTTGACGCGATTGCGGGAGGTGTGAAAGATCCTTTTAAACGTGGGTAGATTCCACGGCAGGCCTTGACTAGGGTTACAGGGCTGCCATCTGCTGGCTGAAGTCATCATTTGACATGCAACTTTTGCATGCGCCTCTTAAAAAACAGGTGTTAAACAGGCGGCCCGCGGGCCGGATCAGGCCCGCTAAGGGATTGAATCCGGCCCGCGAGACCACACTCAGAGAAGCGCAAGAGAAAAACAAGCTGCAGGTTGGAATATGTCAACTCTATGTTGCCAAAGCCAGATGCCTTGAACAAAGACACTGTACTTGTATTTATTTCTCTCTCTCTCTCTCTCTTTTTTTCCACCCCTTCTCTCCCACTCTCTGTCTCTGTCTCTTTCTCTCTGTGTCTCTTTTTCTCTTTCTTTGTTGCTCTTTGTCTCTTTCTCTCTCTGTAGACACTGTGCTTGTATTTATTTCTCTCTCTCTCTCTCTCTCTCAGTGTCTCTCTTTTTCTCTTCCTTTGTTGCTCTTTGTCTCTTTCTCTCTCTGTGTCTTTTTAACTTCTTTTGCTCTAACTTCCTTTTTTCCTTTTCTCTCTTTTCTCTTTCTCTCTTCCTACCCTTTGCACTTTTTCTCTTTTCTCTCCTTCTGTCTTTCTATTTTTCTTTGCATTTCTTTCTTCCACTCCCTTTCTTTCCCCCTCTCTCACAACTTTTTTTCTCTTTTTTTTCTCACGCTCTCATTCTTTGTCCCGCCCTCTCTGCGGGGCCTTTATAGACAAATAATATTATAAAAATAGTGCCTTACCTGGAGGTGGTGTTTTATTGGGGTCAAATATTATTTTTTTCCCTCATTACTTTTTTTAATCCCTTGTAGTGTTTATCAACTGTGTAATAAAAAGAAAAAAGAAGAAGAAAAATTGAAGAATAAGTAAAACAACCATAGTTTATTTAACCTGCATATGGCAACTCCACAATTAGATTTCATATGGATTACGTTTATTATAGAAAGGAGCTAACGCTTTTCATATTGCCTTAAACAGCGTGTCCCAGACTTTTATTTTATGTAAAGTTACATCAGTATGAGCTTCCTAAATGTTCTCTGGTTGATTAATGGTAGTCAGCAAATACTCGCAGTGGACATATTTTTAAGTCAATGTTTGACGTGATGCCGCTTATTTTTTTCTTGTGCTTCTCTCAGCGTTGTCCGGGGGGTCGCATAAAAATAAGAGGGCTAGTGGACCATGAGTTTGATGCATGTGATGGAGCGACACCAAAAATGGGTGCTACAAAACACAAAGAATAATACAAACTATAGAGACTCAAAGTGACCAAACGGCATCATTTTTATAATCATTTTTCTCCCAGCTTTTCACAAGGTTTTTGTTTTTTGGGGTATACTTGTAGCAGCTAGATGGCAATTGTGTCAGCTCCCTTCAGGTCGTCCTTATGTTGTGTAGAAAAAATATACTAGTTTCTCAACCTACAAGTATATACAATTTCTACAATAGTTCATGTATTTTTGCTTCTTAATAAAATGGATTCGTTTTTCTTTTAATGATTGACGTTTTTCACCATGTAACAATAGTCAGGGATCAGAATTTTCCGCGGATCCGCAGATTTCCGCTGTTTTTGAACCCCAAAGGCATTCCGACTTTTTCACTTTTTCTCTTGCGTAGCAAACAAATTCAAAATCCGACTCTCTCACTCTTTCCTTTATTGCTCTGGCGCACCCTGGCGGCCGTTAGAAAAATTGGCCGCATCGTCGCACAAGCTGCAGGGACTGCACGGCATTTGAACTTATCTTGCAGTATTTACAAAAAAATCAGTTATGTGGGCAAATTATTTTATTCTTCTAAAAATGTTACTTAAATGATAAATATAAGCATGGTTTTGGACAAGTAAATTGCCTAAAACCCAGGTTTTTTTTTTTTGGTGTCGGTGGGGGGGGCTCCGCCCTGGTTTATTCCTGGACGCTGGCTATTTCAGCTGAAAATGAAAATCTCCATTCTGATCCCTGAATAGTCTGTGGTTTGCAATAATCTGTGGTCTATGCAGCACTTTGATACTCCTTGTGATTAAGGGCCAAACAAATAAACATGACTTGACTTGCCTTATCCTGAGGTTTTTGAGTTTTTCCTTGCCCTCATGTAGGTTTTAGATCAGGGGATGGTGTCAAAATAGTCTGTAGTTTGCAATAGTCTGTGCAGCCCTTTAAGACTCCTTGTGATTCAGGGCTAAACAAATAAACATGACTTGACTTGAGGTTTTTGAGTTTTCCCTCTCATGTAGGTTTTAGATCAGGGGATTGTGTCATAATAGTCTGTAGTTTGCAATTATCTGTGGTCTGTGCAGCCCTTTGAGACTCTTTGTGATTAAGGGCCAAACAAATAAACATGACTTGACTTGACTCGTAGGTGTTTACTATTTCACAAGTTCCCTTTTAGCAGTAGCTGGAAATAAGATCCAGACCAGATAATTCTTCTGACTGGTTGTCGAATGGCGAGATTGATCATTTTTTCATGTTATTTTTTCTTTTCCCCATGTTTGTTTCTTCAAGGTCGGCCATTCAAGGTTGGACCGAAGATCAGGCGGAGGACCGGCGCACTTTACTGGACTCTGTGTCTCTCGTCCCGCCTCATCCACCGCCCCAATACGTCAGCCACTTGGCGGGCCCCGTCACCCAGTCCTCCCCTTGCGTAGCGTCCCATCACCGCCTCAGCCTCAACCAAGACGCCTCGGGCTCCAACTGTTCTCTGTCGCGAAGCCGCTCGCGAGAGACCCTCCACAGCATGAGGCGCGCCTCCTCTGTCGACGAGATCGAGGCCATGAGGCCGGACTGGGACCGCAAAAACCGCAGATCCAGCGTCCGAATGGGAAGCACTGGTGCGTTGCCACGATTCTGCGTTGTTCGAAAGTTTGAGGTCGCTTAGAGATGCCCTTATTTTTGAAGTCATCAAAAATAATATGAAACTAAGAGGAAATACATCTGACGCGATATCTACATGATTATAGATGTCAAGAACCAGGATCAGGACCCAAACGCGTGACGTTGCTCTCACACAAGCCTTTTATTTTACAGGAAATGGGGATTCATGCACGTTAGGCAGCAGGATGGCGTGGAATTATAGGAAGCCAGAGGCTGACGAGATCGATACCAATTGCCCGAGTCGATATCGGACAGATGGGGTCGATACCGGACAGGACGGGACAGACAGGATAGATAATGAAACAGGATATCGAAATTAAACAGGACAAACTAGACAGGAAGGAAACTGGAAACCGATATTGAACAGGACAAAAATAAACAGGAACACTACCAGACAGGAAATACCAACAGAAAAACAGGAGTCAGAACCCACATCTTGCAGGGCAGAGGTTCGTTGACGGACTGACAAAGAAAAAATGAGCGCACTGAGCTTAAGTAGACAGAAAGCCAATCTGTCGATGAGCCGCAGCTGGTGCCACAAGGGCGGGGCCAATTGGGTGCCATGGCTACCGTAACAAAAGAGGCTCATTTCCAGCAAGCAGCATTAGTTTTTTAATTGCATTAGAAGGCTTATGCATGATTTAAAACCTTTTTCGCATTCATGCTATCTCAGCTGAAAACAGTTTAGCGGGTTAGAGAAGCTCTAAAACTGACATTCCTATGATCTCGTCGAGCAGTTAGCACGTCATATTTGGGCGTGTGACTAGACTTTCAGATCAGCCAGGAAAAAGAACTTTCATGTGTATTCTAAGAAATGAAGGTTATTCCATGCAGGAATAACCCAAACAAATAGAGCTCCCACAACCCTACCCATTACTCTGTCAGGACCAGAGCGGAGACAGGACCCACTTGCGCTACGTTTGTCACAAATTTTATTAGAAGAAAGGGAAAGGGTTGCGCCGACAATCTGGTGATCGCCGGCCGCAGGAAGCAGGTCGCTCTGATCGCAAAAATGGGACTTCCGTGACAAGCGATGGCGGTGTCGGGAACAGAAAACCAGGTCGAAAGCCAGGAGACGAGAGGAGACGTGGTCGGGATCCAAAAAAACGGGTCGAAGCCGGGATATAGATGGGAGCAGAAACAGGTGGAAGTCAGGGTCGAAAAAAAAGCTTGCCTAGAGTAAACTGAGGTTTGCAGACGGACTGACAAACGGGGACATTATATGAGTGCGTTTATATAGGGACGGGGGAGCCAATCAGAGTCAAATGAGCGGGCACAGGTGCATCTCATCGCTAATCATGACATAGTCCTTTTAGAGCACACCACAAACAAGCTCTAAACAGTAGAAAGAGAAGTGGAAGGCCCTGTTGCACAACCAAATAAATTACTCAAATAACTCGTTTGAGAAATAGATGCTTTAGATATCATCAAGGAGCAGTTTAGCACCCCACGAATTACCAGTGTCAGTATCTATTGGGAAGACGGGACTCCGAGATGCCCTCCTTCAAGACGGAGTGGCAAAAAAAACTTCATATCTGAGACGGGCCGACAAAAGAGGAGATTCCAATGGGCAAAAGAACATTAGATAGATAGATAGATAGATACTTTATTCATCCCTAGAGGGAAATTCACACTTCCAGCAGTATCCTTTTGTTGTTTATTAACAGGATGGCCTCCGGTGCTGTGTTGTAGTTTAGCCACAGCAGAGTGGATGACGTCACACGCTAGGCCAAAAGTTGGACGTCCCTGCAGCAGATGGAAATCTACCCAGGGTTACACCACCTCGTCTTCACGTAGATAGTGAGTCCGTCTCCTCTCCGCTTCCCGCAGGCTTTTGTGTCCCTGTCTGTCCTAACAGCGCTGAAGCAGGGTAGCTCCAGGTTAGCGTCCGGGTTGCTAGACTTGAGCCACGTTTCTGTAAAACACAGCAAACTGCACTCCCTGTACGCTTTGATGTTTTTCACCTGCCAGTTTGTCGGTCTCATTTGGTAGAGAGTTCACATTTACCAAGATTACCGACGGTACCGAAGGCTTATAACGTCGCTAGCTGCTTAGCTAGCTTCGGCTTTGTATCCACGATAGGGCCCCCTCATCACGCTGGCACGAAAATTCTTCAGGGCAAGGAGTTGATTCCTCGAATCAACGCATTTTTGTGCGTTAAAACCCATAACCATAGGATAGAAAGTCATCCAAAGATCAGTTGTCAAACGGGACGAAAACACAGAAGATAGAAGCAGACACAATAAATCACAAAAAGAGCGAAATAACAAGGAGCTGCTGGAAAGTGCGACTTTTGAACGGAAAACACAAAATTGTCCGGGCGACCCCAAACTTTTGAACAGCGATGTATTTCGTTCCGGTATTTTTCTCCCATTTTCCATGCGGTCTTCGCAGGTGCAGTGAACAGTAAGTCCAACATACTGAACTCCACGTCCGACTCTGACCTCATGCGGTACCGTACCATCTCCAAAATTCCCCAGATCACCTTAAACTTTGTGGATTTCAAACCCGACCCGCTCATTGCCTTACCCACGGGGGAGATGGACATCATTGCGCCTTGCAAACTCATCGACCGAACGCATAACGTGACGGAGAAAGTGACGCAGGTAGGACCCCTTTATTTTTGGCGCGAGGTGGGCGTGGACGGGGGCGGAGACTCTGCCATTTATGGTCATTAATGAGGCGTCTTGCACTGTGTTGGGTCGAATGAAGCTCTTCCTCCGTCACGCCACATGAGGTTTAAGTTGAAAGCGGGAATGTGTCTGGGTCATTTGGAGTTGATATAAAGTTGCCTTGGTCACTGACATTTCCTCAGGTTTTGTTTTTGAAGGAATCATAACTTCCAAGAGATATTTTGACCATTATCCCCATTACATACATTGACTTTACTGATAACTTGCTGGAAAATCCAACTGAGCTCGCTTTACGAGTGCAATGGTGCAGCAAATCCTGATAAGCTGCTGGGTAATGCAGATAAAATATTTGGAAATTCTGTTTTAAGTGTACAAGATTTTGTATATCCTTTATGTGTAATATATTTTTTTACCATATTCATCACAACTGTATCATTTTTTTCTCCCAAAATATGACTGAATGAATGGAAGAATGAAAACTTTATTGGAACATTAAAATAAAAAACAGAAAACAAACAATAACTCAACAACAAAAGAATGTTGTATAATATGTTTGAAAAGGGGTAGTCAGAAGCAGATTCTTATATTCCCTTCATCTTCCCTATTAAATTCACCAATGATAATAACAACAATAGTAATAATATTAATGATAAAAACAATGATATAACAATAGCAACAATAACAACAAGGTTAACTATAGTTGTTAACGCAGTATTTCCAATCTCTCGTATCGCTCATACCCCATTTTCTTCATCTCTGTATTCCGCCAGGAATGTTTTTTATTCTTATATATTTTAACACGTGAATCGTTGGACATTGTTTGATCTCGTCTTGTAAATTGTTCCAAACAAAGTTTGACACCGCACACAGACACACACATACTTTTCCTGGTGGTTCTCACCTTTGGGATTAGGAATTGACTACAGCCCCTTAAATTATCATTTCCCTCTTTCCGAATGAATCATTTATGGATGTTTTATGTTTTTGTTGACCTTAAGTTGCAGTTGTACCGTAAAAAATTTGACTAAATTGTCCAATTTGAATCATTTGGACTGCAGGAATAAAATATTAGTATGATCTTGATATCTTAGTGTTAAAAGAAGAGAGATCATCTTTTAGACTTAACATAATTATTTCAATGAAAACAACCAAACCTTCTTTAGTTATCTTCAATTAACACACATGAATAAACTCATATTTGAATGTAAATTAATTTCAGTTGTACTTTTGATACGTTTTTCTTTACATTATTTCCTACGTTTCATTTTTGTAATGGAAAAACTCGCAAATGTTTTTGTGAAATATAAATCTAGTATAGTGTAGTTTAGTGGAGCTAAATAACCTTTGAACCACGCAGAATGTGTGATAAAATATCACGTTATTTCCTTTTCTTGCCAACACATGTGATGCATTTGATCATTATTTTATTAGTTTCATCATATTCAAGCTGTACACAATACATCCCTGTCAACTTGTACCTTTTTCCCATGTTTTTTTATTTATTTCCAATTGTGTACACCATATAACTATTTTATAAGGGTAATACTATATTTTTTGAAATGTCTTTTTTTGTTGGACCGATCTTGTCTTGCCCATTTCACCTCTAATCCGAATTGCCTCAGGAATTGGTAGAAGTCGACAACGTCATAGCAGATCGCTAATAGTGTCGCAGTTTTCTTCTTGTAAGGTTGTTTTTTTTTTCATTTTTGATGGCATTGCGATTTAAGTCTCCATTTGATCTTGCTGCTGCTTGTCGCAGGTGATATCCTGCTAAATTCACAAGTGTTTTTTAACCCTCCCTGAGTCCCATTTACTCCCCCAGTTTTTATTCGAACGACATCCCCTCCCTGTGACTTTCGAGCCTTTACAACCTTGCAGAAAAGTATATGAGCAAAATGAATAAAGCCAAAGAGAAGAATAAGAGTATTAAAGATTAAGTTAAGCCCTCTGTTAGGACAGGAGTCTGCCGAGAGTTACTAAAGGGAATAGGAATGATTTGATCCCATCGGGCTCTTTATTTATTTATTTTTTCCTCAACGGATGATAATCCAGAGTTGATGACGCAATACGATAATGTAATCATTCTGCGGTATGCGAGTTGCAGATGCCGAGGTTAAAATACAAGTAATGGATTGGGCATGCCTTGTATTGGCGATGTGGGTGTCTTGAAGAGCTGTAATGTCATCTGAGGCCTGAAGATGGTAGCAGTACATTGAGACGTTTGATTCAATGACTCCGTTTTGACTTTTTCATCTTGGATAGCGCTCATGTCTTTGATATTGTTTTTTATTTTGTTCCTTTATAAAAAAACAAGCTAAATGTGCACTGTATTGGAGGGAATGGAGGCAATCAGCCTTACCTTGTCACTGATTCATCCAAAAAACGTTCTTCTCATTTCATTCTTGTTAACTACAACTCATAACCGAGCCAAGTCTTCCGACATTGACCTCATTCAACATTTCCTTCCACTTTCATTCCTGGATGTGGAATCACTCCAGACGGCTGAAAATGGACTTGATATGCCCTGTGCAGTGTTCATTTTACCTCTGAAAAGTGATGCGTCCCGGGGACTCGCATGCTCAAAAATCTATGGGTCCCAAAAGAGATCTATGGCTCCCCAAAATGTAGGTTGAAATTGTAAATCGGTGACAAATATATAATAAAAAATCTATAAAATCATTCAGTTTTAATCATCAAATGATTAATTCATTTTCTGCATCAAATTATTGTTGGTAATATACCGATGAAAGGGATAACCACAAACCTGTCTTTTTTTTCATTTTCTCCTTTTATACTTCCTTTTTTCTTCACTTCTTTATACAACATCATCATTCGTAATATAATGCATCAAAGCAAGTGAGCCGTTGGAGAGCCGGCTCTCTTGAATGAGTTGAGCCGAAAAAGCCGCTTCTCTAAAAAGAGACGGACTTTTCACCACACAACTCGAGATCGGCGTGCAGACAACAACTCGAACCGCGAGACCAAAACAACAATGGCGGACCTGCCTGACGAAAAGTTTGGAGTGCGGTAAATCTTTGTTAAAAAAAAAAAAAAGTAATCATAATAATGACAATTTGGTGTCAAAAAAGTTGCGTCCCGGGACGCACGTTGATTTGAGACGATGCGTCCCCAGCAAATATCATGAATCTAGGAGGCAGGAATGCGGGCAAACCAGAACACTGCCTCTGCATACTTGAACACAGAATCAATGAGATGCTCACTTGTACTGCGACCATCACAGAACCACTTTGTACCAAGCAACTTTTGAAAAAGGGAATTTTGTGACTTAAGTCAAGTCATGTTTCTTTATGACGGCCTTAATCACAAAGAGTCTCAAAAGGCTGCACAGATCACAGATTATTGCAAACCCCAGACTATTATCACACCATCCCCTGATCTAAAACAGTCATGAGGGCAAGGAAAAACTCAAACACCTTAACATGAGGAAAATGAAGAAACCTTGAGAAGGGACAGTCTCACAGGGCTGCACAGACCACAGATTATTGCAAACCACAGACTATTATGACACCATCCCCTGATCTAAAACCTACACGAGGGTAAGGAAAAACTCAAAAACATCAAGTCAAGTCGTGTTTTTCTGTGTTGGCCTTAATTACAAAGAGTCTCAAAAGGCTGCACGGACCACAGATTATTGCAAACAACAGACTATTATTGATGGGGTTGTATTTATCCTACGGTTGACATTTAATATGTTATATGTGTTCTCAGCCATTTTGAAGAGTTCTCAGCCCGTAAGCTACTCTTCAAGGCCATGAGTTGTTTTTTTATGTACAGACTGTGTTTTTGTTCTCACATACCAACGAAATACATCCTGACCTGGCATCCCATAACTCAAGATTGTTCTTCACCAAAGAGCCTGGGAAAAAGGAGTTTCCCAGGACCAAGGTCACCTGTCATCATTGGATGGAAAGCAGGCCTTCGAAAGAAGACTAATCAACTCTACGTAGCAAAGGCAAAAACTGAATATTAGAAGGGAGGTTTTTCGAGGAGATCCTCAGAGCCAGAGCCGAGCCGAGCCAGAGCGCAGCAAGCAGGGCAGAGCGAGCGAAAAGATGTCTAACAGCAGAATCTTGGCGGCTCTCAATATGATGATTAATAAAGTAACTAATTATAAAGAACCGATTCTCTTTGTCCTATATTGCAGAGCGTTTTATTATAAATGTTGGAAACTTGAACTTAACAATTATGACACCATCCCCTCATCTAAAACTGTCATGAGGGCAAGGAAAAACTCGGTCCAATAATTAAATACTCTCTTGGCAGACAATGGCCCTACTGTAATGGACATAAGAACGGTTGGTTGAAACTGAAGCAGGTTGTGAGTCGGACGTCGTGTTTTTATCTTTAGAAATAAATAGTTTAAGGATTTGTGGAGGTAAATTGCAGTGAGTCTCATACTCGTTTTTAAACGTGGGGTGCGGAGTTTGAAGTACTCTTCAAAAAAGTTGAATATATTCTCTTGTAATGATCTGCCAAGCTGAGTTCAAAGAGCCCTTATGCTTTTTTCCTCCAAAAAGATGAAAAAAGAAGAGTTTATTTGAGCGTGTCTAAGAAATGCACACATTACCCGAACCCCCAATGAGCAGAGATTTTCTATGGCGTATTTGAAAAGTTTGACGCCAGCACCGATTGGCAGTTCTCTCCCTTTTTGTGTTGCTAAAAATTCCTTGTTCGAGAAATTATTTGTAGCAAGGGTATTATCATCCTACAGGAAGTTACCTGTATTTAAGTGTCAGCACCTTCTATTGGCTAGGGTAAGAAAACACTTTTAGGATTGTCTGAAATCTCATAATAAAATCTATTAACAAGTTGAGATTTGGTCATATTTGGAAAATAAAAACACTTTCATTACAATATCAAGCACTAAAAGACACAACAAATTATTGTCACAGACCAGGAATGGAGACGGGACCCGATTGCGTTCGTTTACTCAGTTTTATTTAGAAGAGAAAAGAAGACTTGCATCCACAATCCGATGATCGTCGGTCACGGCTAGCAGATAGCAGGAACGCAGAAGTGGCACTTCCGTGTCGAGCGAAGGTCGTCGTTAACGGCGAGAAAACGGTCGATGGCCGGGGCGGAGGAGCAAAAACATTAACGGGTCCAGAAAAGAGGTCGGCAACGGGTATCAGACAGAAATCAGGGCAGGATAGAGTCGGAGAGTCACAAAAGCTTGCCTAGCTGGGAGCATAGGTTCGCAGACGATCTGATGGGTTCTTTCAGGAAGACGGGAGTTTGAAAAGAGTCCACTGGGTCAGCCACAGCTGACCTGCATCAGTAATCAAGACAATTATACTGTTTCATAACTGTTGAGAAACCGATTTCTCCATAAAATTCAATTTTCTACATTCCGTCATGCACATAATGCGACATTTGTGTATCCTGGCACACGCTACCGAAAGCCCCAACAAAGAACACGTGCTGTGACATCATCAGCATAACATTAAGCGAAATAGGTCGGACATCTTTTTTTAACGAGTGGCCGTTATAGGAAGGCTTTCATAGGCACGTTGGGACATCTCTGCCCAGGACTCACGGATACTTCAAATATCTTCAGTACCCTCCCCAATGTCATTTTTCTCACGATAACATACTTTTACGTGGTACCTTTTTCAAAGATGCATTTAGTTGCCGGGTAGAAAGGCTCCTTTGTGCGAATCCCAAAGGAATGATGTCAAGAAGTCAATTTGGAAAATGTGTTGTTAGACATGGGCAGAGTTCATACGGGTGCTTTAAATCCTGAACAATGCTTGAATTTTAATGTGTTTTCAAGGTTAGAACAATGCTTCAATTATGGGTGAAGTGCTAATAATATCTAAATGCTTGATATTGTGTCATGGCGCCCGATTGGCCCCGCCCTTGTGGCGTCAGCTGCGGCTCATTGACAGACTTTCCGTCTTTTTAAGCTCAGTGCTCTCATTTTTCCTTTGTCAGTCCGTCAAGGAACCTCTGCCCCGCAAGACGTGGGTTTTGACTCAATCCTCTTTCCTGTTGGTATTCCCTGTCTGGTACAGTTCCTGTTTATTTTTGTCCTGTTTAATATATGGGTTCAGTTTTGTTTCCATCTGTTTTTGTCCTGACTATTATTCTCTCCAGTTTTCGTTCCCATCTAGTTTGTCCTGTTTATTTTCGATATCCTGTTTCATCATCTATCCTGTCTGTTCCGTCCTGTCCGGTATCGACCCCATCTGTCCGATATCGACTCGGGCAGTTGGTTTTGATCTCGTCGGCCTCTGGCTTCCAATCATTTCATGCCAGACCGCTGCCTAACGTGCATGACTCCCCATTTCCTATAAAATAAAAGACTTGTGTGGGTAACGTCACGCGTTTGGGTCCTGATCCTGTTCTGGTTCATGACAATAGGAACAGGTCAAATCAGCACAAAGTATGTGCTAGCAGCAGTATTGGGACTTTATTTTAATCATCAAAGTCAACAACAGCAAAAAAAAACAACAACCCCAAAACTTTCCCTTGATCGGCGCTGGATTTCTTCCATTAAAAGTACTGGAGGATTTGAAACAAGGGCATTGATAGTGCCTAAAACATGCTTTAATGAAAACGGTGTCTGAACCCTGTAATTGGGAAGTATAGTAGTTATTCAAATTCCAGGTAAAGGCTAAAATAAAGAATACAGAGTTCATTGCAACATACTGCCACTTCTCCAGGGCCAGACTGGGCGTTGCGGTTTTTGCGGTGAGACAAAGACCTCCGGCAATATCTCGGCAAAGCACTATGTTTGTGAACTAGGGCAGAAATGAATGAAAACGAGGGCTTTTCATCTCCACAATAAAGCGCTCACAGTCCACCTGCAGGAGAATCACTTCATTTATTCTCTTTAGAGCCGCAGATGAGACAGACCAGACCGAGTCTTGCCCCTAGTTACTATTACCCCTTTATGAACGCTCGCGTTGTCGGGAAGAAAGAAAGCAAGTTCTTCAAGATAGGCATCGTGTTACGTATGTTCTTGTCCCTTTCACTAAAAGGTTATTTTTTGTGTCTGGTTGGAGTGCTGTTTTCAGACTTGTCACTATTGTGATTTTAGCATTACCCACCGCCACCCAAAAAAAGGAGATATGTACATGATATGGGACCAGTGGCCAGTTCTTTTTTGTTAAATTGGCCGGAATGGAGTCTGGAAGCAAGCTGCCGGACTGTAATTTAGCCGCCTGCTGTCTGGCTCTGCCGAAATACCTCACACTGATTATTTATTGTATTTATACGTTTGATTTTAGGTGAACTGAAAATCAGGGATTTTCTGTGACGATCATGTGATCAGAAGTCGTGCCGGAAAATCCCGGTTGCAGACTCGAATCGGATATGGTATACAGATCTAACTTGGTTGGCTATATTAATGGATAGACCTTTGTTTAGGTCAGTTGCATAACGGATGTAGAGCCGGGTGTAAAAATGCATTCGAGTCGGCCTGTCACGGTTGCCATGGCGCCCAATTGGCCCCGCCCGTGTGGCACCAGCTGCGGCCGGTTGACAGATTGGCTTCCATACTATTTAAACCCAGTCCTGTCACTCTCCTTTTCCAACCTCTGCCCCGCAAGACGTGGATTCCAACTTCCGCGTCCGAGCAATCTCTGTGATGGAACTCAATTAATAACCAACATCCCTCTCCGTGTTTGTAAAGAAGTGTTGAAGGGTTGAAGATGCGCGTGCATTGATGAAGATGAATGGAAGAATTCATGTCAGTTTATAGCAGCTTACTGACACAGAAAGATCCTGGATCATAAATGGGTCTCATGGTTGCCATCGCGCCCAATATGCCCCGCCTGTGTGCTCATTGACAGATTGGCTTTCCGTCTATTTAAGCTCAGTGCTCTCAGTTTTTCATTGAAAAAGTATTATTAATTGTAATCCAACGGGGCAGCTCGGCGGCGCAGTGGTTAGCACGTGTGCGGCACAGTTCCCTAGGTGTTAATGAGCGAGTGAGTTGTTTGTCTCTGTGTGGGGCTGGCAACCAGTTCAAGGTGTCCCCCGCCCATTGCCCGAAGACGGATGGGATGGGCTCCAGCACCCCCGCGACCCTACCGAGGATAACTGGTGCAAATAATGGATGGGTGGATGTAATCCAACAAAATCAAAACAAATGCATTTCTCTCTCGGCATCATCCATTTGCCACAACGCGTTTGAGTCCACTCCGAAGCTGACATATTGCCAACATGTCTCGCAATCTACCAAACATTGTCCGAAACAACTTTGCAAATGGTCTCCCTTGTTCATAATAAGCAACTAATCTATAGCTCGCTAATCTGTTTGCCTTTCTGCTTCCCTCAAACCGCATTAGGCAGCCATCGATTTGGCCATTTGCAACGCTCTATATAACTTTAGCGCTCGGAAAGTAAATCCAGGGCGTGTCTTCGGAAGGACACTGTGACGTCGTCCCACTAGCCGATGGCAATTGATTCGCGTCGGGATGGAAAATGTTTCGTCATTACACATGTGAGGTATCGCTTCTAAATTAAGAGCCGGTAACGGGGCGGATTTGCTCCAAGGTTGTGAGGACTTTGCTGTACCTGAACAAAATGGGAAATTCCCAAAGATAATCCACCATAAATGTCTTCTCTGTGTCTCAGTTTTTTAAAGGTTTCTATGCGTGGCTTTTTAATTCTTTTATTGCTTGTAACGCTCGAGAACACGCCCCCAGTTATCTACCTTGTCCGTGTTTCCTCTGCACTATTGCTCTGTGTGACCCATTTCCTTTGTCTTGGCCCCATTTATCACAGGGCTCCTCTTTATAACAGGTAATAGTATCAGAGAGTGGCCTTTTATGAAACCGCATTGACTATTTTTACACACAGACAAGAATCGGATTGGAAATGGATAATTGCATTTTTGGATCAATCCGAATGCCAAGAGACAACCAAATAACCATCTATGCGAGAGGCAGCAAGTATTGCGATGACGAGCACGAAGCGGGAACGTCATTACGCAAATAGATGTCAATGGTCTGCATTTCTATAGCGCTTTTCAAGTCAATGAAGTCCTTTCAAAGCGCTTTACAATGTGCTTCACATTTACCCATTCACACACACACTCACACACCAATAGGGAGTCGGCCATGCAAGGCGCCTACCTGCTTATTGGAGGCATTAGGGATTCAGTGTCTTGCCCAAGGACACTTGGACATATATCACGGAAGAGCTTGGAATCAAACCTGCAACCTCTTGATCCCAAGATGAGCGCTCTACCTCCTGAGATGTCATTTACTGAGCAACTTTTTTGACACCGAATTGTCATTATTACCCGATTACTTTTTTTTTTTTTTTAACAAAGATTTACCGCACTCCAAACTTTTCGTCAGGCAGATCCGCCATTGTTGTTTTGGTCTCGCGCGTATCTCGGCAAACGAGATCTCGTTGCTTCGAGATGACGTCATCGTTGTGGCGGTTGTCGAGTGAAAGAGAAGTATGCCTCTGAAAAAACAGTTGGTATTAGGTGCAAATCAACAAAAAATTGGTCATTTCTTCAGTGGCGGTAGTAAGTCGAAACATAACACAGAAAGTGGTAACTACGGTAATCATTCCGGCACGAAAAAACAGCGGAGAAATTCTTCAGAAGACCGCGAAGGCAAGGAAAACACGTGTGTTGAAGCCAACGATTCGACAAAAGAATACTCCGAGCAAGAAAAAGACTTTTTTTGGCAAAATGGACTCAATTATATTCCTGGTTACGCTATGAGGAGGATGATAATGGATTGGACCTTGAGAAGGGATTACAACTGTGGCGGGACAGCAAACCCTGAAGAATATATGAACTGAAAAATTTGGAGTGATAACTGATTTGTATTACCAATTAAATGTGATGATTAAAACTGCATGAATATATAAATATTTCAGCAATATTATTTTGTATAATGTATAATACTGTTGTGAACTGAAAAATCCTGAAGTGATAACTGATTTGTTTTACCAATAAACTGTGATGATTAAAACGGAATCAATATATAGATTTATATTATATATTTGTCGCCGATTTACAAAAGACTAAATTTTGGGGAGCCATAGATCTCTGTTGGGACCCATAGATTTTTGAGCACGCGAGTCCCCGGGACCCATCACTTTTCACAGCTCAAATGAACACTGA
Organism: Urocampus carinirostris; assembly: GCF_059441175.1. NCBI lineage: Eukaryota > Metazoa > Chordata > Actinopteri > Syngnathiformes > Syngnathidae > Urocampus > Urocampus carinirostris. Next base: position 24,500,878 of record NC_142366.1, read on the forward strand.
CAGGATTATCGTATTTGTATCATTTTTTGTGGCGAATGACTGCAGTCTTGGCATGATGTTGTTTGCCAAAGTGGTGTGCTTCGTAATGCATTCCGATGGAGCTCCTGCTTTTCCATTACATTTCCATTAGCATCATGTGCAAGATGAGTCTTTCCCAGCGGACTGTTTGGCATCTATTTATCATCTTCATCCAGTCACATGCAATCACTTTGCGCAGAGCCGGTCAAAAAGGTTTGTGTCTTGACTGAAGTTACCCGAGGCGCCCTTTTCTTGTTACGTCTCGCAATCAATCCCCGAAGCTTCGAGGGTAGCAGTAAGATCAGGTACAGTAAGTGAGCCGGTCAGGCACCCGCTTCGGACCAATCCATCATGCGGGCGGCGAGAGGAAGGGCGGGGCCGCGAAGCTTGCTCATCTGGAGAGGCAGCCGAGTGGACCAAGTACAGAAACGCGGTACTCTGTCACTGACACACCAGCATAGACATATGCGCCCTGTTTTGTTGAAGCCCACAGCTAGCGTCTAACACTTTTTGGGGTTGTACACTATTTCAGGATTTTTTATTTTCATTTTCTCAATCGGTCATATCATTTCCTGTATGCTTTTCTCTGTTGGCTTTCCATCTCCCGGACAACATTCAGAAAAGATTGGATTTGGATACTCGGATTGCTCCTTGTTCTGGAGCCACCCAATTTTGCCACTAGAGGGCAATGTTTATTGATTTTGTTGGTATTTATTGTGCGTGCTTTGACACGAAACTTAGCTCAAGACACTCGAGGCTACCTTAAAGTACAACTGTGTACATTTTCACAAAAATAGCTTCAGCTGTTTTGGAGATTATAAAACACATACAAACACATAAGCACACATATCGGGATTTAGAAAGTACTTTAGATTGAGATAGATTTTGAAAATAAATAATGTTCAGGTTTTTTAAACAAGTTATTTACAGGTAATCCCATATTCTTAAACATGTAAAATGGTAGGAAATAGTACATGATTTTGCATCAAAGCTATATCTTTTTCATCATTATTATTCAATTATTCTCGGAGAGAATACTTTCAAATAACGTTGATGTCTTTTCTTTGTCATTCTGAGCTGTGACATCAAATCTCAGGCATTCCCCAGCACTGGGGCTTGGATGGAGAACGCTCTCGAACCTTCGGATTTCTTCTTGGCTCTTGGGATCACTAGTAGACTAGCATATTCATAGCGAAGGCTCCGGAACATAGGAAAAGTTAAATCTGAAAGATATGAGGGGGCAAGTCCATGTATGATTTTGTATACTACCAACAGAACCTTAAAATCACATCTCAAGCTAACAGGGAGCCAATGCAGGTTAGTTCAAATCGGAGTCATGTGACCAAACTTTCTTGTCTTAGTGAATAGCCTGGCTGCAGCATTTTGTGCCAGCTGAAGGCTCTTGATTTTGGACTTCGGGGGATCGGAGAGTAGGGCATTACAGTCGTCAAAACGGGAGGTCACAAACGCGTGAATTATAATCTCTGCATCCGACGGAGACGGCATAGGACGAATTTTAGCAATATTGCGAAGATGGAAGAAAGCTGTTCTAGTCATATTCTTAACGTGTGTTTGGAAGGACAGATCGGGGTCAAATAGGACACCTACATTTTGGACTGAGTCACTCTGGGTGATCTTACATTTGTCAATGTTCAGAGCAGATTTTGAGAACAAGTCACGGCATTTAGATAGACCAATAACATTGGAATTTGAAAGTAAAACATTTGGGTTCCCTATTGACCATCTCACATTTGCACAAGCAAGCACGTGTACCGATAATGTGCTTACAAGCAACTAGATGTGAACTTTGGAAGTCAGCCATAAGGTCAACACTTACAAAGTACGAATCAATGGCTGACTCGACGTCTTCAGTCTTTCTCACGCAAACACAAACCCACTCCCCGGCGTGTCACCAATTGTTATTACCTTTAACAGAACTGAGGGTCCTCCAGAGAATAGCCAAGACGTCCGGGGATTCATGTGGCGGTGACTACTTGTCGTTTGACGGTATCTGGAAGCGGGCGCTGCCATTTCCACCCAGTCATTATCCGAGAGCCTTGCTCAGACCTTCAACCCCTGAGAAATAGCAGGGTAAATACCAGACGAGTTGTATTGAGGCAGTACATTCTTCGGGAACATTGGCCATTTTGTATTTAGAGAAAGAAACAGATAGAGATGAGATATTTCTTTGCTCCGTGATTTGATAATGGATTACAAAGAGGTTCACTACGTTGATTTGATAGAAGACGCTGGCCAAGTTCCTCTGACAGGTCCTCGCATTTGGCGAGTGATTCCTCATTCTGTCACGCGATACTGGGTATTGACGTCAGATTACCGGGCTTAATGATTGTATTTGTAGGTCTGATTGTTGGTGAACCGAAAATCAGGGATTTTCTGTGACGATCCCGTGATAGGAACTGGTGCCGGAAAATCCCGGTTGCGGACTCGATCGGTATCTGTATCGGATATGGTATCCAGATCTAACTTGGTTGGCTAAATTAATAGATAGAACTTTGTTAAGCTTATTTGCATAATAGATGTAGAGCCGGGTGTAAGAATGCCGCAAGGAAAGCCGTCAAAGTAATAACTAACAAAATATATCATTTGTTTTTGTTTTATTTTAACACAAAGGTTTTTGTTCTGGAGTTAAATGTTGATATTGATTTAATTTACATAAATAAAAGAATTAATAATTAAAAAGAAGCACAGCGAACCTGTGTTTTGACAAGGCAAGCATTTTTGACTCTGACTCTCGTCGGTCCCGTTTTGTCACTTGTTTTCAACTCGTCTGTTCCTGATTTCCCCGTTTGTCTCCTGCTCCGACCCGTTTTTTGACCCCGACCACGTTCTGATCACCCGTCCTGGCTAACGACCTGTTTTTCCGTCTTACAACACTACGGAAGATCCACTTCCGCATTCGGAACCGGATCGCGGGCGCTGCCTTTCCTCTATATTTCAATAAATTTGTGAGAAACGTTACGTGATTGAGTCTACCATTTGTGCTGGTTCTGACAAAATATGAATGTAGACATACTGAATCTGTATCAAATCGGTATTGATTCCAAATAGAACGTTTCAGACGTTCAGGATATCAGTCGCTAAAAGTACTCAATTACATTTATGCAACAAATTTGAAATATTGTAACTTTTTTTTTTAATTTATACCTGATTTATTAAACATGTAATTGACGGTTTGATTTGTAAATTCCACTCTATTCAGATTTTGTCCATTCGTTTACCTAAAAATAGTCACTTAAGATTGTGGTGTCACAACAGATTATAGTCCAGTACTTTAGTTGGTACAGAAGATGTGAGGTTAAGTGAATGGGAATTCTTCATTGTCTTCCCAACATCTTGTGCAAGAACCATCTGCATGAGCAGCTTGCACTGCGATGCACACGTACAACAGAATTTCTGCTTCATCGGTCTGCTAACCACTCCTACAAATCTCACAAGCCAGGAACGGAGACGGGACCCAATAGCGTTTGTTTTACTCAGTTTTTATTTAGAAAGAGAGCGGTGCTTGCATCCACCATCCGATGATCGTCGGTCACGGGTAGCAGATAGCAGGAACGCGGAAGTGGCACTTCCGTGACGAGCGAGGGTCGTCGTTGACAGCTAGAAAACAGGTCGATGGCCGGGACGGGGGAGCAAAACAGAAAAGGGTCCAGAAAAGTGGTCGGCAACGGGAATCAGATGGAAAACAGGCCAAAACAGGTCGATGGCTGGGACGGAGGAGCAAAAGCAGAAACGGGTCCAGAAAAGGGTCGGCAACAGGTATCAGGCAAGAAAACAGGGCAGGATAATGCTGGAGAGTACAAAAGCTTGCCTAGCTGAGAGCGTAGGTACGCAGACGGTCTGAAGGCTTCCTTTTCGGAAGACGGGAGTTTAAAAAGAGTCCAACAGCCAATCACGTCCCGTGGCTGTTGGCCACCGCAAGCGCCCCAAATCCGTAATCATGACAACAAATCCACAAACACTGGCATTTTTGTACAGTGTATAAGGATGATAAATGGCAAATTCAACAGTCGTGCAAATACAATGACGTGAGAAATCACTGCTTTGTCTGTATTTAGGTTAGCTCTTTTCCTGACCAGAGAACTGCTTAGCACACCACTTTCCAATCTTGGAAAAAGACGGAACCGTGCAGGAATACCGTAGGGATGCGTTGTTGGCCTACTACTGTCTCACCGAGACGGACTTTTTTAGCATAAAATTGTGCCGGACAAGACAATTTCAAAGTGTGTGTCCTGTCGTGAGATGCAGCCTCACCTGCTGCGATAAACTCATTTACCCGAAAGTAAAACTCTGTGGGAAGGAAGCTTTTCTTTGCACTCGGCCCTCCGAGATTCTCAATTTCACTCGTCTTTTTCTGGCTGGACATGTCCAACTTTATCTCTCAGCGTCATTAGGTTTGCTTGTGCCCTCTGGGTTCGTTACTTTGTGCCTGGATGCGTTTTATGAGTTTACCGTCTGAGGGAGGCAAGATCACTGATTCTCACTTGCACTTTGATGGCCGGATGTTGATTGAACTTTTATCGAAGCATTTTTATCTTGATTGAAAGAAGTAGCTGACAAACCAGGGAAGAATACACAAATGGTCAGGCTGCATTCTTATTTAGGTAACAGTAAAGTGTAGAGGAGTCACTTTTGAGATTTGAAATCCGCATACAGGCCATAACCGTTTTAAGGGATCAGGAAAATTTAAATTGACCTATAAAAAGTTGTATCACAACAACTATATGAAACAAAATTGCTGAGCCAGCATTAGTGGAGATCCCTGTAACCTCTTAATGACAGGACCAGAACGGAAACAGGACCCGCTTGTGTGACGTTTAAGTTTTATTGTTCCGGTCTGGAGCCTTCACTCTGAAAACGCTGGTCTACTCGTGATCCCAAGAGCCAAGAAGAGATCCGCAGGTTCCAGAGCGTTCTCCATCCGAGCACCGGTGTTGTGGAATGCTCTTCCCCCTGAGATCGGATCTGCAACCTCAGTGGAAATGTTTAAATATGAGCTTAAAACACACTTCTACTCTATAGCATATGAATAACCTAGATTTGATGTTGACAGTATCAGGTGACGGTGTCATAATAGTCTGTAATAATAGTTTGCAATAGTCTTTGATCCGTGCAACCTTTTGATACTCTTTGTGATTAAGGGCTATACAAATAAACATGACTTGACTTGTCTTGAAAGAGAGAAAGGGCTGCGCCTACGATCCGCAGTTCGCTGGGCGCAGGAAGCAAATCGCTCTCGTACTCTATTTGTGATCCAAACACGGAAGTGGATCTTCCGTAGCGAGTGATGGCAGTGTCAGGGGTGGAAAACTGGTGAGTAGCCGGGACTGGTAGAGCAAGACGTGGTCAGGGTCGGAAACGAGTCGTGAGCCAGAACGGGAGAGTAGACGTCGTCGGGAACAAAAAGGGTTCGGAAGCCGGGATGGGAGAGCAGATGTGATCGGGATCAAAACAGGTTGTCGCCAGAGACCGACAGGAGCAAAAACGGGACAGGCGGGAGTCAGGGGTGGAAAAAGGCTTGCCTCGAAAAACAGAGGTACGCAAACGGACTGACACCAGGGTATTGACAGGAGTGAGTTCAAATAGTGACAGGGAGCCAATCAGAACCCACGGCGGTTGGCGCCAAATGAGTCACATCAGTAATCATGACACATAAAGTTGTTGCAGTGACAACAAATGGACATTTTAGAGACAATTTGAAAAGTGGGATCTGTCCTTGTTTGCTTTTTTGAATGTTTAACACTGTATTTTAAGGTCATTTGGGATTTTAAACTGAAGTTTTTCAGGCAATGAGTTCTAATTCCTCATGTGTGGTAATATTAGGTCGAATGTAGCACGTGTTTTTTCCTGTGTTTTTTTTTTTGCTGTTACTTTCATCAATGACAGCCTTGTTCTCTGATTCTCGCTGTTGCCTGTTTAGCGTCTGCTGTCGCCTTCACGAGATTGCGGTCGTCCTTGTTCTGCCCGTCGGATGTTTGTCACTTGTGCCTAAATCCTAACACATGTAGAAATGTTCGTGTTGCAGTTTTGTTTCGTAGTTTTTTGAAAAACTACAAACACCACGGTGACGGACATGCAACATGTATAGGAAATGATTGCGCCATGATGAAACTCATTACTCCTTGGACCTCAGATCGTTTCAGGACGTTGTGTGACTTAGTTTTTTGATATTTTAGTTAAAGCAATCCTGGAGCAAATGGCAAACCGTACTGCTTTGCAAAATATTATAGTCTCAACTATTGGGTAAGCTAATGCGAGCATGATGATATAATTATTTAAATGTTCTTAACATCTATCCATTAACCTACAGGTTTCCTGCAGATCCTTGAAAAGTCTTAAAAGGTACTGAGTTCATTATTCTTAAACATAGATAGATATATGGATACTTTCTTCATCCCCATAGGGAAATTCACACTTCCAGCAGTATCTTTGTGTTGAAAAATAAAATAATAAAATGAAAGTTATAGATTACAAAAATACCCAACATAACGTGTTGATATAGGGTATTTATATAATGCTACAGAAAATACACACTGTTATAAAATTAGGGTAATATGCAAATGTGGGGGTGGGGTTTCATGTGGGCTTTTACTCCCCCGGGTGGAGTTAAAGAGCCTCATGAAGAAATGATCTCCTCAGTCTGTCCGTGGAACAAAAAATGAGGCTTTCATTGGCATTAACATGTCTTAAATCCAATTTTTGAGAATCTTAACAATGTGAACACGTTAATAAGATTTATATTTGTTTAAACCAAACACATTTAGTCCGATTTATCAGTCGTCTTTGTTTGATAATTCACTGATTTACTTCCGTGGCAACAGCGCGTGACCACAATAACAGAACAATCAAAATGGTGATGGTGTTTCAGTCGGGCTTTTTAGAGCAGACTCATGTTTTAGGTCTAGTCATAATACACATAACAACTTCGGACAAAAACGTTTAACTTTTGTGTACGAGGCACTATGTTTTGTGTGTAAGAATTATGTTTTTTATTTGTTTGTTTTGTCTACTTGGTCTCAAATTTGATTTCAGAAGTCATTATAAAAGTCATGCAATCGAACTTGCCTTAAGCTCTAAGAACCCTGACTTAGTACTATCCAAATCATTTGATGAGTCAACGAGTGTACCAAGTTAACGATAACCCAATACATCAGTTTCACCATATCAACAATTGAGAAATGTGAAGTTTAATCCTGGTAAAGTTGTAACATTGTATTGTAACATCCATTTTGGCCTGGTCATCCTGAAAGGGGGATTACCACATGTGCGGTCCCTTCTCAAGGTTTCTTCATTTTCCTCATGTTGAAGTTTTTGAGTTTTTCCTTGCCCTCATGTAAGTTTTAAATCAGGGGATGGCATCATAAAAGTCTGTGGTTTGCAATAATTTGTGGTCTGTGCAGCCCTTTGAGACTCTTTGTAATTAAGGCCGTCACAAATAAAAATGACTTGGCTTGACTTGACTTAAAGCCAACATTTCATCACAAAAGTGTTGATCCAAAACACTGGTGAATTATCACTTAAGATCAGGGATTGCTGTGTTTATTAGCATACTGATCTACTTCCCATGTTGATTATTCAGTCAGTGTTCATTTTACCTCTGAAGAGTGATGGGTCCCGGGGATTGGCATGCTCAAAAATTGATGGGTCCCAACAGAGATGTATGGGTCCCCAAAATTTAGTCTTATCCAGGTTGAAATTGTAAATCGGTCACAAATATATAATGAAAATCTATATATTCATTCAGTTCTAATCATCAAATGATTCATTCATTTTCTGCATCAAATTATTGTTGGTAATATACCGATTAAAGGTATCACCACAAACCTGTCTTTTTTTCATTTTCTCCTTTTATACTTCCTTTTTTCTTCACTTCTTGATACAACATCATCATTCGTAATATAATGCATCAAAGCAAGTGAACCGTTGGAGAGACGGCTCTCTTGAATGAGTTGAGCCGAAAAAGCCGGTTCTCTAAAAAAAGACGGACTTTTCACCACACAGATCGGCAGACAAAAACTCGAACCGCGAGACCAAAACAACAATGGCGGATCTGCCTGACGAAAAGTTTGGAGTGCGGTAAATCTTTGTTAAAAAAAAAATAAAAATAAAGTAATCGGTTAATAATGACAATTTGGTGTCAAAAGAGTTGCGTCCCGGGGACGAACGTTGACTCGACACGATGCGTCCCGAGCAAAAATGATGCGTCTAGGATGCGGGGACGCGGGCAAACCAAAACACTGTTCAGTAGATGATGCATGATCCTCCTTTGTGTTGTAAGCTCCTATCTAAGTGGTTGAGGACATAATGGTCGGAAAGACAGCTTACATAAATGTCGTGTCGCCTCTGTCCTGAATGGGTACGGGGGGAAAGGCAAGCGTTTTGTCGGGAATGTTTGTAAAATCAGCACTTCTAAATCGAAATGCTTCGGCATCATGTAGCGTGTCAAAAGGTGCTTTGAAAGAGAACTGCCAGGGATTTGGTTTGACATTATGCTTTTTTAAAAGTTCCGTCATCACTTTTTGGTCATGGCTACGTACACGCTTGGTCTGCAGTAGCATGTTCCTTACAAAGGAATGGGGGGATAAACATTCACTTCAGATCCAATATTTCCTAGGAAAAGCTTTTCGTCACTAGACAAGCGGCAGTATGTCTAACCTCCGGCGTTTTAGTGTTTGACATTCAACCTTGAAAGCAAGCTGTTGTGTTTTTCATTCAAACGGATAGAAAAAGGCATGTACGGTGTAGTCCTCTAACCGAAATACCCTAAAAATGACAAAAGTAATTTAGGGATTTTTTCAAATATTTGTAACACACAAGGGCAGAACAGCGCCGCATTAGTTAGCGCGTGTGCGGCACAGTTCTGAGGTCATGGGTTCAAATCCAGCTACCAACCTTCCTGTGCGGAGTTTGCATGTTCTCCCCGTGCATGTGTGGGTTTCCTCCGGTCACTCCGGTTTCCTCCCACATTCCAAAAACATGTATGTCAGGTTGATTGGCCGGTCCAAATTGTCCCTATGTGTGAATGGGCGAGCCAATTGTCTGTCCCTGTGAACCAGTTCAGGGTGTCGCCTGAACACTGCCCGAAGATGGCTGGGATGGGCTCCAGCATCCCCGCGACCCTACTGAGGATAAGCGGTGCAAATAATGGATGGATGGATGGATGTAACACACAAATCACTGAAGGCTTTATTTTTTGTCTGGTTATTCTGTCAGCAAATGCTAAAAATCAGCTGAATGCCATATGTTGCTGGCTAATGTTAGCGATTCTCACATATTCTCTCACGAATGTGTTCATGTATAACTCGCTCCCTAGTTTTTGATTAAAAATGGATATACAATTCTGTAGGTTTTTTTTTCCGTTTAGATAAACTATGAACACCATCATAAAATTTACACTGTATCCATTTCTTGTACTTCAAAGTCTGGTGTATCATCAGATACAGCAGAAAGTTGTTTATGTCAGAACCAGAACAAATGGTAGACCTAATCGCGTAACGTTTCACGCAAAAGATTATTGGGATATCGAGGAAAGAAACCCCAGCAAATTGGTGCTTGCTGGACGAGAGAAGCAAACTGCTCACGGGATCGGAGCGTGTTTGGAATGCGGAAGTGGATCTCCCGGAGCGGGAGGTCGTAGTGTGGTCAAACAGGAAAAACGTGTCGACAGCCGGAGTGAGGGATCAGAGTGTGGTCGGTGGTCAAAAACGGAGCCTGAAACAAACGGGGAATCGGGAATAGAAGAGTGGTATACGGATGAAAAAACGGGAATGACGGGAGCCAGAATCTAAGTGCTTGCCTTGCGTTAGCAGAGGTTCGCTGGCGGACTAACAAAGAGCGAGTGAGTTAACTGAGCTTAAATAGGAGGGGGAACCAATCAGGTAACCAGCAGCAGATGGCGCCGAACGAGCGGGCACTGGTGTGTGCAATGAGTAATCACGAATGGCAGCCACTCCAGCAGCTCCCGTGTTATTTTCGATTGTTCTCAGCTCAGGGATGCTGCTGGAAAAGTGAATTTCCCTTCGGGGATGAATAAAGTATCTATCTATCTATCTATCTATCTAATCATGACAGTTTACCGCATCTTGCTTTTTGCATTTCTAGCTTTCAGTATCCGTTTTCTCCATTCTCAGCCGCCCCTAGTACCGTAACAATAGTTTGATAATAACATAAAATGTAATGTCTTTTCCAATGTCATCTATATCACTGGTGTTTTAGTTGTAAGGATTTAGCGCTCACCGTCGCCACCCACATTTGATTCCGGTTGAATCCAGTGTTTTGCAATTCTGTTCAGTGATATTTTTGGACCAACGAATCACTGTACAAACACGGTAAGGTACTACAGTAAGAAAAATACACAAACGAATACAGTAGTAGAGAATCAAATAAAGCAAAAGTATGTCATTGCTCCGCATGAGTGTAGTTGCAAGGAGCAACACCTCATTGGCCCTGCGGTACTTTTTCAAAGGGCCCAATTTTCGCCGTCTGAAAGAGCAAATCCTTCGCAGCCTCGGCAAGTCCGCGGGGGTTTTGCTATTCTTTGGCCGTTCACACCTATTTGGTGCCGCTTTGTTCCCCCATTCCTCCCTCGCCATTGCTTCTGTTTGCCTGTCGTCTTAAAAGGTCATCTCCACCTGGAGCTGCTTGCACACAAAACTGTCACATCCTATCTGTCACCACACCGAACGCACGTGTGTGACTGGAAGTGTTAATTCTGACAGACGCGACATGCGGTGAAATCGCAATGCGGAGCTGCAGATTTTCTATGCCTTCCATCGTGAACATTTTCACTGCACAACTGCTATTTAAGGTCAACAAAAAGATCCATAAATGATTCATTCGGAAAGAGGGAGATTATAACTTAAGGGGCTGTCGTCAATTCATAATCCCAAAGGTGAGAACCAGCAGGAAAAATATGTGTGTGTCTGTGTGTGGAGTCAAACTTTGGAACAATTTACAAGACCAGATCAAACCATGTCCAACTATTCACTTGTTCAAATTTAAATACAAAAAAACATTACCGGCAGAATACAGAGATGAAGAAAATCGGGTATGAGTGGTAACTATGGTTAACTTTGTTGTTATTGTTGCTATTGTTGTATCATAACTGTTATTATTAATATTATTGTTGTTTTTGTTATTATCATTGGTGTCGTAGTGATGTTTGGTGACTAGTGGCATTATGACGTTGAGGGATGGGTACTACGAGGATTAGTGTATAAAATATGTGACTATTGTTATTATTATAATTATTGTTGTCCGACCTATATAATGTGCGTATCCTTGGGATTGTGTTGTATTTAGGGAAAATAAGCGTCTGCTTCATACTGCCGAACATGTTATGTTAACATTATTTTGTTATTGAGTCATTGTTTTAGTCCTGTTTTCATTTTAATGTTCGAAAGTTTTCATTCATTCATTCATTCAAAGAAAGTTTACTTGAACTCATCTGATGGCAACCTCAGAACATTTAGATTTGATGTCTTTGAAGTACTTATACATACAAATTCGCAACTTGGCTTTTACAAGTTTTTGAGTTATACTATTCAATTGTATATTTTTTCTTCTATCGAGTCACCTATTATCAAAACATTTTTGTCAACAACGTTAATGCCCTTGTTCAGTTTTATTTTGTTTATGTCATAATTACCGATTGGAATCCCCTTTGGCGCCAACTGACTCTGATTGGCTCCCTGCCCCTATTTAAACCCACTGTCCCCTTTTGTCAGTTCGTCTGCAAATCTCCGTGTTTACAAGGCAAGCCTTCTTCGACCCTGACCCCGCCTCCCATTTTGCTCCAGTTTGTCGCCAGCTATAACCCGTTTTAATCCCGATCACGTCTGCTCTCCCGTCTTGGCTTACAACTTGTTTCCGACCTCTATCACATTTTTGCTCTCCTGTCCCGGCTACCGACCGTTTTATTTCCATCCCCGACACCGCCATCGCTCGCCATGGAAGATCCACTTCTGTGTTCGGATAACAAGCCGAGTACGAGAGCGAAGTTTTGGTATAAGTTACGCAAGTGGGTCCTGTTTCCGTTCTGGTCCTGACGGTTTATCTGGAAGTCAAATCACAACACAGACAAGAACAAATGACATTATTCTGATTATTGTTAATGAATGATTCATGTTTATGAATTGAACTCTCCACTTCTTTCACTGTTGAACACAAATGAATTAATAATCCCGTTTTTGGTCCAAATGACATTTCCTCTGCCTGTTAATTAGGGTCAGAAATTCTTTCCATCACGAGTGTCTTTAATGTCTTGGCCATTTCTTAAGTAGAACATTATTCTCATTTTGTGCATGTGTGTTTGGATCAGATACACAGCGCTGAATTCTACTCAATGAGATGTGAGAATCATTACATCCGTCAACACTATTAATGAGTTGAACATTTCTTGGGGAGTCATCACCGTATTCAAATTGATTCAATCACTTGGGTTAGTATTCTATCCATCTATCTATCTACCCTGGTCATATCCCTCGAGAGAAGAAGGAAAGCGGCCATGTCACTCGGGTCAGGGTGACACAACACACTCTTTTGTTCAACAGCTTTCACTGGTTTACCCCTGCCGCATCATAGAACGCGTCCAAACATCCCACTATCCTTTTACAACCCCTCTCCACTCCTTCCTATCACCAACAATAGCTCAAGCTTCCACTATATTTAGACCTCTTTCCTGCAGAGCACTCATAACACCATCCATCCACGTCAATGGCGGCCTTCCTCTTGGTCTCCTTCCGTTGACTTCTGCTCTGTAGGTCCTCTTCAACATTGGCTCCTCATCCATCCTCTCCATGTGTCCGAACCCACCGGGTACTCTCTTATCCACACGCTTGCTCAGTTCCACTACTACTCCAGTTCTGGCTGTCACGATTTCATTTTTACTCCCTAACATACTCCTCAAACACTTCATCTCAAAAACATTTAATTTCCTTCTCGTAAGTTAGGTTAGTATACAACCCCAAAATCAAACAATCTGAAGGGAAACATGCATTTTTTGAACATGAGTTCATGTTTCTATAACGAGACTACTTTGCATAAATGAAGAAGACTAACACACGGTCTCATGATGAGTTTGTTGAGTCACAGTGTGCTGCTGAAACACGGCAGTACTGTGATGTAGATACTTGGTAAGGAATTGGCCTGGAGCTAAATCAAACCGGAAAGTAAATCAAGAATATCTACCGTGCAGCATTCCAGTTTATCCGTTTTTGAGCAAAACTGTGATACGCATTCGTCTTACAACTCTAATGTACCGACATTGGTGTGTGGTAGCATTTTTGGGGAACGACTGGCTTACCTTTTTTTATTGTAAGGATTTTATGCTGAGTGTTGGATTCTGTAACCTATTTTTAATAATATATTTTTTTGTTTACAAAACACTCATTTGGGTACATACAATTTACGGCAGAAACTTGTTAAAAACAAAAGGGTGGCACCCATTTAGTACTGCTCTTGATTTACAACACTAAAGTATGTAAATCCATTGAATCCATCGCACTCACATTTGTGTTGGAATAGCTGCAGTCTGCTTATCAGATCGTTATCCTCCTCCTCCATCTTGCTTTTACATCTGGTTACCCAGTTCTATTATTCATCGTTGAATTATTTTTGCACAACAGCTGTTCAGATAACTGTCGGAGTATAGACTCTAGTTAGAGGAGAAGAAAAAAAAGAAGAAGAAAAAAAAAAACTACGAAAATAAGCACAACATACTGTTAGAGAAAAAAACTATTGCAAAATGTAGTTTTTAGCAAATTGTTTGAATGAGTTCTCTGACTCCATTAACCAAACACAAACTTCATTCTCCTAACAATGCACGCTCTTTTCTTTATGGAAAAATGAACAAGAATAGCTGACATTTTCACACGGGGGCAGATTTATTTTCTTAAAGTATTTAACTAAGTGAATTCCATCAAATTAGCAAAGTTATTGTCGAATTAGTCTTCGTCGAGCCTCCCTCTCATTCTCCATCTGATTTCCCATATCTTCTTCCGTCTTCTGTCTTCTGCCCACGTCTTTTCAAAAGCTGTGAGCACTTAGGGCGTCCGTGTCAAAGTCTTGGCTAATTTTGCTAATTTCTTGCTTCAATCTGACTTGCCTGAATGTTTACGCTCACCTGCTGCGGGCATTTTCCACACGCATCACCGTCCCGCTCGTTCCAGCTAACACCGCACGTGTTCTTCGCGTTGCCCTCAGCACGCCCATGACTTCCAACTCTCCTCCCGCTTCCTCCCTGGAGCTTTCTCCTGGGAAATGGCATCCTCGTCGTCCTTCCTGATGACACCCTCAACCGCTGTCCCCAGAGTAAAGGGTATCCTTTACTCTCTAATCCATTTTTATCACATAGTTTGCTTGTTCAAACTTTTTACTTTCAGTAGGACATCTTGACGGAGGCTGTCGGGAACGTTTGAGGACAGGGCTTTGACTGTCCTTGTGAGTTTTGGGGGTTTCGTTTCTCCTTAGCTTTTCCACGTGAAGATTTATGTGTTCCATCAAAGGTATCGGAGGTACCCTTCCTCTCTGTGAGCGATGAAGGAAGCGATCCGAGCCACTCGGCTTTAGACCTCCCAGAGGGACAACCGAAATGCAAAGTTGAGTCATTCGAAAATTTGCATGTTTGCCAAAGGAAAGTTACTCACTTGCAGGGATGGATGGGGTCTGAGTCAAGATAACCAGACATGTCCTTACCTTCTTCCCCTTTTGAGACCTCCTAAACGTGACAACATCCCAAGCAATGCTCCCTGTCATTTTCCTTACGGGTCTGAGCGTTCACACAAAGTCGGTGAGCAACGCTTGAAACAACAGTGAGCGACAGCAATCCCAAGTGTGGCAACTCATTCATGATCAAACATGTCCAAAACTTGACATCACGTTACATTTTGCTGAGTTTCCGGCAATGCAAAATTAGTTTTCACTTTGGAATGAATTGACTCATGTATGATTGCACAGGTTGTACGGCCTACAAACGTCATTTGTTTTTAAGACAATTCTTTCACAAGATTTCCATTTCTTTTTTTTCCTGGTATCTTTTGTCACATAATACTAACGTTTTTGGGGGCTTATTGAGTCGGTTGCACGATACACAACTGTAATTACATTTTTGAGTGGAAGTACAATGTTGGCAACAAGATTCACTTAATAAAATTGGAAATGATTTGAATGCAACACAAACTTTTTCCTCTTTTTCCATTTGCTAGCCAATCACAGGACACCTAAGAGCAGACAACCTTAAACAAAGAGACCTATGTCTAGTGACTATTTTTGACTAGCCTATCAACCTGCCGTGTATGATTTAGGATGGGGGGGAACTGGAGTACCTGGAGGATATCTACTCTGGAGAACAAGCAAACTCAATGAAGTAAGGCTGGTAGCTACAATTTAACGAAGGACTTCTCTGCAAAGTTTTTTTTTTGGTACCTTTTTTTTGTGTATAGTGTGCTCTCGTACCAAAATCAGAATGGATTTTTTTTTCACATTTTCTTAGCTCAAACTTAGTCGCTCTCACCGCCTCGGCCAGGGTTCAATTTCTGTTGCATCCAATATCGTTTAAAAACAAATGTGTCAGGATCAGAACAAAGACGTTTCTCTTAGTTTTATTGGGAAGAAGGGAACAGATTGTACACACGATCCGGAGATCGCTGGTCGCAGGGAGGAGGTTGCTCAGACGAGGACGTGGTGGTTTCCGTGGCGAGCGATGGCGGTGTCGAGAGCCAAAAAAAACAGGTCAGTAGCCGGGACAGGAGAGGGGGGGGGTGTTGATATTATTACTGACACTTAGTTCTGCTGTCAGTAATAATAAACATCAATGTCGGCTTCCTGGTCATTTTTCTCTCAAGAAACGAGCGTGCATAATTGTTGGAGTCGGATAACTACTTCGAAAAATTTGCTAAAACGGTACAATTTGATAGTTAAATCCCAACATACTGTAGATCCACCTCCCGTGCTTGATTATTTAGTAGAAGATGCACGATCCTCCCTTGTGTGGTTGAGGACATAATGCTCGGAGACTTAACGGTGATGTGGGGGGATTGTTGACATCAGCAATACCCAAACGTTAAGTAGGACACCAGGAAGTGCCTCAGAGAGAGAAGGTAACGATGTCATTTTTTATCACGTGAAAGGCATTTGTGTTGGAACCAGCGAGATTTTCTGTGAACCGGAGCACCCGCATATCCTCAATTCACCTTCCGAGAAGTAGAAACCATTTTTGCCGCGTCAGATAAATAGTCTTCTGCATCCTTTTTAAAACAACCCCTTGAGTTAAATCAAGTTCTACGAGGAGACCATTCCCGTGTGATCAATATAAGTTGTGTGATGTGACACCGTTTAGAAAAATATGGCTCGCCAAAATGGATTCCAGCCCGTTTTTCTTTGCACAATAAATTAAGCGAGAGGAAGCTGGCAAAAAAGTTTAACCTCTCAAGGTCCTTCCAAAATGTTTTTGGGGGAAATTAATCACTGCAGGAAGTTGGCAGGCTGCATCCCTTCTATTTTTTTTTTACTTCAATTAAAAATAAAAATACTGGCAGTAAAAAATATATGAATATTTTCGGCAGATTGCACAGATGTTTGGTATCTACACCACACTTTGATGATTATTTTTTCATACAAACGGGAAACCAAACATTCTGTGGTCACTGTAGAAGCCGCATCTCATTTATCGCACTCCCTTTAACAGTCAGATCTCATGCGGGCATCTGATGAGGAAAAGGGGTAGATCCTGACATTGTGATTGTATAGTTGTATTCCCCAGGTTTTTAAATCCATTTTTCCACTATAAGGCGCACTGGATTCTAAGGCCCATTCACAAAGATAGTTTTTTTGTCAGATATATTTTTAAACAGAAAGCGCACGGAACTAAAAGGCGCATGACATTGAGACTACCGCGCTTATCCATGTATAACCCATTAGAGCAGACCTGGGCACTCCGGTCCTGGAGGGCCATACGTCCTGCCAGATTTTGGAGTTTGCTCTTCTTTAACTCAGGTGATACAAATTCTAACCTCGTTAGCAAGCTAGCAAGTGCTTGTTAACGATACTGGTGATTGGAATCACCTGTATTGGATCAGACAAACCTCAAAAATCATGCAGAACATACGGCCCTCCAGGACCGGAGTGCCCAGGTCTCCATTAGAGTGTTGGGATATATCTATCAAAATGTACCGTTTACCAAATTGTTCAAATTAGTTATCTGACACCATTAACCAAACACGTCCTACATTCATCCAACAATTTTTTGAGAGAGAAAGTACCAGGAAGCCGGCAATTCCACACAGGGGCCGATAGTTTATTATTCCTAACAGCAGATTTAAGTGTAAACAGGAGACGGCCCCCATCCGAGTTGCCCGGGATTATTTATACATTTCAATAAACAAAGCAAGGACATCCTACTCTTCTCCCATTGGCTATGTGTCTGCAGCTATCTTTAGCTTTCCCTTATTGGCTATCTTCTCCCCGCGTGATGGCGTGTCGGCTCCTTCCATGGGCGTGCCAAGCAGTTGTTTGCTCAACAATCCCACACCACAGCGCCTTGATGCCTGGTTCATTCTGCGTCAGCAAATCCACGAATCCTGTTGTCAAAAGCACTAGACAAAACATCTTCCACACAGCCTGCCCTGACCTTTTACTGTACATTGAACTAAAGCACAGTCAGTGAATATCTTATTAAACTGAATACATGTAATTTAGTCAATCATATAAAATCCTTTAATAATGCAATGAGTAATCAGTCAATTTTTCAACGAACCCGTATTTCAGCAGTGAGGGCCGTGATGCTTTACCACTTGACCACCAGTGGTGCATATAACTTTTCTCATTATCATACTATTTTTCCTTTTGATGTCAGGAACACTGAATGGATCGTGTATTCCGAGTCTCTCCCTTTCTTCGCCTGTGCCTCAATAACTTTTTACTTAAATATGAATACATACAATACTTGTATAGTATTTTGTTGAAAGACTGTCTTTTCTGTTTCTGTCTTTAGCAACGTTATTGATGCACAGGTAAAGAAGTGGAGAGACTGTTGAACATATCCGAATGCACGAGGTGAATGAGTTTTCTTAGGCACCATAAAACATAGTCCTATAATGAAATAAGCTCTTGTGCCTTTTCATATGTCATCTTTACCACTACTAGTCTAGTGGTAAAGTGTCAGCAAACTCACTGTCATGACCCGGGGTTGAATCCCGTTGCATAAAATGTATTGGAATTTGGGTCAGCAATCCTTGTTAAGATACAGAAGTATATCGTACATCCTGGTAATGAACACTTATAACTACTGCATACATTTTTGATCATATCCACCAATTTTCGCAATATACAAGGTGCACCAGGTCATAAGCCTCACTTTCAAATATCTGGCCAATCTGAGGTTTTTACATCCGCCTTACAGTTCAAAAAATACCACAGGGATGTGATTTTTCCGCTAATTCGCGGAATTCCGCTTTTTTTATCTCCAAAAATAAAATTTTAAAATTTCCGGTGTTTTAATTGGTAAAAAAAAACGATTTCGTCTCGACAGCATGCCATTTGAGTGTTTCCGTAACTGAAATGAAACGTACTTGCGATTGGTTGAAGTCTCGTGTTGACCAATAAACGCGCTTGTTATAGGAGTGTGCCATTGTTCATTTCTCACACGTTTTTGCCGGGTGTTTAAAGAAAGATGTCCGTGATCGAACGCAAAGATGCTCCGCGAGCTAAAGAAATTGATAAGATTGTAAAAAACAAGTTCTATCCAGACTGTAAAATATGCCCTAAGAGCAAGAAATACCACCTCTGTCAGCCATTTTGGAAGGAAAGACATTCTGATGGATCCTGTGCAGTCCATACTGTGCCTAAATCTGAGGACATCCTCCAAAAGGTACAGGGAGGAGAAGGATGCAGAAGCAGCTATGTTGTCTGCAAAACGAACAGAACTTGCTGTGAAACAGGACACCCAAATGAGCAAGGCTGCCTCAAGAAGAACCATCAAAGCTGCACAGAAGCAGGCTAGAAAGACCCATTCCAAAGCAATGAAGTCTAGGAGGAAGTAGTGTTTGGGTCATGTGAATGGATTTAGCTGTGTCCCGACGGATCACCACCTTATCGTGGTGGGGCACTTTGCGCGTCTCCATGACCCCCAGAGCTATGTCGGCGGGAGTCTCGTACTCCTGGTAGGGTTACCCAAGCCGAACAGGTCGAAGGGTAGAGTCCAGACTAAGAGTGATCCCAAAAGCTGGTGGCGGCACGCTTTGAGGCGGTTTCCTACAGACCTGGATCCCGTTAGCCGCCTGCAGTTGTAGAAAGATGCCGGTCGTCTAGGGTCTCCCTTGCCACTGGAACCATCTTCTTTACAATTAAGATAGTGGCGTTGGGGAAATGTTTTTTAATGTGACTGATTTTGAGTTGACTTAAACTGTAATTTTATATGGGATAGTTCAATATACATTGAAAATTTATGCTGTTGTCTTGTCTATTTCTTTGTCATCTGAGTGCATTGAAAGTACTTAAAAAAACCCATGAGCTCCGGGGGGGGGCTTCGCCCCACTTTTCCCCCCACCAGGGCACTGCCCTGGTCCTACCTGGTTTCCCCCCCCCCCAGCTAGCAATCACCCCCCCCCCCCCCCCGCTAATTTTCAGATAATTTCACTTTGGTCAAATCACATCCCTGATACCATAGGCTGTTTGTGGAATGGATATGGCCTGATCACTGATAACGATGCTTTGTGAGTTTTCATGTTAAGACCCCAAAAAGCTATAAATAGAGAGTCAACAAACTCCTTATTTGATTATGGTACTTTTTCTGTGTACTGTAGCTCAGGGTTGACAAGCACACAAGCCAAAGTTTAAGTTCTTCTCATGATCCCACAGACCGTCAAATTGATTTCTGACGTCATCCTCTCCAAGCGTCTTTTTTCGCTCAAAAACTTACTCTACTCTTATTGAGATTTAATCACCTCTGTGGCTGCACTCAATTCTAATCCCAACAAGATGCCACCCTGATAGTGAATATGCCTTCTCTCTCCATCCCGCAGAAGACTGATGACTGGGAGTCATCTGACCATGGTAATAGAAAAACCTAGCAAGGAGCCGCTGTATTGTTTATGATTTAAGGTGAATTTAACCCACTTTCAAAGCACCATGGTTACCTTGATTTGTGAGATGCGTTAAAGTGCACAACCTACATCGTACTGTGACTCTTTCACCGATTCTAAAAGGGGTTTTTCTTGAGATGCTCAATGCAATACAAAAAAAAAAAGACGGGAATGTAAAGTCAGTCGTAAAAGAGGCAGCAAGGTTATGGATGCGATCATGAGGAGGTGCTAACGCTAATGCTATTTGAAAGGGGTCAGGAGAAGAGTTGTGAATTCTTGTAGCAGAGGGCAATGGCAGATTTGCACTCTAACAGATAACAACTATTGACATAAGGTTAGGACTTGACTTTCGACCGCCGGAAGACATTAGAATATTTCGGATGCCCTCATTTCGCCGGATCCTCGGTGTATGACTTAAGACATACCCTTTCCTCTGATTTCAACGCAGGAACTTTGCTCCGACAGTGTCGCCAATATCACTTGTATTATGTTGAGCGTGTCCTGTGAGTTCCTTTTCACTCAAACACTCACAGATTTGCATGCAGGATCTTACGCAGTGTTTCGTCAAACCGGGTGATTCACTTCGCAAACACCGGGTATGAAAATAAAATATAAAGAGAGAAAATTGATTGAGGAGGATGTTAAAGAGTTCACAACATCTGCGGGCCTTTTGGACCTACATCCAATTTTTTGGTCTGTTGCTTTTACTTTCAGAAATGGGAATTGGGTCACCTCAACAAAAGTGCAAATGAGGCTTGCAAGAAAACATCCTTGCCATGAAGAATGCAATGGTTGCTCTTAAACCTAGATCATGATTATTGTAGAAAATCATAATCCTGTGCCTATAGCATCTTATTTCATGATCAATTCCTTTGTTTACATTCATGCGATATCAAGTTATGTTTAAAATTAGAATATAAAAAACCTGTTTTCAAACGTTTCTTTTGTCAACACACCAAATGAAGTACACTAGTCACCACCAAAACATAGTTCTCAATTACTCTGTGAACCTGAAATAAATACATTTGCACTGATACCGGCACGCTAGTTCCAGTATAAAAAACAGCTCTTGTGAGAATGTCTATGTATGTTAAGTGTGCATGCATATGTGTGTGCGTGTCCATCGGCTCCAAGCTAGGCACTCCATGGTCCCAGTTCATGCAGAGCCAGCAAAGCCCACAGCCGGGATAATTACACCAACTTGTCAGCACCGCTCTGCCTGGAACAATTTTGGGTTGGTAATGAGACTCCTAAAGCTCGACGACTATTCTCAGAGCAATTCATCAAAGAGCATTTTCAAACCATTAGATCGTTTTTTTTTTTATTCCTTAATGGATGTGTCTAAACTTGGGGTCTCCAACTCTTTTAAACCCAAAAGCTACTTTTTGTTACTAATTAACGCAAGGAGTACCCTGCTTTATTTGCATTTCTAAAATGACAACTTATCGTGTTATTACTATATTGTTAATATGTTACTAACATGTTATTTCCAGGTTACTTATAGGAAGCAAGTTTAAAAGACACCCAGTCAACCACTAAATAAATCATTTTACTTGAAAATCACAATGAATAGAATAGAATAGAATATACCTTTATTGTCATTGTTACAAAATGGGTAAACATATTGTTGCAACGAAATTGGGCATGACACTCCAGTTTCACTCATTCACAGTGAGGTAAAAAAAAAACAAGAAGATTCAGATTCAGATCTACTTTATTGTCATTCTAGTACACGTGTATACAGAAGGAAATGTCGATACATCTGACCCGCACAGTTTCCTTGAATGTACAGATATAAATAAAATGTTGTATTGAGTTGGAGTATTGAGTACTAATAATATAAAGGAACAGAGAGGATAAGGTTATAAAACAAGGACCCAGCAATAGTAAGCTATTTTCAGAACAAGTCCGCGGCAAAGGGGTACAACCACGTTGGTAGCCCCTGGTCTAAATGGTAAAACAAGGCTGTTTTTTTCAGTTTCTGGGAATTTCATCTTTAAAGAGAAACACGGTGGGACCTCGGTTATCGCGGTTAATGGGGACCAAAACCACCCGCGATAAATGAAAATCCGCGAAGTAGCGGCGCACCTTTAAAAAAAAAAAAAAGCTTTTTTAAAAAAAAAAAAAAAAATTTTTAGACCCGGTTAATGGGGACCAAAACCACCCGCGATAAGTGAAAATCCGCGAAGTAGCGGCGCACCTTAAAAAATGCTTAAAAAAAAAAATATGTGTATATGCATATATATATATATATATTTTTTTTTTTATTTTGTATTCATTTTTTAAATTATTATTTTATTCTATTATTATTATTTCTTAGACGTGCGAAGCTCTGAAACCGCGAACGTGGAACCATGAAGTAGCGACGCCCCTTCAAAAATAAAAAGAATATATATTTCTGATTTTATTTTATTATTATTATTTTTTAGACCTGCGAAGCTCTGAATCCGCGAACGTCGGAGCGCGAAGTAGCGAGGTCCTACTGTACATGTTTGACGCCACGCTATGAGCGTCCATTTGAGAAGTATATTCTACTTGCTCTCTTATGTAACATCAGATCCTCACTCATGCGCAACTATACCTCATACAAACACAGTCATACTCGTACACATACCACTGCCATACTCTCACGCTAACAACTATACCTGTATTGTTTTGTACTAGAAAAATAAAAATGTCATCAAATAATATGCTCTATAAACAGTGACGTTTAACTTACTTTTGGGAGATGCCCTTCAAGAGGTCCCCCTCCGTGGTAAAAAGTGGCTGGAAAAAAGCGTCCCGACCATTTACTCAACCGCATCAAGCTTTCTTATTCCACTCTGATTTCAAAAGAAACGGCTCGCCACTTCTTCGCACTTCACACCAACCATAATGAATGGTTGCAATATATTAAACAATGAAAATGTCAAAGTTCGTAGCACGCTAGATACAGTACACGTAGTACTGTATGTTTACACACGAACCACGAAGTAGAAGCCGGATTTATTCTTCCGGGTGGATGCTGGGTGACCTCTCACAGCGTTGCCACACGCCGGTAGCGGCGAAAAGAAGCACTACACACTGTCATACTCAGAAAAAGTTGCACACAATACAAAATCTAACTTACAGCAATGTACGGATATTTTTTGACATCCCAGGAAATTTTTTTCGTATGTATTGTCTTTCGTAAGTTGAACGCTCGTAAGTAGGGGAGCGTCTGTACTACTACACTCTCATACACACACAGTACCATGCTCTCTCACACATACTACTAATGTAGGTTTTAGATCAGGGGATGGTGTAATAATAGCCTGTGGTTTGCAATAATCTGTGGTCTGTGTAGCCCTTTGAGACAACACTGAGGCTGAGGTGATCATTACACTAGGCGTAAACATCCAATTGTAATACCAATTTTAATGATGTGTGAGAAAGGATAGTTTTGTGTGTGAGCGCAAGAGATAGAAAGATAGTGTGTGAGAATACAACGGTATGTGTGAGAGAGTGTTGTCGTGTGTATGACAAAGTGTAATGGTGCCTGTGCATAGGTATTACTATGTCTGTATGAGAGTAGAGTTATATTTGTGTAAGAGTATGACGTTATATGTGAAAGCAAGTAGGATTTACCTCTCAAACGGCCTCGTACCATGTGACTCACTCAGATAGATGTGTGTGCAGTGTTTGCCCGCGTCCCTGCGTCGTAGACGCATGATTTTTGCTGGGGACGCATCGTGTCAAATCAACGTGCGTCCCCGGGACGCAACTTTTTTGACACCAAATTGTCATTATAATTTTTTAACAAAGATTTAGCGCACTCCAAACTTTTCCTTAGGCAGATCGGCCATTGTTGTTTTGGTCTCGCGCCGATCTCGGCAAACGAGATCTTGTTGCTTTGAGATGACGTCCTTGGTTTGGTGGTTGTGGAGTGAAAGAGAAGTATGCCTTCGTAAAAACAGTTGGTATTAGGTACAAATCAACAAAAAATTGGTTATTTCTTCAGTGTCGGTAATAAGTCGAAACATAATACAGAAAGTGGTAACAACGACAATCATTCCGGCACGAAAAAACGGCGGAGAAATTCTTCAGAAGACCGTGAAGGCAAGGAAAGCATGTGTGTTGAAGCGAACTATTTGATGAAAGAAAATAAACAAAAGAATACTCCTAGCAAGAAAAGGACTTTTCTGCCAAAATGGACTCAATTATATTCCTGGTTTCGCGATGAGGAGGATGATAATGGGGGCTACATGTTCTGTGATGCGTGTACCCAGCGTGACAAAAAAACTGGATTGCATAAATCATTTCGCAATACGATCTTTCAGAAAAGCACATTGTATCGACACAACCACAATGAAAACCACAAATTAGCTATGGAAATTCCGTTGCTGCAATTGGACCTTGAGAAGGCACTATAACTGTGGCGGGACAGGAAACCACCAAGAATATATGAACTGAAAAAATTGAAGTGATTAAAACTACAAGAATATATTTAAGCAATTTTATTTAGTATCATGTACAATATTTTTGTGAACTGAAAAATCTGAAGTGATAACTGCTTTGTATCACCAACCAAGTGTGATGATTAAAACAGAATGAATATATAGATTTATATATTTTTTTATATATTTGTCGCCGATTTACAATTTAAACTTCGATAAGACTCAATTTTGAGGACCTATAGATCTCTGCTGGGACCCATAGATTTTTGAGCATGCATCACTTTTCAGAGGTAAAACTAACACTTTGTGTGTATAAAATATATACTCTCATGCAAATAAGCACACACACACCTTGACTCAAACAAACTGGGTCAGCAGGAGGTAGCGCACCATTGGATATGAATCCTAACCTATCAATTCCGCCGGTTTCTGCAGCAATGTTGTCGCACTATATTAGTGTTTTGCTCAATTAACGGTTAGAATCCATAATTATCTTTTAACAACTTCATCTTTTTATGTTTGGTGCAGTTTATCAACCGTGCCTTTTCTAATCAGCAATGAAAATGTCTACATGCGGTGCAACAACAAATCTAGTCTATACTCGTTCATTTGCATCTTATTTGACGTCGGCTTCTTCCAGGAGGGGAACCGTCGGTATCAATTTTGTCGGCGGTTATTAAGGGCCGTTTAACATGTCAAACGCGGCGATTGAGTTTGCCGCGGCCGTCTGTAAATAATGGAGGGTAAAGTGAAATGTCTGAACTCTAAAACGCCGCAACCTGCTTTGACTTGATTAAGGGGGAAATACTCTCGTAAACGGCGGTGTAAAACAGGGGGTCGCTGAGGGAAACGCACTCCAAAAACGGATCTATAAATAAAACCTGCCGAGGCATAATCCTGGTCGAAGATGTAAAACACCCTCGTGCGCTCGCACTCCAATACACGAGATCCAGCTCTGGACTCTGTAATGAGAACCGAGACCGGAACATGTCAGCAAGGAAAGATCTCGATTTTATCGGAGAGAAGATTCATTTTGGACGGACTGATATGTTAATGACATTACGTAATGACGATTAATCACCTCAAAGGGTTACAGATTTGAATTTAATCTCTGACACACGCATGTACAGCATCTTGATAGATTTCAAAGCGGAAGGTATCCCTTTGGTTTGGATTTTCAGCCACATATTGAAATTGAAGTCACAATTTTACAGTTCATTGCAATTTTTTTATACTAAAGCCTCAAGTTTTTTTAAGTGACCTTTTTATTCGGTATCACCTGTTGGCCCAGAAAGTGAACTGTGAAATGAAATGATCTGCATTTCTATAGCGCTTTTCAAGTCAATGAAGAGCTCCCAAAGCGCTTTACAATGTGCTTCACACTTACCCATTCACACACACACTCACACACCAATACGGAGTCAGCCTCCAAACGTTTTGAGGATAATCAAGATGCAAAATGGGAAATGATCTGCATTTCTATAGCGCTTTTCAAGTTAATGAAGAGCTCCCAAAGTGCTTTACAATGGGCTTCACACTTACCCATACACACACACTCACACACCAATTGGGAGTAAGCCTCCAAACGTTTTGAGGATAATCAAGATGCTAAACGGTAAATGGTCTGTATTTCTATAGCGCTTTTCAAGTCCATGAAGAGCTCCCAAAGCGCTTTACAATGTGCTTCATACGTACCCATTCACACACACACTCACACACTAATAGGGAGTCAGCTTCCAAACGTTTTGAGGATAATCAAGATGCAAAATGGTAAACGATCTGCATTTCTCTAGCGCTTTTCAAGTCCATGAAGACTTCCCAAAGCGCTTCACAATGTGCTTCACATTTACCCATTCACACACACTCACACACCAATAGCGGCCGTGCAGCCATGCAATGCGCCAAACTGCTTATTGGGGCATTAGGGGTTCAGTGTCTTACCCAAGGACACTTTGACATGTAACGCGGAGGAGCCGGGATTCGAACCTGCGCTCTATTGATCCCAGGACGAGCGCTCTACCTCCTGAGCTAAGAAAACTAGCGATGTGAATAAGACTGTTAGCGACATTGATTAACAACATTTGGTGCCTGTTCCGTTGAAAATAACATTTTAACCTATTTACACTTGTACTTATATGATGGCTTATATTGAATATATATAACCAGTTGCTCCTGTATTTGTTAACCATCATCACAATCATGGAGTCTTGGACTAGTCTTCCTAGGTGTGGAACGTGTTTAACAATATTTTTTTTTTGAAGACAGCCATTTGAGAAACAACCTGGGTCGGTAGGCGTCCTTCTCTTCTTCCTCCAAACCAAGCAATTTTCAGTCTTTTCTCTTAAGACGGCTGGATAACTGGTGTCAAGGGAGTAAATTGGCCCTATTAGGACCAAGAAAGCAAGCTGACAGAGAAGGGAACTGTACACTGCAATGCATCATGGATAACAATACATCATTGGAACCTGCTTCGGAATTTCCCGAAATACTTTATTACTGTTTTTATTTGTGTATAACACGCACTCATGGATGGATGGAAGTGATCGACATTGTTGAATACATGCAGCCATGGTAAAAACCATTGATTGATAACGTAAACTACGAACACAATACAAAAATAAAATGTACTATATTTACTGGCTCTGTCAAATATAGGGCTCACATTCTTTCACTACCCAGCCCTGATCACATAATATTATATCAAGCTTTTTTGAGCCAGGGCAGTTTTTTTTTTACTTTGGAAAGATTTTGCGGCACACCACTAACCAAGCATGTTATAAAATGACACTGAACAGTATGTTTAATTACAATACAATGTATAATACCCAGTCACAGATGGTCTGGTGGCAAGGATGCGGCATTCTCGCTGCTGTGGCCTGGGTTCGAATCCTGGTCAGGGAAACTGTTGCAGACAGACAGACAGACAGACAGAACAAGACAGACATTTCCTTTGGCAGCAGGGTGGCGCGGTGATTAGCGTGTGTGCGGCACAGTTCTGAGGTCATGAGTTCAAATCCAGCTACACACCCTTACCTGTGCGGAGTTTGCATGTTCTCCCTGTGCTTGCCTGGGTTTCCTCCGGGCACTCCGGTGTCCTCCCACATTCCAAAAACATGCATGTCTGGTTCATTGGCCGGTCCAAATATTCCCTAGGTGGGAATGGGCGACTGAGTTGTCTGTCTCTGTGTGCCCTGCAACTATCTGGCAACCAGTTGAGGGTGTCCCCTGCCCACTGCCCGAAGATGGCTGGGATGGGCTCCAGCACCCCCGTGACCCTACTGAGGATAAGCGGTGCAGATAATGGATGGATGGATGTATAATACCCCCAGTTTTTACAGTACAGACAGTTGACAATGCCATCATATTTGCAGGAAATGATTCATACATTAATATTTCTCTCTCTTTTGCTCTTTCCTTCTTTTTTTTCACTTTGTCTCACTCTTCTTCTAATGCTCACTCTTGTTCTCTCTTTTTCTTACTCTCTCTTTTTCTCCCTTCGTGTTCTTTTGATCTTTCTCTTTCTCACTTTCTTTCTTTAATTTTCTTTTTCAATCTCTTTTTACTCTTTTTTTCTCTGTGTTTCATTCTCACTTTCTGTCTATCGCGTTCTCTCTCTCTCTATTTCTCTCACTTTTTCTCCACGTTTCTGTCCTTCTCACCTTCTCTGTCTCTTACGCTGTCTCCCATGTTCTATCTCTCTCTTTATTCTTTCCTCTCCTTTTCTCTTTCCTTTTCTCTCTTTCTTTTTCTTAAACCTACTAGTCCGGCACCCGTGAGGTTTTTCTTTTAAGCACGTGGCCCCCGGCTCGATTGAGTTTGACACCCCTGGTTTAAAAGGAGGCAGCGCGTCTTTGTGAAGAGAAAGCAAGAGCGCTTCGACGGCCGTAAGAGCGACAGGAGGAGAGGGAAGGGAGGCGAGGGGGGTAGGAGAGTGTGCGCGAGTGGGAGAGCGTGAGCCCAGAGAAGTCTCAACGGCACCGGCATCACTTGGTCCACAGCTGTGGATCCGAAAGGAGCTTCTAGCAAAACTCTTAGGATTCACGGAGAAAGAAGGGTGAGAGGAACCCGGTCCAGAAGAAGGAGGACCACGGACCGAAAGGAGCTTCAACGTCGGAGCGATAGTTTGAGAGGAGGCGGAGGTGCAGATAAAAGGGGGATCCTAGGAGACGACCCCGGCGTGGACTTTGCCCTTTGCGCCTCTAGGGGGAGCGGCGAAGGGAGGACAGCCGACGGATTGGCATCACGGGCGAGCGCAGATGGCGGACGGGCTCGGGGAGGCAGCTGGGGCGGCACGGGCCAAGTCCGACGGGACCCCTCCCTGCCCTTGGGCCGAGGGTCCTGGGCCGATCAGATGAGCGAGATGTCCATGAGCGGGAGGGACAGCCTAACCCAGGACGGAGCGAGGAACGCCAGGGTCCGGCGGGCTGTCCGCATTTCCTCCCTCGTGGCTCAGGAGGTGAGTTGGGGGCAGAGGGGTTTCCGTGAGCGCCGTTGCTACTTTTTCCCTAAACCGTTACGACAACTTGAAATAATCGGAAATTATTTGAACGCGACACAAACTTTTTCTTCTTTTTCCGTGTTGTTTTCTACTTTTTTTTAAATTCCTTTAAAAAAAAGTCTCATTGTGTTAATTTTTCTGAGCTGTTACTTTTTTTCTTTTTGTTCTTTATTTACTTTTTTTCTACGTTTCTTTCTTTTTTTCTGGCTTTTTTCTGGCTTTTTTCTTCTTTTTTTCTCAGCTTTTCACTACTTTTTCATTTTGGTATTTTTTTTTCTTTTTTGTTCTTTTCCCCCCTTCCTTTAAGTCATTTTGTGCATAGCTTTACATACTATTTGGTCATGTTGGCATGAAAGAAGCAAAAACAACCTGAAGAGCTGTTTAGAAATTGAAAGATTCGTTTCAGTTTAGTGAGCCGAGCCGAAGAAGCCAGTTCTCTACTAACTTTACTCAACTTCGTTCTACCTTGACTCGACGCATTTAGGACACAACGTCAGGGGAACCTGTGTATTTTGACCTTCATGCACTGTAACTTTGACTTAAATCGCTTCTTAATGAGTCATTTTGAGCCCTCATTTTTGTGCGCTGGCCAGATTTTCTTGTGCGCTGTGAATGTGCGAGCAGTGCGCAATTGCGCACGCGTGCAGCTTAGAGGGAACACTGCCGGTAGCTGGATTCGAACACCGGACCGCTGAACTGTGAAGCTGAAGTCGTAATAGCGACACAATACGGTCGCTATTGTAATGTTTAACACATAAAGTTGACAATTCATGTTTAAAGATTTGTTTAAAGAACCACTGAGGAAGAATTGTACACGAGTTTCCCCAAACGCGATGTTAAATATTGTGAATTATATTGCTCTCTTACTGGTGATATTACGGTAGGACGTTCTTCATGACGTGACGTCATCGACGCTTGATGAAATTCGAGGCTATTAAATATATAACGCCGACATGTCTTTCCAAATGCAAAGGTTTAAGTCATGGCATTTTACTCCGATTAAATAAAAAAAGGTACAGTTTGTTTTTTTTAAATGTGAATTCGAGAGTTTTAAAAGTGTTTGTTTGCACAGAATGTATACAAAGTAGAGCTAGGGAAGAGAACGGACAACGCATTGTTTTGTGTTATTGTAAATGTCTGCCGTGTTCAGGTTCCCGTGGTGTTGGTGAATAAATATGGGGATGTCCAACTGTGAGCCCTTTCAAAGGCCTTGTGATTAAGGGCTACACAAATATACATGACTTTTAACTGCCAGTAACGGTAACAATGTTTTCTTGGTGGAAAATATCATTACCGTAAATTCCGGACGATAGAGCGCACCTGATTATAAGCCGCACCCACCACATTTCGAGAGGAAAACCGATTTTGTACAAACACAAGCCGCACCTGTATATAAGCCGCATGCGCCCACATTTAAACAGGTAACACAAACACAAAATTAACCCAAACCCGACTTCAAATCCCGAGATTGAAACTAAATGTCCTTCATTCAAGTCCACAGTCCAAAAATCACAGCCGGCAAAATGAACGGAAAATGATACCGGTACTTAAGGTTGGATGCAGACCTGCAGAGTCCGGGTCCCGTTGAAAGTAATCCAAGGAAAAAAAGTGTATATTTCCAAAGGTAAGGGTGAGAAAAATATATCAGATGAACACATTTACTCACGCAACTCCTTTTTCTTTAACCAACTTTTTACCCCCTCTTCTTTCCTTGTTTGTCTCTCACCTTTAGCAATCCCCGCTTAAACTCGGCACCCCGCGTTTGTTCCGCCCCTCATTTTTCGTTCACCCGTGCAAAACATATCAGAATAAGTGTCTCAAATAAATACATTAGAAAAATATACAGTTGCAAATACATATTATACATGGGTTACACATATTTACAAAGAAAGACGGTACACCGAGAGAGTTTTCAAAGCTTTAATAATAATAATATAGTTTTCATCCCAAACGGTGCCTGTGACAGGGCAGTTAATGGTAGCAACACTCGAGCGCCGCTGGCGGCCGTTAGAAAAATGACATCAATTGGCCGCATCGCTGAATAAGCTGCAGGGTTGAAAGTCAGGGAAAAAAGTAGCGGCTTATAGTCCGGAATTTACGGTAGTTTAATTATCCGGTTAGGTAAATTATACGTGAACACGTTATTTATAGCAGCATTACTCCCAACACCGGTGGCCTGTTACCAAAGTACCCACCGCCCGATACCGGTCCGCGGCTCGCTGGTTGCGGACCACTGCATTAGTGCACTGTGTGTGTTCCGCTCCCGTTTACAAGATGGGAAAATGAAAAGTGTGAGAGATCCCAATCAGGGAAATACACGCTTCTGCATATTACAGTATTCGGTGTATTTACATTCATCATCTGTCTGGACGCTGGTACATGTGACCTTTCACCTCATCAGTTGCTTGTAATGTTGATGTTGAGGAAGGTCTCAATGTGACCTCAATCCTTTTTTTTTTGCGTCATAGAAAATTCATTCCCCCTTTATCTCACTGTATACGATTGTGGAATTGATTGATGTATTTGTCCTTCTTAAATGGAAACCTTTATTGTAAAAAGAATAAATTGTAGGAAGTTTGTTTATTTTGCACACAAACCCGTCATCTTCAACAATAAAATACTACAAAGTCAGTTCAGTCTCAGCACTAACTTTTCCATTGTTAGCACTCGTCCATCTAGCTTTTTTGTTGGTCTTACAGGATTTAGTTGCATAATTGTTTGTGGCAGTGCAGGAGAGACAGCAGACATTCGAGTTACACATTTAAAAAAACCAGAAAAAGAGGCCACTGAATCCCTAAGGTGTTGCCTTGAATGGCTGACGCTGATATCGGTTAGTAGTGTGTAAAAAGGAAACGTGTGAAGCACATTGTACAGCGCTTTGGGAAGTCTTCATTGACTTGAAAAGCGCCATAGAAATGCAGACCATTTACCATTTAGCATCTTGATTATCCTCAAAACATTTGGAGGCTGACTCCCTATTGGTGTGTGAGTGTGTGTGTGAATGGGTAAGTGTGAAGCATGTTGTAAAGTGCTTGGGGAGGTCTTCATTGACTTGAAAAGCGCTATAGAAATGCAGACCGTTTACCATTTGGCATCTTGATCATCCTCAAAACGTTTGGAGGCGGACTCCCTATTGGTGTGTGAGTGTGTGTGTGTGAATGGGTAAGTGTGAAGCACGTTGTAAAGCGCTTGGGGAGGTCTTCATTGACTTGAAAAGCGCTTTAGAAATGCAGACCGTTTACCATTTGGCATCTTGATTATCCTCAAACCGTTTGGAGGCTCCCTACTGGTGTGTGAGTGTGTGTGTGAATGAGTAAGTGTGAAGCACATTGTACAGCGCTTTGGGAAGTCTTCATTGACTTGAAAAGCGCCATAGAAATGCAGAACATTTACCATTTAGCATCTTGATTACCCTCAAACCGTTTGGAGGCTGACTCCCTATTGGTGTGTGTATGAATGGGTAAGTGTGAAGCACATTGTAAAGTGCTTTGGGAAGTTTTCATTGACTTGAAAAGCGCTATAGAAATGCAGACCATTTCCATTTACATTGTCACTGGTTTCCTTAAGTATGTATACACTTGCTACTGTCGGCTACTATTTCATGCCCTATGCCACTGGTTCTCATTTAATATTATGATCATAACTTAGAAAGGTTTTCTAAGCACTGCATCGACGTTATTAGTTTGCCGTTAAGGGTTTAGCAAGACTATTTGGAACCTTATTTTAGCAGAAGATAATTGAGAAGCACTGGCCCATGCATTGAAAGTGTGTGTTCGCCTCTTATATATGTCCAGTGACATGCAGTCAGGGAGGCAGTTGAGGGTGTGCCTCATCCCTCATCATTGAAATATCAAATTCAAATGGTGATCCGATTTTTTGCTATGTCTATGTTCAAAATTGCTGAATCTTATCCTTTACTTTAACTAAGAGCAAGCAACTGCTGCAATTGTCGGTGTGCCTTCTGTCTGAGGGCCATCGTGAGACCACGACCAGTGATTCTGATTTGGTGCCCTCCATCGGGGCCAATCAATAAAGGAATTAGTAGTAACAAGCTAACACGAATTCAAGTGTAGCCGTTCAGAATTTGTCGTCACGTTGGCCTTTATCGAAATCAATGGAGTATTTCCTCTCTAATTTGAAGGAGTTTTCAAAACTGGAGATGCTCTCTGCCCAGTCTAGAAGACCTTGCCGGCTTGCGAACCTGTAGCCTTTAACGTTATCAAATACAATTCCTACCCCTCACCTCGTCTTTGACCTGTTGGCCTCTGGGAGGCGCTAGAGGTCCCTCAAAACTCAGACAAACAGGCTCAGGGACAACAGCTTCCCCAGATCCATCACCACCCTAAACGAACCTACAAAACTGTAAAAACATATCTTGCTACAATTTTGGGTTGATGTCTCTTTTATTTGTTTCCCAATGAAACGGTGAAAACATATACTTTTGCATGAAACTGAGAAAAAAAACCAACCTCGTGAAATTTATCGTTGTTGTTTATTGTTTTAAATTGCTACTAAATGCTAAATGTTACTGCACTTATTTTCATCACACTATTGTTATAATGCACTATTCTTCATTTGAGTATTATTATCGCATCGCATTTGCTGCACCGCTTATCCTCAGTAGGGTCACGGGGGTGCTGGAGCCCATCCCAGCAATCATCGGGCAGGGGACATCCTGAACTGGTTGCCAGCCAATCGCAGGGCACACGGGGACAGACAACTCACTCGCTCATTCACACCTAGGGACGCAGGAGGTTCCCAAGACATGAACTGTGCCGCACATGCGCTAACCACTGCGCTGCCGTGCTGCTGATTATTATTATGATTAATATCATTTTGGCCAGTTTTTCTAAGCATTATGTTGTAAATATTATTAATTTTTTGGTCTATTCACCCTGATAGTCTTTTATCTTTTTTTCTCTTCAGTCTTTATATCACATGTTTCGGACTGGAGTGCCGTGTCTAAACTTGTTACATACAATGTTTCAAGTCAAATCAACTCAAGTTTATTTGTGACGCCCTTAATCACAAAGAGTCTCAAAGGGCTGCACAGACTACAGATTATTGCAAACCACAGACTATGATGACACCATCCCCTGATCTAAAACCTACATGAGGGCAAATAATACACAAATATTGTCAACATAAAATATAGGTTATTCATATGCTATAGAATAAAAGTGTGTTTTAAGCCAAGATTTAAACATTTCCACTGAGCTTGCAGATGGAATCTCAGAGGGCAAAGCATTCCACAGCATCAGGGCCCACCCTGCAGATTTCTTCTTGGCTCTTGGGATCACAATTAGACCAGCATTTTTTATATCAACGGCAATAAAGAGAATTCTAATTTGTATTAATAAAAGGGAGTGTAAGACAATGAAGTTCTTTTTTAATGTTACATTTTTATAGCATTGAAAAAAATTCTGTTTTTTAAACAGAACGTGTTAAATAGTTCCAACCAAAACATAAATACGCTGTATAGTAGGTTCATTCATTTAGAGATGTGACTGTTCCTGACTATAATTTAACCTCGCTGTGCTGATCGTCTATGTCCCTCTACGATCTGCGTTTCGTTGTGTCCCACACAGTGTCAACGGCGTTAAATGGCTACCAATCTGAACTCACACATCTGTGGATACAGGGTCCGAATAAACACTCCTGTCTTCCTAACCTTACAATTCTAGCATAAGACCTCCATGATGGTTCAATTATAGAGGTGCGTTGTTTCACTATACTATCATTCAGGCTGTCTCGTCGGTTGCGTTTTTAGTCCTAGCGGAACAATGTTCTCTTTTCCCCCCCCCCCCCCGATCTTACTATTGTTGTTGCTGACATTTCAAACGTGCTATAAATGTGATTCAGCCACTCTGTTCTACTTGCAATGTGGTACATTGAAAGTGACAGAAAAAAGCTACGAAATGAGAGGATTGGACAGCAGAAAGTCTTGCCAAAAATAGAGATGGATGTTCCTATTTTCATCGCAATATTTCCCTTTGTGTGACAGATATCGCAAATGATGAAAGGTTTATGGGAGTCTATTTTTATTGCACAACGTGGACAATCCGAGAGAGGAAGGTTTATTGTTCTATAAACAGCAGAAACAGTTTGTTCTTGAAAGTGCGCTATGCTCCATAAACTTGATGTGTGTGCGGCTAGGATGGGAGGTTGTCGATGTATGAGAGGCATTAGGGGCCATAGTATACACTCTCGTAATCATACAAATATTAAAATGCTTGGACAAAAAAACGGAAACACTATCATGTCAACAACTGAAATCCATAAATTCCATGAAACACATGCTGCAAATATTGCACTATTTGCTCTCACACTTTCTGTAAAACTCTCATACACGACTAAACTTATGCTTTCATAACACTGAAACCCTCTCATGCTCTTTGGTAAAAATATACTAAACCTGTAAGTACCAGAACAGAAACAGGACCCACTCGCGTAACGTTTCTCACCAGTTTTATTAGAAGAAAGGGAAAGGTTTGCGCCCACGATCCGGGGATTGGTGGATGCGGGAAGCAGGTCGCTCTGAACGCGGAAGTGGATGTTCCGTGACGAGCGATGGCGGTGTCGGGAATGGAAAGAAGTCTCATAAACTGTCCGGGAACACTCTGCATACTAGCAAAATAACCTCACGCCAAGCAATTCAAACTCTACTACTTAGGTACATTTGTATACAGAGTGTGCATTTAAGCACAGCATGAGAACATTTCATGAGTTTATTTTGGATCATGTCAGCTGTGTACAGTACACACTCATGTTTCAGTAGTTTGTGGTAGCAACAACACTGTATATTGAGGATATTGCTTTCCTGCCACACCCAGTTTATAGATTCAATCTTAAATCTGGTGTGATGTCACTCGATATAAGTTATGTTCTGTCAGTAATGTTTTTTTGTATTTAGATTTGAACAAGTGAATCGTTGGACATTGTTTGATCTCGTCTTGTAGATGGTTCCAAAGTTTGACTCCGCACTCAGACACACACATACTTTTCCTGGTGGTTCTCACCTTTGGGATTTTGAATTTACGACAGCCCCTTAAATTGTAATTTCTGTCTTTCTGAATGAATAATTTAATGATGTGTTGCAGTTGTGAAGTGAAAAATTTGACTAAATCATCCAATTTTAATCATTTGGACTGCAGGAATAAAATAGGAGTATGATCTGGATATCATACCCTGTGTATGGTTCTAATTGCACGTTTTTGGAGGATAAAAAGGGGCCAAAGTCAACTTTTGTAATTATTGCTCCAGACTTCTGCCCAATATGTTAAGTATGGCAGAACTAGAGAACAAAATCATAAATACAATGCATTATAGTTCAAAATGAATTTGGCTATATAGGGTTTTATTTATTTCTTTTCCCAGGTCTTTTTCTCTCCTCACATCCGATAAATGTTTCTTTCTCGGAGGAGCAATGGCACGTGGAGCGAAAGGAGGCAAAATAAATCCGTAATCGTGTCCAAGACAAATTGCTTTTTTCGTCTTCCAGTCTCCAGCATTTTTTCATCGCCGATGGGAAAAGTTAGGTTGGCAGTTTCCAGGACTGTCTGATCACGACAGTGCGTACCTGAGAAAGCGGGTGAGAACAGGGACGTGCGAGTAAGAGAGAAAGCGAGAGAGAGAGAGAAACAAAAAGTATGTAACCATCCCCATCCATCACCTTTAGCGGCCATGCCCTTGAACGTCGCAATCAGCACCTCCGGACAAATAAATCAGGACTCTTCCGTCCACTGAAATTGTATTCTCTTAGCACACGGGCATACACACACGCGGCGTCCATTTCTGGACGGCTTGATGATGAAGTATGGCTGCTCATAAGCGAATCCTCGGGTATATTCAATTTGAAATTGGATACGGCGTGCTCTCTCAGCTCGTCCGATGCTCTTCACGGAATATTGACTGCCCCCAAATGTCTTCCTTTAAAGCGGAAGCCGATGAAATAATTGGGAAAAGTTTCGGTTACTAAGGATATGGATGCAAAGGATTAGCATCGTCGTGGAGTTGAAATCTGACCACTAAAAACGTGACTGCTGTGGAGAAGGGAAGCCAATAGTGAGGTGGCGAATACTGATTTAGAAATAACAATTTATGTTCACAGTACTTTTCTTGGAAGCTTTTAGCAATTCATCAAGCTCTTCTTGGCTCTGCCTCCACCAGACAGTCATGTTTTCAAATTGTACAGGGCATTTCCTTCCGCCCATCTTGAGGAATGTTGTGTCGCCAAAATACATTTCTAAACAATTTTTATTGGGTTGTCTCTCCCCAAACTATACATTATGTACCTCATGTCAGTGTCTGAAAGTCATGAGAAAAAGTTAGCGGACAGCAGGGCAGACAACTCTGAAAATTTGCCTGTTCAGCCATAAAGTCGCCTGCCCAATTTTCACGACTCGAAACACAATAAGACAACGAATCGCAAAAAAAAAAAAAAAACATTGTTGCAAAGTATTATGGATTGATCATCAGAATATCTAACGGAACAACACTTTCAAATGAAGTTTATTCTAAATCTACTTATAACATTCATTGCATGTATATGACGTGGCTGTTTTCCATCTGCCATCAGTATGTACCTGTCCTGACTCGTCTTCATTCATGCCATGTTGCGTTGCGTCTGTCACGGAGCGGAGCGAGAAACAGGAAAAAAGGACCCATTCGCGTAGACGTACTCACAATTTATTGGGGGAAGGATGAGGAGGGTGCGCACACTCGATCCGGGGATCGATGGTCGCGGAGTGGATTAGAAATCCAAACAAAAGAAACAAACGGATAAGACCAAAAACAAAACGGGATCAAATACGGGCAGATTCACAGAAATATGCATTTAACAGGTTTTAACAGAAGTCTCACGGAGTTTAACTAAGTTTAACTAACGTTCCAGCAACGCACAGTACAGAGCAGCGCGCTTAAGTACTCCAAGAGCAATCAGTCCAATGCGTCTCAGCCGGTGTCAAGGGGCGGGGCCAGCTTGGCGCCATGACAACCGTGCAGGACATGACAGCGTCGTCTGCTACAAGCCACGTGAACTCCTCTTTCCACCATGCTTTTAATGTACGTTTACGTTTTGTAGCGTCATACATTTTGTTAGTTCCTTTTGAATCTCTCTTCTGGGGCTGAGGTTTTGGTTTGATTCCTAACCACTTCTCCATTTTTCTTGTGTTCTCTGTGCGTCTACTTTGGAAAATGATATGCAAATGCCTGACCTTATAACGCTCTGGAAAGTTTGGAAGCACGAAGTTATTCGATGCAAGCTTCTGATTGGCTGCCGAGTATGCAAATTGCTCAACGAACCGAAATTTTGAAATATCCAAACCGAACGAAGATTTCGAAATCGGAATAAAGCAAACGTTTGATTTGAAAAAAAAAAAGATTTTTTGTCGGCTACCCGGCCGGAGACGTAAGTTGTATGCCCGACGTAAAAGATGCACGCCCCAGGTATAGGGGCAGACCTACTTTCAGACACTGCTTATGTCCATTTCTAGTTTTATTTTATTTTTTTTTAAGTTTGTGCCATTCTGTGGTGCCTGAAACAACTAACTCCAGCAAGTTCTTTCGCCATTTGGTCTTATTGATTTTCGGCTTATCCCAATGAGTTGGTCCAATTTAGAATTTTGCAACCTCAAGAGCTATTCTAGTACAATTATACACATATTTAAGTTTCAATTAGACACATCGAAACTACTTTTGAGTAGGTAATGTCATATACCACTTTATTTCCAGATTAACACCTGCACTATAAGTCTTTTTATATCAGAGTGCTTTTTACCCTAAAAACGTTTCTATAGTCAGAATATGTTTCACACGACGTTTTGCTGCAAACGACTATCCTTTTCTACCATGATGAAAATAAGTCTCACCTCCTTCTACTTTGGAAAACAATTGTCTTTTTGTTCTGAAAAATGAAATCTTTTTTTGCTTTCAAACTAGTGTTGCCGACTAGCTTAGGCTCGCGGTAAGAACGCTAATGAAAAGGGCGTGTCATATCTACTATTCAATAGAAATAGGTGGTCACGCCAGGTCCTTTTCAAGTCCAATTTAGCTTGTTTTTGTTGTTTTGGATATTATAAAAGACTGATTAACTTCAATTGCACTAGGGAGCATTGATTGGAGAGAATACAATTATAAAGGTGATCAACAATTTTGCCTGAAAATGTTAAACATCATTCTTCATAGTTTAGTGGTCAGCTGTACCTAGGTACAATGGATAGATTTCCCCATTAGCTTTCTGTCAGGACCAGAACGGAAACAGGACAGGAGTTTTTTTGAAGGAACGAGGGAGGCCTGCGCCCATGATCTGATGTTCTCTGGATGCGGGAAGCGGGGTCACCCCGTTACTTGGCTTGTGATCCGAACCCGGAAGTGGATCTTCCGTAGCGAGCGATGGCGGTGTCAGGGACAGGAAAACTGGTCGGTAGCTGGGACTGGAGAGCAAAGACGTGGTCAGGGTCGGAAGCCTGTCGTAAGCAGGAATAGGAGTAAAGACATGGTCGGGGACAACAGAGGTCGAAAGCCGGGACAGGAGAGCAGACCTGGTCGAGATCAAAACGGAAGCAGGAGGACATATGGGAGCAAAGAAAGGTGCGAGTCAGGGTCGGAAAATGCTCGCCTAGTGTTAACTGAGGACGGACTGACAAAAGGGGCAGGAAAGGAGTGGGTTTAAATAGGGACAGGGAGCCAATCAGAGTCCGAGGCAGTTGGCGCCAAAGGAGCGGGCACAGGTGATTCATATCAGTAATCATGACACTTTCTGGTGAGTGCCTCAACTCCAAACGTAACTGAAATCAACACAGGCTCTACCAGATGTCAAGAAATGAAAGCATAACATCATCTTGAACCCGCGTTGAACCCGTCCAATCTTTTTAGCATCGTGACAAAAATTCCATGGATGAAACCGTCTGAGGAAGGGTGAAACCTGCAGACAGGAGACGGAATTAACCGCCGACGTGATTTAATTAGCGTCTCGCTAAGGCCTCGCCCCAGCGTACGAAGCGTCGAACCATCGTGGGCCTCAAATGACAGAGGTGGAAATGGGAACCGGGAAAGGTGTTTGAACACACCGACACACACATGCTAATGAAGTCTCGCCGCTAACGAGGCGCGTTTGACGGAACTTAACACGATGTGCGGGCAGCGTTTTCATACGTCCAATCGGTAGCGGTCGCGACCCCCTTGGGATTCAAACCCGCGGTCCGTCTCCCGACCGCCTGCGTCTTCGCACGCTAATATAGTTAGCCATTGACGGTGACTTCAAGGAATCAACTCCTTGCCCTAAAGAATTCCCGTGTTGGCGTGATGAGGGAGCCCTATCGTGGATGCAGAGCCGAAGCTAAGGCTAAGCGGCTAGCGGCGTTATAAGTCTTCGGTACCGTCCGTAATCATGATACCAAATAAGACAGACGAACTGGCCGTGCTGGTGAAAAACATCAAAGCGTACAGGGAGTGCCGTTTGCTGTGTTTTACGGAAACGTGGGTCACGTCTAGCATCCCGGACGCTAACCTGGAGCTACCTGGAGCTACCCGGAGCTACCCCGTTTCAGCGCTGTTAGACAGAGACACAAAAGCGGGAAGCGGAGAGGAGGTGGTGTAACCCTGGGCACAAAGATTTCCATTTCCACAGGGACGTCCAACTTTTGGCCTAGCGTGTGACGTCGTCCACTCCGCTGTTGCTAAACTACAACACAGCACCCCGAGACCATCCTGTTAATCTCTTAATAAACATAATATTATTTCCCTACGGGGATGAATAACGTATTTATCTATCTAACAAACGCCTCGCTGTCCTGATGAATGTGTCCATGAGAGGTAAAGGGGAGCAGCTATTGTTTTATTGATGGTGACGTCGTTTGTCATCGTAGCAAAGTACAGGAAGGGAAAAGAACAAGATCTTGCTTTCTATCCTTTTCGTTGTGCTTTGCTCATTCTCAGAGCTTTACTGAAGTCGTCTTCTAAAAGCTTTTGCAAAATGTATGAAGAAAAATGAGCAAAACGTGGTGCCGTCACTCATTCGGCGGTCAAATCACTTGATCATAATTCACCTTTCCACTAGATGGCACCAAAGTGTCAATGTGATATTTTTTTTAAGCTAATCTTTGGAATTGTCTTCATTGACATCGACAACAACGTGATGAACATTGTTTACAACGAGATTAGACGTAAACTTAAGATAAAAGACTTAAGAGAACAAATGCTAAAATGAGTGTCAGGATAAATAGAACTTGGGCCAATCTCCAAGCACTACCTTTTATTTTATTTTTTTGTCTGAGTGCATAAGAACAATAGTAAAATAAAATTAAAAAATGTTGCTGGCTCTGCTGTGGTTAAAAAAGCAAAACAATAAGTCACTGTGGTTGCAATTTGACACAACAACAAAGCACTTTGCTAATGATCTCCTCAGTCTTGTTCCACAGACAGACTGATGAGATCATTTCTTCCTCATGCCATGAGGTTCTTTAACTCCACCCAGGGGAGTAAAAGACCACACTAAACCCCACCCCCACATTTGCATAATACCCTATTTTTATTAAAGTGTGTATTTTCTGTAGCACTATTTAAATACTCTATAGCAAAACGTTTATTGTTTTATTTTTCAACACAAGGATACTGCTGGAAGTGTAAATTTCCCTACGGGGATGAATAAACTATCCATCTATCTATCCATCTATTATCTAGACATCTATCTATCTATCTCTATCTAGACATCTATGAAATGAAATGATCTTCATTTCTATAGCGCTTTTCAAGTCAATGACTTCCCAAAGCGCTTTACATTGTGCTTCACATTTCCCAATAGCGGCCTTGATCTGTGCAGCCATGTAAGGCGCTAACCTGCTTATTGGGGGTATTGGGGGTTCAGTGTCTTACCCAAGGACACTTCGACATGTAACACGGACAAGCCGGGATACGAACTGGGATCCCTTAATCCTAAAACGATCGCTCTACCTCCTGAGCTACTGCCGCCCCAGTATCTATCTCTATCTAGACATCTATCTATCTATCTCTATCTAGACATCTATCTATCTATCTCTATCTAGACATCTATCTCTATCTAGACATCTATCTATCTCTATCTAGACATCTATCTATCTATCTATCTCTATCTAGACAACTATCTATCTCTATCTATCTATCTTTCTATCTAGACATCTATCTCTATCTATCTAGACATCTATCTATCTAGACATCTATCTAGACATCTATCTATCTATCTATCTAGACATCTATCTATCTCTATTTATCTATCTATCTATCTATCTAGACATCTATCTATCTATCAAATAGTATGCTAAACTAATATAAGCTACCGTATTTTCCGCACTATAAGGCACACCTAAAAGTCTAACATTTTTTCAAAAGCTGACCATGCGCCTTATAACACAGTGCGCCTTATATATGGCTCAAAATTAAATTTGCAAGGTCTAACAACTACGATAAACAGCCGCCGACTCCATTTTTCGCGCTGTGCATACTGGGAAATATTAAACAACGATTCTCTTTCATACGTGCATTTGTATAAAAAAAATGGCTCCTGTTAAGAGACACGCGTACAACGCCGAGTTTAAACTCAAGGCGATCAGTCACGCAGCACAACACGGCAATAGAGCGGCAGCGAGAGAGTTAAACATAAATGAATCGATGGTACGGAAGTGGAGAAAGGATGAAGATAAGCTCCGCCAAGTAAGGAAAACTCAACAAAGTTTCCGTGGCAATAAAGCAAGATGGCCAGAGTTAGAGGAGACTCTTGAACAGTGGGTTGTTCAACAAAGAGCGGCAAGCAGAAGTGTCAGTACGATAACTATACGTATGAAGGCAACAGCGCTGGCACAGGAACTCAATATTAAAGAATTCAGGGGTGGTCCTACTTGGTGCTTTCGTTTTATGAAAAGATGCAATCTATCCATCCGTACTCGAACTACTGTTTCACAGCAACTGCCAGCTGACTTCGTTTGTTAACAATAAAGTTTGACCTTTTTGAATGTTTTGTTGACATTCCCTTTAGCGTGGCAACATCTAGAGGTTGCATATTGTAACTACATTCTCTACTGTAGTCAAGTCAAGTCACATTTATTTACCGTAAATAGCCCTTAATCACAAAAATGTCTCGAAGGACTGCACAGGATTACAATGACAAAATTGCACAATTACCTGATCTTAAACCAGCATGCACTTATAACGCCTTATAATGGGGTGCGTCTTATGTATGGCAAAGGTTTTAAAATATATCATTCATTGAAGGTGCGCCTTATAACACGGTGCGCCATATAGTGCGGAAAATACGGTAAGTGTATAAAAAATGAAAACAATAGGAAATGAGTTAAAGTACAGTATGTTATCAATGTATTCAAGCTTTTTCTTTTCTTTATATCCCAGTATAGAATATAACATTGCGATACACACTTTTATTTTATAAACTCTATATAAAACCATGCACATATAAACTCATTTAGACGGAAAATAATACAAATACGAATGTCATCGGTCGCCATCAAACAAAAAAAAAGACCCCGACGGTAAGCACTTGCACGCTTTTTAGATGCGGCCCACTCGGACAAACATATCCTCACGCAACGAAAAGCTTTCAGACGGGAACTCGTTTTGACTCCCCTCGAAATTGAGTTTTGTTTTATAGCCTTGTTTTGATACATACGTTGATAGCCTCATTTGAAGTGCTTTGATTCAGACATCGGTACACAACTTTTTCTTAATGGTTTGTTTGCAAATGGATTCTGAAAGTAGAGTTTGCGACTTAGTTGATTTATTGCGGACGTGCGTTTTGGAGAGCATTGCCTCGGTTGACCAAATCGGCTAATAACTAGCAAAGTAACTCTTATTCATGTTTGTTTTCTACACTTATCTGTCAGACAAGGTTCTTGTGGGTGCTTGAAATTCATGAAAATGCTTTCATTTCAATGTTGTTTCTTTCAAGTGCAGGAAAATGCATGCATTTTGGGCAAAGTGCTTGAAAATGCTTGAAGTTTGACTCTTTAGACATATAAATGAAGAAAGGAAGAAAGAAAGTCCTTGTAAATGAGGCTGACACGGCTGCTCGATTTGCTTGTTATTATGGCGTGTAGCGTCACCTCCCCCTATTGGTCACAACCAAAAGGACAGCTCTATTTAGAAATTCTGCTCTTTTAGCCCCGCTAACCGGGAATAGACGTCTCTTTCGGCTCCCAAACTGCGGTTACAATTATTGATTTATTTTTTTATGATATGTTATTAATAATGATAATCCAACATTATGCGCCAAATATTTTAGTAATTAGTAATTTATTATGATTGCAGGGGTTCCCTGAAAAACACATACAATCTAAATTAAAATATTTGCAAAGAAAAATGTCAAAATAATTTAATGTCAACCAACAACACCAAATCCCCAAAAATGCAGAAAAATTAAATACAAATTAAAATATGACTTAGTCAGTGCTATAAATAAATGGCAACATGCAATTTAGTCAAATATACTCTAAAAACATGCATACGATATAAATTAAGATGAGCAAAACAAAAAGCAAAATTAGTAGTCTCTAACATTGAATGCACTCTACTTCAGAGCAAAACAAGTCAGAATTTGGCTAATTATTCCGTTTTTTTATACGTAGAGTACTTTCTTTCTTTTTTTGTATTCCGTATTGAACTTGATTATCTGTGTTTGTAAACACGTGTGACATTGTAAAGCTGTGCGTGCATTGTTGATGCAAAATGGCAGAATTCATGTCAGTTTATAGCAGCGCATTGACACAAAAAGATCATCGATGGAAAAATTAAAACATTGGTCTTGAAAGTGCTTGAAAATTGCTTGAATTTGGCCCTGAAAAGGGTGTGAAAACCCTGTACTCAGATCATTTATCCTGAGTGTGTTTTGGTGAGTATTTCCATGACTGACCAAATCAGCAAATAAGCAACTTTTATTTTTGTTTTTATGTATTC
This sequence comes from Urocampus carinirostris, assembly GCF_059441175.1. NCBI lineage: Eukaryota > Metazoa > Chordata > Actinopteri > Syngnathiformes > Syngnathidae > Urocampus > Urocampus carinirostris. The sequence continues at coordinate 24,545,844 of NC_142366.1, forward strand.
TAGAACAATTGTCTCAAAAGGGGGCGTGTCTCCATCCCCATGACACTCAAATGTGGGCTGTTGCTAGCCATCCGGCAGGACCGGTCCACTTTTTCAGAAAGCCTGCTGTCAAATGAGTGACTTTATGATCCACCATCACACCCATGTTGACATTTTCCAACAGAAAATTGAGTTGGCGCTCCGAGCCTTTCATTTTTTATGATCAAATGGAATTTTTCAAAAAATGTGACTTCAGTTTGACTCCCAAAAAATGAGCGGTGAAGGAAATCGGAGCCAAGAAATTTGCATCGGAACAAAATATGCCCTTTTTTTCTTTGGGCGTATTTATTTTCTATCCAATTAAAAGAGTGCAGAGTACAGTTGGAAAGAGATGAGATGACCACCACTCAACCACTTTAGCTTCTGTTTGAGTTTCGTTAGCCGCGTTACATAATGAATGTGTGTAGACAGGAACAAAAACACACAAAACGAATCCGCCCACACTTTTACACACTGCGGCAAAACCTGCTTATTGGAGTTATCATTGGACAAAAATTGGCCGGTTTGATGTCAAATTTGTGTTGTGTTTTGTTGTGATTTGTGTTATGCGTACCTCCAAATCATTTTGACAGAAGTTCTGCCAATTTTAAAGGACCCTGTGTAATATTTGACCACTTGGTGGCACTGTATTGTGTAGTGCAACTGCAAAGGAATGCTACAAAGCACAAGGAAGAATACATAGTATGGAGACTCAAAGTGTATCTTCTCATTTTCTTTTTCGCAAACTTTCACAAGATGTTTGGTTTTTGGGTGTAAAATATTATGGAAAAAAAAATATATGCATATATAAATGTATATTTCTCAACCTAAGAGTTAGTAGAATATAATAGTTAGACTTTACCACTAGTAGGCACTATATAATATATAATGTCCCTTTAAATTGATTTATTTTTTAAACATACATACATACTGGAGAAAAAAAACGTGATCCGTCTGCATTTTAATGATAGCTAGAGCTGGACTAACCCTAATCCTGATGTGTCAGGACCAGAACGGAAACAGGACCCATATGTGTAACGTTTAACACAAGTTTTATTAAAAGAAAGAGGAAGAGCTGCACCCACGTTCCAGTGTTCGCTGGACGCGGGAAGCAAGTTGCTCTCGCACTCAGATTGTGATCCGAACACAGCAGTGGATCTTCTGTAGCGAGCGATGGCGGTGTCAGGAACGGAAAAACGAGTCGGTAGCCGGGACTGGGAGAGCAAAGCGTGGTCGGGGTCGGAAACGTGTCGTAAGCCGGGACGGGAGAGCGGACGTGGTCGGGATCAAAAACGGGTCCTAAGCCGGGACAAGCGAGCAGACATGGTCGGGATCAAAACAGGTCGTAGCCCGAGAAAACAGGGAGCAAAAACAGGACAGGCGGGAGTCAGGGTCGAAAAAGGCTTGCCTTGTATAAATAGAGGTTTGCAGATAAACTGACGAGGGGATTGACAGGACTGGGTTTAAATAGGGACATGGAGCCAATCAGAACCCACAGCAGATGGCGCTGGTGATTCCAATCGGTATTCATGACCTGATGGCCATGTACCAGCTCGCCTTTCATGATAGAACTTAACAATTAGGGGAAAAAAATGATCTAGTCTCGACTATTTATATCCCAGAGTGTGACATACCTTAACCGATATTCGTGAAAATTCACAGAGTAGTACTTTAGTCGTGTGCGAGTATCTTTAGCTATCAATAGCAATAGATACCAAGAAAATCGATACACATCTGTTTTCATGTACAAGCGACTCTTGGGGAATGCCAAAGAGCAGTTAGACGATACTGCTCTTTGGTACTCCCTAGCGGCTCCATGGTATTTTTTCAACCCCCGACAACCTTGCTCAAGTAGAATGCCCGGCAACACGAAGCCCCACCACGGCGGGCCATTATTCTCGTTAAATACAAAAAACAAATGTTCAATCTGTACCTGAATGCACCACAGAGTGACAGCAAAACACCTCATATATTTGATTTTGGACCTAACTCATTCATTTCCATAACGAGTCAGTCATCAAATGATTTATGACTCATATTGAAAATGACACACAAAGATCAGATCTATTCTTTTATGAAAGTTCCCCGTCAGTTATCGTCTCCCCCGTCTTCCACCCATAGACTGAAAAGTGAAAGCCTCCATTACAGATGACAGAGATCAAGCGATAACATAACCAAATGAGTTCCACTCGCTTTCACCTGTGAAATAGCTTTCCAATTATTTTAGCAAATGAAATATTACAACACCCTAATTCAATACCTACCGGTGTCGAGTTGATGTCACGTAACGCACAGTCCTTAACCGAGAGGATCATAGAGAGAGGCAGGTGCCCTTCACGTCGACTTCCGAGCAGGTTTTTTCCCTATTTTTATGGAGGAAAGGCCATGATGGACGATGACTTCATCTCAGGAAAACGCGGGTCATCCATCAACGGCTGCTGACGTGCCCTTAGAAAGTTGATTATGAGCAGGGTTGGGTAGGGTTACTTTAACTTGATTACTTTCAATTACTTTTGGATGACTCCAATCCCAAATATGCTCAGAAAAGACAAAACAAACGAAATAGGAATAAAATAACTCCATTTTGTGCAGGCTTGGGGAGTAACAGAATACATGGAACGGCAAAAATGATGTTGGCAAGCTGTTTGGATTGATTTTCATTTTGTTTCTGTGGCATTTGATGTTAGTTTTGCCGAAGATCAAAAAGATCAAAGCCAGGAGAGAAAGCTTACCGCGTGTTGTGAGTCATCATTTTATTCAAACTTAGTTTCTTTTGTCTTTTATTAGCATATTTGGTTTTGGAGTCATCCAAAAGTCATTGAAAGTAATCCAGTTCAAGTAACCCTACCCAACCCTGTTTATGAATAGCCCATGTTTTTACACCTCATTTTTTTCCCCTATAACTAGTTTTGCTGGAGGTCTGTCCCTCGTCGTCATGGCAACGCAGTCTTACCGCGGCGGCACGCCCTGCAGGGGAAGGGGCATCGGCACGAGCGATGCGTCATTTGCATGTGATGGCAACACCGAGGCCAGCTGTTAATAGAAGCGTGATGGAGTAAACAGAATTTACTTCATCACTTGGCGCCTGCTCTATGATTTCCTGGCCATCGGGGGGAGCTCCCGACTCCCGGATACTATTTAGCCATGAATCCATGATTGTGACTCCGGAGCTGCGCTTGCTAAAGTGCAATCGACCTCAAATAATGACAGATTAAAACTAAATTATGCGTGAACACGAGACGTAAAACACTAAATGACATGCGAAGCGGTGACGCTCTTGCCGATATGCCACCGGCACGAGTGTCAGGACCAGAACAGAGACAGGACCCACTTGCGTAAACTTTTCTCAGTTTTATTGGGAAGAAAGGAAAGGATTGCACACACGATCCGGTGATCGCTGGTCGTGGTGACCAGGTTGCTCTGAACGCAGAAGTGTTACTTCTGTGGCGAGCGATGGCGGTGTAGGGAGTGGAAAAAACAGGTCAGTAGCTGGGACAGGAGAGCAAAAAATGTAGTCAAGTTCAGAAAATGGGTCGGAGCCAGGAAACAGATGGGAATCAGAACAGGAGTGAGTCGGTCAAAAAGCTTGCCTAGCGTGAACTGAGGTTTGCAGACGGACTGACAACAGGTGACAGAAAGGAATGGGTTTAAATAGTGACAGGGAGCCAATCAGAGTTTGAGGCAGTTGGCACCAACGGAGCGGGCACAGGTGCCTCGCATCAGTAATCATGACAACGAGCACACATGTACCGTACTTTCTGGACTATAAGGCACACCCCCGGAAGATAGTATTTTGAGAGTATTTATTTTTTTCATATATAAGGCGCATTGAATAAACCTACAGTTAGAGCTTAGGTTGCGCAAAAAATGAGATTCTGACGTATACATATCAGTCAGACTATATCAATGAACCCGATTGCATTGTATGCCATGGGAATACAACCCAGTTCCCAGTGTGGATTTTGTCAGGTTCTATCCACTACACCAGGGTTTTTCAACCAGTGTGCCGGGGCACACTAGTGTGCCGTGAGACCTTGTCAAGTGTGCCGCTGGAATTTGCTCAATTTTATCTTTCCAAGAAATCAGGCCATTATTCAGTAGTTTTGCTATTTTCAGACGAGGAACTGTAATAGTCATCCATATCAGTAGGTGGCAGTAGATGTTTACATATTTTTATATACTCATTAGCTGCTCATGAGGTAGCACACTACATTTAATAACTTCAAGATTGCACTTTAAAAAATAAAAACATAAATAAAGCACATCATTCTTTTTTATTTTAAGTATTATTTTCTTCTTTTTATGTACTAATTACCTGCTTATGAGGTCGTACAGTGAAATAGTTGACATAACTTCATTTTCAAACATTTTCGACGGACGGTGTGCCTCAGGACTTTTAGATAAATAAAATTGTACCTTTGTTCAAAAAGGTTTGAAAAACACTGCACCGGACAACTACGGATCAGATCTGTGATCTTTGCAGCTCCTTGAGACTCTGTGATTAAGGGCCTCCAAATGAACATGGTTGGTTTTGACTTGACCTTGCCCTCATTTAGATTAGGGGATGGTGTCGTAGTAGTCTGTAGTTTGCAATAGTCTTTGATCTGTGCAGCCCTTTGAGACTCTTTGTGATTAAGGGCCAAACAAATAAACATGACTTGACTGATTTTGAGTTTTTCCTTGGACTCATGTAGGTTTTAGATGAGGGGATGGTGTCATAATAGTCTTTAGTTTGCAATAGTCTTTGATTTGTGCAGCCCTTTCAGACTCTTTGTGATTAAGGGCGTCGCAAATAAACATGACTTTACTGATTTTGAGTTATTCCTTGCCCTCATGTAGGTTTTAGATCAGGGGATGGTGTCATAATAGTCTGTGGTTTGCAATAATCTGTGGTCTGTGCAGCCCTTTGAGACTCTTTATGATTAACGGCGTCACAAATAAACTTGACTTGACTTTTTTTCATCAGACTCTAAGTAGCCAAAATACCTTCAAACAACTGGAGGCGAGGGGCCACTTCCATCTACCACTATTTCAGCATGTTTTGAGTGGGTATGCTAGCTGCTATCCTTTGTCTCAATTTGACTGTTTTGTAGTCCTTTGGCTTTGACTCCTGACTTTATTTATCCTCAGTTTCCTCCCCAACTTGCATGGTCATGCCATGTTTTCCTCCTCTGTTTTTTGTTGCACACGTGTGTCTGCATATAAGGCGCACTGGATGATAAGACACACCGTTTGGGTATTTCGGGTGCGTACGATACAGATGATTATTTCTTTAAGTAGTCGAGTAGAGAAATGCTTTTTTTCTTCCATCTTGACTTTGGCCGTGGCGGTGTTTAATGAGGAGCTTAGCCGTAAGAGGTTTAGCATCCGGCTTCCACGTTCCTCCTCTTTTCTGCTCTTAGAGTCAAGTTTCCTCCATGGACAGAAGGGACTATGTTGTCAAGTCACATTTATTTGTTTGGCCCTTAATCACAAGATGTCTCGAAGGACTGCGCAGGTTACAATGACACCATCCCCTGATCTTAAACCAACATACGGGCGAGGAGAACCTCAAAACCTCAGCTCGAGCGAAATAAGAAACCTTGAGAATCCGGACTTTGAATTGGCCACTCTGGAACTTTCATTTTGTTTTGTTTTTTAGCCATTCAGTGGTGGATTTTTTTGTGCGTTTTTTTATTATGGCCCTGAATTAGTTAATAATGGCGATTTCTTTTTTTTTCATATATGTTTTTTTTTGTCTTATATTTAAGAATGGCCACTAGAGGGCAACCGAAAACGATAAATATACTCTTTGTCCACATTCCTGGGCTCGTACGGGTGCTTGACATCCTTAAAAATGCTTGAATTTTAATGTTGTGTTTCACGGTTCGAAAAGTTCTTTGAATTGAGACGAAGTGTTTGTAAATGCTTAAAATGGTTGCCGTGTTTCTTAGGTTAGGTTTTGAATTGGGGAGGGAATTAGAAACTCATTTTTAGGCGTTTATTAGGGCATCAAACTGAAGTTAGGGTCCGAAATAAGGTTGGTGCTAGTGTTACAGCTGAAATAGGTGTAGGTTTATGGTTAGGGACAAGAGTTTGAGCTCTGTATTAGCGTTCTAAACTGAACGTAGGTTTCCTCAATGGTTTTAGAGCGAGGGCTGTAGATTAGGGTTTTAAACCCATTTTAGAGTTCCAAAATAGGGTTGAGGATAGATTTAGGGTATGGAACTAACTAAGGTTTGATCGACACTGGGACATTGGCTTTGAAAGTGCTTGAATTTCCTCATCAAAAAGTGTACCTACCCTAACTTGTCATACTTATTGACCTTGTCTTCACATTCAATGTCATGCTGTGTGTCCCCCTCCCATTTTAATGAGCACAATTGGTCCCCACCTTTATTGTCGGTATCTTAGGAACCTGTTCAATTCCAACAGAGCCTCTTTGAATTGTTTATGGTGTTCAAGTTTCACCCGCACTTTTACAGTACATCTCATGGAAAACAGTAAAAATATGGTATTGCAATTCAATTTTTCTTTATGGTGGGCAATAATTGAACTGTTGTTGCCACCCTTTTCAGTTCTCTTAATTAAGAAAACAATGATTTTCTTTATAAACTATTATATTAAAATTCATAATCAAGTAGAAAAAAAAGTATGTGAAGCCTAAAAAAAACTTATGTGTAAACAATGTGACATATCCAGTAGGCGAGACTTAGTTGGAGGCAAAAACTAAGATAAAAAATGAATAAATACTTGTGCTGGTCAGAAGACAGAGGAAAAGAAAGCTGTTGTTGCTAACAGTTTGAAAATAACAAGATACCCTGCCAATATATTGATTAATACAGACTGGATGGCAACGATCTTAAACATTTAATTGATCCTACCTGATATGAAGTGCCCACTGCAAGCCCGAGCTTGTTTGATGAGTGCCTCGGTCCAATCTTTTTGCTTTAATGCATTTACCCCAACTCTCTTCTTTTTCTTTTATCGGGAATTTCAGCTGAAGTTTATCTCGGATTCTGGCACACAAACCCACAAAATGGCATTTTAACACCAAACTTCCTAAAAGAAAAACTGGGTTTCTTTAGTGTGTACTGTTGACCTGCGCGGAGTATTTGTTTGCCTCCAGCGTCGACTGTAGGCTGTGAAAAATGTATATATTAGGGGTCAGCAAGCTTTTTGGTGTGGAGTGCCACTTTTAAATGTCTTTGTAAATCAGTGTGCCACACCAAGATTAACGACTCGCACGAAAAAAAAAAATTCTATCCAACAGAGCTGTCATTTGACACCAGTCCAAATACACAACATGGATATACATTGAAATTGTATAACTGACCAATTTATCTTCCACTATTCATGTTCATCAATAAAGTAAAAAATGACTGTGAGCAACATGTGGAAAGGCCTGTAGACCTCCATGACTTCAATTATTCTTCAACAATGAACTACAATCAAAATCAAGTGATATGGACAGCTACCAAACCATTCATCAATGATATCTTGTTGCAGAAAATATCAAAACTTTAAACACACACACGTCTTTGATATATTCGCCATCAGTAAATGGTTTTTCGTGCTCTGCCATGCAGTGAGCAATGTGATAGCTTGCTTCAGTGGTGGCGTTTGTAGCAGTGACAAATGTTTTCAAGATCTGTGTTTGTTGGTCGTACCTGGACACAATGCGTTTTAATGTCTCAGCCTTTCCAGGTCTTGAATTCATGTTCATGTTTTGTCTCGTAATGACGCTTAACACTGCGAGGTACAACACTCTCGAGGCATAATGCACAAACAGCACGGCCATTTTTTTGCACAAAGCCCCAGTCATCTGTCCACGCTGGCTGAAAAGAACGAGATTTTTTCGCTGGAGGAGCTGTTGTGATGCGTTCATTTATCGCGCGCCGGTGTTTCTGTGGCTGGGTTTAAACACAGATCTATCCTCTGCGAGGCGCGGCGCAGACACGCTCACACACGGAGCAGAGGAGGAGGGGCGCTACCGTAAAGCCTCTAAGTAACACAGCGCGCAACTGAAATTGTCTGAATTTCACCTAAAAATGCACATGAAGAAAGAAAAATCATTATTCTGCCGTGCGCTCGCGTGCCACTGGTTAACCCTAGAGGTTGCTCAATTCAATAATTGTTTTTTTTTCAACGAAAGAAATGCTCCTACCATTAGGAGGCGCTAAATAATTACTATCTGTTCATTTGTATATTGTAACAAAAGTCTTTTAACATCCGCCAATGGAACCTTTATTTTATTTTTTTATTTTCGCGTAGTAGTCTTTTGTTTGCTGCGCTCGATCGGCTCCAATCGACCGGCAGCTTTACCTCCTAACCCCGGCGCAAATCGTCGGCACTCGTACGAGATCGCGCCGGAGCCCTTTTGGCTTCTGACGCAGCAAGACAAAACCGTTCGACCGCGCAATCGTGCGTCGACGCGCGACACATTTTCCGACCCAATAATGACTCGAGAGCGGCAAGTGGGCGAGCCTTTTCTTTTAGCCTTCAATTTCTAAGATGTCACCGTCTGTCTGCACACCCACACCAGTGTAAATGTGATAGATTCGCTGACATATCGGGGAAATGAGCCCTCGAGCTTTCCTTGATTGAAAGGAATACATTTTCGGCTCTGTTGCCCTGCGCCCATTTCCCCCGTAGTTTCATTCCCGTGCGACCGATTCGATTTCTTAGCGTCGAGGGAAGGTATCGGGAATACATATCGATACCGAGAAAATTCATCTGCTGAATAAGATGAGGACCGAACCGTTTATACGGTTTCACCCTGCTGTCACAGTCTTGTTCCACAGATAGACTGAGGAGATCATTTCTTCCTTACGCCATGAGGCTCTTGAACTCCACCCGGGGGAGTAAAAGCCCACATTAAAACCCCAAACCCACATTTGCATATTACCCTAATTTTATGACAGTCTGTGTTTTCCGTAGCACTATTCAAATAATCCATACCAACACCTTATATTGGGTATTTTTGTATTCTATATCTTTATCTTATTATTTTATTTTTCAACACAAGGATACTGCTGGAAGTGGAAATTTACCTATGGGGAGGAATAAAGTATCTATCCATCTATCTATCTAGACATCTATCTATCTGTCTATCTAGACATCTGTCTATCTATCTGTCTATCTATCTATCTATCTCGACATATATCTGGACATATATCTAGCAGCTATCTATCTAGACATATATCTAGACATCTATCTATCTAGACATATATCTATCTATCTCTATCTATCTAGACATATATCTATCTAGACATATATCTATCTATCTATCTATCTGGACATATTTCTATATAGACATCTATGTATCTATCTATCTAAAGCTTCATATGACTTTGGCAATCCCATGTATTTTCGACACCTACCTGACTCAAAACCCAGATGTAGCAGTGTGATACCAGACTCAATTAACTCAACATTCTTTTATTATCTTATGGGGGTTTTCAATGTCACTTTATTCGAACTAAACCTTTGAGTAGTAATACCATAGATCCTCTGGTCTACAACCTTTTTAAGCTGACAGCTACTTTTTGTTACGAAATAACTCAAAGAGCACCCAGTTTGATATGTATTTCTAAAATAGCCTATTGTAATGTTATTATTATGTTAATTATCGAAAATAGGGTTAAATATACTTGGTCAACTACTAGAAAAAAAATCATTTTACTAGAAAATAAACAATGACCCAACACTGGTAAAACATTTTAAGAACATGTCTGGGGCCACCTGAGCTGTCCTTTGGGGGAACCCTGGTGTCTGCGGGCACCATGTTGGAGACCCCTGCACTATTCAATGATCCTCAAAAAAGAGAACATTTTTAAAATGTGTTTAAATTCCAAGAAATATATGTTTTACAAAATATCACAGAATTTAAAATGTTTGGTGTCCATTTGATTTGATTGAACTGGGGGTCAACATCAAGTGAGTTGTCGGTCTCTGTGTGCCTTGCGATTGGCTGGCAAGCAGTTGAGGGTGTCCCCTTGCCCACTGCCCGTTGATTGCTGGGATGGGCTCCAGCACCCCCGCGACCCTACTGAGGATAAGCGGTGCAGCTAATGAGATGAGAGATGAGTTCATATAGAATGATATATCTATTATTTTTCGTTTTTCTTCAGTATCGAATATATCAAACAATCTCATTGTACCCCAGATCCATTCATGTGGCTGGTGAAAGTGATGTGAATTTTAAGAAGTAAAAATGGAAATATTTTTCTAGTCTCCCATAGATTTAATGAAAGACTTAAAAACAAATGTTTTTAAATAAGTCCTGGGATTTATAAAATGGATCAATCGTCAGTGTTTTTCAGGTTGTGCAAACTGGAATCAAAATGGATTGGTCTTTTTCGTATACTCAGTCCCATAGTATCTGTATCAATATGATACCTGGTGGCAGTACTTGCCCATCCCTATTTATTGGCACTATTGTTGTCATTCTTTTGAAATACTTGGCAGAACATGTTGCTTCTATTTCCTGTCTCGCCTTGAGTGATTTTCCCACTCCGTCTCTCTGTGTGCGGCGCGAGCAGCGTAGCGGTATTACCCCGAGCGGCAGAACAGCTTCCCGGCATCATCTCCAACTCCTGGGGAATAACTCTCCAGCTACCATCTTCCTCCTCCTCTTCCTCCTCCTCCTCCTCCTCTTCTTCCTTTTCCTCCGTTGCACGCCGATTTATCGAGTTAACAAGCGAGCGGCTATCGGTAGTCACGCTGTGGGTGGGAGACGGTGAGAGAAACTCCATGAAAGGTGAGGACGCTGGTTCAGAAGCAGCCGAGCGTTGGTCTCCGGGATGTAAAACGGGGGTGTTGCCAGAGGATCCGAGATCCAGAGTGGAGAGAAGATGACTTTTTCCACAACTGGCATGTGACGAGCGCCCTCAACGTTCTGCCCAAGGACCGTTGACCCTTCTTAGCGAAACCTCCAGGAGGGTCGGAACAGACGGTAGGCGTCACACTGACCCCGACCCCGTTGTGGCGAGAGGACCATGGTCCTACCGTTGCTGCTCAAGCTCCTCAACGTAGTCCCGCGTCCGCCGACCTTCGCCCGAGCGCTCGTTGCCGACCAGAACCCCATTTGCCGCCGTGTGCCCGCCGTCATGCCGAGAACGCCCGGTTTACCCGTCTCTCGGGGGTGGGAGGCGAGGGAGCGCCCGGCCCGTCTGCCTGTCGAAGGGAGAGAGGTGAGGTGTACGGGGTCTTGAAATCCTCGAGAATGCTAAAATATCAATGTTATGTTTTAACGATTGCAAAGCGTCTCAATTTTGGGTGACGGACTTGTAAATGCTTGAAATCGTTGCCACGTTTCTCAACAAGTGTGCTTACAAATGACACCGAGACTGCTCTCTGGTGGTTGTGCTTTTTCTTCGAATTTTTTTAGCTGGTAAGGTATTGTCCTTGATAGATAGATAGATAGATCCAGCAGTATTTCTTGTGTTGAAAATAAAATAATAATAAAATGAAAGAAATAAAATACATAAATACCAAGTGTGACGTGTTGTCGCCCCCTACTGGCCGTAAAAGGACAGGCGTGTGCTACACCTAATGATTACGTTTCAATTCTGGACATTTATTACGGGCCATGCATTAAATTAAAGTAGAGTTCCCCGGTGATACATTGTAATGGGAAGTACTTCCTGAAACTGTCATTCATTTCTCCCCAAAACAAATATATTTGTGATTTACTCAAGATCTAAAAATAATATGTCTCGATAAACGCACACGCAAGATTAAAAATTGCAGATGTAAATCTCAGATATCGTGGTAGCTCTGCAAAATACATGATTCAAACCCGATATTTTCTTTTAATAGTACTGGATAAATTAGAACATTGGCTTTGAATCTCCTTTAAAGTTAGGTTTCAATTATGGGCATTTATTACAGGTCATGCATTAAATTAAGGTCGAGTTTCCCAGTGATACATTGTAATGGGAAGTACTTCCTGAAACTGTCCTTTCTACCCAACACCTATATGCGGGAGATTTGTCTCAAAAACAAATATATTTGTGATTTACCCACGATCTAAAAGTAATATGTCTTGATAAAGGCACACGCAAAATAAAAAATTGCAGATGTAAATCTCAGATATAGTAGTAGCTCTGCAAAATACAGAATTCATGCTGGATTTTTTTTCACATAATGGTATTGGAGAAATTGTAAATTGGTCTTTGAAAGTCCTTAAATAATGCTTGAATTTGGTCAAGGCTGATTGTCATTTTCTATGGAGAGTACTTATAATTTTGGCTTTGATTTAGTCTTATTTGACTCTTGTACTGCTCCAGAATACTGTTTTCTGAAGTAGCTTTTAAGCTGGGCATGTTTTTCTATGGTAGCTTTATAACATGTACGCAATCCTTTTGTATCATAAGTACAAGTTTTGTTTTGCAATAACTTACTTCAGTTTTACTTGATGAGAAATAAAACAACATTGCTGTCAGATAAATCTACGGTAGGACGTCTTCACAAGGTAGGACGTTTCGGGAGAACACCGTATTTTCCAGACTATAAGGCGCACCTAAAAACACTCATTTGGCCAGAAATTGGAAAGTGGGCCTTATAACTCGGTGCACCACATATACTGCAGCATACAATTGACACGATTGGATATTGCATCCAATTTTCATGAACCAGAATGGGATCAGGGCCCAAACGCGTGACGTTTATCACACAAGCCTTTTATTTGACAGGAAATGGGGAGTCATGCACGTTAGGCAGCGGTCTGGCGTGGAATAATAGGAAGCCAGAGGCCGACGAGATCGGTACCAATCGCCCGAGTCGATATCGGACAGATGGGGTCGATACCGGACAGGACGGGACAGACAGGATAGATAATGAAACAGGATATCGAAAATTAACATGACAAACTAGATGGGAACGAAAACTGGAGAATATAATAAACAGGACGAAACTGGAAACCGAAATTAAACAGGACAAAATAAACGGACCGTTGGGCGCCATGGTAACCGTGACACCAGTAATTACTGGTATGCGTTAATATAGAATGTTTCTACGGAATTTGATGAATACAATGGTAGTGCAACGATTGTACAATCCAATAACGTCGCTGACCTATATTTCAGGAATGGAACCGGAGTCGTACCATTAGACCACCAGTGGTATATATGACTTATGTAAATGCAATATAACATATCTCATTATTATTTATACTCACGTTGCCAGGAACACCGATTTGCATACTGCTTTCTAACGGCTTAAACCGTCTATACTTCATTACTAGTACCTTATTTTCTCATCAGGCATTTTGAAAGACCCCTATTTAGCCTGCAATTTGAAATTGCGCCTTGTGATAAGATCGGTAATGCATTCACTACTTATAGGTATGCGTTATCAGTCTTTCAAAACAATATACTATACAAGCTCACTTTCGTACACATACATAATTATAGGGACTGATTCACTTTAATCAGAATACAGAACAACATGGACTTGACTGGCACCTTGAGTACAAATATTGATATCATGATATATAGATTAGCCTGATCCAACACAGCATATATAACCATCAAAGGCATTTCATATCTGAATAAAACATTTCCCGTGTTGCAGCACTTTTTTCAAAATCACATTTAGGGTGTTAAGAAATAAGCGCAGTGCCGGCAGCCCATCTGTCAGATTTTGGACTCTGCAAAAACACGTGTAGGCTGGTGTAAAGCTTTACTTGGAACGGTGAATCTGTTTTGTTTGAAGTACTGATATTGTTTCTACGCTTCGGTGCTGCTGTTGGTTTCTTCCCTGAGGTTTCTCCGGGCCCTATCCAGTCACTTGTGATCACGTCATCTTAACCAGTAGGACATCGGGGCATTATATGAGAAGCCACTGTCCTACATTCGGTGTTTCTAATAACATCATAAAGGCACGTGGATCCTTTTGGAGCAAAATAATGGTACACGGATCTGCAAAAAGTCCATAGGGAATCATGAAAAATCATCATCACAAGGGATTTTTTGGGAGTGTTTTTTTTTTTCTTATATCGTGAAATGATAAGTAAACATATTTCAAAAACTGAAAAGAAAAATAAGGTTTAAAATGGGCAAAATTATCGATCATCTGTAAAAAAAATTTTTTAATTAATATTTAAAAGAAATATATCTGATATTTCATTTGAAAACAAGTAAATGGGGGAAAAATATGAAATCCATCAATTATCTTGAAGAGTATAAGTGACAATTGTCAGATAGATAGAAAGATAGATAAATACTTTATTTATTCCAGCAGTATCCCTGTGTTGGAAAATAAAATAATAAAACAAAAGATATAGAATACAAAAATACCCAATATAAGGTGTTGATATAGAGTATTTAAACAGTGCTGCGGAAAATACACACTGTCATAAAAATAAGGTAATATGCAAATGTGGGGTTTCATGTGGGCTTTTACTCCCCCGGGTGGAGTTAAAGAGCCTCATGGCATGAGGAAGAAATGATCTCCTCAGTCTGCCCAAATTACTTGGGCAAATAAAACTAATATTTTGAAGAAACATATCTGCTATTTAATTAGAAGACAAGTAAATGGGGGAAAAATATGAAATCAAACAATCTTGAAGAGTAAAAGTGTTGCTTCAAAAGGTAGCAATGTTTTTATATTAAAACATGTGTTTGCATTGTTGAAGCAGGATGGCAGAATTCATGTCAGTTTACAGCAGTCCATTGACACAGAAATATTCTAGATCACGGATAGGAAGGGCTTAAAATAGCACAACATATGTGCAAGATAACACCTTCATATACCATAAGCCAGTACAAAACAAACAAAACAAAAAATGTTTTTTTTGATCTCTGCTGGATTTCTTTCTTTGAAAGTACTGGAAAAGTGGAAAAAAAATAATCCTTGAAAGTGCTTGAAAAGTGTTGGAATTTGTCTATGAAAAAGGTGTACGAACCCTGATAATAACTGATCCACATTTCTGTGTCCTTCACTATATAATAACTCACGTTTGAAGACACGAATCGTTTAAAACGGACAGTAAGGTCGAAGTTTCCCGTCTGCGAGACGACGGGAGTCAAGGATCATCCGTCAAAAAGCAGCATGTTTATTCTCCCGGTACGCGCTCGAGTTTGCGGTCGCGATGCCGACTCGTGTTTCCTACCTCCCGTTTTGGCTTCTATTCTCTGCCGTTTTCTCGCTCTTCTCTTCTGTTCCTCCCACGCAGCTTTCAGAAGGGTTCCTGGATGACACCTGAAAGCCCCCTCAGCTTTAAATCTACCTGCTTTCTGTTTAAAGTTACGCAAGCGTTTTGGCAAACCCCGAAATAGGACACCGCCATGTTATTAAATATTAGGATACATAAATAAGACTTAAAACGAGAAATGCGCTAGTGGAAAAAATGTGATACCGCTCGGAACCATTTTGTGTTTATTTTTCTGTTTTACTTAATATACTTTTGCAGTGTTAGCATACAAACAATGTGTATCCTCTTTTATAGCTGTTGGGTCATTGAAAATGTTTGTTTACCTCTGTTGTTCTGTGCTTATAGAGATTTAGAAGTGAAATTCACTTCTGGATTTTTGATTTATTTTGCTCTATTTGTTTACCGATTCTTTGTATGTTTAGTATATCTGCTAAGGCTTAGGCAAAACCAGTGGTTCTCAAAAGGTGAGGCAGGCAGGTTTCTTTTTTTTTTAACTTTCCCAGACTTAAATGCAATTGCACCTCCACTACACTAGGGCGCAGTACTGTTCTTATTTGCATAGTGTCTTGTTTGTGTTTAGCCTTCACACAGTGAGTATAATAAGCATTACGTATGAAGTATAAACACAGAAAGAAGAACGTTTTCTAGTTCTTGTCATAATTACTGATTCGGGGCACCCGCGACTGCCCCGTTGGCGCCAACAGCCCTGGTCGCTGATTGGCTCCCTGACTCTTTTTAAACTCTTGTCTTCCGGAAGGAACCCGTCAGACCGTCTTCGAACCTATGCTCTCAGATAGGCAAGCTTTTGTACTCTACGACATTATCTTGCCCTGTTGCCGACCTTTTTTCTGGACCGTTTCTGTTTTTGCTCCTCTGTCCTGGCCATCGACCTGTTTTTCTCGCTGCCAACGACTATCCCCGCTCGACACGGAAGTGCCACTTCCGTGTTCCTGCTATCTGCTACTGACAATCATCGGATGGTGAATGCAAGCCCTGCTCTCTTGATAAAAACTGAGTAAAACCAATGCTATTGGGTCCCGTCTCCGTTCCTGGTCTGTGACAGTTATATTTGTTTTCATACTGCGATGTACCGTATATTTCAAACAAAAACATATTAAAGGAATGTTTTGAGGGTCTGCCTTATAATCAGGTGCGCCTTATATGTTGATGGAGGGGTGACACATGAAAGGGAAACTGGGAACAAGTGGGACCAAATCAACACATATATCTATACACATGATCTTTTTTAAGATTTTCCTTTGAGGAGCCAGATTAAAATAGCCTGTCGGGGCGTTGGTGGCCCCTGGGCCATAGTTTTCCCACACCTCGGCTAAACTAATGGGGGTGTGTTCATGGCTTGCAAAGTTTTTTTTTCCCTTTTTTCAAATGACACTCAGCCTCTGCACGCTTTCCTGACTCAGCTGAGCTCGGTTTAGATGCAGAAATCCTCCGGGAAGACATAATATGCGCCGTGTGTCTGTCACCCAACTGTTAGAGGGCGACATTTTTCTTTTCTTTTTTTTTTTTTCTCTCGGCACAAAAATAGAAAAAGGTATTGTGGAGGAAGGCATTTGTATGCGGAGCTAAGGAAATTGGTCGGAAAACTTTCCGACGTGAGATGATACGATGTCGTTGAGAGTAAATGTTTGTGTTGTTCCTGTTTTGGCAGACGCTAAAACAAATGGGTGGATTAAGGCTTCGAAAATTGGGAATTAACAATTTGAGTCGCTGGGATTAAAAACCAAGAGATTGAGATCAGGGAGTAAAACATTTGATTTCAATTTGGGAATCCATTATTAGTATTTTTCTTCTTTATTGTGACATAACAGAACAGTAAGTTTGTTATTGTTTGCTTTTGTTCATTTTTTACACTGTAGATTTGAAATCCTGTCAAGTCCTGTTTATTTGTTTGGCCCATAATCACAAAGAGTCTCAAAGGGCTGCACAGACCACAAATGATTGCAAACCACAGATTATTATGACACCATCCCCTGATCTAAAACCTACATGAGGGCAAGGGAAAACTCAAAAACCTCAATTCAAGTCAAGCCATGTTTATTTGTTTCGCCCTTAATCACACGGAGTCTCAAAGGGCTGCACAGACCACAGATGATTGCAAACCAGCAACGATTATGACACCATCTCCTGATCTAAAACCTACATGAGAGCAAGGGAAAATTCAAAAACCTCAAGTCAAGCCATGTTTATTTGTGACGCCCTTAATCACAAGGAGTCTCAAAGGGCTGCACAGACCACAGATTATTGCAAACCACAGACTATTATGACACCATCCCCTGATCTAAAACCTACGTGAGGGCAAGGAAAAACTCAATAAACCTCAACATGAGGAAAATGAAGAAACCTTGAGAAGGGACGGCACATGAGGTCATCCAGGATGACCAGACCGCAATGGATGTTGCATCAACAAACAATAGAATTCCAAATAAAATATAAAGTATAATATAAAAGGATGACCAGGTTGCAATGGATGTAGCATTAACAAACAAAACATGTGAAATATAGGTCATTCATAAGCTATAGAATATACATGTAAGTGTGTTTTAAGGCTAGATTTAAATAGTCATGAAGTTTATAACATATAACTGTCAGGACGAAGAAGGGAAAGGATTTTACACGCGATCCAGAGATCGCTGGCCGCCGGGAGCAGGTTGCTCAGACACGGAAGCGGTATTTCCGTGGCGAGCGATGGCGATGTCGAGAGCAGAAAAAAACAGGTCAGTAGCCGGGACAGGGGAGCAAAAAATCGTGGTCGTGATCAGAAAATGGGTCGAAGCCGGGAAACGGACGGGAGCCAGAACAGGAGAGAGTCAGGGTCGAAAAGCTTTTCTAGCGTAAGCTGAGGTTCGCAGACGGACTGACAACCGGATAGGAAGACGGGGTTTAAAAAGTGACAGGGTCCGAGGCATTTGATACCAAAGGAGCAGGCACAGGTGCTTTACATCAGTAATCATGACAATAACTTCATAACTTGTCATGTTACTTACATATTAATTGGTTCTCTTCACATAACCCGATAATTCTTGAGATAAGTGAGTACCCATCGTAAAAATCTGTATAAATAGACCCCTTGCTACTTCGTACTTGAGTTATTGCTGGTTCACGGAATTGAATTGTCTTTATTGTCATTGATATCAACATAGCGTGCATTGTGTTCAGTATACAGCATTTATTATTTTTATTAGGTATTTTGTTTTTGCAATACATTTTGACAATATTATTTTGATGCCTTTTGCAATACTCCCCCTCTGCGCACGTTTCTGTACTGTAAAAGTGTGATCATGATTGAAAACCTGTCTTGCAGATTGTAATAGCAGATCAAGCCACTCCACTGGTTTCTGACTTGAAATTTATCGCTAAGACTGATGTGTGTGAGCAGATTTTTATCGAATAGCCCGTTTTGCCATGACTCACGCTCACTCGCTCAATCGGCATTATGGAAATTGCACCGTTGTCTGATAGGATTGATATTCCAAAGATTGTATGATTTTGTCTGTTTGAGAAATGGCGTTTATTTTTTTTATACGAAGGACTTGTAAAGGTTGAAAGTGCCTGATAAGCATGATCGTACTGTAAAACTGTTTTATTTAAACAAGGTTTGTCCGGGTGCTTGAAATACTGGAAAATAATTGAATTTCACGGTTGTGTTTTCAAGGTCAGGAAAATGCTTGAGTTGTAGGTAGAGTGCTTGAAAATGCTTAATATTTTTGCCATTGCCATGTTTCTTGGCAGTTTGACTCGATAGACCACGCAATAAATGCAGGAAAATTAAAAAAAAAAGCGTGTGAAAATGACGCTGACATGCATGCTCTGTCGGCTTATCATTATGGTGTTGTCATCTGAAGTGTCACATCCAAGAGGACAGCTCTATTTAGAAATCTGGCTTTTTTTGGCTCGGCTCACTGAGAAGACTCCCAAACGGCTCCTCATATTGTTTTGTTTTTTAATGATATATTATCAATAATTATAAAACACGATGCACCAAATTATTTTGTAATTAGTTTTTTCATGTTTGGCAGGCGGATCCCTTAAAAACACATGAAATATACATTTAGATATTTACAGATCTCCCCCAAAAATTGTAACATGCACACTGAACAGATTTAAAGTCAGACAAGATGAAATTCCTGAGAATGCCGAAAAATGAAATAAAAATTACACTTTTAATGCTATCAATAAATAATAAAATGCAAAACAAAACAAAAACATCTATAATTCTGTATTCACCAATTTACACAAAACACAATTCACATCAGTCCATTGACACAAAAAGATCGTCGGTCATAGATAGGAGCAGGTATGGCAGAATTCATGTCAGTTTATAACAGCCCATTGACACAAAAAGTCGATAGATCATAAATAGGAACAGCAAAGTATGTGCTAGCAGCAAGATTGTCATCAAAGTCATCAACATCAAAATGTTCTTTTCACCCGCCGCGGGTTCTGATTGCTATTCGCTATTTCATCTCAGTCCTGTCAATCACCTGTTGTCGGTCCGTCTGCGAACCTCAGTGTGTACTAGGCAAGCCTTTTTCGACTCTTTGTGATTAAGAGCATCACAAAGAAACATGACTTGACTGATTTTGAGTTTTTCCTTGCTCTCATGTAGGTTTTAGATGAGGGGATGGGGTGATAATAGTCTGTGATTTGCAATACTCTGTGGTCTGTGCAGCCCTTTGAGACTCTTTGTGATAAAGGCCATCACAAAGAAACATGACTTGACTTGAGGTTTTTGAGTTTTTCCTTGCCCTCATGTAGGTTTTAGATGAGGGGATGGTGTCATAATAGTCTGTAGTTTGCAATAATCTGTGGTCTGTGCAGCCCTTTGAGACTCTTTGTGATTAAGGGCCAAACAAATAAACATGAATTGACTGATTTTGAGTTTTTCCTTGCCCTCATGTAGGTTTTCGATCAGGGGATGGTGTCATATTAGCCTGTAGTTTGCAATAGTCTTTGATCTGTGCAGCCTTTTGGGACTTTGTGATTAAGGGCCAAACAAATAAACATGATTTGACTTGACTTGAGATTATTGAGTTTCTCCTTGCCCTCATGTAGGTTTTAGATGAGGGGATGCTGTCATAATTGTCTGTAGTTTGCAATAGTCTTTGATCTGTGCAGCCCTTTGAGACTCCTTGTGATTAAGGGCCAAACAAATAAACATGACTTGACTTGATCGGCACCGGATTTCTTCTTCTGAGGGTCCTTGAAAGCGTACGTTCCGGTGTGGGCGTCGCCCTATTGGCCTGATTCCATCTTTGGAATCTTAATGCATGACGGCATCCCCCCGATCACACGCCGCTCCCGTTAAAAGCCCCCTCCCCGTGATATCCAGCCGCGGCTGCATGTCATCAAGCCTCATCAATATTACACCGAGTGTACCGCGCCAACTAACAACTACGACCTTAATAGTCGATCATCAACGTGCATCGAAATCCTCTTCAAGGGTTTTGGTGGGACTGCTTTCCGGGGAGGTTTAAGACCACCCCTCGACTCATTTTATCCTCCAGAGATTAGAAATTCAAGACTCGGAGGTCTCTCCGTCGGGCGGATTAAGCGCCGGAGTGTCAGCAGCATCCGAACAATGTCGGCGGCTCGGCGACGCATATTCCTTGTTAATATTTCAAACCTAGCTATTGTCGACGGAAGGGCCTCTGCTCGGTGGGGGGCGGGGGGAAATATTAGGTCAGGGAAAAGAGATCCCGGGATATGTAAACGAGTCGATTGAATGGAAAAAACATTCGGAAGAGCGAATAAGAGACCTGCCGTGGATTAAATAGATAGATAATTTATTCATCCCTGTAGGGAAATTCCCACTTCCAGCAGTATCCTTGTGTTGAAAATAAAATAATAAGAAAAGAAAACGAATACATAAATACCCAATATAACGTGTTGATATAGAGTATTTAAATCAGGGGTGTCAAACTCATCTAAGCTCGGGGGCCACACGATAGAACAAACATTCTCTCCGGGGCCGGTTTAGTAGATTAGAGAGAAAGAAAAAAAAGAGAGAAAGAAATAAGAGAAAGATAGGGAGAGAAAGGTAGAGAGAGAGAGAGAGTGAGAGAGAGTGAGAGAGAGTGAGAGAGATAAATGCCTAGAGAGAGAGAGATACATGCCTAGAGAGAGACAGAGAGAGACAGAGACAGAGAGAGTGGAAGAGAGAGAGAGAGTGACAGAGACAGAGAGAGTGGAAGAGAGAGAGAGTGACAGACAGAGAGAGTGAAAGAGAGAGAGAGTGGAAGAGAGAGAGAGTGAAAGAGAGAGAGAGAGTGGGAGAAAAGGGGTGGAAGAGAGAGAGAGTGAAAGAGAGAGAGAGTGAAAGAGAGAGAGAGCGCAAAAGAATGAAATCCAAATAGAAAATGAAAG
The DNA here is from genome assembly GCF_059441175.1 of Urocampus carinirostris. Classification (NCBI taxonomy): domain Eukaryota; kingdom Metazoa; phylum Chordata; class Actinopteri; order Syngnathiformes; family Syngnathidae; genus Urocampus; species Urocampus carinirostris. The sequence goes on from NC_142366.1 coordinate 24,567,385, forward strand.
AGAGAAAAAGAGGAGAAGGGAGAGAAAGAGAGTAAAGGGAAAAAATGAAGAGAGCACAAAACAAGGTAAAAAGACAGAGAGAAAGAGACCAAAAGGAACAAAGAAAGAGAAAAAGAGAGAGTATTATTTGAGCATTTTTGGTATTGGAGTCATCCAAAAGTAATTAAAAGTAATCAAGTTAAAGTAACCCTACCCAACCCTGAGGGTAGCATACTCTTTTATGGACCCTTTAGCAATAAGCTAGTTTATATTTTTCTGATAATGGTAAACTAAATGCTTTTGCATGAAAGTCTATAACGCTCGCTTAAATCCGTCAAGACTTCAGCTAAATACGATCTGACACTCGTGCGCCGATGCTCCCCCACCTCGGACCTAAGAGATATATGAGCCAACAATGCATTATTGAAGAGATATCAAACATACGAACGGAATTTGCTCCCAAACTCATATTCAAAGACTGCCGTGTTTACAGTAGAAATGGAATTTGACGGCCGCTGAATATTTCATGTCTTTCTCGCGCGACCTGAAATTTGGTCATCCCGAGCGTAGGCGGTGCTGTTTGACCGACTGAGGATAAATGATGGATGAGTTGCTATTTTCCAAGTATCGACCGCGTCGGCAGAAGCTTTTCAGGTCTGTGGGTGAATTGGCTGCCGTTAAAAGAAAACTCATGAATTGATAAAGGGGTGAAAAGTCAACAGATGTCGGCTTATTGGCGCTTTACATTTATTCTCGGTTTGTGTTCGGGTTTAATCACGCTTCATGGGGTTTGTTTTGAACACATTGGGTCAACCTCATGTTTTATTAAAACATGGCTGATACGATAAGCATGTTTGAGGCCAGTTTAAAGGAACAGTGGGTAATATTTAGCTTCTTCTAGTGGTAAAAAATATAATTGAAAAACAAAAGAAAATTATTGATTTAAAAAATAAGCAAAAAGAAAGCATCTGTCAGGACCAGAACGGACACAGGACCCAATTGGGTTACGTTTCTCACAAGTTTTATTAAAGGAAAGGTGTCCGCTCTCGTACTTGGCTTGTCATCCGAACACAAAAGTGGATCTTCCGTGGCGAGCAGTGTTGAACAGAAAAACGGGTCTGTAGCTGGGACAGGAAAGCAAAAACGTAATGGAAAGTGAGTCATAAGCCAGGAAAGGAGAGTAGACGTGGTCTGGGACAAAAAGAGGTCAAAAGCCGGGACGGGAGAGTCGACGTGGTCAGGATCATAAACGGGTGGAAGCAGAGGGACATATGGGAGAAAAAACAGCTGGGAGTCAGGGTCGAAAAAGGCTTGCCTAGTGTTCTGATGTTCGCTGACGGACTGACAAATGGAGACAGATAGGATAGGGTTTGGATAGAGACGGGGAGCCAATCAGAGTCGGAGGCAGTTGGCGCCAAAGGAGCGGCCACAGGTGATTCGCATTGGTAATCATGACACCATCTATCACATGAACATGCGTTTTTGAATAGTTGTGAGTCAAAAAAGTGTGTTTTTTTCTTACATAACATGAGCGTCACTGAGAAGGAGCGATCATATGTGTCTGCCATCTTGCTGCTACAGGTAACTTCCCCCAAAAACAAACAAAAAAAAAACCTGTGAAAGCCTTGGCTAGAAAGCAAAAACCAAAATATCTGATTTGGTCAAACTGATTCTGTGTAGGTTGTATGCTTCCTTGTGCTTTTTAGCACTCGTTTTTTGTTGCACAGCACAAACTAGTTTTGGTGAGGACGTCGTCGGGCGTCGCCCCAAAATATACGCAGAGACGACACTTTCACAACATTTTCACGAGTTCTTTTTTCTTATTTTTGCCTTTTTTTCTAAATATAGTACAGCCATAAAAATAAAATGATTTCATGGGCCAATGGTAGATCATTTTATTCATTTTAGTACCTTTTTATTTATTTACCAATAAAATAAATCCTAAAAGTAAAAAGTAACATGTACAAGTATAATGGTGAAATGGTTAGCAAGTCATGTGACTTTATTTTACTTGCTAACATGACTGCTTTTTTTTTCTTATTTTTGGGGTGAGCACATTCGCCTAGCACTCGCAAGGTCTCCGGTTCGAGACTGGGTGGAAACATTTTTGCCTGGAGAGGGATGGGCGCCACCATGTTGTACTTTCCCAAGGCACACCTCAGGAAATGGCGTTCCTACCACCCGTGTGGTGAAGGGATCCAACCAACCAACTATTTTAACTTGACTATTTGCGCTGCAGGCATTTTTTTTTAACAGAAAAATATGTTAAAATGTGGTCAAACAAGGAAAACTCTCAAGAAGCAGAACAGGATCAGGACCCAAACGCGTGACGTTCTCACACAAGCTTTTTACTATACAGGAAATGGGGAGTCATGCACGAGATCGATTCCAATCGCCCGAGTTGATATCGGACAGATGGGGTCGATACCGGACAGGACAGACAGGATAGATAATGAATCAGGATATTGAAAATAAACAGGACAAACTAGACTGGAACGAAAACTGGAGAAAATAATAAACAGGACAAACACAGACAGAAACTAAACTGAAAACCGATATTAAACAGGACAAAATATTCGGGAACAATACCGGACAGGAAAACAGGACCGAGTCAAAACCCACGTCTTGCGGGGCAGAAGTTCATTGACGGGCTGACAAGGGAAGTTTGAGACCACTGAGCTTCAATAGACATAAAGCCAATCTGTTAACGAGCCGCAGCTTGAGCCACGCGGCGGGGCCAATTGAGCACCATGGCAACCGTGACAAAAACAATACTTATATACAGTAACATCAATCACATTTTCGACTGTTTTCTTTTTTATCTTATTTTTTGCTGGGTTCTCATTAGAAACCGTGGTCAAATAAAGATTGTTTTCTTTTATTTCAAATATATTCTTTTGGAGCTGTTTACTGCCATTAACTTTCTACGTCTTCTTATTTCCTTTCTACTGCCGTCCCAACTCATGTTTCATAAAAGCCCGTAGGCGACAATAGCACAACAGATAAGAACTGGTGGCTCACTCCGCTCCTCATCCTTTTTTCAAGATGTCGACATGAAATGTACCGCGCTTGAGTGCAATCCTCTTTTTTTTTTTTTTTTTTTTTTTTGGTCTGAACAAACGTTGTCTTCAATTACTAAATGAGACCTAATGCAAAATGATAACAACAGATGCTTTATTCCGCCATCTCAAAGAAAAAAAAAACAATGGATCCATCCATAAATTATGTAAATGCCGTCCCTGTCAATCGTAATGGAATGAGTTGCCAGGAAACTGCTTCTTTTTTAACTGACGCTTAATTGAATTAGTCTCCTCAAATTCTTGGGTATTATTCCTCAATTATTATTCAACTACCGCACCGCATCAAAACATATTTTTATTGTGTCTGACTAAAAAGGAGAGCAGGGTTGAAATCCTTTCAAAACTCTTATTTGTTAACGAAGTATCCATGTAAATACACCATGCATTTGTATTAGGGATCCACCGATTTTTCAGGGCCGATACCAATTATTGATATTAAGAGGAGGCCGATAACCGATATCTGGAGCCAAAATTAATTTGCTGTACAAGCTTAAACCTGGTGTGAGACATTTTTAATAATGAAAAAGAAAGAAATCACAAATTCAGTCACACTTATAACAGCTCTCTAAAACATATGACAGTAAAGAAATGAGAATTTCAACACTACTAACGTGACTAGTCTTTCACTCAAACCAAAAACTAACTGTGCAGGATATAAAGTTTGGATTGGCTGCAACTCACATAAAGGTACAAGAAAAAATAAATAGCTCCCTGAATTTTGTTTTTGTTTTTACAAATAAATAAATTAAATTAAAATGTCAACACAACTCACATGACTTAAATGAACTTAAAACAGAAAGTGCATGGAAAGTCAACAAAACTGGAATTTCCTGTCTAAACAAATGTGTCCTCATTATGTCGATGAGCTCTGACTTCATTATTCCACGACAGCGTCATTGCTCTCTACTGGTCGCACCCAAGAGGGCGTCTCTATTTAGAAAGCTGTCTCTTTTGGCTCGGCTCACTGAGAAAAGTGGGCTCGTTTGGCTCCCCCCCAAAAAGAAAGGTTTTGTTCAACACTGGATTTCTTTCTTTGAAGGCACTGGGCGAAAAATTGGCCTTGAAAGTGCTTGAATTTGCCCATGAAAAAGGTGTACGAATCTCGTATTTGTTCATGGCACTACTCGTACATTTCCTTGTAGCCTACTCACATCACGAGCAGAACAACAATCCCCCGGGATCGACCGGAAAGCGTAATTGTTTGTTTGTGTGTTTTCTATTCCCCGCTCAATGGGCTGACATACGCAAGACCACTATCAGAAATGCATTCTGGTGTTCCGTATTCCTCCGTCCCCAGGCACCATCTTGCATTTCGTTGTTTGATTCTATTAAGTAAAGGCATAAGGCGAGGGGAATTCCGTGGCAGATGGCGGAATCAATTCCAACTCTTGCACGGTAATACCCGCAATTCCCGGTGTGAGTTTTTTATCGGAACGGTCTTTTCTTCCTTTTGGTCCCAGGTGCTGTCCCTGGGTGCAGACGTGTTGCCGGAGTACAAACTGCAAGCTCCTCGCATCCACAGTTGGACGGTTTTGCACTACAGTCCCTTCAAGGCGGTCTGGGATTGGCTTATCCTGCTGCTGGTCATCTATACCGCCATTCTCACTCCCTACTCGGCGGCGTTTCTCCTCAATGAAATGGTGATTGATGAGTTTTGACTTTTTATCTGTTTGGTAATAACTAAGGGTTGACCGATATGGGTTTTTCAGGGCCCATACCGATTGTTAATGTTAAGAGGAGGCCGATAACTGATATTTGTAGCCCATATTCATTTTCTGTAAAAGCTTAAAAATTATTAAAAATTTGTTTTAATAATGCAAAAAGAAACATATTTGTTGTAAACTCAAATACAACGTATAGCTCTCTTTTACAAATATAATTTTAACACTAACCTTTAACTTAAAGCAAAAACTAACCATGCAGGAAATAAAACTAGGCCTTGTAGAAAAGTACATCAAAACTTAAATATCTCCCTTAACTTTTTTCCAGACAATTCGAATTTCAAACCAACTAACGTGACTAATGTTAAATCAGTGCAGGAAATACAATCGGGCTGAACAGCAACTCCTATAAAGATACATAAAAACTCAAATAGCTACCTGAAACTTTTTACAATGAATAAATAAAAAATGTCAATAACCCCAGCACGACTTAAAATGAATTAAAAATAAGTGCATTAACATTTATACGGAACTTCCGATTTAAGAAGAGTGGGCTCTTCTGTTTTAGAGCAGGATTGACCAACTCATGTTATGGTAACAGCTCATCACTCAGCCCTCCGCTTCACAAACACACACTCATGTTATGATAAGAGCTAATATATCAGCTTACCTAAGACAAGTTATCTACACTTTTCACTATATCTCTTAATCACACACACACTTTCCTACCATGGACTTTTCAAAATATAGATATTATCAGCAGTTTTGATTCAAAGGCATGTTGGGTCGCAGGGCTTAGCAGAGCTGCCTTTATATACTCCGCTCTAACGTTATTCTTCCTGCTTCAGTATATCTCCGCCGCCTGTCGCTTATTCAAGTAGAAAGCGCGGATTGGGTAGTGTGTAGGACAGAAGGCATGATAAAGGGAGTGGGGGAAAGACAGGCTCCTCTGTATCTGAGCCTAGATAATAGGCCGTCGAATGACTAAAAATGCTGATACCGATATCTGTCGAGTTTCCAAATATCGGGGAAGATAATATAACAGACTTCATTTTGTCATATACTTGTCAGGTACATTTTTAATCATTCATATTAATCATTAGACTTGAGTGTTTTTATTTGACATCAGGCACGTTGTTAGATAGCTAAAGATCCTAGGCGGGACATTTTAATGAAGGCCTATTATTAAACAGCTTAATAGGACAGGGACATCTACCAATGACTGTTTGATGATTAGAATGCTTTGAATAATTGACGATGGCGAAAACGGCTATACGGTCGATTGCCGTCTTCTCGAAATTGATGGACCTGCCCGTTTCTGATGTTCTTCCACTGAACGAATTAGTCCCGCTCATCATTTTTCTAATTTAAGCCCCTCGTCTTATTATATCCTCTTTTGATGGCAGGAAGAAGAAGCCATGCAGCGTTGCGGCTATTCCTGCTCTCCTCTCAATGTGGTGGACCTTATCGTGGACATCATGTTCATCATTGACATCCTCATCAACTTCAGGTGAGGCTTTCTTCAATTTACATTTGCGTGGCTCAACAGAAGAAACTTGGCATTTCTTTACAAGCAGTCATTGGGGATTTTCAATAGAATACACTTGTCATGATTCCTGATGCGAAGCACCTGTGCCCGCTCATTTGGCCCCAACTGCCGCAACCTCTGATTGGCTCCCTGTCCCTATTTAAACCCACTCCTATCTGTCCCCTTTTGTCGGTCCGTCTGCGAACCTCAGTTAACACTAGGCGAGCTTTTTTCGCCCCTGACTCCCACCTGTTTTTGCTCCTCTCTGTCCCCCGGTTTTGACCCGTTTTTGATCCTGACCACGTCTACTCTCCCATCCCAGCTTACAACCCATTTTTGATCTACTCTCCCATCCTGACTTTCGACCTCTTTTTGTCCCAGATCACATCTACTCTCCTCTCCTGGCTTACGACTCGTTTCCGACCACGTTTTTGCTCTCCTGACCCGGCTACTGACCCGTTTTCCCGTTCCCGACACCGCCATCGCTCGCCACGGAAGTCCCACTTCCGCGTTCAGAGCGACCTGCTTCCCGCGCCCAGCGTTCACCGGATCGTGAGGGAAACCCTTTCCTTTCTTCCAATAAAACTGAGACAAACGTAACGCAAGTGGGTCCTGTCTCCGTTCTGGTCTTGACAACAGTAGGATCCCTGGAATATGACATTAATCCGTTCTTTAAGTGGGGATCACAAATATTTCCATTTAGCGGGGGATAGAAACCTATGGTAATAAACGAATGACTTTTGAACCCTAGATGAAAGCATGATGAAATAATATGATATATACTACTTTTGTGTAATATACATTTATATGATTAAATAACATTATACGTAAACTTGCATATAAAAGGAAACATGAAATTTTACTAACCTTTGGTTGTCGGGACCATAACGGAAACAGGACCCACTTGCGTGACGTTTACCACAAGTTTTACTGAAAGAGAGAGGAAGGGCCGCGTCCACGATGCGGTGTTCGCTGGACGGGGGAAGCAAGTCGCTCTCGTACTTGGATTGTGATCCAAACACGGAAGTGGATCTTCTGTAGCGAGCGATGGCGGTGTCAGGGGCGGAAAACCGGTCGGTAGATAGATAGATAGATAGATAGATAGATACTTTATTCATCCCCTAAAAGAAATTCACATTTAGACGGGACAGGAGAGGAAAAACGTGGTCAGGGTCAGAAGCGAGTTGTAAGCCGGGACAGGAGAGCAGACGTGGTCCAAATCAAAAACGGGTGGTGGGTCAGGACGAAAGAGCAGACGTGGTCGGGATCAAAACAGGTCGACAAACAGGAGCAAAAAACGGGACAGGCGTGAGTCAGGGTTGAAAAAGGCTTCCCTAGTATACACAGAGATTAGCAGAAGGACTGACAACAGGGGTTTGACAGGACTGGGTTCAAATAGTGACAGGGAGCCTATCAGAACCTGCGGCGGTTGGGGAAGAATATCAAATTTATTAATGATCGCTAGCTTTCTTTTCACGGTTCTCATATTTGTTCTTCTCTTTTTAACATCCCTTCAACCTCTGACCCATAGAAAATGCATCCAGTACAAAGAGTAGCAAAGTAGTGTCTCCTTGACTCACAGGATCCTGATTTGAATGAAGAGACATATAAGGGCATTATGGGAAAATGTTTTAACATTAGCATATCTGTGTTTTCACGATGCCGTGACTCACATCAATAGCAGACCAGCATTTTCGATCACGTCGACCGATAGCAGACAGGCATTTTAGAGATGCAACTCGCCATACACTCGCAAAGATTTTTTCGGGGGCACGCAAAACATTTTGTATTGTGCTCTAATTGTTACCATTTTGGAGGACGACGGACCCATGGAGGGGAGGCAGGAACTGGAGCAGGGGTGCTCAAACAGATGGATAGTATTTATGATCAAAACCAAGATCAAAGTACCAAACAAACAAGTGGTTACAAAGCAAACGGCTTTTCCAAACAGGAAATAAAGACCAAAACTGGATCTATAAAATACATGGAGCAAAGTAACAATCAGAAATAAACACAAAAAAACATGGTGCTGGAAATGAAAATGACACAGTGACCCGACAGCGTGTCATGTTCCCAATGTTCTGGATAGTTGGGCACAAGTCTGCGATAATGAAACACGCCTGTGCCCAGTTCAAATCCCTGGTTGGGGCCTTCTGGTGGCCCTCACAGTTATAGCAGTAACAAAAATTGTCTTAGACCACCCAAGTGAAAAGTCATGTTCGTGTTTCTCTATTTTTTCAGGACAACTTACGTGAACTCAAACGACGAGGTGGTGAGCCATCCCCTGAGAATCGCCGTGCACTACTTTAAGGGCTGGTTCCTCATCGATATGGTGGCCGCCATTCCCTTTGACCTTCTCATTTATCGCAGTGGGGAGGAGGTAAGAAAGACCCTGAAGAATACCTCAAAACGTGAACACTGAACATTTTTGAATTGACGTGAAAAACGACAAATACAAATAAGAAAGGCGGTTATTTAATGATGTCGGGTAGGGGGAGCTAGAGTTGAGAAGTGAGGGACCCTCGGAGGACCAAAACCACTGAGGCCAGAGATGATTGATTCACGAGACGGTGCAGCTCGGCCCGGGGGTTATTCTAAGTCAGGGGGGGTCAAACTCCTTTTAACTGGGGGGCCACACCATAGAAGAAACATTCTGTCGGGGTCCGGACTTGTAGATTAAAGAGAAAGAAAAAGAGAGATAAAGAAATAAGAGAAAGAGGGACGGAAAGGAAGAGAGGGCGGGACAAAGAAAGAAAAATAGGGAGAGTGAGAGAGAGGGAGAAACAAAAGAGATAAAAAGAGAAGTCATGAGTGTCGGGAAAAGAAAGGGAGAGGAAGAAAGAAATCCAAAGAGAAATAGAAAGACAGAAGGAGAGAGAAGAGAGAGAAGGAAAAAAGGAAATTAGAGCAAAAGAAGTTAAAAAGACAGAGAGAGAGAAAGAGACAAAGAGCAACAAAGGAATAGAAAAAGAGAGACAGGGAGAGTGAAAGAGACAGCGACAGAGAGTGGGAGAAAAGGGGTGGAAAAGAGAGGGAGACAGAGAGAGAGAAAGGGACAAAGAGCAACAAAGGAAGAGAAAAAGAGAGACACGGAGAGTGAAAGAGACAGCGACAGAGAGTGGGAGAAAAGGGGTGGAAATGAGAGAGAGATAGAGAGAGAGAAAAAGAAATACAAGTACATTGTCTTTGTTCGAGGCACCTGGCTTTGGCAACATCAAGTTGACATATTTCAACCTGCAGCTTGTTTTTCTCTTGCGCTTCTCTGAGTGTTGTCTGGCGGGCCGGATTCAATCCCTTAACGGGCCTGATTTGGCCCGCGGGCTGCCTGTTTGACACCCAGTGTTCTGGTTTGCCGGCGTCCCTGCGTCCTAGACGCATCATTTTTGCTGGGGACGCATAGTGTCAAGTCAACGTGCGTCCTCGGACGCAACTTTTTGGACACAAAATTGTCATTATTGCCCGATTACATTTTTTTTTTTAAACAAAGATTTACCGCACTCCAAACTTTTCGTCAGGCAGATGTTGTTTTGGTCTCGCGGTTCCAGTTTTCGTCTGTACGCCGATCTCGAGTTGTGTGGTGAAAAGTCTGTCTCTTTTTAGAGAACCGTCTTTTTCGGCTCAACTCATTCAAAAGAGCCGGCTCTCCAACGGCTCACTTGCTTTGATGCATTATATTACGAATGATGACGTTGTATCAAGAAGTGAAGAAAAAATGGAAGTATAAAATGAGAAAATGAAAAAAAGACAGGTTGGTGGTTATCCCTTTCATCGGTATATTACCAACAATCATTTGATGCAGAAAATGAATTACTAATTTGATGATTGAAACTGAATGAATAAATATATTTTTATGACATTTTTGTCACCGATTTACAATGTCAACCTGGATAAGACTAAATTTTGGGGATTTTTGAGCATGCGAGTCCACGGGAGCCATCACTTTTCACAGCTCAAATGAAGACTGGACACCTGTGTTCTAAGTGCTACTAAATGACGTTTTTGCGTGAATTTTGAGATGACCTTATCTCTTATCCATTTGAGATTTAGCATCCCAAAAATCAGACTAAAACAATAGCTTCAAAAAAATGGTTCCTAGATGGTTGACTTCATTGCCGTTGCCCAGCCAAGCAAAAACATTGCAGATTACTCTCAGCAGACCGTTATTATACACGGCTTTCCCTTCAAGCAATTTTCCTCGTCGAGCGTATTCGCGGCGTGGACGCGAGCGGAGACGGCTGACCTTTTTCTCTTTTGCGCTCGTCAGACCACCACGCTGATCGGCCTTCTGAAAACGGCGCGTCTGCTGCGTTTGGTGCGAGTGGCTCGGAAACTGGACCGCTACTCGGAATACGGCGCCGCCGTCCTCTTCCTGCTCATGTGCACCTTCGCGCTCATCGCTCACTGGCTCGCCTGCATCTGGTGGCTAGCTTTTTTATTCTTCTGCCTTTCGAATTTCAACTCTAGTTTGAGTAAACTCACTTGAAGTTAAAGCTTTATCTGATATCAGTGGTATACCTAACCTGCCGTTCGAATTTCAATCTAATTTGAGTTAACTCACTTGACATTGAAGTTAAAGCTTTATCTGACATCAGTAGTATTTCGAATTTCAATTCTAATTTGAGTTAACTCACTTGACATTGAAGTTAAAGCTTTATCTGACATCAGTAGTATACCTAACGTCCCGTTCGGATTTCAATTCTAATTTGAGTTAACTCACTTGACATTGAAGTTCAAGCTTTATCTGACATCAGTAGTATTTCACATTTCAATTCTAATTTGAGTTAACTCACTTGACATTGAAGTTAAAGCTTTATCTGACATCAGTAGTATACCTAACGTCCCGTTCGGATTTCAATTCTAATTTGAGTTAACTCACTTGACATTGAAGTTAAAGCTTTATCTGACATCAGTAGTATTTCACATTTCAATTCTAATTTGAGTTAACTCACTTGACATTGAAGTTAAAGCTTTATCTGACATCAGTAGTATACCTAACGTCCCGTTCGGATTTCAATTCTAATTTGAGTTAACTCACTTGACATTGAAGTTCAAGCTTTATCTGACATCAGTAGTATTTCACATTTCAATTCTAATTTGAGTTAACTCACTTGACATTGAAGTTAAAGCTTTATCTGACATCAGTAGTATACCTAACGTCCCGTTCGGATTTCAATTCTAATTTGAGTTAACTCACTTGACATTGAAGTTAAAGCTTTATCTGACATCAGTAGTATTTCACATTTCAATTCTAATTTGAGTTAACTCACTTGACATTGAAGTTAAAGCTTTATCTGACATCAGTAGTATACCTAACGTCCCGTTCGGATTTCAATTCTAATTTGAGTTAACTCACTTGACATTGAAGTTAAAGCTTTATCTGACATCAGTAGTATACCTAACGTCCCGTTCGGATTTCAATTCTAATTTGAGTTAACTCACTTGACATTGAAGTTCAAGCTTTATCTGACATCAGTAGTATTTCACATTTCAATTCTAATTTGAGTTAACTCACTTGACATTGAAGTTCAAGCTTTATACCTAACGTCCCTTTCGGATTTCAATTCTAATTTGAGTTAACTCACTTGACATTGAAGTTCAAGCTTTATCTGACATCAGTCGTAAACCTAACGTCCCAAAACATGTTAAATGGATCCATTTGTGAAATGTAACTCAAGGAAGGAGCTTTGTTTGACTTTGGTCAAATTATTGTGAGATGAACTACACCAATTTCTCGGTTGATGTTATTTTGCCATTAAATGAAAAACTTTCATTCGGCGAGTTAAAATGGTCATGTAACTTGACAGCGATAAAATATTTATTGTCGAAAAAAAGCAAAAATGATCCATGTGTTAAGTGAAATCAAAAAAATGAGCATAGTTTTATTTCGTTTGAATGAATCTCCCAAGTATACTTAATCAACACATTACATACAAGTTTTAAGTTGGAGCGTGATCTCATATTACTTATATATTTTAATGTACCAAAAAATATCAAATTATCCCAGTTGCCAAATGTAATTGAAAACTGATCTTTTTACTTTGGTTAAATGGAATAATTATGATTTTTTTTTTATGGTTGATTTTATTTTTGTGCCGTTAAAATTATCCATTTTATTTGATCTATTTGACGTTGGCGGGTTATAATTGTAAGTTAACCTGAGTTAAAGCATTATCTGACATTAAACATACAGTTTATTATCCCCAAAAATGTCAAATTGATCCATTTGTGAAATGTAACAAAAAAAAAGAGCTTTGTTTGATTTTTATCAAATTATTGTGAGATTATTTCTCTCCAAATGATATATATGTTTCTCTCCAACTGCACCATTTTTTTAGTTGATGTTATTTTGCCATTAAATTAAAAACTTTCATTTGGCGATTTCAAATGGTTTAATATTCCCCAAAATGTCAAATTGATCCATTTTTGAAGTGTGATTACAAACTCAGCAATGTTAAACTTGGATTATAATCCCCTCGTCTTCCATTTGTATTTAAAACTGTCATTTAACATTGTCAAAGTTAAAGTTTTGAGTTCATTTGAGTCAGAGCTTTATATGGCTATAAATTGGATCCTGGTAAAAGTATCAATTTAATTAATTTGTGAAATATGACTTAACTTAAGCATTGCATAGCATTGATATATTAATACGGGATTTTAATCCCATATTATTCCCTTTTTATGGTTAATTTTATTTTTGTGCCGCCAAAATTACCGTTTTTATTGGATTTATTTGACATTGGCGCATTATAATTGTAAGTTAACCAGAGTTAGAGCATTATCTGACATTAAACACACAGTTTAATATCCCCAAAAAGGTCAAATTGATCCATTTTTGAAGTGTGATTACAAACTCAGCAATGTTTTGGTTGAATTAAACTGGGATTATAATCCCTTCGTATTCAATTTGTAATTTAAACTTTCATTTAACATTGTCAAATTAAAGTTTTGAGTTCATTTGAGCTTTATATGACTATATATTGGATCCTGCTAAAGTATCAAATTCATCAATTTGTGAAATGTGACTAAACCTGAGCATTGCTAAGCATGGGTATATTAATACAGGATTTTAATCCCATATTATTCCGTTTTCATGGTTGGTTGCATTCTGGTGCTGTTAGTCAAAGCTTTCATTTGAGTTAACTCAGTTGACATTGGCCAGTTAAAGTTTTCAGTGATGCCACAAATATATGTTAATCAGGGTTGGGTAGGGTTACTTTGACTTGATTACTTTCAATGACTTTTGGATGACTCCGATACCAAATATGCTCATAAAAGACAAAAGAAACTCAATAGGAATCAAATGATGACTCACAACACGCGGTAAGCTTTCTCTCCTGGCTTTGATCTCTTTGATCTCCGGCAAAACCAACATCAAATGCCACAGAAACAAAATGAAAATCAATCCAAACAGCTATCTGCCGTTCCATGTATTCCGTTACTCCCCAAGCCTGCACAAAAATGGAGTCATTTGATTCCTATTGAGTTTATTTTGTCTTTTATTAGCATATTTGGTATTGGAGTCATTCAAAAGTCATTGAAAGTAATCCAGTTAAAGTAACCCTACCCCCAACCCTGATGTTAATATACCAAAAAATGAATCCTGTTGTTACGTGTACTTAAAAACTTCCAGTCAAATGAATCTTGGATGGTAATCCCCAGGTACGCCATCGGAAATGTGGAGCGCAACGGCTCCATCGGTTGGCTCCATACTCTCGGCGACCAACTGGGGAAACAATTCAACGACTCCATCCCAGGTAAAGACGTCAACGGCGTTATCGGAATGATATCAAAGCGACAATACGGATGTTCCCGTTGTGCTCGGATCAGGAACGGGACCCTCCATCAAAGACAAGTACGTGACGGCCCTCTACTTCACCTTCAGCAGTCTGACCAGTGTGGGCTTTGGAAACGTCTCTCCTAACACCAACTCGGAGAAGATTTTTTCCATCTGTGTCATGCTCATTGGATGTAAGTCATCATATTAAGAATTCGGAATCTCTTTATTGTTATACATCAAGATTAGACACGTCATTCCGAGGTCATTATGGAATCAATCTTTAAAAGAGAAAAAGACGATCCGGATATTACCAGGATAAATAGACAAAACTGTTTACAATTTAATGCTTGGGACTGAAGCGTAATGAAAAATAGTACCGTAAATTCCGGACTATAGAGCGCACCTGATTATAAGCCACACCCACCACATTTTAAAAGGAAAACCGATTTTGGACATACACAAGCCGCACCTGCAGCACGGCGGCGCAGTGGTTAGCGCTTGTGCGGCACAGTTCATGTCATGGGAACCTGTCGTGGGTTTGTATGTTCTCCCCGTGCTTGCGTGGGTTTCCACCGGGCACTCCGGTTTCCTCCCACGTTCCCAAAAAAACCATGCATTTCAGGTGAATTGGCCGGGAATGAGCGGATGAGTTGTCTGTCCCTGTGTGCCTTGCGATTGGCTGGCAACCAGTTCAGGGTGTCCCCTACCCAATGCCCGGAGATGGCTGGGATGGGCTCCAGCCCCCCGCGACCCTAATGAGGATAAGCGGTACGGTTAATGAGATCAGACAAGCCGCACCTGTATATAAGCCGCATGCGCCCACATTTAAACATGTAACACAAACACAAAATTAACCCAAACCCGACTTCAAGTCCCGCGATTGAAACTAAATGTCCTTCATTAAAGTCCACAGTCCAAAGATCACAGCCGGCAAAATGAACAGGAAATGATACCGGTACTTAAGGTTTGATGCAGACCTGCAGAGTCCGGGTCCCGTTGAAAGTAATCCAAGGAAAAAAAGTGTATTTTTCCAAAGGTAAGGGTGAGAAAAATAGATCACATTTACTCATCTAACTCCTTTTTCTTGAACCAACTTTTTACCCCCTCTTCTTTCCTTGTCTGTCCCTCACCTTTAGCGGTCCCCCCTTAAACTCGGCACCCCGCGTTTGTTCCGCCCCTCATTTTTCATTCATCCGTGCAAAACATATCAGAATAAGTGTCTAAAATAAATACAAATAAATTCATTACAAAAATATACAGTTGCAAATACATATTATACACGGGTTACACATTTTTACAAAGAAAGACGGTACACCGAGCGAGTTTTTAAAGCTTTAATAATAATAATAAGGTTTTGACAGGGCAGTTAATGGTAGCAACACTCGAGCGCCGCTAGCGGCCATTAGAAAAATGACATAAATTGGCCGCATCACTGAATAAGCCGCAGGGTTGAAAGTTAGGGTAAAAAGTAGCGGCTTATAGTCCGGAATTTACGGTACATTTACATTTAAAGGGTTTGTACAGGTGCTAGTTATTTGAGTTAAAAAGAATGGTTTATTGAGTAGAATTTGAATTAACTGTAATAGTAGATCAGTGTTTAATTTTTAGACCAGACCGAGGCTTCTCATGTTGTCCCAGGGAAGGGGTCGGGAACCTTCTTGATAGCTGGAACTCTGCCCGACATATCCTGGACCAAACCAGGCACCAAATGCACCGCTTCAGGTCTGCATGTACTACAATTGGATAGTTACATAAAAGATTAGCATGGCTTTTATTTTACCTCCAAGTCAGATGTACTCGTGAAATGGGCTCGCAAGAGATTTCTCTCTCATGCCATGAGGCTCTTTAACTCCACCCGGGGGAGTAAAAGCCCACATGAAACCCCACCCCCACATTTGCATATTACCCTATTTTTATCCCGTAGCACTATTTAAATACTCTATATCAACACGTTAAATTGGGTATTTTTGCGTTCTATATCTTTTATTTCATTATTTTATTTTTCAACACAAGGATACTGCTGGAAGTGGGGATTTCCCTACGGGGATGAATAAAGTATCTATCTATCTATCAATGTCTATCTATCTATCTATACATCCATCTATCTAGACATCTATCTATCTATCTTTCTATCGTTCTAAATAAGGTCAAACTGTGTCGTGGAGTGTATTCGCATATTCCTAAAACGTGAGCGTCCCCAACTTTTAGCAAGTAGCACTTAACCCCGACAGCCGCCTTCCGGGATAACTTCACTTCGTTTTAAGTGCGGAAAAGACTCCCGTCAGATCCGGTTAACGGATACCTTCCTCCCGACCAGCCCTGATGTACGCCAGCATCTTCGGGAACGTCTCGGCCATCATCCAGCGTCTGTACTCCGGGACGGCCCGCTACCACACCCAGATGCTCCGCGTCCGGGAGTTCATCCGCTTCCACCAGATCCCCAACCCGCTCCGGCAGAGGCTGGAGGAATACTTCCAGCACGCCTGGTCCTACACCAACGGCATCGACATGAACGCCGTGAGTACCTCCCTCCCCCGGTGGCGCGCCAGATTGCTCGCCGGAGTGTTCCGCGCCCAGGCGCGCTTAGAGGCCAGAGTCGCATTTTGAGCCTGCGTTGTACGTCGATAGGATGATTGGAAGACTTTGTCTCAGCATGCATGGTCCGAGCCCATCAGAGAAAATAGGACTGATGTGAGTATTATGAATAGCACACACACACTCCTGCTCACGTGCGATGGAACTCACTCCCGACCGGGGCCTACGGTAACGGAAAACGGAGCTTTGACCTTTCAGTCCCCCAACCGCCATTGGGGATTATAGCCTTCAATGTGTCAGTCCTTTTCCCCGTGTACCGTATTTTTTGCACTATTAGCCGCGCCGAATTATAAGGCCCGTCCCTCACAAATAATCACTTTTCATATATTGTGGGATTAAAACTACCCTATTTAGCTGTGTATAATCTTTGCACATTTTATACACAGTTTACGTTATGCAATGATTGACAAGTCTGGAAATGTCACTGACCTCTGTCGGGTCTAAAACAATCACTTAAGTGTGGGAGAGCTAAAAAATATGGACTAATCGTAGAAGGAAATTCAGGCAAAGACTTTTTGAGTTTTTCTAGACAACTGCAGTTGGAGAAGGTAGCTTTCGTCTCGCCGTCCGCGCTCCTTCTAAAACCCTTCCCCTTCTGCGCTGTGTTTTATTGAAGTCACAAGGGTGGAATAGTACTGGGACAAAGAAGGAAAAGAAACTCTCTCTGACCCTCCCCCCTGGGACAGTACCAACACTTTAAAAGACAAAGACAGGAAAACTCAAAGAAGCCAAAAAGGGCCATACAATCTGATTAGAAATACACACTTTTGAGCAAATACGTTTAAGCCTACTGCACAACCTCAAACGCAAAACAATGAATGCAACAGAAGTCAAACCAGGCTCACAACGGTGAGAAATATAATCAGAATTCAAATAGTCTTTATTGTCACTGATATCAACGTTGTGAAGCATTGTATGCAAGGGGATTGGACATGACACTCCCGGTTAAAACATGTCATCCAAAGACTTTGAAGAGAAAAGCGATAAACTATTGGGGTGAATATGCCCCCCAAAAAATGATTACTATAATGCTTAGAATAAATGGCCTAAGTTATACTATTAAAAATGCAATGAAGAATATTACATTGTAACAAGAGTGAAATGAAAAAAAAACTAGAGAGAGAGAGAAAGAGAGCCAGAGAGAGAGAGAGCGCCAGAGAGAGAGAGAGAGAGATGGGGTCTAAGAGAGAGTGAGAGAGAGCGTGCGAGAGAGAGAGAAAAAGAGCGCGCGAGCAAGAGAAAGTGCGAGCAAGAGAGACAGAGGGAGAGAGAGAGATAGAGATTGCAAGACAGAGAAAGAGAGAGAGAAAGAAAGAGAGATTGCAAGAGACAGAGAAATAGAGAGAGAGAGAGAGAGAGAGAGAGAAAGAGAGCCAGAGAGCTAGAGAGAAAGAGAGCTAGAGAGAGAGAGAGCGCCAGAGAGAGAGAGAGAGATGGGGTCTAAGAGAGAGTGAGAGAGAGCGTGCGAGAGAGAGAAAAAGAGCGCGCGAGCAAGAGAAAGTGCGAGCAAGAGAGACAGAGGGAGAGAGAGAGATAGAGATTGCAAGACAGAGAAAGAGAGAGAGAAAGAAAGAGAGATTGCAAGAGACAGAAAGAGAGAAATAGAGAGAGAGAGCAATAGAGACAGAGAGAGAGCAAGAGAGAGAGAGAGAGAGAGAGCAAGAGAGAGGGAGAGAGAGAGAGAGAGCAACTTTCCACACATGTATCTCACAGGCATCCACGTGTGGCAACAGTCCTCTCACGGGGCATAATGAGTAACGCCATTTGTGAAGTATTTGTTGTTATTTTTAATCAATTAAAAAAAGACATTTGAATCATTTGAACATGACTTTTTTTATCTCATCCGCCATATGTTGCAGTATATAAGCCGCACCCGTGTATAACTGCTCCTTATAGTCTGGAAAATCCATCAAGTTGACTGGCAGTGATTAAAACATGATCGGACCAGCGGAGGCTCCTCGATGTTCCCTGGGGGGGATGAAAAATGCTTTCGATTGTGCTGAGCACAGAGGTGCAAACATTTTAAAGGCGCAGTGAATCACAACTGTCAGGGGACACGGTGTTGTGCAGCCAGGTCAGTCCCAATGGGTTTGACGGCGACGTGACACACGCACCTAAACGTGTCGCACCGATGGTTTCTGCTGACATGCGAGAACTTCGGCTTAAGTCATCGTTCATGTCATCATCGCGCTGCGTCATAAACGGTGTTAGCCGCGTTACTTTATCGGCGTTTGAAGTGTTCTTAAAGGTTTTATGGTAAGAATGCCAAACTGAGTTCAAAGAGCCACTATGCTTTATTTTCCATCCGCTTTGATTTGACTTTTATCAGGCCTGTTCAGGACGGAACAAACCCCATGAAAAAGAAGAGTTTATTCGAGCATGTCTGCTGCCATCTCCTGGCTTAAACTCACAATTGCAGCTGGTGAATAGTCTGAATTCATAGTGTTTTTCAATTGACTGAAGACCTCCCAAAGCGCTTTACAGTGTGCTTCACACTCACCCATTCACACACCCACCCGCACACCGATAGCCAGAGGCAGCCATCCAAGGCGCCTATCCAAAGTACTGTACACAAATGTCTCAAAGTCACTAATCAGTCATTCATCACTGAATTACTCTAGAGTAAAATTAACTAGTTACCAGGGAAAGTAACTATTTCTGTTACTTCAGAAACACATTGTTGTATCTCAAATTCATTGGAAATTTTCAGAGCTAATACGAAACACCGTGTTTATGTGTAGAGATGGGAATTCTGACGAGTTTTAGAGAACCGGCTTTTTTGACTCGGCTCACCAAAAAGAGTCTGCTCTCTCAGGACAGCTTTTAAGGCTATTTGTGTCGCTTTCATCCATAAACTACATATTTTTACGTAACATTATGCACAGAATAAGTTAAAAGGGGTAAAAAAGAATGAGAAAAGACATACATGGAAAAAAAGGAAAAATAAGAAAAAAATAATACAATTTGCATGATATAAAAAACACATAAAGAACGGAAAAACACAGGAAATATAATGGAACTATTTATAAAGCAACCAAATAAAAAAAAAAAAAAACAATGTTACTTTTTTATGCTCAACAAATATACAGTCAACAACACAAAAATGCATATTGACCAATCATAATACTAAAAAAGAGACCTTTCGTTCACAAATGACACAAGTCGGTTGACGCCTCGTTCACCGACTTGCCTTTTTTTCGGTACATTTGTAAGCACTTTATTTGTCATCGCTATCTAACCATATGGTAGTTGCTATTTTGAATGGTGATGTAATCTAAAAGCATAAACAAAAGGTTTGCGAGGACACGCCTGTCATGAACCACATTAGGATCAGAACCCAAACGCGTGACGTTCTCACACAAGCCTTTAATTTTAAGGTAAATGGGGAGTCATGCACGTTAGGCAGCGGTGTGGCGTGGAAAGACAGGAAGCCAGAGGCCGACAGGATTGATACCAATTGCCTGAGTAGATATCGGACAGATGGGGTCGATACCAACAGGACGGGACAGACAGGATTGATAATGAAACAGGATATCGAAAATAAACAGGATAAAATAGACGGGAACGAAAACTGGAGAGAATAATAAACAGGACAAAAAATAGACGGGAACGAAACTAGAAATCGATATTAAACAGGACAACAATAAACGGGGACTATACCTGACTGGAAATACTAACAGGAAAACAGAACCCACGTCTTGCAGGGCAGAGGTTTTTTTAACAGACTGACAAAAGAAAAATGAGAGCACTGAGCTTAAAAAGACGGAAAGCCAATCTGTCAATGAGCCGCAGCTGGCGCCACACGGGCGGGGCCAATTGGGCGCCATGGCAACCGGGACAAAGCTGCTGCTTTTGACCGTCAGTGACGGAAACGGTGGGAAAAGAAATGTTGACCTGGTTACTGAAAAAAATAGCATTTAGAACCACGTTACTCTCAACGCCGCCCATAAAAATCAGTGAATTAATTCCGATTGTTTTCGTCTTTTAAAGGATCCCTCAATCGAGCTGGTCACGGCCTCGTGATTGCTACTTCTAAAGGAAAGAAACATCACGTCCGGGTTGCGGCTCTAATTAAACACAATGCCGTATTTAATTCTCTATGTTCACGCGATGAGGCTCCAGACGATCATTAGTCGGCTTTATCCGGGGCTCAGAAATGAGCAATTTGCCGAGAGGCGTGGATTAGGGAATATTTATACAATTGCGTGGAGGAGACCCAGTTGTTTTTTTCTTTAGGGCCAAGCGGATCTTTTTTGCCCTCTCCTCATATCTGTGAACAATAACTAGTTTAATCAGGAGTTCAAGTCTCAGGCCAATGTCCAGATTCATTTAGATTGAAAAAATGGCATCGTTTTCAATCAGTTGGATGTAAACGGTAGTATTTGCTCGAGCTGAGTATTCATACTGCTATCACCCTTGAAGACAAATTGTCATCACAAAAACACTATTTTCATTATTTTGGCCAAAGTTAAAATTAAAAAAAAAAGGTTACCAGTGAATATTAAAGGCTAAAACACCTCATCTCATCTCATTAGCTGCACCGCTTATCCTCAGTAGGGTCGCGGGGGTGCTGGAGCCCATCCCAGCAATCATCGGGCAGTGGGCAGGGGACACCCTCAACTGCTTGCCAGCCAATCGCAGGGCACACTGGGACAGACAACTCGCTCGCCCATTCACACCTAGGGACAATTTGGAGTGGCCAATCCACCTGAAATGCATGTCTTTGGAATGTGGGAGGAAACCGGGGTGCCCGGAGGAAACCCACACAAGCACGGGGAGAACATACAAACTCCGCACAGTAAGTCCGGTAGCTGGATTTGAACCCACACAGGAGGTTCCCAAGACCCTAGAACTGTGCCGCACACGCGCTAACCACTGCGCCGCTGTGCTGCCCCAGGCTAAAACACATTTAGGATCATCGGAATGAGTTATTTTATGTGGCATTTCATGTTTTTCGAAAATACTGATGGAATCTTAAAATACAATGCCACACTAAAGTACTTCCCCCCCCTTCCACATGTCTGGGTATCTGGTTACAAGTTAGGTTCCGGACGATTGTTCGTAAGTTGAATTTATTGCTTCAGTGCTAAATTCTGTATGTTTAAGGTTTATATAAGAATGTTTAAAGCTTGTATAAGTAACCAGTATTGTTTTGTACTAAAAAATAAACATTTCATGACATAATATGGTCTATAAATGTAAATAAAGTGAGGTTTTACTTACTTTTTTACTTGCGCTTCAAAAGGTCCTCCTCCGTGGTAAAAAGTGGCTGAAAAAAAGCATTCTGACCATTTTTTCAACCATATCAATCTTTCTTATTCCACTTTTGTTTGAAAAGAAACGGCTCGCCTCCTTTTTACACTTTACACCAACCATATTGAATGGATGCAACAAATATTAAACAGTAAAATTGTCTAAGTTCTTAGCGCGCTAGAGATACAGTGCAGTGTGTATACACACAAACCAGGAAGTAGAAGCCTGATTTTTTCTTTGGGGTGGATGCCGGGTGACTTCTCACAGCGCCACGTGGCGGAAAGAAGCATTACAGTAATGTCCTGTACTCAGAAAAAGTTGCACACGATTCAAAATCTAACTTACGGCAACGTCCAGATATTTTTCGACATCCCGAAAAAAAAACGATCGTACCAGTCAAATAGACATAAGTCGAGAGGCGTCTTTACACAACACACAAAGGTTTCAGATCATCCGACCAATTTTAGTATCACACAGCGAGAACCCAAGGAAACACAAAATGCAGTTTGGAAATGTTGATTTCGTTCAGGCATTATTTCACATAGTCGGATAGACCTAGATATGTTTTTCCCTTAAAAAATGGAATCAACATTTCAAAACTACAGTTTGTATTTCCTTGGGTTGTCTCTGTGTGATATTCTAATTGCTTTGATGATTCGAAACCATTGGAAAAAACGAGAAGAGGACCCAACATTTTAAACAAATGCACTTAAAATACTTTAACAATGTACCATAATTAGTTAGGTTTGCGAGCAGCACCGATATCAGTGACAATGCTAGAATTGTTTTAAGACATTGGTACTCGAGACTGTGCATCATACCAATGTTGACTCCCCATGATGGCCGTCTCGGGATATTTAATGGCATATTAGAAATGAGTGCTATTTTTCATAGAAACTTTAAGGAACATATGTTAGCACTCATAACTCTTTCTCTAATATCATTTCTTGAGGGTTTGTCAGGCATTTTTTGGAATGCTATTTGGTGTTTCCATTTGGATGATTATAGGTATTAACGTTGCTCGGAATCATATTACTAACAATACTCAAAGCATTTGTACTACTTTCACTACTCTTACTTCTAACAACACCAAAACTACTCCTCATAATAATAAAAGACAAAAGCATGTTGTGGTGTACAAGCAAATGACCATTTTCAAGCATTGCTTTTTATACATACATGAATTTATTTTTTTCTCTTTCGTATTGAACTCAATTATCGGCCAACACCTACGGAACCATTTCCATGTTTTTAAACTATTGAAGCTGCGTGTGCATTGTTGAAACAGATCGACAGAATTCATGTCAGTTTATAGCAGCTAAATGACACAGAAAGATCCTATGTTATAGAAAGGAACAGCTCAAAACAGCACAAAGTATACACTAGCAGCACGATAGCGACTTTATTTTGGTCAACAATGAAAAAAAAATGTTCTTTTGATCGGAGCTGAGCGTCTTCCTTTGGAGGTGCCGGAAAATTTGAAAAAAATAGCTTGAAAGTGCTTGAAATTGGCCATGACAAAGGTGTACGAACCCTGAAACTTTTTCCTTTGAAAACAAAACATGTCCCCAAATGTGCTTGAAAAAACGAGGAAATCCTAGCTGGAAGTGGATTGGGCCAAAGTTGCCGTCTAAAAGGTCTGGGACTCCCCACACTGGCATCCAACTCATTAAAATTGCAGCCATTCTTCAAAATAATAACGCTCGGAGGGCCCGATGGCTTTGTGTTCCTGCTGAAACATTCACAAGCATTTGCGCACTTTTGCTCCAAGTCCGGGGAACGATGGCCGCTCTCTGTTCAAAAAACTGCAGACGCGGGTCCTTTCGCGGGACTGAATCGGGAGCGGACGCGATTCCACAAATGAATTTACTTGCCGTACAATAAAGAAAGTGGATGCTTTAAAGTGTGAGGAATGCATTCTTTGGCCCCTCAACAGACGGGCTTCATTCGTTCCCGCATAGAGCTTGAATCTGGAATTTCTCGAAAAAAAATCCCACATAAGTCAAGTCATGTTTATTTGTTTTGGCCCTTAAACACAAAGAGTCTCAAGGGGCTGATCATATGCTATAGAGTAGAAGTGTGTTTTAAGCTTAGATTGAAACATTTCCACTGAGGTTGCAGATCCAATCTCAGGGGGAAGAGCATTCCACAGCACCGGGGCCTGAATGGAGAACACTCTCAAACCTGCGGATTTCTTCTTGGCTCTTGGATCATAAAAAATACCTGAAAACCAACCGCCCCAAACGATCCAACTTAAGTAGCTTTAATCACAAAAAAATCATTCAAATACAGGGATTGTTGGGGTGCTTCAAATTCTTGGCAATGCTTGAATTTCCGTAGATCACAGATAGGAACAGCCCAAAACAGCACAACGTAGGCTAGCAGCAAGATTGTGGCTTTATGTAAGTCATCAAAGAGCCCCCCTAAAAAAAAAGAAAAAAAGAAAACAACAAGTCAATTTGATCGCAGTTGGAACGGCGGCGCAGTAGTAAGCGCGTGTGTGGCACAGTTCTGAGGTCATGAGATCGAACCTTCTTTGTGGAGTTTGCATGTTCTCCCGCGCTTGCGTGGGTTTCCTACCACATTCCAAAAACATGCATGTCAGGTTAATTGGCCGGCCCTAAATGTCCTTAGGTATGAATGAACGAGTGAGTTGTCTGTCTCTGTGTGCTCTGCGATTGGCTGGCAACCAGTTCATGGTGTCCCCTGCCCACTGCCTGAAGACAGCTGGGATGGGCTCCAGCACCCCCGCGACCCTACTGAGGATATGCAAATAATGGATGGATGGAAATTGAGAAACATTCTCCTTGAAAGTGCTTGAGTTTGTAAAAGATGTAGGAACCCTGTTATTAGCAAAAGGAGAAGCCTCCTGATCTGACACAGATACTGCACCTTCATGCTATGGTCGCCGTGTAAACCGTCCTCCCGCTCATAAGAGATCGGCCTGACTTGACCAGCAGCTTCCCCTGAAAAAAAAAACAACAAAAAAACAGTGCTTTACCTTCAAAAAAATAAAGATATTTTCAAGCAACCTCAAACCTTTGAACAGTGGTGTACATGCAAACTGGGGTGAGCCGACGCGTTCTCGAGCACTGAGCATTCGTGGGGACTCGACATTTTCGGAACCACCTTTGTCTCTTGTACGTCAGTCAAGTTTTTTGCTCCGAAGACATCTTATATCTCCCATTTCTTGAAAATATTGTGGCTTGTATGTAGGGGGGCCACCATATTTGTTGCGGGGCTCATGATTGCTAACGGCATGCGACATAACCTTCTTCTATCGGTTCAACTGTTTCTAACAAACCTCCTAACCTTCCTCCTTTCCCTTTGTCTCCTCCTCACACTCCATTTCGTCTTTTCACCCTTCTTACTTTTCATTTTTCCAATCTTTGTCTTGATCCCGATACTCTTTGGAACCTCTTGGCCCCCTCCTCCTCCAACACCATCCCTCCCCCGCAGGTGTTAAAAGGTTTCCCCGAGTGTCTCCAGGCGGACATCTGTCTCCATCTGAACCGGACTTTGCTGCAGAACTGTAAGGCTTTTAAAGGCTCCACCAAGGGCTGCCTCAGGGCCCTGGCCATGAAGTTTAAGACCACCCACGCACCCCCGGGTGACACGCTGGTCCACGCCGGGGACGTCCTCACCGCCATCTACTTTATATCCAGAGGATCCATCGAGATACTGAGAGGAGATGTAGTGGTGGCTATATTAGGTAAGTGAACAGAAACGCAGTCACATAAGTCATGTGCGCCCTCTGTTGGTCGTTTCGAAAGCCTGCATGTCAGATTAAGTGCAGTTTACAGTTTGTCTGAGGGTTTTTATTTGGGTACAGCACAAAAGACAAGGTTAATCATTATTAAAAAGAAGGACAAAATCAACTGTTTGCACAGAAAACAGATGTCTCATCTCTCATCTCATTAGCTGTACCGCTTATCCTTATTAGGGTCGCGGGGGGGCTGGAGCCCATCTCAGCCATCTCCGGGCAGTGGGCAGGGGACAAAATCCCAAACAAGAACACAGCACCTGACCCCACAAACAAAAATTAAAAAACACATCAATTGCATTTCAAACTAATTGTGATATCACTAGTGACTCCTAAAAATAAACTCTGGGTATATTAATCTTCTTTAGTATATGTTTCTAAAATATTTATACAGTGGTACCTTGATTTACACATTAAATTTGTTCTGAGATTAGCTTCATAACCTAAAAACTGTAAGTCCAGACCCATTTTGAATGTAAATGTGATCATCTGTTCCAAGCCATCCAAACGTATAGTATGATATTTTTTTTTCACAAATCATGAAAGATCATCAGAACATGAAACAAATACATGTCAGAATTACTGCACAATAAGCATTAAACAGGAGGCACGTAATGTAAATAAAATGTAAGGATATAATCAAAATATTACTTTATCTTTTTGCCTCGTGTTTCTTGAAAAACTGATCCAATGACGTCTGCCCTGACGGCTTTTGACAATCTCCCGGAACCACTCTTCATCTCTGAATTGTGAACTGTGACGGTGACACAAAGAGCATGCTGGAATACATGCAGTTAGTTTGTTTACTTTCAGGAAACTCTGGGAGTGGCTAATAGCAGGGCGTACTGCACTGCATTTTTTACTTCTACTATCACTTCCAATGGTAGCCCAAGTCGCTTTTTGGTTCAGGGGGCAAGTGCTTTTTCACATAAACCCAAATAGGCCTAGATTATAATGTGCCTTAATAAACTGAATCAATGTATTAAAACTGCATTTTGTATTTCCTTGGGTTTTCACCGTGTGATACTAAAATTGTCAGGACAGAACGGAAACAGGACCCACTCGCGTAACGTTACTCACAGTTTTATTGGGAAGAAGGGAAAGGATTGCACACACGATCTGGAGATCGCAGGGAGCAGGTTGCTCCAACGCGGAAGTGGTATTTCCGTGGCGAGCGATGGCGGTGTCGGGAGCGGATTAAACGGGTCAATAGCTGGGATAGGAGAGCAAAAACATGGTCGAAAGCCAGGAGAGGAGAGTAGGTGTGGTCGAGATCAGAAACGGATCGTCATTCGGGACGGGAGAGCAGACGAGGTCAAGATCAAAACAGATTGTAGTGGGAGACAAACAGGACCAAAAAACAGGACAGGCGAAAAAGGGCTTGCCATGTAAAAAACAGATTCGCTGACAAAAGGGGGACTGACGGGACAAAGTTTAAATACTGACAGGGAGCCAATCTGTCAACAAGCTGCAGCTGGCGCCACACGGCGGGGCCCATTGGGCACCATGGCAACCGTGCTAAAAATAGGTTTGAGGACCTGAAACCTCCGTGAGTGATAAATATGCAAGAAATCAGGAAGGGTGCAAAAACATTTTCACAACACTGAACAAAAGAATGAACATTTTTCGGCATCCCGTCCGGTGACGTCGCTGTATGGACAGGTTTGAAACGTTTGCACCCGCAATTTTTAGGGAAGAACGACATCTTCGGAGAACCCATCAACTTGTACGCCCGGCCGGGTAAATCCAACGCGGACGTGAGGGCCCTGACTTACTGCGACCTCCACAAAATCTTCAGGGAAGACGTTCTAGAAGTGCTGGACATGTATCCTGAATTTGCAGAACACTTCTGGAGCAACCTGGAAATTACGTTCAACCTCCGTGATGTCAGTTTTTTTCTTTTATTTATGTATTATGATTGGTGTCGCTCATATTTAACGTGATATTCGTCAGACCAACATGATCCCAGGCTCTCCGAGCAGTGACGAGTCCAAATGCGGGGGTTTCAACAAACTACGCAGACGGAAATTATCCTTCAGGCGACGCACAGAGAAAGGTATTTCTTCCCTTTTTTAGAATTCTAAATCTGGGGTCTCAAATGATGTGGGCCATTTTGAATTGCATTCAACTGAATTGTAGTGTTGTTATTGTCCTTGATATCAACGTTGTTAGCAACAAGATTAGACGTGCCACTCCAAAGTAAACATGTCCTAAAGACTTGTGCACAGGAACAATAGAGCTGTGAAAAGTAGTGCAATCGTAAATAGATCGAAAGATACTTTATTCATCCCCGTAGGGAAATTAACACTTCCAGCAGTATCCTTGTGTCGGAAAATAAAATGATAAAATAAAAGAAATAGAATACAAAAATACCCAATATAGCGTGTTAATAAAGAGCATTTAAATACTGTTACGAAAAATACACAATGTAATAAAATAGGGTAATATGCAAATGTTGGGGTTTCATGTGTGCTTTTACTCCCCAGGGTGGAGTTAAAGAGCCTCATGGCATGAGGGAGAAATGATCTCCTCAGTCTGTCTGTGGAACAAGACTTACAGCAGCAACATCTATCTATCTATCTCTAGACAGCTATCTATCTAGACATCTATCCATCTATCTAGACATCTATCTATCTATGAAATGAAAATGAAATGATCTGCATTTATATAGCGCTTTTCATGCCAAGGACTTCCCAAAGCGCTTTACAATGTGCTCCACATTTCCCAATAGCGGCCTTGCAGCCATGTAAGGCGCTAACCTGCTTATTGGGGGTATCAGGGGTTCAGTGTCTTACCCAAGGACACTTCGACATGTAACATGGACGAGCCGGGATTCGAACTGGGATCCCTTGAGCCCAAGACGAGCGCTCTACCTCCTGAGCTACTGCCGCCCTTCTATCTAGACATCTATCTCTATCTAGACATCTCTCTATCTATCTAGATTTCTATCTAGACATCTCTATATCTATCTAGACATCTATCTATCTAGACATCTCTCTCTATCTATCTCTCTATCTCTATCTCTCTCTCTCTCTCTATCTATCTCTCTATCTCTCTCTATCTCTCTATCTATCTCTCTATCTCTCTCTCTCTATCTATCTATCTATCTCTATCAAAGGCAACTACAAAAAAACCTGTAATTTTGATTGGCGCTTTTTTCATGATACTGGAAAAGATGGATAATTGGCATCAAAAGTCCTTAAAAAGTGCTTAAATTTGGCCATGAAAAAGGTGTAAGAACCAAACAATTTCATCACCAAAATCTTTTCTCCTGTGGCCAGATGATGCCGATGTGGGCGAAATTAAAAAGTCCCACAAGACTCTACACAGAAGAAGAGAAAGAGAATCTTCCCATCACCAAAAAGGCCAAGAGGTACCAAAGCGCCAGTATCGCAGCTCGGTGTCTTCTCATTCCAGCGGTGATGAGGTACCGACAAAAAAAAAACGTTTTTGCAGTAAGTCGCACTCTCAACTCATTCAAATTGTGTCTGATTTCAAAAGGGAGAAGAGTCGGTTGTCACCAGCCTTGCTCCTTCATCCGCCATGCTGGAAAACCACCACTTGCAGGTCACGCACAGAAACATGTCGGAGAACCTCGACGGGGACGGAGAAACCAAAACGGGAAACACCTGCAACGCTTTATCAGGTTGAAAAATACATACTGAAACAGAGGAAGCCATGTTGTTGACTTGTTTAGCCGTCAATGGCACGGAATGACATTTCTTTTCTGACTTTAGGCGCGCTCTCCGGGGTGTCCAACATCTTCAGTTTCTGGGGGGAAAATCGAGGCGGCGGTCAGTACCAGGAGGTTCCGAGCTGCAGCTTGGCCTCGCCGCCGGCCCTCGGCACCCCTTTGCATAGCTTGAGCCGGCAGCAGCGCAACCAACTGGACTCTCGCCTCGATCTGTTGCAAAAACAACTGAACAGGTACCGACATATTTTGGGGGTCAGAACTTGAACCGGGGGTTGGTCGAGTCAAGTCGAGTCGAGTCATGTTTATTTGTTTGGCCCTTAATCACAAAGAGTCTCAAAGGGCTGCACAGACCACAGATCATTGTAAACTATTATTACAGACTATTATGACACCGTCACCTGATACTGTCAACATCAAATCTAGGTTATTCATATGCTATAGAGAAGTGTGTTTAAGCTTAGATTTAAACATTTGCACTGAGGTTGCAGATCCAATCTCAGGGGGAAGAGTATTCCACAGCAGCGCTCTCGAACCTGCAGATTTCTTCTTGGCTCTTGGGATCAGCGTTTTCAGAGCGAAGGCTCTGGACCGGAACATAGGGGGAAATGATATATGAAAGATATGAGGGAGC
Source organism: Urocampus carinirostris (assembly GCF_059441175.1). Taxonomy (NCBI): domain Eukaryota; kingdom Metazoa; phylum Chordata; class Actinopteri; order Syngnathiformes; family Syngnathidae; genus Urocampus; species Urocampus carinirostris. The sequence goes on from NC_142366.1 coordinate 24,597,346, forward strand.
AAGTCCATGCATGATTTTGTATAATACCTTAAAATCACATTTTAAGCTAACAGGGAGCCAATGCAGGTTAGCTAAAATCGGGGTCATGTGGTCAAACTTTCTTGTCTTATTCAAAAGCCTGGCTGCAGCATTTTGTACCAGCTGAAGGCTCTTGATTTTGGACTTAGGGGGACCGGAGAGTAGTGCATGAAAGTCATGGAGACAGGAGGTAACAAACACAAGAACTATAATCTCCACATCAAACTGGGACAGCATGGGGCATATTTTAGCAATGTTGCAAAGATGAAAAAAAGCTGTTCTAGTAATATTCTTCACGCATGTTTGAAGGGACAGATCGGCAGCCCAAAAATCTTAAAGGAGCTGTTATTTGAACCAAAAATACAAAATAGAAAAAAATTGTCTGGAGCCACAAACACTTAAAAGCCTATATAAGCCTGCTGTCAAAATGCCTAACCCTAACATCAGTACACTATGAATGAATGACTGAATGAATAAATGTTTCATTACTTTGATACCATTAAATAAATGAATAAATCAAATGTATCCAATTGTGTTGTTTTTATTTTGAGCATTCAAAAAAAAAACACCAACGTGGATCGTGCAGAAAGAAAGTATGCAATAAAACACAGCATGCATTTATAAACATAAAACATCAAAAATAAATAATAAAATAAGATGAATACAGTTGAAGTCAGGGCATGGGCAAAACACAGCAGCATCTTCCTCTCTCTCTCTCTTTTGATAGAAAATCAGCGCAGCCACCATGAGCAACATAACATAATAATATCCAGTGACATTCCAAATATATTCTGAAAAAAAAATCAGAAATCACTTGATATAAAAAAAAAAACGACTTTGTTTTTAAATACTGTTAGAGCCTATGACAGGATCGTGTCCTTACCCTTTTACGTGACCTCAGTGTTGAAATGAGGGATGTAGCAAGAGGCTGAGTTACATTGTGACAGTGCCCCTTGGAATACCGAGCTTAGGCCCGCCTACCTCCGTTCTACCACAAAGGCCACGGGAGAGAGAGGAAAACAAGTGGAGGAGAGATGTGCCGAAGGTTTGCATCGCAGAAAAGTTCTCCAGGCAGGAGCTTAACCGCGAGAGCCACGACTTCACGTGACAATACACAACTTTTCCTTGTTTGAGGCGACCTGTATCTTATGTGTTTGTGAGCATCTTTCAATTTGTAAACCTTGTTTGGAAATGCGCCAGGGAGTCTCACGGCAGTGCCAGAGAGCGGTATGAGGCTCCAGAGTCACGTGTTGGTAACCCCCGACATTAATCAGGACAATGCTTTCCCAGATTGGAAACTCGCATGTCAGCAGATATCGGAACCATCATGCAGCTGCTGCAGAGACAGATGGCGCTGGTCCCGCCGGCCTACAGTGCTGTATCATCACCACCTCAGGTAGAAACACAAGAATGTTCCGTGCCTCGCATGGTAATATGTTTGTGTAATTCTGCCAGTTTTGTTAGAAAATGTCCGCACTTTGGAGAAAAATGACAGTTTTTGTACTTGTAGGCCTCTCCGTGTGCTGAGCCGAGCATCGGGGAGAAACTGGTTCCGCCTGTTACACCGCTGGAGACAAACACCCTGACCTCCTTATCGCAGGTAAACAATATGTTTGACTTGTACTACTTTTAAGTCAATTTTTTGTGCAGCGCTAATTTCTGACTGACTGTCTTTTTAAAATTCTAATTGTTATTAACTGCTGTTACAGTCTTGTTACACGGAAAGACTGAGGAGATCATTTCTTCCTCATGCCATGAGGCTCTTTAACTCCACCTGGGGGAGTAAAAGCCCACATTAAACCCCACCCCCACATTTGCATATGACCCTATTTTTATGACAGTGTGTATTTTCCACAGCACTGTTTAAATACTCTATAGCAACATGTTATATTGGGTATTTTTGTATTCTATATCTTTTAATTCATTATTTTATTTTTCAACACAAGGATACTGCTGGAAGTGTGAATTTCCCTACCGGGATGAATGAAGTATCTATTTATCTATCTGATGTTTTAAAACTGTGAAACTAGAAGTGTAATATATTTTATTTTTTATTTGATCAGATTTCAAATCAAGCCTTTTATTATTTTTGTGGTTCTATTTTGGGTGTGAAAAAGCACCAAACATAACAAAAAATTAGAATTATTAGTAGTAATGCCGGTCTTGGTTAAGATATAATACTTATAATGTTGGCCCATACCCGTCTTGACTGCCCTCTAGTGGCCAATTAACAAACCCTAACCTGAAAATCAGAGGTGCATCTCATTGACAGAAAAAGGAAAAATCTGGAACAGAATAAGAACATATATTATTTGGGGATTTATTTATACTTATTTGGCAGGACAGCGGCACAGTGGTTAGCGCGTGTGCGGCACAGATGTGAGGTCGTGAGATCAAATCTTCCTGTGTGGAGTTTGCATGTTCTCCCCGTGCTTACTTGGGTTTCCTCCGGGCACTCCTCCCATATACTAGGTCAGGTTAATTGGCCGGTCCGAATTGTTCTTAGGTGGGAATGAGGGAGCGAATTGTCTGTCCCTGTGTGCCCTGCAACTGGCTGGCAACCAGTTGAGGGTGTCCCCTGCCCACTGCCCGGAGATAGCTGGGATGGGCTCCAGCACCCCCGAGACCCTACTGAGGATAAGCGGTGCAGAAAATTGATGGATAATAGATGATTGCATCAAATTTAGGGGAGGGCATGAGATCATTTCTTCACGACTCTTTTTGGCATCTGCCATCTGGTACCAGGTATTGAAAACCCCTTGAAAGTGTCTGTCCTGTTGGACCTCTTGCTTTATGCTATCACATGACGGATGGGTGGATCAATGAAACTTTAAGTGTACTCTTCATGACATGTTCTTCTTTCCCCCTGCAGATGTTGAACGCTCAGGACTTTGAAGAGTTCCCGGCCACGTCCGCCCTATTCCCAGAATCGCAGGACTCCCCTTTGATTGACACCAGCCAGAACCGGCCCTCCTCCTCCGGGCTGGATAGCTTAAGGCAGCATTCGGAGCTTGAATTATGCTTGGAAACCGGCGCCGGGGCTTTTTCGGAACTGGCGGCCGGAGATGTAGGGGACGGCGCAGTGTCCGGCTCGCCGTCCGGGACGAGCTCCAGAAGAACAGGGTTAGGGTTGTGTGTGGACATGGGTTGCGGTCACCCCGTCAGACTATTACCCCGAGATTCCGAAACCCAAAGGAGGTTTTCTCTCCAAGAGTCGCGTACGCCTCAGGACTCACGGACACCCCAGAGACACAGCTCGGACCCGGGGGGCGAGCTAAGCGGGCGAACGGAACGGAGAGGTGGGGACGAAGAAGACGGACCTAACTGGCTGTGATTCAAACATGGCAACCAAAACCCAACCTCTTCTGAGTTTCTCTCCATTCTGCATGAACACCAAGAGATCTTCAGTCAAACCCAGATGGATCTAGAGGATGACTGAAACCCTCCAAGAGTATCCCTTTACCGCTCGATCCAGTTTTGGATAACTTCTCGAGGACAGAAGGAATAATAACGAAACAAGTAGCCATCACGTCTTGCACTGAAACAATGATTCTTAAAGTGTCCGTGGCGCTTCCAAACAAACTCACAAACCGGTTTTAATTCCCTCCCCCAAAACGTAGTGTTAGCGGGCCTAACAAGAAACCCACCATCATGTCTACGGTTTCTCATCCCCAACGAGGTCCCCACTTCCTAAAAGCACACCTAACTGGCTGGGTTTTCACTTCAGGGCTGGGAACTGGAGGGTTCAAACAAAAAAAAGCCATGAATTTTCTCAAGCGACATATCAGATCGATGTCGACACGCGCGCGACAAATTGGCAAAAAAAAGGAAAAACGTGCTGTTTTTTGTTTTCATGGTTGAATCCGCTACCTCAGATTTTTACTGGTCCCAGAATGCGTCTAAATTGGAGATAGCCCTCACAAACTACACCGCCGTTTTTTTATGTTTAGTAAAATATGCAAACACTGGCAAGTAGGGATGAGGGAGTGGGCTAAATGTCCCTTTTCTTTTTTTGTGTTTTTGGTTTTCAGTCCTTATTTCCGTTGCAGGATTATAAGGCGCACCCCCCAAAAATGTCTCTTTTTTTCAAATAGTTTTCATACATAAGGCACACCGGACTAAAAGGTGCATGGAATTGAGATGACAGTAAGGGTTCCTGTGTGTTTGGCTAGTGCATACATATGTACCACTGACAAACATCACTAAACATTAGAATAGGATAGGAATAGAATAGAATAGAAATATACCTATAAAGAGCCTCATGGCATTAGGGAAAAATGATAGCTTGCTAAAGTAGTAAAAAAAACTGTCAAAATAGCCACATAGAAAGCTAAAAAAAAAGGTAGCTTGCTAGAGAGGCGGCCAAAATGCATGATCACTATAAAAAAAATAAGGTCATAGGTTTTCTATATGGCATGCACAAAATGCAAAAGGATAGCTCGGTAGCTTGATAAATGGCTAAAAAGGTAGGAAGATAGCCATCCTTAGGTTGCACCCTCTGGTCGAATGCCTTGTCGTATGTCATTTGTGCCAGTGATGGTCCAGTGGTACAGTGTCTGCAGTGCCACGACTCGGATTCATTTCCCGTTGCCTACAATGTTTTGCCATTTATGTCTGCGACATTAATCATAAAATTACTGAATGCATTCCTAATCTTATCCACAATATAGTTTGGTATATAATGTGCCCACTGCTATAAGGCGCTCTTTCCAATTTCTGTCCAAATCAAAATTTTGAGGTGTGCCTTACAGTCCTGAAATTACGGTAATGCTTCCATCACAAGCAAGCGGTTTTATTTTTTGTTTCCACGCAGCACATCAAAATCCCTTTAATATGAAGTTTGAAAATGAGATCCGAGTCCGCTCCGAACATATTCATCTTTCAACGTTTCGAGTAAAAAGCATAAACGTCGTCATCGTCGCGAAAAAGCGTAAGGACGCTCGGACAAACAGGGTGAAGCGAACGGCGAGAAAATGAAATGATCGTTTGTGCTCGGTACGATTCCTCTTGAACTTATTCACTGGCAGCCTGCTCAAACTGAAAAAACAAAACAAAACGGAGGTATGACGTCTATAGCCGTCCGTGGCACTGAGCATGTTAAGGTTGCAAAATGCACTTTTGGGGTTTTAAAGCGTTATCTTGCCTGATCAGGTTTTCAGAGATTTTTCCGTCCCGGATTGCAGTTCTGTGGAAATAGGATTCTTTACGGTTGCGTCTCTCCAGCGTGCCACAAGGGGAAAATGATGATGTTCGACGACATGGCTAGAAAATGTCAAAGCGGCGTTGATTAACATTTGGCAAAAAAAAAGAAAAACTTCTCTCCGGCAGCTCAAAAAACAGCCAAGTCGTTGATGGCCCTCCATCGACTAAAATGAGAGGTTTTCAAACCTTATCCTCCAAGGTCCACTTTGACAAAGTCTGACTTTATTGAACTCAAAACAAGCAAATATGTAATCGGGTTATTTTTCCAAATGAATTTGAAAACTGGGGTGTGATGTTTGAGGTGTCCTTAAACAGTTGAAAGTATATTATTTTCTATGAGTTAACAATCCCCAACTCAGAGTGAAAACAGCTCTTATGCTTCTTTTATATGATTTTTATCAGAGCTGTTTAGGGCGGAACACATTAGGTTTGAGGAATGGGGGCTGAGGGGAATGCCGACGAGTGATGTCATGCTCGTCCCTGAAGGTTTCGATTACGATTTCTGTTTGTCAGTGTAGTATGAAAATTGTTTTTTTTTATAAGGTCAGTTTCCTGTCGATCAGATTTTGCTTCCCCCTTTAGCATCATTGCAAGCATTGGTACCCATAGCTGATAAACTCAGTGCGAAAAAATACAGTCATGTATCGCCGACTTGCAAAGTCTTTACTAAGCCAATGAGATTCTGAAATGAATGCATACAGAAAGGCATCATGGGAGGTAGTTCATCCAAAAGCATAACGGTATTTGCATTCAGCGGGACACAAACCAATGAGAAACGGGCATTTTATATGGCTTTGACCTATACAAGATGGGCATCTTAAAGCTGTATTTTGAAGTTTTATGCACGGGTACAGCAAAGTTTAATTTTGTAAATTGATGCCCGGCGAAAAAATATCGATGTAGTGGGGTAATTACCACAAAGACGGGCTTAAAAAAACCTCTTATTCCACACTGTAAAGTAGAAATGTAGGGCAGTCGTTGTATCCCGGGTGTCCACTGTATTGTGTACGAGGGGTTTCTAACTCAAATTGTCATGAACCAGAACAGGATCGGGACCCAAACGCGTGACATTATCACACAAGCTTTTTTTTTTTATGGGAAATGGGGAGTCATTCACGTTAGGCAGCGGTCTGGCGTGGAAAGATGGGAAGCCAGAGACCGACGAGATCGATTCTAATTGCCCGAGTTGATATCGGACAGATTGGGTCGATACCGGACAGGACGGGACAGACAGGATAATGAATCGGGTTATCGAAAATAAACGGGATGAACTAGACGGGAACGAAAACTGGAGAAAATAATGAACAGGACAAAAAAACGAAACAGGAAACCGAAATTAAACAGGACAAAATAAACGGGAACAATACCGGGCATGAAATACCAACAGCAAAACAGGACAGTCAGAACCCGCGTCTTGCGGGGCAGAAGACAGAAAGCCAATCTGTTAATGAGCCGCAGCTGGCGCCATACGGGTGGGGCCAATTGGGCGCCATGGCAACCGTGACACAAATAATCAAGTTTAAAAACGTGTGTATATAATACATAAAGTGTGCGGGGGCAAACGCTGTCACAAATTATTACAATTAGTGTTCAAAAAAAAAGACTACGCTAGTTTCTGGCAAAGAAGAAGATATGAGATATGTCATAGATGGCAATAGATGTAGAATAAATGAACGCTAGTTTTCTACAAAACGGTCATGCAACTAAGCTCTGCAAAGATGTGTTTTTTTGGATCACATTAGAGGAAACATGTACAGTTATCGCAATGTTCTAGTTTTCTAGTATATGCATAATACAGAATCGTCATACTTCTCTAGACTAGAATGACATTGAATATCAACACCATATTTAACAGGCAGTTAAGTAAGTTACCCTAGATGTGAAAAATGTCCAAACATATTTCTATATTTTTCATTTAAATATAAATATGACTTGACTAAACACAGAGCCTGACAATACAGTCGTTTGATGTTAGTTCTTATTTTAAAGACAAAAATTGGATGAAACGCTTTCCATGTTTAACACGAACACGCGTAGTAGCGATCCTGCAGCTTGAATGGACTCGCAACATAACAATGCTAAGCTTAAAAATAGTCAAGTCCAAAGCTTAGCGGGACTTCCCGGTTTTTCCATAAGCCCCTAAAACTGGAAAAAGTCAAAGCAAAATGAAGGGTGAAAACCACATTTCAACAAATAACATCAAAAGGGGACTATTGGAAAGTCAGAGAATCAAGTAGGCCTCCAAAATTCCAGAATGAATGCAAGTATCAAATACATTTTCCTTTAAAAACACCAGAAGACTGTGTATTTTGATATATATTATACCATGTCGTGACATCTTTACTTGATAGCCTCCATTCCTCATAAAATAAATATTCAAGATTTAAAAAAGAAACACCTCCATTCCATCTGGAAATAAGATCTTAAGCCTAAAATGCCAATTGTGACGTTTGGGTTCAAGCCAGGCTTCTCACCTGAAGACTTTTTTTTGATCCACCCATCATTGTTCTTTGTTTCTTATTGTTTGTGGATGATCAGCGCTTTGGCATCGCATCCTGCCCAAATTGGCCAAAATCACCTTTTCTCCTCACAAATGAATGTGAAAATTCTGGTTTGCTTCGGGCTTGGGCAGTCAAATCAAGTGAATCGGTCAGGCAGGTTCAGGCTATAATTCCCTCGGGTTCAGATCAGGTCGGGCTGGAATTTTTTCGTCCCGATTTGACCTCTAAATCCATTATCCCCTCTTCCCTCAAACTACGTATGCATGTACTGTAGTCATTGCGCCCCCTACTGGAGGCATCGTGCAATCGTCCTTTAAACTGAATTTGTAGCAGCCGCCAACGCTTCCACTCCCGCTCCCGCACTTTATATTTGAATCAGTGCAAACGTTTGATCGAGACTCAGGAATGTGTCCTCCGGTCCATTTTTCTTAGTCCGATGAAATAACGCGAGAACATGGAGTTAACGTTTTGCCGACTTGAAATCTGCCGTGTTTTCTCCTTTAAGGCGGCATTCCAACGATTGTATCTCCTTGCTTGCTGGTCGAAGCTAATTTATTCGTTTGTGTGTGTTAACTATAATAATAATTTTGTCTGTGAGTTATTTAAACATTCGGAAATGTTTCATCGTGTTTTCTTTTTGTCCAGCGTGGTCGTCGACTTGCCATTCATGCGAGTCCGAATGAAATCGGTAAGTTATTGAACAACCGCTAATGCTAACAGCTACTCGGTTTGGTCTATTTTTTGATTCATAATAAGAATAAGGGGCACTTTTCGTATCGTACCAAAGTGGACAAAATGAAGATGGAATACATTTTTGTTTCAATGTTTTTTTTGCTACAAAACTTGTGAAGGACATGATCTAAAACACAAATGTGAAAATGACTCTTAAATGGAGTGTTCTCAATTTTCTTAGGCCTCTATCAACATTTTTCTCATGTGTTAATAATGAGCAGGTATGGAGATAGCAATAATGTATTTTCCCATCGTCAAAGTTAAAGCTTTAACTCGAGTTAACTCAAATTACAGCCGCTTTGACTTGACCTTGGCTCCTGACTTGCTAATGGGAAATTACATTTAAAGGGACTGCAAATTATGAAGCGCCTCCTAGTGGTAAAAATATTTAATTCATAAAAAAAAAAACATTGATGTTAATAATAAGCATAAATACTTGAACTATCATATAAACTTGTATTTTCTTCTAAATATTCATGTGTCAAGAAATTTGCAATTATTTCACATAGGGCATTCTGTTAGGATTTAGGTAATTTTTCCACGTGAAATCAAACAATATAACTGCCTGAAATTAATAATAAATGAAATGAAATGAAACATGAGCCACACCTAGAGGGAGCTGACATAATTGTCCGCCATCTTGCTGAAAAAGAAAGAAACTGCATTGTTTTGATCCCTTTTGAGTCTCTGTAGTTTTACATTCTTCTTTGAGCTTTGTAGCACTCGTTTTCAGTTGCACTCCCCAATACAGTGACATCTAGTGGTCCTAAAATACACATTGTCTTCTTAGAGGAACTTCCTGTTCACTCGAGGTAAAACTATTAAATAGAATGAATGAAAACTTTATTTTAAACATTAAAATAAAAACAGAACCAAAACAATAACTCAACAACAAAATCATGTTACATAATATGTTCGAAAAGGGGTAGTAAGAAGCAAATGCTAATTTTCTCTACCCTTTCATCTTCCCTATTAAATACACCAATGATAATAACAACAATAGTAATAGTATTAATAATAACAGTTATGATATAACAATAGCAACAATAACACAAAGTTACCATAGTTCTAGACGCCCCATTCCCAATCTCTTGTATCACCCATTTTCTTCAGCTCTGTATTCGGCCAGTAAGGTTTTTTTGTATTTAAATTTGAACAAGTGAATAGTTGGACATTGTTCCAAAGTTTGACTCCGCACACAGACACGCACATACTTTTCCTGGTGGTTCTCACCTTTGGGATACGGAATTCATTGTTTTTGCGTATCTGTCCCTGTTCAATGAATCAGTCTCGGGAAGCTATTTTGTCCCATGTCTTCTGAAAATGACACCCCAGATGCACCCAATCATTTTTGGCCTTGGAAAAAGTGGGGAAACAGCAAAACTGCCGACCCCGAGATAAAAAATAAAAGGCAATATGAACCGGTGTAAAAAAAATACTCTGAGGAAATTGTTGACATCTGAGTGGACACCCACCCCTTTACTACTGACGTGCAATCAGGTTGGTGTCCGGTGAGACTCAGTCAGATTAACAATTAGTGTACCTTGATTGGCAGAGTAAGCAAGTGGTATATAAACTGTAGCATAGGGAAAAAACTTGTTTTATTGTCCTACCGTAATTTATTCATTTTAAAGCATTAGTATACATCCTCCATTGTAAAACAAATGTGACTGGATGGCTTGATTCTATTGTTTGGGAATAAGGTGTGCACTAAATCAAAATCCTTCGTCTCACTATCGCCCTCTGCCATGAGGCAAGAGAATTGTGTGCCTCCCCCTCTATCTCCAGTTGCTCTGCACACCGATACATTAAATCAGGGGTCTCAAAGTTGCGGCCCATGGGCCGTTGGTTGACCTCTGAACGATACTTTGAGGCCAACACCTTAATCAGAAAGTTAAGGGATAGTGTGTACCATTCGAACACTAGATGTCGTAGTATTCTGTCGAGCAACTGAAAATGAGTGCCAAAAATCACAAATTAGAATGGAAATTACAGAGACAATGTGACCATGAAGCACCACTACTTGCCTGGTTGTTTTTGAGTACCTGTAGCAGCAAGATGGCAAACAATGATGTCATCTCACTATAGGTGCAACTGATGTTGCGAAAATATATATTTTTGACGTACAATTGTTTCAAAACAAGGTGCATCTACATGATATTTCATGTAATTTTTGCTAATTATTCAAATCTATATTGTTTTTTTAATGAATGACAGTTATTTTACAACTAGGAGGCACTGCTGTTATGCACTGTCCCTTTAAGTGCAACACTGGCTGATTATGGATTAAGTTATTACTGATTGATTTGTTTCAACATGGATTCTTATTGTGTTTGTTATTATTGTTTGATGTTAGAAATTCATGAAAGGATATGTGAATACTATATGAAAACAATGTAAAAAAACTCGATTTGGCCCAACCTCACTCAGACCCTAGCTCCAGCGGCCCCCAGGTAAGAGATACTGCTTCTTTTGAATATAAGCAACAGTAGATGGTCCAAAAAAGTCCATGAAACGAGAACATATTACTGAATCGCTTGATTCGCCGTTAACGTGTTCATTCTATCTCTACTTCTATGATTTAAGACGAAGATGCGCACCAAATTAGAATCATGGGTCCCACTTTGGCCCTCTGCCATGAGGCAAGAGAATCACGTGCCTCACTCTGCATACGCTCAGCACAGTAATAAATTAAATACTTCCTGTATTAATAATATTCATAATATAATGTGAAAACTCTGATTTCTTTCAAAGAAAATCCAACAATTGTTTAACACTGAATCAATTTTGACCCTTTGAGATATTTGTAACCGCGCGTCACTGCCCTTTACCGAAATGTGTATGCTGCTATTTCCCTTTTTTTGTGTGTGCAAATTGCCTCAAACTGTTGGAAACAAGCACAGAGAAATGTTTGATGATCGTCGGAATCATTTTTGTGTACAGTCTGTGTCGTGTGAGGCATCCAACTGCTGACTACATATATCCGGCAAGGAGCCAGATTTCACTGTACTTTGTTTTTCTAGGTTTTATTGCCTCTCCATTTCACGTACGGTAGCGTTTTCATGTACGGTTCGCTTGAGTACAATAAGTCACCTAGTGGCCTGGAGTGTAATTGAACATTCAGAACTATGACCTCAGATGTAGAATGTGGTTGTATCTTCTTACGTTGTAAGTGTCGGTAGACCGGAGCGTAGTACTCGATACTAGAGAATACGTCCATGTAATGCATACTGCATCTTAATGGGAAAAAGAAAGTGGAATGTTAGTGCATGAGTTGGGAAGGTCGGAATGAAAGATGCCCGGTAAAATATATATATTTGACGTCTATGGCCGTCAACGGCACCGAATGAGTTGAAAACGGGGAAAAAAAGGAAAAAAAAATACTCGCTTGCTAGCTCTTCCATACTTGAGAGCGTTTTTTCAGCTCTATATAACTTTGTATGAGTTCCAACCGACTTTGTAGATATTTGAAGCACTCCAAGTTTACACAATACTGGATGGACTGGCGTCACTCTTTGTCTGTACATACCGACTCGTACTTCTTGTAAAGCTATCCAAACTTTGGCACTCGTATAGCCAGCACTATGCAGTAACTGAAACTTTTTCTTTGGCATGCTTGGAAAATGCAAAATATGCTTGTGGATCTATTTCTTACAAGAAAAGGCACCCTATCCAAAAACAGAAAGTGGGCGAGGGAAGAGGAGTTGGACCACCAATCTTGCCATATGTAGAAACTAATGTAGAAATAGATGAATACCTACAAATATGCAATGTATTTATGCATGTTGTTTTGATATAAAATAGACGAAAAATACATGACAAGACAAAATACACAACAAAATAGACGACACCATAAATACCAAAATACATGAAATAATACTCATCAAAATAAATGGCAAAATGAATAAATGACAAAATAAATAAGGAAACCAATAGATCGCCAAATACATGAAAAAATACATAATAACATACACAACAGAATGTATGACAAAATACACAACAGAATACACGATATAATATGTGACTATACAAATGCCAAAATCAATGTATGACAAAATACATTACAAAGTAAATGACAAAAGATCATGTTGTATTAAAAAATGACAAATGCCAAAATACTTGACAAACTACACGGCAGAATACACGAACAAATACACAACAAGATACCTGACGAACTATATAAACGATAAAATGCATAAATATATGAATCAATTGCATATAGGTCTTATAGTAAGGTAATACATGTAGGTAAATGGCATTAAGATTATTTGTAGTTACTTCTACTGTACATTCGTTTCTACGTAGGGGAACATAGGTCCTTTGGAAGTAAAAACCAGCTGAGGACTTTTAAACCTCACGCACATTTTGACTTGCATGCTGCACTGAAATAAGAGGAGAGGAAGTGAAAAAACATTTTCAAGTCGATTCCTGCTCTATGCTCGTCAACTGTATTTTAAGAGGGAGGGGGGTCTTCTAAACGATGGGAGAATCTTATTTCCATAATAATCTTATTTCCCAAGTTCAAGGGGGACTCCATTTAGGAAGCCTAATAAATTGATTACCAAGTGAAGGTGAAAGGATTAGACTCTATCGGAGTGCAATGGAAAACCAATATCCTGTATTGAAAGCATTTGTGCGACGTTCAAGAAAAAGGAAAGCGAATCGCAACTCGATAAGCTATGTCACAAGAGCCCTCCGTTTTGTTCCGGAGAAACACAAAGTTGGTGTAATTTCATATCATATTTTGTGGGGGGAAAGGTGCGGTTCCGGATTGTGTGATAGCGATTATCAATGGGTGGAGTTTATAAAAATACAACAAATATTTATTTCAATAAACACCTTTTGAAAGCAAAATATGCAGGGGTTTTGTGATGATTTGACATATCAATGGCGCATGTTTTGTTTGACTGGCCCCATTTTCAGAAGGTAAAATCCAAGGTACAAAATTGAAAAAGTAATTAAGCAGCCCACATGACTTAAATCAACTTTAAAAAGCAGTGAAAGCGTTTTTTTTTTTACTGGCCCAATTTCCAGGGTTCACGTTCACTATGCTTAAAAAGATACAATTTAAAGAGTAAAATACATTTATTAATGAATAAAACAATCACAAACTCAAAGTGTGTTTGTTTTATTAACCTCACATTTATGTTAACTTGCTTGACAAAAATAAACAAAATGGAAAATAAATAAACATTTTTTTTGAATTACCGGTAAATACAAAAAAAAATTGTAATGTATCGGCCCAATGTTCAGGGATCACTTTAACATTGCTTGAAATGAAATACATAATTAAAATGAAAAATAAACACCTCAACAAGTTGAACAAATAATAACAATTAGAACATTTAGAGAAAAAAAACGCACAAAGAAAATTTAAAAAAAGAAACACATTTTTAGGTTTATTTGAATAGACAATTTTGAAGAAATGTTAACTCTGCTTGAAAAAAAATACAATTAAAAGAGTAATATAAATGTATTAATCAATATAGAAATCACAAAAAAAACCAAAATGAGTATGAAAACGACCATTAATAAAATGTTCTTTTTTAAATGAATAAGCCTTTAGCAAAATATTTTAATTAAAACTTGATCACAATTTAATTTTACATAGTTTCCTATGGAAGCCGAAGGGTGCCTTAAGTCAATTATCAAGACGACTATCTCATCTCATCTCCGTACCGCTTATCCTCATTAGGGTCGCGGGGGGGGCTGGAGCCCATCCCAGCCATCTCCGGGCAGTGGGCAGGGGACACCCTCAACTGGTTGCCAGCCAATCGCAGGGCACACGGGGACAGACAACTCACTCGCTCATTCACACCTAGGGACAATTTGGACCGGCCAATTCACCTGAAATGCATGTTTTTGGAATGTGGGAGGAAACCGGAGTGCCCGGAGGAAACCCACGCAAGCACGGGGAGAACATACAAACTCCGCACAGGAAGTCTGGAGCTGGATTTGAACCCACGCAGGAGGTTCCCATGACATGAACTGTGCCGCACAAGCGCTAACCACTGCGCCGCCGTGCTGCCCAAGACGACTATTATATTCTTAAAAATGTCCTTAAAAAAATGCACATTAAAATAATTGAAGCCGCTTTTTTTTTTTTTTTTTCATAAAAAGCCCTAAGCAAAATATTTAAATTAAAACGTTATCATAATTTAATTTTACATAATTGCCCAAGGAAGCCCAAGAGCGCCTTAATTTAATTAATTCAATGAACATTTGAATAGTGAATGGCCTTAAAACGAACAAGCAGTGATTGAAAATGTTTAAGAGAAATGCTTTGATTAAAACGTTATCACCATTAAATTTCACATAATTGCCTATGGAAGCCCAAGAGTGCCATCATTCAATTAATAAAATGAACATTTGTATTATTAAAACAATTATTAATCCATATCCATGTTTGTGATGCTTGTATCATGACAATAGAGGGCACTCATTCATTGTTCCCAGGTGGTGTCCTTTTAGCCCCCCGAGCGCTTGCACCGCCCCTGCCTGACATACAAATAGAAGCGCTCCATCGTTGAGTGCTGACTAAGCGGTGACGTCATCAACTGATTACCGATTCAAAGTTAATGAGGTCACATGTCAAATTACCTTTTGCCAGTAAGTCGTCGTTGCACTTTCGGCCACAAGGAGTCGCTAAAGTTCCAGGACGGGATCATCCTCTCGCGTTCAACGCACTTTATTTATATTCACGAGGAAACCAAATATATTATAGAAAGGGGATTACTCTGTGACTTTAATGGCGGGGACAGTTAGTCTCCGCTGCCCGCCGTCCTGGACGAATGGTCCGGTCCTACCTTAAAAGGAATCGAACTTTTCCATTGAAAGCGCCATGTGTCTGTCAAAAGTCCATTCGTTGACGACGAGGCGTCTGCTCGACTTTCGGAAGCCGTGATAGGTCAAACAGCTTGTCACTCGAACAAAACGCCGAATTCAATTGGGTGTTGGACACGCCACTCAGATATCGGCCTTTTGATTGGTTCTAAGCTCCGCATGGGCGAGCATGTTCGTATGCACCTAGGTTCAGCGCTTTCTCCAGTGGGGCGGACTGTGGCAGTGACAGCAACGCTCGGAGTCTCCCGAAAAACTGCCAAAAAGCTAGCAAGAAACGGTGAGTCGAGCGGGTACAACACCCTTAAACCCTCGTTAAAAGTTTTGCAGATCGTGTTAAAGTTTATGAGGCGGGTTGTTGGAGTCGGTTGCAGTGACACGACGGTGATTTTTTTCTGAGTTGAGTGAGCTCACATTACGGGGCGAAGGTGCGTTCACGTGTGGCTCGGAAAATCCGCCTTTTCTGTATGAGTGCGCAGTTGGAATGTCCGCACCCTTGCGTTGTTTGAATAAAACATCGCGTTTTTTTGTGTCTGTTTCGAAATCAACTTGTTTGTTATAGCTGGCAAGCAAATAATTTAAGATCAAGCTACCCAAATGAGTTGTCTCTGGCGAATCATTCATTTGCAGGGGGGAAGTTACATGTTTATAACCGACACGCGTTCCTTTTCTTCACCCATCGAACTAATACTGTTTTATTTTTATTTATCTTTTTTGGGGCGTTTTCCACTTCCACGTTCTCAACTAAATCGTATTTTTTTCATTCATTAACTTCTTTTAAAACACTCGATGTTCAATTACAGTTTACCCCCGGGATACGACATTGAGGTGGGAGTTGCAATGTCAAATTGCTGTAAAGCGGGAGATAAAAACTTGGAAAACCGCTAATAGTTTATTAACCATGAGTTGAGCAGACAAAACTCTAAAATAAGTCATTTTTCTGAGCAATGCATGTGTAAGATTAAATCACACGAATAAATGTACAAGTAAACAAAATATTCCATTGTATTAACCTTTAGAGTGATGTGACTCATATCTAAGAACTTCAGCCAATTACTCCCATCATTAATTATCGTAAATTCCTTTATTAGGCGATAGCAAACTTTATAAAAAAAACAACGTGGCACCTATTTGCTCACAGCAAGACACATTATGTCGAGTACTGCAAACACTTGAGTAATCTACGGTAATTTCATCCACTACCAGTAACCAAGACGATCCAGAACAATACCTTTTATGTTTACGAAACAATTCATTTAAAACACAAGAGATATGCTGATAAAGTCACATTCCCACTTTCCAGTAAAAAGCGGTTTTGAAGTATTATCTGTCAATGTGTTATACAGATTTGTGACCCGCGTCTGTTGGATACTAAGTCATAAAATATTCGAAGACACGTGCGGGGAAATACAAATGTATTTTAGAATTGTGTTAACTTCCATTTAACATAACCGCACTACTCTTGGATTTTCTCTGCCTATAAACACCGAGACAGATGATAAATCCACTATCACTTAACTTCTTGTTACTGCTTAGCTAGGCCCAGGTCGTTTGTAGAGACTACTGGCATTGTTAGTATATGTAGTACTGTCAAATTGCCTTAGTGTCGAACAACCTAGTTTTTTGTCAAACCAAAATCGGTTAGAGCCGAACGTCAGTTTTTTCGTTGTAATTGATTCCGGGACGTAGAATTTCCAGTCAGTTAATTGACTTAAGGTGAGGTTCCTAAAGCTTTTGAATATCCTGCTTTTGTATACATTATTCATGGTCGAATTGTTTTTATCGATTCGCGTTGTGGTAATGGTTTTATGGAGGTAGCAACCACCCTGTGAACATATTTATGTTGTGCGTTAAACACGTTTTGACCTCATTCAATGCCAGAGGTTGCTTTCAAATGGGAAGTGCCGGTGCCGGACAATTTTCCGTATCCTACAGAAAATGAAGTCGGTTAACTATATAGGGCATAGGACATCAAAAGAAAACTTCAACCCTCATCTTCCATTAGAATTCAAATAAAACTTGAATCACTCTCTGAAACCTTTTACATTCAGTAAATTTGAATTTTAACATGACTAATATTTCACTCAAACCAAAACTATAACAGTGCAGGAAATTAAATTGGGCTTAGCAGCAACTCGTATAAAGGTACATACAAACTTAAATAGCTCTCTGAAACGTTTTACCGTCAATACAAACGTCAATAAAGCCCACATGACTTAAATCAACTTAAAACAAAAAGTGCATTGAAATCTCAACGGAACTCACGCATTGAAAATTGAGGGCATTCCACTTTTAGAGCCAGATGGATTAACTCGTGTTATGGTAACAGCTAATTACTCAGCATTCCCCTTTAGCATGCTTGTTGTGCTGTCAATCACAAACCTACACACTTGATTGACCAACTCATGTTATAAGAGCTAATATATCAGCTTACCTAAGACAAGTTACCTACACTTTTTACGCTATCTCTTAATCACACACACGATTTTCTACCACCAACTTTTGGCAATCTCAGTATTATCAGCAATCTTTATTCACAGGTATGTTGGGACTCAGGATTTTGCCGAGCTTCTGCTGTCTACTTAGCGCAATATTAGTCTTCCTGCTGTAGTTGCTTCGTCCCCGGTCGCTTATCCAATTAGAAAGCGCGCGATGGGTAGCGTTTGAGACAGGAGAGAGGGAGAAAAGGCTCGCCTGTATATCAGCCTAAATAATCTGTATGTCGAATGAATGAAAATGCCGACACCGATATCTGTTATTTTCCCAAATATCGGTTCTTTCTGATAATCGATACATTTTTACTTTCTAGCTTTTACCATTGCTTTTTTTCATCAACATTTGAACATTACTAACTGTTCTTGCAAATACTTATTTTCAAGAAAACTACTAAAAGAAGGGCTTTTTGCAAAATGATGCATCTAAACCAAAACGTAGGTGCTTTTTTTTCCTTTTTTGTTGAATCTGTAATACCTCCAATATCTAAACAATGCTTTCCATAAGCACAAGCACACTTTGTTCGCAAAATGATATTTGATTGCAAAAACACTCCACTTATGCTTGAACTTTGCAAGAACTTTTCATTGCCCGATGTGTCTAGTGACGATTCTGGTCAGTAGGGGGCACACGCTCTCAATCTCTGGTTACCGATAGCAACTTGATGAAGTGGGAGCTCTTGATGTCAAGTCATGTTAATTTGTGAAACCCTTAATCACAAAGAGTCTCAAAGGGCTGCACAGACTATTATGACACCATCCCCTGATCTAAAACCTACATGAGGGCAAGGAAAACCTAAATTAAATTTCAAATAATCTGCTTGAAACAGGGAACAAATGTATCATTTTGCTTCAATTGTGTTTCTAAACCAATTTGATGAAACTATTCAATTGATGTGTAAACAAAGACCCGATCAAAGCCACTCCTGCCATCTAGTTTTGATTTATCATACTGAAATCATTCCCAGAGGCTTGATACTAACTGATGAACCGCAGCCGAGCTTTTATAATGTATATGTCTTAAATAAAACAAAACAAAAAGGTATTCTTACGTTTTGGCATTCAGGGACAATGCTTCTGAAATCGTAGATATATGTAATGGCACTGAATGAGTAAATATAAGTTAAATTGGTTTTTGGACCAGCCTCTGATCATTTTTGTGTTGTGACAGTTTGATATGTCTACATCCCTGAAATGAAACCCAAACATCAGTCAATTTACCGACGGCAAGGGAGAAGAGTGCCTGTTTTCCCACCAGTCTAATGAAATCTGCGAGCGTCCCTTGAAAATAGGATTCAGGGTGCTTACAGAGCATTATCTCAAAGGCCGCCCGAAACACAGATGTGTTCGCGGTGAATGTTTGAACCCGGGGATTGCGTGACCAGCGCAAATCGACGCCACTCAAATGACGGCCGGCTAAACGAGAGCGGGGCGGCGTCCGGGTGAACGGCTTCCTTGTAATTCGCGTCTGCCCTGCTGCTACTATGAGCCGG
This sequence comes from Urocampus carinirostris, assembly GCF_059441175.1. NCBI lineage: Eukaryota > Metazoa > Chordata > Actinopteri > Syngnathiformes > Syngnathidae > Urocampus > Urocampus carinirostris. The sequence goes on from NC_142366.1 coordinate 24,616,624, forward strand.
AGGTGGGCTCACTTGGCGAGCTTCAGCATGGGGAACTTGATGGTGGGACACCAAGACTTTTTTATTTTTGTGTAGAACATAGTGGGATCTATTCTTACTGGTGCTTGAAATGCTTGAATTTTAATTTGTTTTCAATTATTGACATGTGCTTGAATTATGGGCAAAGTGCTTGTAAATGCTTGAAATGGTTGCCATGTTTGAACACGAGTCTGCTCAAAAATGACACTGACACTACTCCGGTGGCTATGCTTTGCCGTTGCATTTCCTCTTCTTGTGATTAAGTGCAGCTAGCATGAGTTTGTACGAGAATGTACATTTCTCATCCTATTACGTTTATGTGATAATTCATGTATTTTTTGGTTTTCAATCAAATCAATATTGTTTATTTTTGATTAGGGGTGCCAAATGATACACAATGCTCCTTTAAAGAACCTATGGCATATCCATTTGTTTTTATGTCATGTTTTTAACTTTAATTTTCAGGTAAGCGCTTGATTTTGTTTTACAGAATATTGCTTAGATATTTTAGGTAACATTAAAAAGTAAAAATAAATAACCCTTAAGAAATACGCAAAATTTTACTCTGACATTTTTTATCTGGGAAATCGACAGATATCAGCATTCATTCGACTTGTCGATCACTAAGTCTCAGTTGCGGCCAAAACTCTTTCTCCCTTGCTTCTACTCCTCCCTGCCCCTCCTCCTTTCTCCTCGCTACCCACCCTGCGCCTTCTGATCGGATAAGCGACCAGGGGCACAGCCCCTGAAGCGGGAACGATAACCTTAGAGTGGCAGCTCGACTAACTAAAAGTGTATTTGTGATAAAGAGATAGCGTCAAATTGTGGAGTTAACTTGTTTTAGACAGGCATGTTCAGGTGGAGACTGATATTTTAGCTCTTATCATAACATTAGCTCCTCAATCGAGTGTGTGTCCTTGTGATTGAGCGAGTATAAAAAGTGATTAGCTGTTACCATAACATTTGTTTGTCAATCGGGCTCAAAAACAGGAGTGCCTACACTTTAGAATTTGTGAGCTCCTTTGAAATGTTGATGCACTGTTTGTTTTAAGTTAAGTCTTGTTGGTTGTCTTGATATTTTTATTTATTTATTGTAAAAAAATGAAGAAAAAAAAACAGGGAGCTATTTAAATCGCTGCAGAGCACTGTTAGCTTTTGGTTTAAGTGACTGATTATTCTTGTTAGTTGTGTTTAAATTGTAATGTATTCCCTTTGATAGCTCTCTTAACCTTGTTAAAGTTTTATTTTAATTTAGAATACATATTTGTTGTTTCCCTTTGTATTATTAAAACGTTCTTACAATATTTTTAAGCTTTTACAACGAATGAATACCTGCTCCAAATATCTGTCATCGGCCTCCTCTTAATATTAATAATTGGTATCTGTATTGGCCCTGAAAAACCCACATTGATTAATTTTAACTGAATATTTTGCATGTGGAATTGTTAATTCTTTTAAAATAGTTATTTTTGGAGAAAAGTGCCGTGAAGCTCAGCTTTGTTGCCCCAAAAACGAACAAGTGGGCCACACGTTTAAGCCTCATCATGGAAGATCAATTCTTTTCAGAGCTAAGCTAAGACATGTGCAGAGCCTCCAAAATTCTCCAGTTTGTTTATGACAATAAGGTAAAGGACTAAGCCAGGTATTTTCACATCTCCGCTTTCCGTTTGTTTTGGAACGGGTGCGCGCGCTCTCGTTCTTGCTGCTACGCATTCCAGTGCAATGTGTTCAGCCCGGCAACAATGGGGCACAGTTCCCAAACAGATACTGTGTGTAAACGTGTCCTGCCGAAACCATTGTGGCCGTACAGGCCATTCATTCATTCGTTCGTAGCTTTGTGTCTTTTTAAACGGGGAGAGAGGGAACAATCGGAAGGGTGGAGCTGACAAATTTGTCCGTTAAGTGCAATGTTTGACACAGTTGAAATCAGCGATGTACGCAGGGCTTTGTGTCTAAGTGAGGGACAGTCAGATTTACAAATAAATGGTTCTGCCAATTTGATTTTCAAAAAAAGGAAAGCAAAATTTAAACGGGAACATGGCAAAAAATCTTTATTGTCGTAAGTTACACGTGAAATCTGTGTTCTGCTTCTTTTTTTGGGGGGGGGGGGGGGGGCATCAAACAATAGGTAATCCTCCCTTGACTTGCCAATAGTGTCACTAGGTATCTAGTTTTGGGCTGAGGTGTTCGCCCATATCAGAATCTTCGTTCTCAATATCGCCCTCTGTCATGATGCAAAAGAATTACGTGCCTCACTCTGCATCTGCAGACATTCGGCACAGTAGTATGTTACATATTATTTTGATAATCTTCAAAATGAAAAACGTCTGTGATTTTGAAAAGGGAAAAACCCAAAATTTTGAAGTTAGATGAGGGGAAAAAAACTTGAACACTGAATACCTATAACCGTTTAACCCATTGATCTAACTGTTGTGATACAAATATGTCTCTGTCACCATTTCAAAATGTACTCAGCGCAAAGACCTCACGATTGGTCTGAAACAAGACTGGTTAGCTTACCAAATGTTAAACATTTACTCCAAAACACACCATAATGCTGACTAATTAAAAAAAAAAAAGCCTAAAGAAATGTCTGCCTTGTTGGACATTCCTTATTGTATACCGTCTGTTTCGCTCCATAATTTCCGTGTACAAATAAACAGACTTCTATTATTTCCAATATGGCTGTTGGCCTCTGACCTTTTGATTGACCACTCCTCGGCCAATTGCAGGATTTATTTCACAGTCCGCAGCCGGCATTAGCCCAAGGGGCCCTGTAAAACTGGTAAAACTGACTTTGCCTCCTTTAGCTCCAAATATCTTTAACCAGTAGAATGATGATTGACACTTTGGTTAGCCCATTAAATTCTGAAAAGAACAAGAACGCAGATATACAGAGTGTATTCAAATCAAACGCCAAAATGAACCTGCATAATGCCACTGGTAATTCATGTTTACTCCCTATTATTATGCGCAAGTTTGCACAATAGTGATAGAAATGCGGCAAGAGAAGTCGAACATGTCAATAAAATTGACCAAAGTAAAATACACAGTTGAAGAGAGCTGTAAACCGGTCGTCTCCATCTGGCCACTTTTGGAAACGCCTAGACCTACCATAAGTCTATCTATCTACCTTGGTCACATGATTCAGATTGAATCGTTTCTTGTACATGATTCAATTGTTTGTTTGTTTGTACATGATTCAAATTGAATCGTTTCTCCGGCGCCGTCACGAATGGCAGCCACTCCAGCAGCTCCCGTGTTATTTTCGATTGTTCTCAGTTATTTTCGATTGTTCTCAGCTTAGGGATGCTGCTGGAAAAGTGAATTTCCCTTCGGGGATGAATAAAGTATCTATCTATCTATCTATCTATATCCCTTGAGAGGGGTGACCATCAAGACAAACACATACAATAACAAATACAATAAAAAAGGGAAAAAATAGCAAAAAAACACACACACACACATTTTTGGACGATGGCCAACCCAAATGCCCAAACATTCAAACAAGTTAGGCACCTCGGCACCCAAGTCCATCACGCTTTCGTCCCTCCAGATGAAACGGGACACAAGAAAGCGGCCATGTCACTCGAGTCAGGGTGACACAACACACTCTTCTGTCCGACAGCTTTCGCTGGTTTACCCCTGCCGCATCATTCGGGTGCCCTGCCCATCCCTTAGAACGCGTCCAAACATCCCACTATCCTTTTTACAACACCTCTCCACTCATTCCTAAAATATGTAAAACACAAATTTGACAAGGTACCAGATAGGGCTTCAAGCTATGGTTTCGCCTGATTTCCAGCTAAGATGCTCATGCGACACTGTTTTGCAGGCTTTTAATTGCAAAATGGCAAAATAAATTTAAGCATGAATAAAAACCTGCTATGTCTGTGTGTTCCAACTCAGATGACTCAATTTTAGTAGCACATCCAATGATGATTTCAGTTAGGGATAAAACTTCAAGGTTTTAGCTTTCAAAAGAGGCCAAAAGTGTCTGTTATATCCCAACGGGTCAAGAACAACATTCAATTCACTATGGGTACGTCTTGGATTGGCATTTTAGGTTAAGTTAAGGGGGGTAATATGATTTTAAATTTGTATTTCTATGATGATATGTAAGCCACTGCCTCACCTGACTCCCCTGACTGCACATCTCTGGTTTAAAAAAAAATATATATGACTATTATCATTTGTGGAATCTCGGTAAGCTAAAAAAAAAATTGGCGCAAATGAAAACAGTCGGATTTCGATGGTAAAATCACGTTCTAAATAAACCATGTCTGTCAGGTTTTGAGTTCAATCTCAAAGGGAGAGAGTTTTTAATTATTAACTCGCATACTATGGAATGTTGAATTATGTATGCTAAATGTACAGTGGACAACCTTTAGGAGTTATGCTTTTGAATCATTTATAAGTTATGCATTCTTGACTTGTAATTTTTAAAAAAACGACTTCCATTCCTCCACGATCCACATTGACTAATTATAATATATATAAATAAACCGTTGGAAAAAGCATGAATAAATGAAAACTTTATTCGAACATCAAAATAAAAAACAGAACAATAACTCAACAACAAAATAATGTTACATAATATGTACGATAAGGGGTAGTAAGAAGCAAATTGCTTATATTCCCTACCCCTTCATCTTCCCTATGAAATACACCAATGATATAACAACAATGCACTAGTGGCAGTTTTTTATAGCTTGCCACTCCTTGCACATTTGATCTCTGCACTATTGTTACTTACAGTGTTATTACTTACAGTGTTATTGTTTACAATATAATGGTACTGTGTACCTGACTTGTTAACCTGACTGCCCATCTTGCACATCTGGTTAGCGTCTCTTCTTGCACTATCGGCACTATGGTAAATAACACAATACAGCTTTATTTATATCTGTACACTGAAGGACACTGAGGGAAACTGTGGGAGTCAGATCCATCGACATTTCGTTCTGTATACACGTGTACTAGAATGACAATAAAGTAGATCTGAATCTGAATCTGAATCTGAATAGAAATAATATTAATATTAACAGTCATGATATAACAATAGCAACAATAACACAAAGTTAACCATAGTCCTAGGGCGCTATTCCCAATCTATCGTATTCTCCATTTTCTTCATCTCTGTATTCCGCCAGTAATGTTTTTTTTTTGTATTTAAATTTGAACAAGTGAATAGTTGGACATTGTTCCAAAGTTGGACTCCACACACAGACGCACACATACTTTTCCTGGTGGTTCTCACCTTTGGGATTATGAATTTAAGTTATAATTTCCCTCTTTCCGAATGAATAATCTATGGATGTTTTCCACCATGTTTTTGTTGACCTCAAATAGCAGTTGTGCAGAGAAAAATGTGACTAGATCATCCAATTTGAATCATTTGGACTGCAGGAATAAAATATGAGTATGATCTCGATGTCCTACCCTGTGTATGCTTCAGCATCAGCATGTGCTGGTATTAGCACACGATGTACTCACAGAGTACTCTTGCGCATGCCGTGCAACTATCATTCGGCGTCCGTCAGGCCGTGAGAATTTATTGGATTTGCGTCGGGAAGAGAAAAGTCGTGTCTCGGTGAAAATGAGTGTCATCCCGTGAGTGTGAGGGAAGGCTCAGGAGAAAGTAGAAACCCTTAAAATACTTGAATAGTTGCCAACTCGAATCAAATGATCTATCGGCTTTAATACACGTCAAGGTACCCTGGTTTAATTTTAACCCGCTCCCGACTAATTACATTAACGGACGTCTCTGTTTGACTCTTTATTGAACCTTCAGTGCGGTTACCTTCAGGAGATTAAGTCATTCGTTTTGGATTCTTTGCTTTTCGGAAGCTTTTCCACGGCAAGCGCTTGATCCGCGATGATGCAATCGGCTTCCGAAAGGTGTGTGCGTCTGGCTGTGTGCTTGGGTTTATGTGTGTTTGGTCTTTGCTCAACAGGTGCTTGAAATTCTTGAAATAAGCTTGAATTTTAACATTATGTGTACAAGGATTGAAAAGTGGCTGAGTTTTGGGTCAAGTGTTTTGAAACGTTTGAGATTGTCGCCATGTTTCGCAACAAGTCTGCTTAAAAATGACACCAACGCTGCTCTCTGGTGACTTTGATTTGCCATTGCATGTCTTCCCTCATGGTTAACTGCAGTTGGTATTGGTTTGCATGGCAATGTGCATTTCTTAGCCTAATTATGTGATGTTCATGTACTTTTGCTCATTATTCAAAACAATATTGTTTAATTAGCAGGCGCCAAGTGATACACAATGTCCCTTTAAAGATCCTATGTTAAATCCATGGTTTTTATGTAACGTTATCAACTCATGTTCAATTTCCAGGTAAGAGCCTGATTTTTGACAGAATCTTTGCTTAAATATGAAGCGTAATCGCTGCATGTAGTTCATGCCCAAGAGGACAGGTACATGCGACACCATGTCATGTTTATCAGAGCAAGAATTACGTATGAACTGGGACATTTCTTATGGGCCATGCATAAAATTAAGGTAGCATTTCCCAGTGGTAAATTGTAATGAAAACTGAAAATGTAAGCTACATACTGCTGTCATTTATAAAAACAAATATATTCACAATTTACTCAAGTAGTAACAATCGTATGTCTTAATAAATGTGCACACAAGATTATAAATTGCACATGTAAATTACAGATATATTCGTGGGTCTGCAAAATGCATGATTCACACCGGAGCTCTTCTTTGATTGGTACTGAAGGGCTTGGGAAATTGGCTTTGAAAGTGCTTGAATTTGGCCATGAAAGAGGTGTACAAATCCTATCAATTGTTCACGTAAATAATCCATTTATCGTTAAGTCTCCAGCTCACATCCATCCAAATTAATAACTGGACAACTGTATTGTTTTATCGCCAGGGTTGGGTAGGGTCACTTTAACTGGATTACTTTCAATGACTTTTGGATGACTCCAATACCAAATATGCTCATAAAAGACAAAAGAAACTAAATAGGAATATAATGACTAAATTTTGTGCAGGCTTGGGGAGTAACAGAATCCACGGAACGGCAAAAAGCTGTTCATTTTGATTCTGTCGTATTTTATGTTTGTTTTGCCAGAGATCAAAGCCAGGAGAGAAAGCTTACCACGTGTTGTGAGTCATCATTTGAGTCATATTTAGTTTCTTTTATGAGCATATTTGCTATTGGAGTAATCCAAAAGTCATTGAAAGTAATCCAGTTAAAGTAACCCTACCCAACCCTATTTATCACATTGATTGATTGATAGATTGACATTTTTAGTCCCCCTGTCCATCCAAAAACAAACCATTGATGATATAAAATTCAACAACTTTTTAAGACAATTGCTTACATCTCTGATGATAAAAAGGCTGACAGCAAGAAGTCGGTGCTTTGCTTACTCCCGTCCTCTTGACGCTTTGCGGAAAAAGATAATCAAAACTAGAATGAAAGTGCACCAGTCAAGCATCACCCAAGTTGGGATGCAAAACTACTTTTGGGTGTCATTTTCCTTTTTGTTCTGGCCCGGGAGAGTAAAATGTCTCTCTGGGAAAGCAGCTATATTTTCCCTATTTATTTCATCTGGGGTTTCTCACTGTCATTATACAATAGTGTTGATATTCAGTGTCATTCTGGCCTGAGAGAGTATAATGTCTTTCTGGGAAGAAGTGCTGAGTCAACAAACCAAACGTGCCAAATCATTTTTGTGGTTACCATTCGATGTGAAAAATACAACAAATTGACTGCCTGTGAAAGATGGTGGTCTTATCTAAACTCCTTCCCCCTTTTCTTGGTCGAACAGACACACTAACAAAAAAATCCCATACATAAACGTTTACACCATTTTTTATACTTAAATTATGTTGGCAGTAAACTTGTCCGATAGGTCCAGGATGTCACTAGAAGGAAATGTATTTGTTGAGCAAGCCTTTTCAATTCTTCTGCCAATTTTACAGAATGCCCAATTCATTCAAATTGGAATGTTATCCTTAAATATGTCGGCAGTCATTTTTTTATATACTTGCGGTGTTATCTTTTGCCCTCTATCTGTGTTTGGAAGTGTCAAAACAGGGCCAATAGAAACCGTAGACCGACACCAACAACGTTGTTCATTACGCCTCACAAGACTAATTACAAGAGCCGTCTGTCTTCCCTCCTCGGGGAACTGCGCCACTCCCAGCATTGAATAACAAGCCGGAGGCCCACGGGCGCCGTCTTTGTCTCCTTGTCCTCCGTCCTTTTTATCGTCCCCGTTGTAAGTTCCGTCACTTGTTGCAGACGAGAGTTGAAAAGCCTGATGCTCGGCATGCCAAGGTGATGTAGCTGTAGGTTCTGCCTTATAAGTGACTCGTGTGGATTTCCAGGCTCGTTGTCAGCTTGAGGGAATTTGTGTTTTTTTGCCTAGTAGATGTGTCTCAATTTAAAACACTAACATAATAGTGATATTGAAATGTAGGGTGTCCTAAAAGGTTTTTGAATATAATATAAACGCTTCACTTTTATGAGCAATTTTGTGTAGTGCAAGACTTGTAATATGAGGCAATTTGCAAAAAAATCTCATTACTACGTGTTTAAAAGTAAAATTCTGGGTTTATCCTGATATCTCTCAAAAGGCTATACAGCACCAGACACGCACTAATAGTGTTTTTGCTTACATCATTGAATGATTATCACGATAACTGCATGCTAGTATATATATTGTTTTTAATCAAGAGAAACATCCATGGAAAGTGTTGTTTTTCTTTACATAACCTCATCAGTAAATGGATTAATGTAATACAAAGGCCTTTTTTGAATGAACACATATTTCTAAAAGGGGTAAACAACCATGTTGTGGTCTCTAATGGGCAAATTACCAATATTGACCATTTATAATCTGAGTTTATTTTCAAAAGTCTAGTCAAGTCCTGTTTATTTGTGACGCCCTTAATCACAAAGAGTCTCAAAGGGCTGCACAGACCACAGATTATTGCAAACCACAGACTATTATGACACTATCCCATGATCGAAAAGCTACATGAGGGCAAATAATACACAGATATTGTCATAAAATATTGGTTATTCATATGCTATAGAGTAGAAGTGTGTTTTAAGCTTAGATTTTAACAGTTCCACTGAGGTTGCAGATCGAATCTCAGGGGGAAGAGCACTCCACAGCAATGGAGAACGCTCTCCAACCTGCGGATCTCTTCTTGGATCACTAGCAGACCAGCGTTTTCAGAGCGAAGGCTCTGGACCGGAACATAAAGGGAAATTCAATCTGAAAGATATGAGGGAGCAAGTCCATGCATGATTTTGTATACTACCAACAGAACCTTCAAATCACATCTTAAGCGAACAGGGAGCCAATGCAGGTTAGCTCAAATCGGGGGCATGTGATCAAACTTTCTTGTCTTAGTTAAAAGCCTCGCTGAAGCATTTTGGCTCTTGATTTTGGACTTCGGGAGACCGGAGAGTAGTGCATTACAGTCATTGAGACGGGAAGTCACAAACGCAAAACCATTATGCATGTACAGATTCCAAAATGCAGGAAAGTATCGTTTTAAATGATGCGGAAACCCTTTAATAAATTAGTACTCTCGTAATGTGCAGTCTTCAATTTCATACACACAAGGTGACCGATAAAGCGCTATATGAAAGCAGTCCATTCTACCATTCCTGCAAATGATGTCATCAGACATCCTGGGTTGGTACTGCAGTACTGGTTTAGCAAAACAATTTTATTAAACCCAATCATTAGTTTAAAGTCCGAGAACATGAATGCAAAATTCCAAAAACCCAGTTGTCGTCATTTCATTGAAAACTTTTGTGGGATTCCGAGCATGCGTTCAACAGTGTGCGCTTATCCGTCAATGTGTTGACAAAGCTGTGATTGCGAAGCCACGGGGACTAGCATACATGGAAGGCTAGGTATAGCATCCTATTCAGATTAGCGCAAGGGCAGCTGGAAATGCAGATCCGTCCGCCGTGAATTTGCACACTCTTAAAATGGGGTCCAACACATTCGGGTTTGCAAACGGTTCCCCTTTGTCACTCGGAAGGGATTTTTATAAGTCGGTCTTAACGGGATGAGAGTCGAAAGTTCCCACCCAATTGGCCTTCACGGGGTTGTGATTTACACGGAGTAAGCAGCTATCACATGACTGTCTCCTCTTTCTTCCCTTCCCCCATTTGCATTTGGGATCTAAGCAGGCCAGTTTTTGACCTTTCTCCTGACAGCTTTAACGCCAAACAATTAAAAAGGATTATCTGTAGTTTAAAACATAGTATCGGCTATGGTTTGGTTTCATTCAACGGTAGTTCTCTGTACTCTTCCCTCAAGTGTCGGCACCTGTTATCAGGTGAAAAAGAAAATGATAAAAAGTGAAAAATATTTGGAAGAATGGCACATTCTCTCACAAATGCAACATCTCTTGGATGATTAATTATAAACATTCCTTCCACTTCCTTTGTGTGTGTTTCAGGACATACTGTACCACCCATAGCTGGTTCTTTGCCAGCGGTAGCTACAGACGTCAATGTCCTAGTTTGACACTTTTTGTGATAACAATTTACATTTGGTTAAAAATACTCCCACCTGGGGGCAAGTGTAGACCAACACCCCACTTGTATTGTTTTCACACGACCTTCTATGTTGTTTAGAACCGCTAAACAGCCCACAGAATTCGGTTTGTTATGTGCAACTCCAATAGGTTTGGTTGTGTTTTGTTTTAAATAACGGGTATTTTAACAACTACCAAACAAAGGGTGCTTGTGTAAGGAAAAAAGTTTCCAAATGTCTTCATTCTGTTTCAAATAACAGTGTTAAATGGTAAATGGTCTGCATTTCTATAGCACTTTTCAAGTGAATGAAGACCTCCCAAAGCGCTTTACAATGTGCTTCACACTTACCTATTCACACGCCAATAGGGAGTCAGCCATGCAAGGTGCCAACCTGCTTATTGGGGACATTCGGGATTCAGTGTCTTGCCCAAGGACACTTCGACATATAACACGGAGGAGCCGGGAATCGAACCTGCGATCTCTTGATCCCAAGACGAGCGCTCTACCTCCTGAGCTAATGTTAAAAAGTTCTGTTGCACCGGACAGCCCTCCCCCGTCTACCCAAACTAGTTTATTTTGTTATAAAAACAAGACCCCCAAATTCATCTCATCTCATTAGCCGTACCGCTTATCCTCAGTAGGGTCGCGGGGGGCTGGAGCCCATCCCAGCAATCATCGGGCAGTGGGCAGGGGACACCCTGAACTGGTTGCCAGCCAATCGCAGGGCACACAGGGACAGACAACTTATTCGCTCATTCACACCTAGGGACAATTTGGACCGGCCAATCGTAATAATTTATTTTTAAAATCCCCTGAACTTAGATGTTCTGGAAAAGCAAATATTGCTAATAATAATTTTAATTTGGGTGAAGATAATAAAAGACGAGGTTTGTTTTTATCAAACCAAACGAGTGTATTCTTAGAAAAACAATCCATAACACTGGATATTAATTTTAAATAGTGGCTAGTTTTTTTAATGTTTTTTTTTTTAATTCGGAAATGGGTCCTATTCCCTTCCACCTGACCTTCAAGTATAGTGAAAATATGCTTGGAAAAGAGAAAACCCTCTTGCTGAAATTTAAACTTGGTTTAAGTATCTTCCATCGTATTTGACCCTAGTAGTAAAAATAAGAGAAAGCACAAATCTTCAGGGTGTATGTTTTTACATTTTGTTGTCACCATCTATACCTTTTCCATACCTTAGCCTGTTTTTGTCCAAATCTCTTTGACATCATAAACCAGTGACGTCCTTCTGGTACCCAAGTGCTGTGGTTACGGTTATGCTAGCGCTCATAATGATAGGTTTGCTTTTGCACGAGAGTATGCAGGGATTAAAATGAGGCTTTCCTCTATTTATTCTAGAGGCATAGGCTTCAAGTGTCTTCTTGTGTTCTTTTAAATAAACTGTTGCTCATGTTTCAGAGTTTTTAGTTCTTTTTTTTTCGTTTTATAGCAGTAGTTTACTTTATTTTTCCAATCAAGCCTACCAATGTTTTCAGAGTAGATAGATAGATAGATACTTTCTTCATCCGCTTTGGGAAATTCACATTTCCAGCAGCATCCCTTCACTGAGAACAATACAATAATAAAGCAAAAAGAATACAATATACAAATACCCAATGTGACGTGCTAATACCTACTGTAGCGTGTTGTATAGAGTATTTAAATAGTGCTACAGAAAATACACACTGCAATAAAAGTTCGGTAATATGCAATGTAGGGGGTGTGCATAATCATCAGTTAAGTAATCAAGGTTTTATTAGGTCATTAAAATCATCATCCTTAATGTTTACTTGTTTTGGTGTCTTAGTGTTTACATACAAATAGCGATGTGCGGGTGAAGCAGATTAAAAAGCAGCTTAACCTTCACCTCCTCTTATTTTGGCAGCTGGTAAACGTTTTCCCTCTCTTGCCCGGCCGTGAACTCGGGCGAGCCAAACCGCGCACACTATTTAACTAATCCACGAACGCATGCGCAGATGCCCACGTTTTTCTTTGCAGACACAATGGAAAGTGCTTTTTTCATGGATTTCCTTCCTTTTTCCGGATCGTTTCCGAGTGGCCGCACCGAAGTGTGGAAACTGACTTGTAAATTAAAACGGTTGGAAGGAATTCTTATTTTTTCGACGATGCGCTGTGGAAAAGGGTAACCGGGGCGATTTCTGGCAGGGACGGCCTTTGCGGCGGAGGCTGTTCTGCAGCAGCCTTCCTGTGACACACCCTGATGCAGAGGAGGGGGGATGGGGAGGCTGTCAAATGGCACCCGAATGTGAAATGTCTCATTTGCTTTTGCAAATTCATCCCTTTTATTTGTACATTTTTGATAGGCTAGGGTTTGGCCAAGCCACTGAACATGAAAAGGAATTTCAAGCATCTCCTGTCAGAGTCAACATGTAGTAAGGGAGAAATCCAGCAGAGAGCACTATAGAGTTGATTTGGGAGTTTAGCTGTGTCATGGCTTTAGTGTACAATATTAGATGTTCCAGGTTTTCCATCTTGATGATGGGTTTCTTGGCGGACACTTTAAAGGGTTTCCCAAACAGATTTGTCTTTTCTTTTTTTCCCAATCAGGCACAGAATGTGTCGTGTTCCCCCTCCCAATCGTGCCAATATGTCGCAAAATATTCCACGCGGCAGTGGTCTTGAGAAAGGTGGAATGAAATGAAATGATCTGCATTTATATAGCGCTTTTCAAGTCAATGACTTCCCAAAGGTAGACTCAAAGTTGACCCATCTGAGTTGTTTGTTTTCGAGCTGTGACGTAATGGAAGGAACACAACACTTTCAAAATGGAGAATCTCAATAGAACGACGGTGAGGCGATTGTTGTGAATGGCGTACATGTCTGCTATGAGGTCGGCAGTTGTGTCTTTGTGTTTGTTCTTCGCCACCTGTGTCGCTGTTGCTAGAATTGTGTTTGGCTAGCCTCCTGTTACAGTCGTGGCTGCCGAGGGCTTTGCTCTTTTGTTTGCACCCGGTTTGCGCTCGTTCGCTGCCCACTGTGTGTTGTTTTGGGCGGCTAGCCTGGCATTAGCCCAGGTTTTGCCACGTCTTTTGGTTTAATCCTGGCCTGCTTCGCATTTATTGCCGTAGCTGCTTGTTGTTGGTTTAATGTTCGCCTGGCTGCTGACGGCTAGCTTGGCATTCGCGGCGGTTTTGTAGTGTTCCTTGGTATGTTTATTCCCGACCAGCTTTGTGTTTGTTGCTATAGCGTTACCAATTGTGTTGTTGATTTCAGGTTTGCCTGCCCGCTCACTGCGTGTTTTTGGTCGTCCAGCCTCAGTTTTTTCCAACAAAGCTAAAGACACCTTTAGTTGATCGCCCTGGTTAGCGGCTCTCCATGTGTTATTTTTGCTTGTTGTCCTCTTTTCGGTTTTCGCCCTTTCTTGTACCATTACTGAATCCACTTGCGACACAATGCCTCCACAAAAACGACCCAAACTTTGCCTAAGACACTAATTTGACTGACAGGTGAAACAATATGCTGACTGGTTTTCTAGGCTGCTGCTCCTTCTCCTCATTTTCCTCATGTTGAGGTTTTTGAGTTTTTCCTTGCCCTCATGTAGGTTTTAGATCAGGGGATGGTGTCATAACAGTCTGTGGTTTGCAATCATCTGTGGTCTGTGCAGCCCTTTGAGACTCTTTGTGATTAAGGGCCCAACAAATAAACATGCCTTGACTTGACAATGACAAAGGCATGGCAGGCTGTCGTCAAAATGCATTATCTCGGAAAACAATTGGAATATACTGATGCAAAATATGTAGATTTCATGCAAAAACCATGGACTATTTCTAAAACTGCCCTGCAGTTAAATGATTATTTTCATAATCGATGAATCAACTTTATTTTGCTTGATTATTAGGATTTCTTAAAAACATTTTTAATATCCTCCTCCTATTCAAATCGTTTTGGACGACAGAAAAATAATGCACAAAACACAATAGTGTAATGTAAAGCAATACAAAATTCCAATTGTTTGTCAATTAGCTTGACTATAAACATAAGTTCATAATATACTCTTTCTACCACCTTATCCAAAGGTCATTATATTTTGACTTTGGATTTTTTTTTTTTTTTAAAAAAGAGCAATACATTTATGTATGTAGAAAAATAAAATTATCCCCCAAAAAATATCAAAAAAGTAAACATACTTGTCAAAATTATGTCAACATTGTCTTTATTTTATTTTTTGGCAGGTTAAAGCTTGGAATATGATTAACATTCCCAATATGAAAATGATGAATCATTTTTAAGAATATGTCATTTGTGAAACGTTAAATACGTAATTATTATTATATTATTTACTCTTTTGTTTTTTTTATTTATTTTCTCTATTTCTGCAGCACTTCCTGTTTTTATCAGGGGTGGGGGAATTCTTAACTTTGCATCACGTTGAAAGAGTCCATCACCACGGAGTTTTAACTTCCATGCCACTATTTTGCAATAATACAGTGTTTAATGTTTATGATTTAAAACATGTAAGATCATTGTTTTTATAGAAATGGATGTGGCGCCCTCTGGCCGACCAAAATGACACTACAACTCCCACCGTCCTAAAATAATCGTTGGCACTCTTATTTGTATTGATTCTCTTAATGGCTCAATCAATTGCTACAAATCAAATCAATTCCTACAACGGATCGACGATCGTATGAGTTGCTTTTAATAATCGATTGCATCGATTCGTTGTTGCAGCCCTACCTATTTCCTCACATGTAGAAGGTTTAAAAATGTGGGATTACCTTTATGGTTGACGATTTGGATGTTGGCAGGCTCCGAGCGACAGCTTGACCCTCACCCCTTCCCGGATGCCGACAGGTATCAGGTTTCAGCACATGAGGTTGCGCGAGGTTAGCTGGGGAATTGGTGGAGGGGGGACTTCGCAAACACAGAAATGGAAGGCGGCCAGCTGGCACCAGAGGAACTGACCTTCTTGTTGCGTGATGATGTCATGCGACTCAGCAAATTCTGTCTACTGATGTTATTTATAGTCTCCATTTGTCAACCGTATCAATCTGTGGCGTTGAGACATGTCCGATACCAGGCACAGTTCTAAGGTCTTGGGAACCTCCTGTGTGGGTTCAAATCCAGCTACCGGAATTACTGTGCGGAGTTTGTATGTTCTCCCCGTGCTTGCGTGGGTTTCCTCCGGGCACTCCGGTTTCCTCCCTCTTTCCAAAGACATGCATTTCAGGTGAATTGGCCGGTCCGAATTGTCCCTAGGTGTGAATGAGCGAGCGAGTTGTCTGTCCCTGTGTGCCCTGCGATTGGCTGGCAACCAGTTCAGGGTGTCCACTGCCCGATGAATGCTGGGATGGGCTCCACCACCCCCGCGACCCTACTGAGGATAAGCGGTGCGGCTAAAGAGATGAGATGAGAACTGTTAAGAGTCCTCAATACCAAGACAAGATACTGATACCGTTGGTGCATAAATCCCCCACCATCCCAAAAAGACAGTCTTTTTTTTTTTTTTTTAAATAAATCCTACTACCGTATTTATTCATGTTTATATATAACGCACATTTTTTAATCTAAAAAATAATTCGTTTTGGGTGCGCGTTGTAGTGAAGGTTTTACGATGGTATATTACCGTATTTGTGCAATTATTGATCAGTTGAAAAATATCACTGACCACAAACGCAAAACCAACAGGAAACAAAATGGGTGAGAGCGCCGAATCCTAACCACTAGACCACCAGTAACATAGATGACAAAAAGGCATTGGATTTTATCCCGTTTTCACACAATTTGTATTCAATGTAACAGAGAAGATTGTCAAGTAATGGAGAAAACGGAATGTCACCCTGAAGGATATCAATGCAAAAAAACAAGACAAGGTTTGTTCTGAAGAACATTAGATAGATTGTAATTTTGATGTTGGTATTGTGTTAATTGTTGTCAAGAAATTATTTTAATCATTGCCGCATGTATTAAAAATGGTGTGTTTCCTACAATGCGCTGAGAAAAAGTGAATTTTTATTTTATTCTGATTTTGAATGAAAAATAGGGCTCCATGGTATACTGTATACAGTACACTGGTATGCCATCGACACATAATAGATTTCGACAGTGACTCTTAAAATTATAACAATTGTATCTATGGTATTCATATTGTTAATGGTGTTTACCTACCTGATATCTTGAGATTAAATGCAATGCAACGCTACAAAGTACAGATAGACTAAGAAAAAAATAACATTTGTATTTTAAGTCATCTTTAGGACTATCGCATTGCTCATTTTAAGGACGTAGTTTTCAAAAAAAAATTCTGTTTTCCTTATTTCCCTATTCTGGATATTTTTCATTGTCATACATTTTCCTTCTCTGAGAGAAAAATATGAATAAAATGAGCCACTGATAGTTTATACTTGAAATTTGTCATTTTTTTGTGACCAATACATGTGGGTTTTTTTGTTTTGTTTTGTTTTTAATTACAGTATTTTTCAAGATTCAGGATCCTTTATTTGAACACTTTGTAATTAAAAAAACAAGAAAAGCTATTGACTGCCAAATCGCGCCTACTCTTGTCATTGACTGAAATGAAGCCGCTTGTTTCTTTAGAAATAGGAGATTGTCAAGTTGACTGCCGTCTAGCAACAGACCGAAAATAAACACCAAAATAAATCATGCTGATGAACCGACACGCCGGGTTTGCTGGCTTGTTTGTGTAAGAACACAGAACTTGTTGGTTTCCCTCCGGGTTGTGAGCTGAGATGTTTCAGTTGTTTTGGGGAAGTTTTATGCAATATCATATTCCAGGCACAGTTGAACGACAGGACAATGACTCGTAGGATTCTGGGATACGCTTTCAAAATGGCTAACGATTCATTTTATTCTGGGAGAGCGGACCATGACAAAACAAAACTTTACTTGTAGTAGAACAAATACACCACTTGAAACAATATATAGTCAAGTCGAGTCCTGTTTATTTGTGACGTCCTTAATCACAAAGAGTCTCAAAGGGCTGCACAGATCAAATACTATTGCAAACTATGATGACACCATACCCTCATCTAAAACCTACATGAGGGCAAATAATACACATATTATCAACATAAAATATGGGTTATTCATATGTTATAGAGTAGAAGTGTGTTTTAAGCTTAGATTTAAACATTTCCACTGAGGTTGCAGATCAAATCTCAGGGGGAAGAGCATTCCACAGCACTGGGGCCCGAATAAAGAACACTCTCAAACCTGCGGATTTCTTCTTGGCTCTCACGAATAGACCAGCATTTTCAGAGCGAAGGCTCCGGACCGTAACATAGGTTGAAATTAAATCTGAAAGATATGAGGGAGCAAGTCCCTGCATGATTTTGTATACTAGCAACAGAACCTTGAAATCACATCTTAAGCGAACAGGGAGCCAATGCAGGTTAGCTAAAATCAGGGAAATGTGATCAAACTTTCTTGTAGACTGTTATGTAGACTGTACAACAACTTAATGAAGAAGACAGATCATTATATGAAGACTTCAAGAATTACACCACGATACGTACCATTTCAATATGGATTAATTTAACTGCATCATATGTAGATTGTTTCGCGTACCGACTTAGTTTTTTTCCATGGAATTTCGTGTAGAGCATTCCAAAACATTAGTAATGGCAGACTCACGAGGGTTTCGGATCAACTACTTGTCATTGACGCGTTGCCAAAGCGGTACATCGGGTCGACACACCGAAAAAGCCATTCGTTCTCCGCGCTCTGCTACACATGACCGTACCGTGCAAATGTTTACCATAAAAACAAATGTCTTCACTCATTCATATGGAATCTAAGCATATGTATCTATGTTTGCTTTCCTGTCTATAGCCATGGCGGAGTTGGACTTGAGTCTGAGCGACGCTCTCGTGGACAGCGCCCCGCAGGGTCCGGAAAGTCACGTGGAACGGGATTTTGTGGCCCAGTGCGAGGCCGAGAGCTTTGACGATCAAATCGGTGAGACCGTGGGAAAGACGGACTACATCCCCCTGCTGGACAACGATGATGCCGGAACAGGTATGAGTAAAAAAAAAAAAAAGACCAAACGAATGATTTGTTAACTGTGAAACAGAAATCCAGGCAACAGTTGGTTGCCTATTCTTGCTTATGGGTTTACGAGTCTAGCTAATGGGTTTTGTAATCTAGCTAAGGGCATTTGAGTCCTTTGTGAAGCTAATTAGCGTGCTATCCTGGCTAATGGAAGTCTACTGCGTTGCTTATTTATGGACAGTCCTGTCCATCGTCTTACCAATGGTCTAGTATCACTGATACTTTAGTTAGTGAGGCCAATTGACTAGATAGTCTAACTAACAAAAGTAACTTCAACCTTTTGTTTATTGACAATCTTGACAACAGTTTATGTAATAGTCTATTATAGCTAATATGCCTTAATAATCTAGCTGGTGGCAATCACAATCACCTTTTATCAATGTATTGTTAAGAGATTACAGTTGCACTCTAGTTGGAAAAAATAGGCAATATAAAGACGAATACATTAAAGAAGTTTAAAGTGTTCACCTCTCGCATTAAGTATTCACATCTGAAATAAAAACCATCCACAACCAGGATATTGCACTTTGGAAATGAAGTCAAGTGTGAATAAAGGGAAACGATACAATGTAAAACATTTAAGAGTAGAAGAATACAAATATTTGTCTCCAATAAAATACTCTGCAAATACAATACTAGGACATCTAAAATAAAAACTGGAGAGCCGGGATAGTGTACTTAAAAACAGGGGTATTGCACTTTAATCAGGGGTATTGCACTTAGAGCAGGGACATAGCACTTCAAAACGTTTTTTCCTAATAATGATAGTCATTTATAGAACGTATCGCATAGATAAACAAAGATCTATTGAATCGAGATTAGCGATGTGTGGTGAAACGGGTTTATGTTCAGACACTCTTTTCAGGATGTCACTCATTAACTTTTCGGCATGATTTATGAGCAAGTCTTTTAAACGTACAATTATTGTGTTAGGGCCACGTTCCATTTTAACCATCATGCATTCTTGTTTTTATATTCACTCGTTCCTTTGACCGCATGCTCATGTTAACAAGCGGTTGTTAAGCATCCTGCTTGGTCAAGGAGGTTATTGAATATTTGTTTATCTGGCAATCCATTTCCCTCAACAGTAAGTCTCCTCTGTTTCCTCGGGCATGTATAAGAAAGGATGATGTTTTTGTTTTATGTAATCCTCTATGGAGCCGCAGATGCCCTTAAATGACGGATGGTATCAGGCACTGCTGGACCCCAACTGCCATTTTGCATCTGCTTGAATGTCATTCAGCCACCGGGCTCACGGTCGAAGGATAAACAGGCTGGCGGACACTGTTCTGAATATACTAGCTCGCTGCAGAAATTCGTGCATTATCGAGTCGTGGAAAAATTAGCATCCGGATGCTTGTGGGTCAAGTTTGACCCTGTAGGTTTAACTTTTGGTATCTTGAGTCAACTTGTTCTCTCCCATTGACTGGAATGGACGTCAAAAGCTAACTGTTTAAACAGGCACGTCAAACTCAGTTTGGCTCTGGGGGCCGGATCCAGATTTTATGTTCGGGTGGGCTGGATCACCAAAGCCAAATATTTAGCTTTGTTTTTCAGCACTATGCTAGCGTTAGGGAAAAGGCTACATTACAAATGTAACGTTTGCCAAATTGTTCGAATGAGTTATCTGACTCCATTTACCAAACACAAACTTCATTCTCCTAACAATGCATGCTCATTTCTTAATGGGAAAATAATCAATGATATCCGGCATTTTCACACGGGGGCATATTTATTTTCTTAAAGTATTTAACTAAGTGAATTCCATCTAATTTAGCCAAATTATTGTCGAATTAGTCTAATTAGTCTTCGTCGAGCCTCCCTCTAACAATCTCCCATCTCTCGTCTCTCTCCTTCCGTCTTCGCACACGTCGGGGAGCCGGCCACCCCCAATGGGTCGGCCAGGAACCAGCTTCACCACCTCCTCGCCGAAAGGCGCCGCCATGTCTAAAGGACTCACACCAACAAAGATTATCAGCCTTTTCCCACGTCAGCCCTTGTCCCCGTTCTTGTTGTTTTTCTGTAAACATCGTTCTTGTCTAGGCTACAATGACCTTGCCCCACAGCTCAGCCAGTGAATATCTTTTGTATTTAAATGTAATTTGTATTTGATAAAAAAATCCCTTATAGTCAAATAAATAAATAAAATATAAAATCGTTCACTAGCCAACATTACAAAATATATGAATTTGAAAGCATGCATGTCAGTCAGGTGATATATTTTATACTAACTATAAAATAGAATTAGGGCTGCAACAACGAATTGATGAAATCGATTGAAATGGATGGTTCAAAGCATTGGCAACTTATTTCTTCATTGATGGGTTGTGTCGAAGGATCGATGAGACACTAAGCGCTTGAAATCAATGCAAATAAGTGCGTAGCCTTTTGGTGTAAAGAAATGGGCTTGTATTACCACTTTGGTCAAGCAGAGGTCACCCTAGGATCGTTATTGTAAAAGTGACTTAATTTTCTTTGAACACTTTTTGATTGAACCTTTAATCATTTCAAACAAATATAGAATGAAACAGCCTAACGCTATAAAGTTAACCATTTTGAAAGGAACAGAAAGTGCTGCAGAAATCCAGAGACAAAAATCCGAACATGAATTAATACAAGAAAATAGAAAAACAATAATCACTTGTTCAACTCAACACAAGGGGCATCTTCTTAGGCATATTATCATTTGCACATTGGGATTGTTTATCACATTCAAAGATTTGACAAAAATCAAGTTTATTGACAATATTTTGAAAAGTGGCTTTGCATTTTTGTTATTTTTTTGGGCGGATACAAATTTGGATACACATAAAAGTTTGTGAAAGAAAAGTGTATCTTACATAGAATATATTTGTATGTATTATTTGTTTATTGCCAAGTTATTTGACAAACATTTGGATGTTTTTGTTGTTTTATATAATATCATATTTTCTTGGTTTGTGCCGTATTCTATGGTCCGTCCAAAATGTAAATATTTGAATAGAGGGGACAATTCAAAATGTGTTTAAGAATCCGATTTGTCGATTAATCAAAAGATAAATAATCGACCATATCAACGATTATGGTTGCAGCCCTAATTATTTTAAGACAGAGTATAAAATATATCAGCCTATCATCTCCTCACCATAATATTTATAGTGAGGTAATGATTGGCTGACATTTATTTTGTAAAAGTTACATGATCGGGATCTTGAGACTGGGAGGTCGCTGGTTCGCGCCTCGGCCGAGTCATACCTAAGACTTATAACATTGGTAAAATGGCGGCGCCCTCTGTTGGCTGCGGCTGCATCGGCTCGCTACAACGGGTCAGGTGTATCGACATTTCGTTCTGTGTACGTTGTTACAAAGAATGACAATACAAAGGAAATTATTATTATTATTATTATTATCATAGTATCGGGCATCCCTGTTTTACAGCTTCACTGCCCTCTGGTGGCGAGAAGGAGCATTTGGTTTTTATTCATCAAAATGATCATTAGTTTTGATAGCAATAAGCTAAAGACCTGCTCCATATTTTTGACCTACTCAGAAATGTACAGCCAACCGGATTACATTCTGCTGCGGACACGCATGTGTTAAAACACAGGTGTCAAACAGGCGGCCCGCGGGCCAGATCAGGCCCGGATCAGGCGAGACAACGCTGAGGGAAGTGCAAGAGAAAAACGAGCTGCAGTTTGAAATATGTCCACTTGATTTTGCCAAGGCCAGGCGCCTCTCACAAACGCTGTACTTGTATTTCTTTCTTTCTCTCTCTCTCTCTCTCTCTCTCTCTCTCTCACTCTCTCTCACTCTTTTCTTCCCCTTTTCTCTCACTATCTATCTCTCTCTCTTTCACTTGCTCTGTCTCTTTCTTTGTTCCTCTTTGTCTCTATCTGTGTATTTTTACCTTTTGCTCTCTCTTCCTTTTCTCATTTTCTGTCTTTTCTCTCTCTCTCTCTTGCATCCCCTCCTCTTTCTCCCCTTCTCTCTTTCTCTCTCTCTCTATTTCTGTTTGGATTTATTTTTCTCTCATTCTTTCCCCTCTCTCACTATTTCTCTTTTTATCTTTTATCTTTTATTTCTCACATGCTAACTCTCTTGCTCTTTTTTATCTCTTTCTTTCTCCCTTTCTCTCTTTCTTTGTCCCACCCTCTCTCTTTTTCTCTTACTCTCTTTCTCTTATTTCTCTCTTTCTCCTAAATCTACTAGTCTTTCTCCCCATCTTTCCTTTTCATTCTTTCTTTCTTTCTTTTTTTGCTTTCTCTTTCTTTCCCCCTCTCACTATTCTCTTTTTATCTCTTTTATTTCTCACATTTTAACTCTCGCTCTTTTATCTCCCTTTCTCTCTTTCTTTGTCACACCCTTTCTTTTTCTCTCCCTCTCTTTCTCTTATTTCTCTCTCTCTCTTTCTCCTAAATCTACTAGTCTTTCTCCCCATTTTCCCTTTTCATTCTTCCTTTATTCTTTCTTTCTTTCCCCCCTCCTTTCTTTCTTTTTTCTCCCCATCTTTCCCTTACTTTCTTTCTTTCTTTCCTTTTTTCTCCCCATCTTCCCCTTTCTTTCTTTATTTCTTTCTTTTTCTCCCCATCTTTCCTTTTCTTTCTTCCTTCATTCTTTCTTTCTTTCTCCCCATCTTTCCCTTTCTTTCTTTCTCCCCATCTTTCCCTTTCTTTGTTTGTTTCTTTCTTTCTGTCTTTCTTTTTCTTTTATTCTGTCCATCTCTCCTTTTCATTCTTCCTTCCTTATTAGTCCGGCCCCTGAGGGAACGTTCGTTTTATCGCACGGCCCCCGAGTTAAAATGAATTTGACGCCCCTGCGTTAAAGGATCCAATTGGTCACGTGTGTCGAACAGACGTCGGCAGGTAGATCGCAGCTATTAAACGGACAAACCGGCCATGGCTCTCGGCTCTCGGGGCTGTTATGGCTACTCCGACATATACTCGGGTCAGACACCCAGACAAGGCGCGGGCACCGGTCGGTGACAGCTCGCTACGGGACGGGCCCTGGGTGGCATTGCCAGTGATCAGCCCTGGCACGTTATGCACATTCGGACAAATGCAGACATGCTGACACGCTGCTTCAAACAGCAGGGCGAAGCAGCGCGCTTGTTATTGTCCTATGCCTGCTGCGGGCACGTTGGATGTCGGAAGATAACGTGTTTCAGGGTTCGTACGGGTGCTTGAAATCCTTGAAATGGCTTGAATTTGAATGTTGTGTTTTCAAGGTCAGGATAGGCTTGAAATGGTTGTCATTGCTATGTTGTTTGGCAGTCTGACTCGATAGACCATGAGAATAAATAAAGATATATTTTTATTAGTGTGTGAAAATGACGCTGACACGCGTTGCCATGTACAGCGTCACCTCCCGCTACTGGTCACACCCAAGAGGACAGCTCTATTTAGAAACCTGGCTATTTTGGTTCGGCTGCCAAACACCTCCTCGGATTTTTTTTTTCTTTAGTGCATAAATAACATTAATAATAATAAATCATCTATTCGTGTCGCGGAGGCAGCCGCCTCCGTAGGGAAGCCCAGACCTCCCTATCCCCAGCCACTTCATCCAACGTGATCCTGAGGCATTCCCAGGCAGGCGTAGGGAAGTAGTCTTTCCAGCGTGCCCCGGGTCCTTCCCGGGGCCTCCTGCCGGTGCAGTAAAAATATGCAAATAATAAAGCATTATGCACCAAATTATGTAGTAATTGCATATGTTTTGCAATGAAATGAAATGAAATAATCTGCATTTCTATAGCGCTTTTCAAGTCGATACTTCCCAAAGCGCTTTACATTGTGCTTCACATTTCCCAATAGCGGCCATGCAGCCATTTAAGGTGCTAACCTGCTTATTGGGGGTACTCCGCTACAAGAACCCTAGGGCATCGTGTTAATCTGTTAATAAACAACCCGGTAGACTGCTGGAAGTGTGAATTTCCCTACGGGGATGAATAAAGTATCTATCTATCTATTAGGGATTCAGTGTCATACCCAAGGACACTTGGACATGTAACACGGAGGAGCTGGGATTTGAACTGCGACCTCTTGATCCCAAGACGAGCGCTCTACCTCCTGAGCCACTGCCGCCCCAACCTCCAGGGGAACAATCCATCAAATATTGATTAAAATATTCATGGATCTCCAAAAAAATAGTAAAATACAGAACAATTTTAGCTTTTTTACGCACTGAACAGATTTAAGTCAAACTACAACACAACACAAAATCCCCGAAAATGTGAAACAATACAATATAAATAAAAATATGAACTCTTCAGTGCAATGCAAAACAATCAACCATTTACATTTCTATTTTCCCATTTAAGACACAAATCCTCTGAAAAACACGCACGAAAATAAGTCAAACAAAAAGTAAAAGTTTGGCATTGACGGATTTTTAAGCATACATTCTTTTTCGTCTTCCGTATTCAACTCAAGTATTAGCCAACACCTAAAGAGTCCTTTCTGCGTTTGTAATCATGTGATGAATTCAAGTTGTGTTTGCATTGTTGGAGCAGAATGGCAGAATTCATGTCAGTTTATATCACCCCAGATCATAGATCGGACCATCTTAAAATACCATATTTTCCGCACTATAAGGCGCACCGGGTTGTAGGGCGCACCCCGAAAAAATAGTTTTTGGTCCTATATTTGACATACATAAGACGCACCGGATTATAAGGCGCTACAATGGGAACGTGGACAAAACAGTCAGATAGTTCAGTCCAACTTATTACCCCCTTAACATTCCCAAAGCTTGCATAGTTTCTATTTTCTTTTTCGCTCGCAACTTTACTGTGCATATGACAATAAACACTTGGAATTGAGTTGAATTTAAAAATAGACACTCCATTCCATCCATTATCTGCACCGCTTATCACAGAAACATCGAGTTCAGTCTGAAACAAGATACAGGGAAAATATATAGGCAGAGTAGCTCACTGAAGTCGTTGTGTTCAATAATAATGTGCAGCCAATGTCCTCTTATATCCGTGAGTTTAGTAAATCCAGGAGAATAAAATATTTACAAATACAGAATAGTAAAAAAATGCTTTCTGTATGCCGTCAACCACCAGCTATACGCATGCATCTTTTTCGGCCAATTGCAGGCTTTGTTTTGACGTTCAAGCCAATGCCAGCCTGTAAATGATAAAAAGGATCCGCCCCTTGACCTCCGAAAAACTTTAGCCAATAGTGATCGATTCAAATGATGATTGACACATTGGTTAGCCAATGAAACGCCGGTAAATAAATCCTAGCATACACCGCGGACTACTTGGCGTTCGGGGGAAAATCGAGTCGGCGGCTGCAAGTTAGTTGGAAGACTTTGCGATTTAATACTGATCCATAAATAAGGTGCACTGTATTATAAGGCGCATGGTCAGCTTTTAAAAAAAAAATTAAGACTTTTAGGTGCGCCTTATAGTGCGGAAAATACGGTACTACAAAGTATGTGATGGCAGCAAAATAGTGACATCATTTGACTAATCAAAGTCAACAACTACAAAAAAAATGTGTTGGATTTATTCCTATGTGAAGGTACTGGCAAAATTAAAAAGATTGGACAGCCGAAGTGCATGCGGACCTGTTCTAAAAAATAGCTCTCCAGTCATTTGGGTTTTGTAGTTAAAGCAATTTTTTTAGCGGTTGACTGAGTTTATATGACATCAGAAGATATTATTTTAGAAATGCAAATCAAACCGGGCGGCCTTTTCACTCATGAGTCATGAAAAGTAGCTCTCAGCTTCAAAAAGGTCAGAGACCCCTGCTCCAAATGCATGCGTTTGTGAAAATGATATGTTAGAATATATAACAATAAAGAATGGAAATTTAGCAGCTATCAAAAAATCATACACGTAACTGACATACAAATGTCTTGTACTTGTAAAAATATTTTAAAATGTGCCAAAATGTTTAAATGGTGAATAACCTGCATTAAATCACGTTTTTAAAGTCAATGAAGACCTCCCGTAGTGCTTTCAATGTGCTTCACACTTACCCATTCACACTCACACTAACAGAACACACACCAGCCGGGAATCAAACCTGCAACCTCTTGATCCCAAGACGAGCGCTCTACCTCCTGAGCTAATGCTGTCCTTTAACATGATCATGACAAAATTAACCAAGTCATCGGAATGAAATGAAACACAACTAAAACGATACATAATTATGTATGTATTTTACATTTTTCATTAGTTTTTCCCAAAAATTGTAAAAGTGAATGGAAAAAAAATCGTGCTTGGTTGGATTTTGTATATTTATCAAAGTACTTGCTACAAAATTTTAAAAGTAAAGTCAAATCCTGCTGTATTTTCACATAAACTACAAAAATCATATTAAAAGGATAGTATATTGACTTTAGGGCAGCGCAGTGGTTGGCGCGTGTGCAGCACAGTTCTGAGGTCATGAGATCGAACCGCCTGTGTGGAGTTTGCATGTTCTCCCTGACCCTGCGTGTGTTTTCTCCGGGCTCTCCGGTTTCCTCCCACATTCCAAAGACATGCATGTTAGGTGAATTGGCCGGTCCAAATTGTCCCTAGGTGTGACTGAGCAAGCAAGTGAGTTGTCCGTCTCTGTGTGCCTTGCGATTGGCTGGAAACCAGTTGAGGTTGTCCCCTGCCCACTGCCCGAAGATAGCTGGGATGGGCTCCAGCACCCCCGCGACCCTACTGAGGATAAGCGCTGCAGATAATGAATGGATGGATTAAAATTTAAAAGTAATGTAAAATTCTACTCTATTTTCACATAAATTACAAAAATCACATTTAAAGGATAGCATATTGACGTTAGGAACTTGCATCAGGCTTTTAAAACTGAAGTCCATCAATAAATAAATTCAAAAAAATGCAAAGCAACGTTCTCCGTCACATTTTTTTGCTAATGCGATTGCCTCGCGAGCTTCTCGAGCGAGTCACCAGTGTTGACATCCGGCACAGAAGCTCGCAAAACCTGCCCCGTGTTGACATTCCTTACCTCGAGGAACGCAGTGTTTGGACCGGCGCCGCGTTTGACTCGTCGGCACGGACGTCAAAGCGATGCGGGAGAGCAGAGGCTCATTGAATTGCCGCGGCATGCATCAGCACCGGCCCGTGTGTTTGTTGCTCCCGTCTGACTGACGTTCTTCATTTTTCTTCTTGTGTCCATGTGCAGGTGGAGCGTTGGAAAACGGAGAACAGCAAGCTCAGGGCGCGCAAAAGCCAGGTGAGCGCCTTCACAGCGTTCGCGCCCGCCTGCCAACATTTCAAACTTCCTCATTCGCTCATCCATCCATCCAATATCTGCACCGCTTATCCTCAATAGGGTCGCGGGGGTGCCGGAGCCCATCCCAGCTATCTTCAGGCAGTGGGCAGGGGACACCCTCAACTGCTTGCCAGCCAGTTGCAGGGCACACAGAGACACAAACCTTCACACCATTCACAACTAGGACCAGCCAATTAACCTGACATGCATGTTTTTGGGACATGGGAGGGAACCGGAGTGCCTGGAGGAAACCCACGCCAGCACAGAGGGAACATGCAAACTCCACACAGGAGGTTCAATCTCATGACCTCACAACTGTGCTGTACACGTGCTAGCCGCTGTGCTGCCTCATTCGCTCATTCATCTGCAAATGCCAATGATGGCCATTGCTCTTTTTTGTTTTCTCTGACATTCAGAAAAGCTTTTCACAAAGTGTTATCGTGTGTGAACAGAGGCAAGGTCGACAAAATGTGAGGGAAAAAAATCACAATAACTCCCCTCAATTCAATGATCGATTCCGCATAAAGTATAGTTGATGGAACTCGAAGTACGTTCCCCATTTTCTATACATGTTTTATTGAGAGTGCACAATCGAACCCCTGAAAAGTGGATGATTTTCTGATCATACGAGCGAAAAGTTGCAAATTTATGTAATAGGTACCTCCTTGTTGCCTTCACATTCTGTGTTCAAGTGCACGGGTCTTCTGGGTGCCTCAGTAGGGATAAATGTCGGTGGAAGCGTCGTCCCTCGCCGCCTCGCATGGCATGATGGTAAATGGCAGCTTGTGTCGCCATGGTTACCAAGCTGTACCGTATATGTGCATGTGCCATCCTCGCTGGGGAAAATCGCTTAGCAGATTTCAGCCGGCCGACGCTCGAGCGACGTTCAAAGTAGCAGATGAGATGCTTGTTGCTGAATGCCGATGCTGAAATCAAACCCTTAGTTATATTTTTATATGTGTTGGTTTGTTTTTTCTTTACATGAGTCGATTGTTGACTTTGTGAAACCTGACTAATTGCTTTCTTTCCTTTCCCCCTTTATTCCCTCTGTATCCTCCTCCCGCATATTTCTTTGACTTTTTTTCTAATCATCCCGCTCATTTCAATCATTCTTTCAACCGCTACCATCACAAATGATTTCCTTTGCTTCTGAAATCCTCCTTCTCCCCTTCCTCTCTCTGCAATCCCTAACGCTTCAGAGGACTAGATCCCGCCTTCATCGCCACACTGACTGCCCATCAGCTGTTGTTTCTGCTTCGACGCGCCTATTTCCCTCTCCGGCATTTACACAAACGCTGCTATTCTCTCCTGTCAATGTCTTCCTTGAGTCTGCAATGAGGGTCACATGAGTATATGCAGGGCAAACTTACAGTGGGGTGTCGGTTCACCCGCTGTGCCGTTATGTATTTGTTTTCTTCTCGTGAGAGTTTATGCAAATGAATTACGCTTATGCACTTGTTATTATTTCACGTGTTTAACAAGAAGTTACACGTTAAACTTTTCATACTGAAACGATCGTGTCGTTGACATATCGGTTAAGCAATATCATTTTGAGCGGGCAATCACCAGAAAGCGTCACGCGGTGTTGTTGTTCTTCCCCACTAAATCTTCTAAAACTACAAATTTGAAAAACATTATTGCAACAGGTCAGGGGCAACAAGTCAATTGGGTGGGGGGATTTTAAAAAAAATGTCCTACAAGCCGAAGGCCGGACTTATCAAATCTTGAAAATGGTCAAAAAGACTCCTATAGTCTAGTGATGCTAAGTGAACCTACTGAAAACTTACACAATACAATTATATATAATAACAATGTGATCAGATAAATGCAACAGTATTTTCTTATATCTCTGTCAGTGATTTGTTGAGTAAACTTTTAAAATAAGGAGGGAATACATCCAATAATAAACTTTGAAGTGGCAGGGAGAACAGTGGAGCAAGACCAAACCTTGAATATTTCGACCTGTTCTAAAGTAAAAATCTATGAACAGGAACATAATTTACCAATAATTAAAATGATGAAAACAGTTCGTAATGGTCATAAAAACAAACAACAGTGATCAAAAATAGTAAAACTAACTATAAGATCTCCTTAGCATGTAGCCATTATTCCAAAAAACTGTTATGAGTCAGTAATTTGAAGTATCCAGCAGGCACCACATTCAAATGTCCTTCATATAAAAATCCCCATTAAATGAAAATAAAAACATTATTCAGGCACCATGAGTAGCAGTTTATACAGTTTATAATTTTGCAAAAGTGAACTACCTTTAATTCACAGAAACCAAAATATCGCAAATTCCTATGTTTCACTCAATTGAAATGTTTTTTTTTAATATGTATTGGGAAAAAAATAGTTCAAATACATTTTTAAACATAGATAACACTCTCTTTAAGGAGAAGTAATACACAGTGAAAAAAATACACAAATACAATACTGAATAAGTCAAGTCATGTTTATTTGTGACGCCCTTAATCACAAGGAGTCTCAAAGGGCTGCACAGACCACAGATTATTGCGGACCACAGACTATTATGACACCTTCCCCTGATCTAAAACCTACATGAGGCCAAGGAAAAACTCAAAATCAGTTAAGTCATGTTTATTTGTGACACCCTTAATCACAAAGAGTCTCAAAGGGCTGCACAGACCACGGATTATTGCAAACCACAGACTATTATGACACCATTCCCTGATCTAAAACCTACATGAGGGCAAATAATACACATATTATCAACATAAAATATAGATTATTCATATGCTATGGAGGTAGAAGTGTGTTTTAAGCTTAGATTTTAAAAATTCCACTGAGATTGCAGATCGAATTCCACAGCACCGGGGCCCGAATGAAAAATCATCACAGGCAACCTTCCTGCGGGCCTCAACTTTGAAATATGTACAACCGGTTGTTGATTGAAAACATTATTCTTGTTCCCTTTCTTCATATTTGGTAAAACATATGCAATTTTTTATATTAAGGAAGTTTTTTTCTTAAAAGTCTTGCATTGTATCATTTCCGCAATCGCTATTTACTCCGTCTCTTCAAGTTGACAAAGAAATTGAGCAAAACAACTCTCAAAATCACAAAGAGGACAAATGTCATGCAAACTGTCACTCATTTTGATACTCCCCAAAAATTAAATGAGAACTAGAAACTAGAACCAATAATCCTCTGGAGTCCACTAAAAGAAATCTTTTGGGGAGTTGCCATAACTTGAACAAATTGCGCTTCTCATGACGTTTTTCACTCCCGCTCAGTCTGAGTTTTTTCCCGCTCACTTCATTTGGTCGCTCTCCAGTGAAATGTTCTCCCGTCGGCTCCAATCCCGTCTCCTTAGAGGAGGGCTAGCTGCAAATCATCTTAATTCCGACACTTTGGCCACATTCTTACCTAAGACGATGACCTATCCAGCCACATTCGAACAAGTCGACCTCATCGAGTCCTGAATCGCGCGAAAAAAGTTTCGACACGCACACGACCGCCAGGATGACGCTTCAAGGCTCAACTCCGACCTTTCAAAGTCATTCCCGGATGCTGTTGGAGTTATCTGTCAACACCCCGTTGTGAGCTTCTGTCACACGTACACGCCAAGAGTCGGTGTCTGGAAATATCCCCACTGACTCGTTATTAATACGTCCGTCAACATGTTTCTTTGACGAAAGTGTTACTCTTGCCGCTCGGGTCCATGACATTTCTCTAAACCGTTAGCTGCCTCAACTGAGCTGTGGACTTTCTTCCTTCCTTTGCACTCCTGTGATTTCTAAACCAAATAAATGCAGGTTCAATACGCTGTCATTTGACAATCAGTCAAGAAGTATCAGGGTTTCTCTAGCCCGGGGGTCTCCAACCTGGTGCTTGTTATTCAAGCCTACTTCCAATATTTAACCTAACAACATACTAATGACATAAGATGCTAATTTGGGAATGCGTATCAAACTGGGTACTGTTGTGCTAATTAGTAACAAAAAGTAGCTCTCTGATTGGAAAAGGTTGGAGACCCCTGATCTAGCATTTCTTTGCAGTCGATTTTTCAATGGGTTCCTTTGATATTTTGTTTCTTAGACTCTACATTATTTCAGTAAAATGTCATCTAATTTTCTGATACTGGAAAAAAAAATAATTACTTTATAATTTTCTAATATTAAAATCAATCAGCACTTTTTGTGAACTTTCAATTATTTTCTTCAAATCTGCTTAAAATGTTCATTTTAGTACCATTTAATGATTCCATCTATTACTGTATTAATTAAATGACAAATCTCAGAGACTAATTATTTTCCCATTTTAGAATGTGATTGTATTCTTAGAGTATTTTATATTGTTACTCATTTGGCCCATCACATGTCAGTACATATGATTTTTTTTCCTAAGTAAAACAATATCACCTTAAAACAATCTACCCGAACCTTGAATTTGTTCAACAATTTTCACATTTTAGTCTGTTTCACTAAAAATATTAAACAAAAATTCCCGCCTTGCAGCCTGTGTACCAGATGCACGATCACAGAGCGTTTTTTTTTTTTTTCCTCGGTTCGGGCTGCTGTAACGCGCTTAAAAAGAACTGCATTCGTTGGCTGCAATGCACTATCCTTGGTCAAATATTGCTGGGATTCTGGGGCAAGAGAGCAGATTTTTAAAGTGCGTGACGGCTTTTTTTTCCCTGTTCCTTTCACCTAAAATGAACTGCAACAGTGCAGCCGCTATTCGTCATCCCTGGTTGCCTATTGCTGTCAGCAGGGGCCGATAGAGCGCATTTTTGTCCGGCCTGGCGACTCTTTTTCTCCGTTCTGTCCACCTGAAAATAAACTGCAGTCCTACAACCGAACTCCATTATCCCTAAATCCCGTATTGCTGCGATTGGTGACCGGCAGAAGGTACTTTTGTCGGTAGACGTGCCAATTCTGGCCTTCCTAATATTAAATTCACGGTTGTAGCTGTAATCCATTTTCACCAGTTGACTCATGCACAGAAGAGTGCATGGTAAATATAGAGGTGGGGCAATTTTGTGGAATTTCTGCGTATTGTAGGAGGCTCTAGTCCCCATCAATGAGGGATTACAGTATATAAAATGCATCAATAATATGATTTACCATTAAATATTTTTTGTTGCAATGTCAGTGAAAATATTTTAATTTAAATCGGCGCAACCTTTGACCTTTTATTGGCAGAATAATTCTATTTATTTTCCCTACAACGGTGAAATTTGTTATATTTTTCAGCGCATGAACTGAGTGATATGTGAATCTAGATTGAAAGGGGATTTTGTTTTCCTGTCTACTGTTGCCACACTACATTTTTGTGACACCCAAACAAAATGTGAACCCGACTTGATGTAGCACTTTTCCTTTTGCTATATTGCCACAAATGAGATATAATCCTAAAACATATGAAAGCTTTAAACTGTCCAGCTTTGAAAAATGTGATTTGCTCTGCGGAGAAGCACATTCTGTGTCTGTTAATCTATGCACTGTAGTCATGATACCTGTCCCTCTTGGTTCTGTCCACTATTCTTCCTTTCATACACTTAACCTTTCTCTGCCTACGTGTTGTGCTAATAAACTAAAACCCAACAATCTTACCTTGTCTTGGCATCATTCTTCCAACCATGCTGCCGTTTTACTGTTCATCTCATGCACAGGTGTCAAACTCAGGGCCCGCGGGCCACATCCGGCCCGGCGTACAATTATATCCGGCCCGTGAAATCCTTTTGTATACATCTACTATAATGGCCTGGGTCTATGAAACCCTGATAACTTTCAAATTATACTCGGATACTAAAAACCACAATGGCCAAGAAAATGATGTTAACTGACATTGCCGGCGAACCCGCGTGTCTTATTTGTGGAGATTTTGTGGCCGTCATTAAGGAATTTCATGTAAAACGGCGCCACAAGACAAAACTTCAGAGTAAGCTGAAAAACTTTTGAATCCAGAGAAAAGATATAGAAAGTTGAAGAGTTAAAGAAGAACATGAAGATGTTTTTCACTAAAGCAACATCCCAAAGTGAAAAGCACAAATTTTGTTTATATTTTCCGTTTTTTCATATTTTCGGCACTATGGTAAAATACTATACGTAGCCAAAATACAATACAACATTATTTATATCTGTACATTCAAGGAAACTGTGGGGGTCAGATGCATCGACATTTCGTTCTGTATACACGTGTACTAGAATGACAATAAAGTAGATCTGAATCTGAATCTGAATTATAGTTTTGATAGGAGATATTTTTATGGAGAGCAACGATTTTTAAGTCATTTAATGTTTAAGTTTGTTTATTCTGGAATAATATACCTGACTGTTTTAAATTCTTATTTATTTATTTTTAAAAAGGAAAGTGTATTCAATAAATATTTATCCTGTTCGGCCCGTGACCAAAGGTAAGGTTTGAGTTTTGGCCTTCTGTATAATTGAGTTTGACACCCTGATCTAATGTCCGAAACGCTGTTGCCAATTCTATCGAATGGACTGATATGATTGACGGATCGCTACAGCACAATCATCTGAATGACTATGTAACTCGAAGTGATTCGGTACAAATGACGGATGAGTCTGCCTTTTTAATCCCATAGCCGATGCGGAAAACCGAAAGCCGCCTTTTATTAAGTCGTCTCCCTTGACAGACATTCCAGGGCAAGTGTGTGATTTGTGTTGCTAAATGCATACAGAATTCAAAACCAGAGACGATTGCTTCATACAAAGACTGCTTTCTAAGGATAACGGCAAAATGAAGCACCTCACATCACCGCTGGGAAAAAATTTCACATGGAGATCTCGGTCGTCTCTCATTTTATGAACTCTCAAGGCCACGGGCAAACACGCGCTTTTGTTTTTCTTTTTAGGAAACACATTGAGTATGACAAGATCGTATCCCTGCACGCACGGTGTTCTCAGCATGTTGCACGCCGGTTGCCCGGTTTTCTTAGCGCTCGTATCGGAGTCTAAGCTAAGGTGACAGCACACAAGGCTTGGCACGGTCACCCATTACTTGCACATGACAGTGTTTTCTTTTAAAACTGTTTTAATCGTGTCTAAAATTGACTCCACTGCTTTGCTGGCTTCATTAGCTCACAATCTAACACTTTGCCAAGTCAAGTCTATTTGACACTGCTAGCAGCTTGAAGCGGTCTTTCTCCTTCATGTCAAATGAGGAAGAGACCACTAGCGTTTTACAGCAATTCCAGATCAAATGATTTAAATTATTGATCCTCAGAGTATTCGCTCTAGTAATCAAATCCGATGTTCCTCCGCGGGAGCGGTTCCAAAAAGGTTGGGCTAAATTGGGCCACGATTATGACATCCAGGTCAAGCTGTGAGTTTTGAAAAAATAAAAAAATACATCCATTTCTGGATCGTTTTGATGGCAGGCGAATGGATTATTATAATGCATTCAGTGCCTTTGACAACAAAGTAGATAGATAGATACTTTATTCATCCCTGTAGGGAAATTCACACTTCCAGCAGTATCCTTTGTTGTTTTTTAACAGATTAACAGGATGGCCTCGGGGTGCTATGTTTTAGTTTAGCAACAGCGGAGTGGATGACGTTACACGCTAGACCAAAAGTTGGACTTCCCTGCAGCAGATGGAAATCTTTGTGCCCGGGGTTACACCACCTCGTGTTCATGTAGATAGCGAGTCCACATCCTCTCCGCTTCCCGCAGGCTTTTGTGTCTCTGTCTAACGGCGTAGAAGCCGGGTAGCATGTTAGCGTCCGGAATGCTAGACGGGAGCCAGGTTTCTGTAAAACACAGCAAACTGCACTCCCTGTACGCTTTGAGGTTTTTCACCAGCACAGCCAGTTTGTCGGTCTTATTTGGTAGGGAGTTCACATTTACCATGATTACGGACGGTACAGAAGACTTATAACGCCGCTAGCCGCTTAGCCTTAGCTCCGGCTCTGCAGCCACGATAGGGCCCCCTCATCACGCCGGCGCGAGAATTCCTCAGGGCAAGGAGTTGATTCCTGGAATAAACACACTTTTGTGCGTTAAAACCCATAACCATAGGATAGAAGATAGAAGAAGACTAAAAAAACAATAAATCTCAAAAAGTACGAAATAACACGGAGCTGCTGGAAAGGCTGCCGCTTTGATTTCACATTTCCATCATCTCTTCCGGGCCATTAACGGAAAAAGACGTCAAATATCCATTTAAAAGTCTGGTGGCGATTAAGGTAAAAGTAGTGCGATGTCTCCCTTTGATAAAGTGACGAGAATAGACCTAAAGAGCTGCACGCACGGTGAGACTGAGGTCAGCTGGAGGACGTTCAACTGTCCTTGGGCTTATCCCCGATTATATCATTCTGGTCAATTAAGCGATGGGCACCGTCCCGGATTCGTTCAAGCTGTATAAAGTCTGTTTGAAATTTCAGCCAACGGGAACTAAATTTCCAATAAGTTGCGTTTTATTTTCAATCCCTTCTCATAAGAAGATTTTTGTCTTTGTCCTGTTGTTTGCCAGTCTTCTATTCGTTTTTGATGAGTTGATAGTTTAGTAGACACTCAAAATGAGGAGAGAAGACGTCCAAGGAGAACTGGAGAAGACCAACACCTCAGATAAGAATGTCCAACCCATTCTTCCCCGGCACTCTTTTTTGTGTTAGATCTCTTAAGAAGATCCACCTGAAAAGGTGTGGCGGTCAAAGAACAGTAACATGATTGGCCAATAGTGAGAATTACGTAAAAAGTACATCATAATCAAAACAACAATAGTGAGGTGTAAAAGTCTAAATAACTGACTTACATCCTATGCAATCTCCTTTGCAGGTGTCCAATATTAAAAACTGGATAAACTTAATATTTTTCCTATGACCTGTTAATGTTACGGTGACTTGATAAAAACAATAGTAACAACCCAATGCACTTTTACCAGTATCGCACACAAATTGAAAATTAGGTTTGGGATATTAAATACTAAGGGATTTAATATGTTTAGAGTTGATTTGTTTTTTTCATTAATAAGTAAATTCATTTATTTAATTTTTATTTTAATATTTGAGAGACAAATGTACCCAATATTTGTTTATGAATTCATATGTAATGGTTATCAGTCTGATTTCCTAAATTAATTAAAATTGACTTCAATTTAATCTGATATTGATGCATGAAGTAAAGAAAAAAAAGGTCCGATCATTTGTCAGTACTAGATTGGCAATCACTATGTAACTCTAAGGTAGTCGACATGATCCAACAAGACATGAACGTAAATAACTCGTAGTAGCAAACAACTTTTGACCATCAATAATGATACCGGCGTTGTAACAGCAGAAAAATAAGTTAGATGACTCCGTTACTGCAAAAATAACGCCGTTATTTCTAATGACATTATTCCCAACACTGATAGTGACCAATTCAAATGTTGATTGATCCTTTGATAAGCCAATACAATTCCCAACATAAATGCATGTACATTTACAGGGTGTATTTAAATCAGAGCTGAAAATGAATGTGCGTAAATGCAACCCAGGATCAGTTTTTACACGCAAGTGTGCACAATCAGTGATTGACTTCTGGAAAGAGAAGTCAACATCTACAACTCTTTCACAATGTCTTAAAATTTGCCAAAGTCAAATACACGGTATCTCTGTATCTTTGTGGATGATCTTAGCCTGGTTGGTAACCTGGCCAGGAGCAGGCTAGCTGTAAGCAGGGGTTGAGAACCGTTTCGACCCAAAGAGTCATAATAGCAAAATATTTTTGAGAGAGTCATTTCAAGACAAAATGAAACATTGACTGTAATCCAGGGGTCAGGAAGCTTTTTGACCCAAAGAGCCATGAAAGCAAAAAATGTTTTCAAAAGGAATTGAAAGCCACATCATAGATTTTCAGACAAAATTGAAAAACTGCCGAACACGCTCTCTAGACAAAAGCTCATTCTTCAGCACATTTGATTTCACTGTGTGTCATTTGACGATTTCATCAAATGTATGAAATGATAATAATGCCAAATCCTGTGTCCCAAATCAATGTCAATATTCAATTTACAACTTGTCTTCCACCTTCAGTTATGAGTGTTGAGGCCATTTTTTCCATGAAATGTGTCCTTAATAACGCTTTCAAAACAATGTGCATGCAAAGTTATTTTGTAAAAATGTCACAAATGACTGCAAACGATAAGCACATGGTCATATTCACTTTGGGTGTAGACTGCACTGAGCGAGCCAGAGGGAGAGAAGGAAGTGCCTTGCGCTGCGTGCAGGGATCCGCCCACCTGTACTGCTCGACCAATCAAAGTCCTTTGCTGGTGTTTTTATCCATCAGTTTAAATGGTTTCTTATCCAACTTCTGCATGAAGTTGCTTCGGCTTTATATGGCCCAAAATCGGGATGAAATCACTTGACTTAGAACGCCACAGAGAGATGGGCAATAGCCATATGTACTACTGTGGAAAAAAAAGCCATATATGGCTCCCGAGCCATAAGTTCCCTACCCCTTCTGTAAACTGTCGTTAAGACTGTGCCCTTTACATACAAGACCCAGAAGCTTGCATCATCAGTATTGCTTCATCTATGCACGTATCAAACTCGCCTTTAAGCTCATCAGCATCGAAACGCTACAGAGGAAATTTACCACGAGTAGCATCGTATCTCTGCATCATATGTACTCATGAAAAGAGTCATATCTGGCTCATGAGCCGAAGGTCCCCGACCTCTGCTGTAGGGAATAAACTGCTGTTGCCCAGCTAAACATAACCTGCTTTCATGCAACCAACTTGAGGATAAATTCAGCCAAGTGATGAACCTTAAATTGTACCGGGACATAACTCCTCCACACCCTTCTCCCCTTTTTAATGCCTGTGTACAAAACACACTCGGGAGCCCCTGGGCCTTCGCCAATCACTCGTCGACCGCGTCCTATAAGCTTTTGTTTTTCTCGAGTCAGACAATAAGCGTCATCCGGCGCCGGCTTCGCATGTCTGCACGTGGAAGTGTTTGTGACTTTGCTCGGCGTCCTGTCCGTTCACTTCAACGTCATCTTTCCGATGCTGCCGGGAGAGGAGCGCCGGTGGCACCTCCTTCCTTCTCTCTTTTGCCCTCCTCCCTTCGTGTGCGCCCTTCCTACCGAGATCTAAACCCATTCACGGTTCAAATGACGTGTATAGCCGTCAACGGCACGGACCGGGCTACGATCCGGCGCTCTGGTCCGGACCTAGGGATGGAGATTAGCGTGGTTTGAAGGCGAAGGGGAGGTAGGGCTGCAGAGAAGACCCGGGGCGTCACACCCGACCCAGACGCCCGGACTGCTTACTTGCGGGTGGGTGTTTCTGCGTGCGACCGGGGTTTCAAAATGTTACCGGCTCAGTCAGTTAAAGCGGCAGCGGAGACTAAGCCGAGGTCGTTGACGCGGGCATAAAACCTCAATCAGTTAAATGGAAGGCATGCATCATTTGGGAGAACGTTCACCAGGTGAGCATCTGGATGCACCCGCGACGGTTCTCACTCCGTGAATGCCGTACGGTCCAGTTGTCACGTTTCGGATCCAACTTTCAGCAAAACTGATCACAATCTTTTTGTTTCTGATATTCCTGCAGGTTGTAAAGTGACCACAGGGGGGCAGACGTCGATGTTGGCATCGGAGCATCGGGGAGACGGGCTTAAAGCTGATCCGCATCAGTTATTGGCGATGGACTTCTACTCTGGTATGAATAACTTTGTATGGTTACAACCTCGTAATAACATGGTAACCCCATAGTAGTAACGTGATAAGTTATTTTAGAAATGAATTTCAAACTAGTAGCTCGTCGTGCCATTCAGGAACAAAAAGTATAGAATAGAATAGAAAAGAATATACCTTTATTGTCATTGTTACAACATGGAATATATTGTGACAACAAAATTGGACGTGGCACTCCAGCTCCACATTTTACAGTGAGGATATAAGGATAACAAAGAGATAAAAGTACAAAGAAGATGTTTGTACTGTCCTTGTTGTAGCTCTTAACTTCAAAAGCGTTAGTGACACCTGTTTTGAAGAGACATTGTATATTATTTAGCGCCTCCCAGAGGTTAAAACAGAAAAACAAAAAAACAAAGAATACTCGTAGGTGAAGATTATTTGTATTTATTCTACATACCATGAGGCTTACCTTGAGGGCACCTTCGTCTGCCATCGAGCCGCTACGCATAGCAATAGCAAAAATAAAACTGGGCAAAGAAACAAAGACAATGCTTTCTGTCCAATCACTTTGAGTCTCCCTAGTTTTTTTTTCTTCCTTGTGCTTTTTGGCACTCGTTTTCAGTCACCACACACTGAAGCTACATCTAGTGGTTTAGGCAATGTTCCATTTTTAGAATGATTCAAATGGAAAACTACAAGTTTTGATTTATCTGATTGACAAATGTATTTATCTTAATCAATTAGCAAAATATTTGCTAGCTGTAGTTTGCAATAGTCTTTGATCTGTGCAGCCCTTTGAGACTCTTTGTGATTAAGGGCGTCGCAAATAAACAGGACTTGACTTGACTGTAGCTTGATCCGCTTCTCTATTGCAAAGTATTTCAGTTTTTAGGGGGGAAAAAATGCGACATTGTTGTTTGACTGCCGGTCAATTGGCAAGCCCTTCCTAGCCAGAAATTCTGAACAATGTGTAAATAACTGTGTATGGCCAACTGTTTATTGAAATGAAATCAGATAATGTGAACAAGATTTTTCAACTCTATATAGAAAACGACACCGTATATAAGTTAGATTGAAGAATGCTAATGCATTCTATCATGAAGAAAATGATGTACACTTTTTCAGAATGTCTACTACAGTATATTTGTATGCCTAGG
This sequence comes from Urocampus carinirostris, assembly GCF_059441175.1. Lineage (NCBI taxonomy): Eukaryota > Metazoa > Chordata > Actinopteri > Syngnathiformes > Syngnathidae > Urocampus > Urocampus carinirostris. The sequence continues at coordinate 24,657,200 of NC_142366.1, forward strand.
TCCAAATATGTCACACAAGCCCTCAGGATTATCTTTACTGAAGTATTGCCAGCTTTTTTGTTTACTTCTCCTAATGATATACCTTTCCCTTCCTTTTTGGTTGTCTTGTTCTTCTCTGTGATGGTTCCCCTTTCCTGCCAGCCTCTGTGGGAGGTTTCTCAGACCCTCTAAGTTCCCCTTGCAACCCAGTCCAAATGAAACACTCAAGCCCGCCTGGATTATTTGCAGGTATACACCGAGCATGTTGCCGCTACTGGCACTATATATATTGTTTGACTTCACCGACAGTAAATCATTCTAATACCGCACCAAAACGATGCTACGCTTCGGGAGATAATTGGCTTGTGGCGATCCATGCATTTGCACACGTTCGGATGAGCTGCGCCTCTCACCGTGCCAACTTCTACATACTCGGATGTCAACGTTGCTTTGATGAAACTTGGCGTCGCCGTGTTTCCGCTCCCGGCTTCAACACACACAGATAAAAGTACATTGTATTCGTTTCAAATGGAAGATATTTCAGTTGAATTTGCATATATCGCGCTAAAAGTTGACTTGTCAAACATTCTGATTTGTGGTATTCTTTGGTGATAGACTTGGGTCGGGGGAAAAAACCCAAATGAGATCCAAAATTCACTACGACAGGTTTTAGGGGATTCTTTTTAAATAAAGCAACCCAGGAGGCTTGGTAGCATGAACTCAATGAATGGATCTGTCCATTTACCTAAAATAGATAACTGTTTTTAGGGTAAGCCGGTGGTGTCAAGCTCATTTTAACTCATGGGCCACTAAAATCCTGCCAGTATTACAACCCAAACCAGCCCGAAGCTCACTTGAATTTCCATATTTTATTTGGGAGGACCCAGGAGAAGGAGGGCTGTATTTGGAGATGTTCCTCTAGGCCTTATGGTAGAAAAACACTCTCACAAGGGCTGGACGAGTAAATTAATTGCTTAAAAGCGTGCATTTGCTGTAGAGCTGGGGATTTTTCGGTATGTGACGAGTTGATCATCAATCAGGGGTGTATCTATCTATCTATCTGCCTTGGTCATATCCCTCAAGAGGGGTGACCGACAGCAAGACACATATGATAACAAAGAAAGTAAAAAAGGGAGAAAAAATAGCAAAAAAATACTCACAAACATTTTTGGACCATGACCAAGCCAAATCCCCTAACACCCAAACAAGTCGGGAACCTCGGCGCCTAAATCGGTCATGCTTTGGTCCCTCCAGATGGAACGGGACACAAGAAACCGGCCATGTGACACAAGACACTCCTCTGTTCAACAGCAGGGCCCGACAGCTTTCGCTGGTTTACCCTTGCCGCATCATACGGGTGCCCTTCCCATCCCTTAGAACGCGTCCAAACATCCCACTATCCTTTTACAACAAAGAATCAGGGGTGTAAGATTTGATAATAAAACGTTTCCTGGTGCCTTTTCTCAATATTTTTTTCTTCCCTAAGATTTTATCTCTTGAAGTGTTTATCAAAGGCGCATTTGTCAAAATAATTCAAATGAAATGAAATGAAATGATCTGCATTTATGTAGCGCTTTTCAAGTCAATGACTTCCCAAAGCGCTTTACAATGTGCTCCACATTTCCCAATAGCGGCCTTGCAGCCATGTAAGGCGCTAACCCAAATGACCGTCTGATCCATTTCCAATGCCGTTCATTTAACTCAAAGAAACTCATGCAAACTGCAAAGTCACGGCTTATTTTTTCCTTGTACTGCTCCTTGTATTGTCTCGCGGGCTGGATTATATCCATTGGCGGGCTGCATGTATTTGTAATGTAAAACCGTTTTATGCTATTATATTCACATTTTCTTTGTATTTGTCCCTAAGGTTTGGAGGGGGGTAACGCAGCCATGACAGCAGAGAAGCCCGCAAGTATCGCCGACCCGCTGCAGCCCGCACCCTCGGCAGGCTCAGAGGCCCCCAAATTGCCGCACAGCCCCATGCTGCCTGAACCCCAAACTCCTCGCAACCCCCAGGATCTATCAGCAGGTAACTCAGGCTAATGCACTCGCTCTGCGTGTACTGTTTTGAATTTGCTTAGTTAGTAAGACGAAAATGTCATTCCAAATTGAAAAAAGAATGCTAGATCGGTAATCGATTGCAGCATATCTGAGTAAGATGTGGATAGAGATGCAGTTAGTTTGAAAGCAAGGTCAATAAACGCTGACTAGCTATATCTGGTCGTCCAGAAAACAATAAACGGGGTGTACTGCCATTCATCCAGCTTGCTTTGAAACAGGGGTCCCCAAACCTTTTCCTTTAAGGGCCACATATATTTTCCCTCCTCTGATTATAGACCAGGGTCAGTTTATAACCGAAAAAGTGTGATTATTGCAGGATTGTCTAAATGTCTAGTCAAGTCCTGTTTATTTGTGACGCCCTTAATCACAAGGAGTCTCAAACGGCTGCACAGATTATTGCAAACTACTATTATGACACCATCCCCTGATCTAAAACCTACATGAGGGCAAATAATACACAGATATTGTCAACATGACATATAGGTTATTCATATGCTGTAGAATAGAAGTGTGTTTTAAGCTTAGATTTATAAATGTATTGTTTTCCAGAAAGCCACAATCAAATAGCCCTTCTGGATTCCACACAGAACTAAACTCGGAAAATAAATGATAACACTCTTCATGATCATGATATTAAAAAATAACAATGTAACAATATATGTGTTCTTCACAGAAGAAAAAAGGCCACGGAACATAAACTTTCTCTCGTGCACAGTCTTAACGGGATTAGCTTGGTTGTCTGACCACTGGACCACCAGTGGTATAAATGACTTGCGAAAAGGCAATACATTTTATCTCATGTTCACACTATTTTAGTCACAATGTTAATTTCATTGTATGTTTCAAATATTAAAATAACAAAATATTCTAATGACACATCCATTGTCATTGTTTACATGTGAAATGCACAACTAAATTGTAATTTGTCTCTGGTACTGTGACTAAGAATGGTGTGATAATGAGACAAAACCCAATGCCTTTTTAGGTGTAGTCTACATCACTGGTAGTCCAGTGGTGAGATTTTGGTGTTCTTACTGCCATGACCCTGGTTCGAATCCTCTTACAATCTCAAACCCGTACTCATGGTTTGAGTTCCTTTTTTTGAGTAAAACAAGAAAAATAAAGTTTGTAAATGCTCTTGGGAAATGTTTAGTGGTCTGGGCCAAATGTGGTTTGGGGACCGCAGTTTTTTACTGTATAGCTCAATTATTTGAATTATTTGAAAATGTCCTACTCGGGTTCATTTAACTCGATGTAACTTCATCCAGGACTCTCAGCGCATTTCATTCCATTCAGTGTATCACAACAAATATGGCCGCTGTTATTTTTCTCCTCTGGAGGCGTGACACGGATCAGTCGTCCGTCTTCTTTCCGAGAGCGTCTTCCTCTCGCACGCACACCAGCTCAGATCGGATTTATTCATGGGGTTGAGGTCGATCTCTATCCCATGCTGTCATGTATACGGGGTCCAACTCCGCACTGGCCTCAAGGACTGCCTCCGTCTGTTGCGTGCTTGGTTATGGACTTTTGTCTTTATCTGAACCGGATAGTTTACAGCCTTGGTTGCTGTTCTGCTTAACATACTGCCACTTTTTTTCCAAGGTCACCTTCAGGAGATAATGGCAAATTATTGAAGCTATTGACTTTGCTGTTTTCACAGAGGTTATGGGTTTTTGGATGGGCGGGCTCTTTTGGACCGTTCTGTTGGCAAGTTTGCCTTTTTATCGTTTTCCGTTTTTAAATAATGATTGTGTCCCATCTAGTGACGATCGATAGCAATATAATAAATATTTACTTCTATGTAAGCGGTTTTTCAGCCTAATGAGCTCACTCTGAGGACTTTTCAACTCCAGTTTAAGTGCGCAGGCAGCATCTTATTCGCAAACTTCAAGTTCCCCAGAGGGTCTTCAAAAAGCATGGGGCCGGACAGTTGCCCCATTTATCCATATAAATGGATGTCTTTTTGTGTCTCGAATGACTAAAACAAGGTCAACATCAGATGGTTTTTAACTTACTGTAGTATTTTGTAGGGTTTGTGTGGTATACCCAATTATAAGGTACACCTCCAACATATGGTCTTTTGACATGTATTTGTGTATACATGAGGCACACTGGACTATGAAAAGCATGAAATTCAGACTACAGTAAAAGCTTGTTGTGTATAAACGTGTTCCTCTTTATCCAATTTCAGCATATAATTGTGCAATGATCAATACGTTGATACGTATCACTGATTCAAATCGTAAAACATTGTTTGCAACAGGATTCAAACTCAAATCGCGGCAACGCTTTACCACGAGACCACCAGTAGTATGGATGACATATAAAAAGGCCTAAGAGCTTCTCATGATCACACTATTTTTACTCAACATGCCAGAAACAATGATTTGCATAGTGTATTCTGATCGGTTGAGCAGTCTCTCCACTTCTTCACCTGTGTGTCAATTACCTCTCTGTTTAATGTGTATATGTTTGGGAATGATTTTGTGTAGTATTTTGTTGAGTTTCTGTTTCTGTCTTTTGCAACGTTATTGACATACAGGTGAAGAAGTGGATAGATTGTTTAACGACTAGAATGCACTATTCAAAACAGTGTGTTTCTGGCAACGTGAGTAATAATAGTGTGATAATCAGATAGGATCGAATGCCTGTTCCTATGTTTTCTGAACCACTGGTAAAGGGAAGGCACCATCACCGCCTCAATCCGTGTTCAAATCCTGTACTGTAAATTGGACATGCGATGATTTTTAATTGATCAATCATTGCTCAAATTGTTACTTACAGTGTTATTACTACAGTGTTATTGTTTACAATATAATGGTACTGTGTACCTGACTTGTTAACCTGACTGCCCATCTTGCACATCTGGTTAGCGTCTCTTCTTGCACTATCGGCACTATGGTAAATAACACAATACAGCTTTATTATATCTGTACACTGAAGGACACTGAGGGAAACTGTGGGAGTCAGATCCATCGACATTTCGTTCTGTATACACGTGTACTAGAATGACAATAAAGTAGATCTGAATCTGAATCTGAATCTGAATCTGAATATAGTATACCGTATAACCTCCTGTAGTAATGCACACTTATAAATACTGTAAGCATTTCCAATCTTATCCACTGTGATCTGTGGCGTATCGAGTTATTCGGCATACGCCCAAATTCCTGGCCAATTTTGGGTTCTCAGGTGCGCCCTATAGTCCGTAAAATATGCTAATTAAGTTTCATCGCAAGCCCTGTTATAAACACTTTACCTATTCCCTCTTTACCCGTGACAAGGGGCCTTAGGTGACTGCTGGACCGACCCACTGTCCTGTCTCACCCCAGAACTCACTTTCAGCCCCAGCGTTGCCTCCGTCATCAGTCGCCACGCCAACAATCTGGCCATGATGCGCGAGAACCCGCCCAGCCAAGAGAGCCCCGCCTACGCCGGGGGCGACGAAAGGGACGCCGAGGAGTCGGACCGGAAACAGAAGAAAAAGAAGAAAAGGCGACAGAAAGAAGAAGACGCGGACAGCAAGGGTCACGCCGAGGCGCAGCCGCCGGGAGACGGCGACGCCGCCGCGGAGTTTGGATGGGAAGAGCAAATTTGGAAAAGCGGAGGGCGGGGCAAGAAAGGCAAAAGCAGGAAAAAGATTCCAGAGGAGTGGGAATCCACTCCGGAGCCGTTTGGTATAATCAGCAAGGAAGCTGTGAAGGATCTCGGAAGTTCACCTCTAGTAGCCATGGATGATGTAGATATGAGCCGGACATCGTGGAGAGAGGAGAAGTTCCCCGAAGAAGGCCTGGTGCCTCCCCCGCTCTCCCACGATGTGTTCGCGCCAACGGCTGTTCCCATCAGCCCACTGGTCTTAAACAGCGATCTTAAAGCGACAGCAGCCCCTTTCACAATGCCCACAGTCAGCTCCTTCCCAACGGCCGCCAGTCCCGGGGAAACGTTCCAAGCGCCGGTCGACCTCGAGGCCGCCGATAGCGGGATGTTCGACAATACCGACTCCTTCACTGAACCGCGAATCTCCGATACCCCCTTCTCCCCGGGTTCTGCCCTTTCCACCAACGGCGAGGTGCTAGCCTCAGCCCCGACGCTTTCCCCGTCAGACGCTTCCTGGCTGGCGGGCGACTCCCGCGCCAGCAGCAGCAACTTGGATCCCTTCGACTTCGGCGAGGCGAGCACGCCCGATCGTCCGGTCCCCGTTCTCCTGGATTTCGACGCACCCTCGCCGGCCCCGCTCCGCTCCCCGAAAACATCCGCGCCGTCGGACAAGAAGCAATCCAAGAAGTCCCGCTCTTCTTCGTCGTCTTCCTCCTTGAAGAGCCCCGCTACCCCGGAGGCAAAGCAAGAACCCGCAAGCCCGTTTGGAATTCCGGCATGGGGCCTCAACCCTGCGGCCAAGCCCTTCTTTCCCAGTTTCGCCGACACCCCGGAACCACCGAGCGCGGTTCCCCCAGTCGTCGAAGGTTGGTTGCGGATGATGCCTGGTATTGCCGTGTGTTACACGTTTGCACCGTTTCTTGCATGGAAATAACTACGGTTTATGTTTGTGGACTTCTCCAGATCAATGTTTCTATGTGACTAATGACCTTAAACACGTTGACTTTAATTAAGGACACAGTATTAATCATGTTTCGTGACAGGTGTGATACTACTAACCACTCGAGCAGATTTTTCCTCAGTGGATCTCTTCTGTCTCTTCCAAAACCAAACCTTTCCTGTGGATTGATGTTTCATTGATACAGTCATTTGTGTGTTTTCATTGCATCAAGGGCTTGGATGCAACTTTTTCTAACTTTCTTGTCTTTTCTAACAACTTGTTTTTCTGCACCTCTTTTAGGATTGAATCAAGATTGGGGTGATGAACCTTTTTGAAATGTTCACGGCCTTGTTTGTTTTATGACAAGATCATGTTTCTTTTGTTTTGCATGTGCTGTGACCGTTGGATCGAAAACTTTGTCGCTATAGGTGAGTCATCGGCCATTTTCTACTTTTATTAAAACTCTTTTGCACGTTATGCTCAAAATAAATGTCAGAATGTTGACTTTGCTACAAAGGGAGGATATGTTTTGGGCAAAAGAATGATTTCATGTACAGTGAGTCCTCGCAGTAATGCAGTTTAGTTTTCACGGTTTTCTCAACTTCATTCTGATTGGCTAAACAGTCCCAAAGATAGAAGTGATTGGTCATAAAAAAATAAATGTTTACTTGTACTTTCGTTTGTTAAATTAATGCTAGGGCCTGTCAAGTGGTTTTGTTTCATTTTTGATGCATTTTAGAGTATTTCATTTTATAAATGTTTAAAATTTTTTATAGTTTTACTTCGCCCATCAGAATTTCATTTTGAAACCTAACTCCCGCTATAAATGAGGCATCACTGTGTCACCATTACACAGTGGGCTTTGCACAGAAGCCATAATAACAAAATGTTCAAAATGAAGAAACAGAGATGATCCACTTCAGTCCGATTGGGACAAACCAGAGAGAGCATCACATCAGACTCTCTGAAGCAGCAAATGTGCCAGTTGACATAGCGGAAGATGAAGAGATTAATGGAAGCCCTACGATGAAGTCTGAAGATGTGTGAACTTACTCTCAAAGTCAAAAAAGAGTCAAAATATGCCGGTCATTCGATTGGTTTGTCAGAAGATTCACTTTTCGCGCCTCAGCTGCTAAAATTGCGCCCCACCGACACGGCTGTTGTTTCAAAGTTGCGTCTCTTGAACAGGATTTCGTGACTGACTGAAAAAAATGAACTCCACTCCTTATCAAATGGATTTTTATTTTAGTTTTTCATTTTGCAAGACAAACTTGACTCACTGTATCATCATGGACAGGCATCGTTGTCCTTTTAGTGGCGAAAGAATTATTGCTGCTCTAGGAAATTGACTTTTTGTTCAATAAAAACAACTGAATCTCAGAAGTTGTTGTAAAAACATTGTGATTAAGAACAGGTATACTGTCCATATTTACTTTGGATTTGTGGTGTTTGCACAAATGATGTTTGTGTTGTCCTTTAACCGCACAAGGCAAACAACCAGGGTGGGCTGTTGTGTTGTTGTTTTTTTCACCAGGAGTTGCAACCATTGGAAAACATGAGTAAATAAAGCCAGAACATTGTTTAAATAGTGTTTATGTACATATTCTGTTAATTCGATTGGCTTGACATTCAGTTTACCCCTCCCAGTTCAAGGAGCCCCCCCACCATCTTCCTGTTGTGTTGGAATTTTCTATGGTTATTCAACAACAATCACTACCAAACAAGGCTGGAACAGCAACACAGATGAGCAGTCTGTCACCATAGCAACCGGATTGGGTTGCTTCGGCAACTGGGTCCATTGCAGGAACAATAGATGTTTAGCTAGGGGAAACAAGGGTGGGAGTTGTTGTGACTCGGCTAGTAAGAAGATGAGACAGAGCTATAAATAGACCGAAGACATGTCCGTCTACATCATTCGGATTTGTGATGGCCCTGCGGTACTAAGTGTTGCCGTCAACACCTGTGATCTTTGATTCTCTATAGGATTGCCTTTGAAAACATTTAATATCGATTGCTCGTTGTTCGCTTTTAAGAAACCCTATATGATGTATCTGTTCCCTAAACGGTATGCTCTCCTGGTGTTTTGTTTTGTATTGTTTGTCGCAACACTTTAGACTCAAAAAGAGATTCCCTAAGAATCGGTTTCGCCTTTCTTAGTCATATCCCCGTGCAGCTGAAAATTCAGTTTTGCAACCCAAGTCAGAGAGAAGGTTTGACACACACATGCAGTGACAGTACACCAGCTGCCCGTCTGCCTCCACCTTAGGACCTGTCCGCCTTCTGCCCATCCGTCTGTGATTTGTTTTAGTTTTTCCCCAAAGGGATATACTTCTACCTTGATATTATCAGGATTTTCAGACTAAATATTGACAAATATGGGCCCCGTTCTGACTGTCTAACTGTAAATGTGGTCGCTTTGCTGTTGAGGCTAATGAAGTGCGGTTCTCCGCAATATGACCAGATTCATTCTGACAGATAACAAGGTCTCTTTACCAGAAGCTTCCTCGCCTAACAAACAGTCCCCCACCCTCCCCCTGAGACCCCCTACCCCTCTGGTATGTCGCTGTTCTCAACGTATAGTCATGGGGAGATAGACTGGAGACATTCCCTCTGTCTTGCAAGGATTCACATCCCACTTTCAACACCTTAAACAATAAAATATTTAAAAAAAATCCGTTAGAGGTTAGACTTTGGGAGGGACATTGAGGCGGTGTTGTATCAAAGTAGCCCCCCGAAAAAGGTTTTTTGTTTTTCTTGTTCCTTACCCCTGAAGGAAAATTCAAGGGCACAGCTGCCTGTGTGTGTATCAGGGTAAAAAAGACGTGAAGAGAAAGTGAAAACTAAAAAAGGGAGGGGGCTTACTCACTCCACCGTGAGAGGCGGGATTTGGGGGTTCCGAGTAACCAGTCGGCATTCACAACTCGGTCACGTGACTTGCACGGTAAGCGTTGTGCGAAGCAGAGAGAGAGCGGGTGAGCGAGTGCACATGCATTGCAGCATCGGTTTGTATTTGTGATACAGGAGTTACCACATGTGAGCAGCAGACCTTGGTTCAGAAGGAATTACAAGCTTTAGAAAAACGCAGGAGGGTAGACCAGATATTTCAGCTTCTCGGACCATAAACTGCTTCTGAGAAAACACAAAAGGAATTTGGGAAAAGGGAGACAGCATGTCGTCTCTCTCCGAACAGAAGAGAGCCGGCTCTCCTTTCGCAGATTACAGCGAGCTTGGAAGGGGGGCAACTGTGTCACCAACAAGACCCACTCAGACTTGGGATTGGCAGCATCACCCAAGCATGGACGTGGACATGCAAAGAGGCTTGGAAGTAAGTGGCGGATCCCTCGCACCTTCCGTTCTTAGTAGCGAAGAAAAGCTGTGCTTCTTTGAGCAGGCGGACAAGGCAAGTACAGACGTGGAAATAAAGGCACCGGGCGGCGTCGGAACCATGCCTGCTAGCACCTCATTGGGTAACGCTTCGCTTGGCAGCGCAGGAGAAAGCCCTGAGAGTCCTCGGTCCTTTTCTCCATTCCCCTCCCCAGCTTCCCTTGATAGCCTAGCGTCTACGCCTGCCCTGCAGTGCGGAGGTAGTAGTCGGGTCTCTATGCCCCCGGTTCCTCAAACCCCAGCGAGTTACATGGAGATGCCGACACTCCCGGCAACCATGCCTTCGCTCTCGACAGGAACCCCAACTATCGGGTCAACCACCCCAGGTGCATACTCGCCTTCTGAATCTTGGAAAGACTCCAGTTTTGTTGATTTAAGCCCGAAAGTTGCTATGCCCCAGGTGCCTCCTACCTATTGTACCATAGGTGTCATCGATGACAACTACTTAAAGAGAACAGAAGAGGATATAGTTGGATCCAGACAGACCCTCAAAGAGCAAGTATTTTCTGTAGCCTCTTCGGGGGAAAGTAGTGAGGAGGAAGACAATGAAGAAGTAGAGGAGGAACTAGAGCCCCGTTTCATGGGAAGGGCGCAGCAGCAGAGGAAAGCGATGCGACGCGCCATGTCGGACTGTTCTCACCTGTCCGTGCCAGCCAGCTTAGATCTTTCTGATAAATACCCGGGCGGTGAACTGCCAGGACTGGATCCACTGGCCTCACCAGGAAGTGGGTCACGTCGGTCCCAGCATTACATGCAGCGCTCATTGACAGTGGCAGAAGATCAGCAACCCGCGCCACCGCCGACTCTCTCGGCAGCCGGAACCACGCACATCGACCTGAGAGAAACCCCGCCTGAACCTCGCCTTTCCCTCTCTCCATTCCAGCCACAGAAAGACATTAATACCACCCTTCCAATCTCCCTTGAGGAACCTCTTGAAGGGTTTAACTTGGAAAAAGAGCAAAAAAGCATCATTCTACCAGTGCCCACAAGTCCCAAAGCTTTCAGTGGCACGGACTTCACTTCTGACTTCTCAGTTTGCTCTGAGAGTTTCGGTAAAACTGCAATAGATAAAAACTTGGACTATTCGAAACCCAATACTAATAACTCTCCAGAATTTAAGGTTGGCAAACAAGTTATGGAACCTGATAATGATGTATGTTCCTCTAACAAGTCTGGCCTAAACTTGACGAACCCCATCGTCAAATTGAATGGTAGGTGGAAGTTCAGTGCGATATTTTGTCTTTTATATGGTTTGCAGTATTGCTGTGTCGGTCCTGTCAACATGTTAAAACTATTACTTTTAAACTTTTCGTGATCACTTGAAAAAGTGTCTTGCCTCCTATACTGTTTTTCTGTAAAATGATCTCATGACTGCAAACACTTTGCTTAAAATCCTTGGCCTTGTGATTGTAACGGGTCGGTGAGCTTTATGTCGTTTCCCTCCATCTGCTAAAGCTCATATGCGATTGCCCTTCTTTTCACATGCAAACACACTTAAAATGCTACAAAGTTGGCATATTTATCTGACTGTGATGGAAAATACGCTGAAATTATGTGCATGGTTAAAAGCTGTTTCCTTCCAAATTCCCATGTCTGGGTTACTGGCTTGTTCAAATTTTCCCAAGATGTGAATGAGCAAGTGAGTTGTCTTTCTCCATGTGCCCTGCAACTTATTGGCAACCAGTTTGAGGTCTTCCCCTGCCTGAAGATAGATGGGATGGGCAAACGCGGCCCCTGGCGAGGATAAGCAGCGCTGAAAATGAATGGACGTGATTTGGAAGTTTATCACAAAACAATACAGCATAACTGAAACAAGACTATTAAAGTGAGCAGTGATTGACAATTTGAGATTAGCATATTTTTCAATTCAATGTCTGTGTACGGACACTGTGGCATGTCACACAATGAGACAAATGCTTTGTCCTTTGTGAACCATTCCAAAAAGTTCACGTCCTGCTTTTCAGCTGGCATTTTGTACTTGACCTGCTTTTGTGGTCACTTCTTCTGACATATTCTCAGACATGCAATCCACTCGCTGGAGCACATTGTATCTCAACCGCAAGTATTGTCAATAAATCATGACCTATTCTCAGAAAGGTCTTGGTTTATTTGTGGGTTAGGTTGAATATACAATCTCACTGCGTGGTCTGCTCATAGTTGACGTGATTTTTGGTTGGTTGTTTATTTACCAATAGTTGTTTGAGACATTGTTGTTGTTAAGACCATTCAAGGTGTATGCACAATACAGTACAATGCCCATGAAATAAGATCGTGCTTGATGCTCACGAGCCCGTATGGGGACGTTGATTCATGCTTGTCCGAGCATAGAGACACAATGGTCTGTGTGCAAATCAAACCACTGAGTATTCTTAGTTTTACTAACTTGATGGAGTTTTGAGTCAGATTTGTTGCTTTCCGCTCGTCTGGTTCAATGTGCCACTTTAAGCAAGAGCATTTTATTTTATGTCGCAGCTTTTTTTCGGAGCTGGGTAGCGCTTCAAGGAACTAAGACAAAGTTACGCAGAATCTGTCATTTGTTCTGACTCTGTTGTGGTCCGGTATTAATTTGGGTGAACACAGTCTCAAAGATGACCTCATATGTGTGTGTGCGAGTGTGTGTTTTGATATGGTACATCCTATTCTCTTGGAGTGGTTGCAAAAACAAAAGAGGAGTCAGAAATCAGTGTCCTTTTTTTAAGCATAAATGGGTCAAAAGTGCCAGTGCTAACTACATTTTGCTCAACATAGCATGATGTCATTGTGACCCGAGGTCGGGTGAGGCAGATGTTTCATTGAGTGAGTCAACATGTTACAAATCTGATTCATATATTACGTGCAACAACCACTGCATATATTAGGGGCAACGTTTTCAAAATCACTATAGTATCTTTTTTTAACCACTAAAAGTCAAATAATAGAACATATCCAAACCCTATTGTGAGAAACTGTTTTATGATGTTACAAGTGACTATAACCGAGGGGATTTTTTTTAATATGTCATTTGTTTCCTTCCAATATAGACAATGTTGCCAAGTCAGACAAGAAGGAAGAGAAGCCCAAGGTGGATCTTTTGGATCCCGCTGACCAGAAGAGTGTGAAAGTCGAATTGGGATTCGGTGAGACAGCAGCCAAAGTAGAGAAAGACGTAGCAATGGACAAACAAAAGCAAGCCGATACAATTCTGTGGAAGGAGTCTGAAAATGTCCAACAGAAGGGAAGCCAGGCAGAAAAAGTCACAGAGGGAAAGGATATCCACGAAAAAGAAAAGGCTGCTGTCAAAGTCGCTGAGGAAAAAGACATTGGAAAGGTTCCTAATGAGAAAGATGTAGTGAGAGTGAAAGAGGAAGATTTTGAAAAATTGAAGAAGCTGCCAGAGAATGCTGCGGAAAAAGTGAAAGAAGAAGACTTAAAGAAAGAGGATTTACATCAACCAAAAATAGAAAATGTAGCTAAAGCGCACAAGCCTGATGAAACGCCGGACAAATTTGTAAAGACAGAAACATTTGACAAGGTCGAAAAAATGGAGACAAAAGCCGATGTAAAAAGTGAGGCAGGTTTTGAGAAGAAAAAGACGGAGACCGAAAAGACCGACACTAAAGACACCAAAGAGCAACGCGTCGAAGCCAAAGTGGAAAAGCCCCCCGAGCACCTGCCGACACCCGCCAAAGTGGACGCCGCTCTCGACAAGGTGGAAAAGAAGTCAGACTTTGCAGTTGGATCGGAAGAAACCTCCGAGCCAAAGGCTGAGAAAGACGTCGAAACACCGAAAGTGTCAGAGAAGCCGGCAGAAGCGATTAAACCGATAAGCGCAGCGGAGAACAAGCAGGAGAAAACACCCAGCGACAAAAAGTTGGCCGAGAAGGAAGATCGGAAGGAAAAGGCTTTGAAGGCAGAAGAAGGAGAAAAGGCCATAAAGGCAAAGATTGCCGGCAATGGGAGCAGTGCAGCACCGAGCAAAGACCTGGCGAGTGCGGACAAAAAGACCAAGGTGAGATTTTGGATCGTGTACCTTCACTAACCGGTTACTTTGTCTGGCTTTCCCTTTATTCGACCGGCATTTCAAGCAGAAGTAAGATCTTAAGCTGATATTTAGGGCAAAAAAATTAATTATTCAGTCTGGGCTGGGGCGGGCTTTATTCATTATTTTTAGTTTACTCCTGTTATTGTTCTTTGTGTCTGTGCTTCTCTCTCTCTCTGAAAGTCATAGCCCGAAGCGATCCACCCTTCTAGTATATAAATTGAAAGTGCACTTGTGAAAACATAATTGTCTTATTGTGCACTCACAGCCCAGAATATTCAGTTTTATTTGTTTTTGTCCTCAACAGAATTGCAAACCGGCGTATTTCGTTAAATACTTACTGTTGCTGTGGTTACTGGCCCAACTTTCAACTCACCAAAATGACGGAGAGCCTTAAAGTGTCCCTGTCAAAATTAGTCAATGATGAAAAATAGTCGGTCAATTTAACCTCTGCTGACACTGAAATATGAAAGATGTCAATGTTTATACAGTCTTGATTAACTTTTTTGTTACAAAAGACAGGCTTTACTTTGTTATTATGAATCACTTCCCCTCCCTAGTCCTCACAAATATGAAATTTCTGATTTGCTTTGGTCTCGGTCCTGCATCTCAAGTCGGAGCAGGTCACGCTTTAATGTTTGCAGGGCGGGTCGGGCTAGATTTTTTTTTAGGCCCGATTTTACCTTCATACCTGTCAACCCGTATGGTTTTGCCGTACAAAGTAAGTTTTTTTTTTATGCATTTTAAGACGATTAGGACGTACAAGGAAATCTGTACAGAAAAACGCAAATTTGTCAGTGGCATGCGTCTGCCGCCTGGGGATTTCCCATCATGCATCATTCCGGAAAAAAAAAAAATATTGGTGTACGATTATTTTGTACGGGAAAATACAACAGTTTGTACGGGCATGGAGCCCTGGAGGTTGACAGGTATGTACCTCTGACTTCAAGCCAAATATATTAGAAGGCTACATCAGTTCCACAATTGCGTTGACAAATTCAACTCCGTTTCTGCCAAGCAATCTATTTGAGATGGGATACATGTTTAATTTATCGTGCATTTAACTTGTGCGACTGCTATTTACAGTACATATCTAGTGAACCACACTCTGACGGACAATTATTTTCATTTGGAGACTTTCGGCTTTGCTATACCAGTTAATGAATTCCTTTGAGATGCACTGGTGAGGTTTCAGGGCTATTTAGCACAAACTTCCCCTCAAACTTGGGTTGAATTGAGGTTGACCTAGTTTAAAGGTTCCACTGAATATAGTACAGGATGCATTTCCACTTGAGTTCCTTCACTGTGTTTACATTTGAGTTGCTGCTTCTTTCCATATGATTTTGATTTATGATTTCCATCATCTTTTTCGTTTTGGCGTCATCCATCCCAGCCTGCCGTCGGGGCGGCAAAACCGAGCATGTTCTCCAAAACGCGGGTCAGCGCAACCGCGGCGACGGCTAAGCGCCCCACACCCACCTCAACCTCTTCCAGTTTAGATAAAAAACCAACAAGCAGGGTGCCGCCGGCCAGCGCCGGTGCCCCTAAGCGGCCCTCCACAATTGGCGCCAGCCGCCTTTCTTCCTCAGCCACTGCCACCACGCGAGATGTGAAACCCAAGGTAAGATGGAAGGATGCTGATGTATGTTTACGGTTATTAGGATTTTGTTGGTAATCGGAATGAGTGGAGAGGTGTTGTAAAAGGATAGGCATTCTAAGGGATGGGCAAGGCACCCGTATGATACGGCAGGGATAAACCAGCGAAAACTGTCGGGCCCTGCTGTCGAACAAAAGAGTGTGTTGTGTCACCCTGACCCGAGTGACACGGCCGCTTTCTGTGCCCAATTTCATCTGCAGGGACGAAAGCATGACCAACTTAGGTGCTGAGGTGCCTAATTTGTTTGGGTGTTTGGGCATTTGGGTTGGCCATGGTCAAAAAATTTTGTGCATCTTTTTGGCTACTTTTTTCCCCTTTTTCTTTTATTTTCTTTTTTTCTTTGAATGTGTTTGTCTTGCTGTCGGTCACCCCTCTTGAGGAATATGACCAAGGTTGATAGAGAGAGAGATAGATAGATAGATAGATAGAGATAGGATTTCAAATGGGCTCTCAAATTAAACATGCATTACTTTAAATGGTTCAGAGCAAAAAATGATTCTGAATTGACTTACAGTATTTAAGGGACTATAAGGCGCACTAAAAAACCCAAATGGGCCAGAAATCTGAAAGTGCACCTTCGATACTTATACCGTAGAAGACACTACAGATAGGCGTGCGCTACTACGTGACGTTGTATCTACCGTATTCTGCGATGTATAAGGAACAGTGGGATATGTTTTGAATTTCTGACCCAATTGGGGTTTTAAGGTATGCCTCATAGTCCGGAGCATATGCTAAATTGTGTTTACCTTTTTTTGTAACTCTGTGAGATGGAAAGTCATGAAGGCAATGAGTTGGCGTTTCTCTGCGAAGTCATGAAGTTCACACTGCTCATAATGAAAATTAGCACCCGGTTGCCTACTGGAATCCAATTAGGGTTTGACTTTAATGGCTTCTTAACTCACCACAATAAGCAGCTCAAATCCATCCGCCGTTTGTGGTTTCCGTCCCGGCAGCGATCCTCTCACCCTGCCTTTGGCGCTCCCTACGGGTGGCCCGCTTAACTACATTGCACCGAGCCCCTCCCGACGATTAAATAGACTGTCTTTTTATAGCCGCGCAATGCCCACAGGTGCGGGGTGACTGGGTTCATAATGGCCGGCTTGTAGCGGGAGGGCTCAGCCAGCTCCCCCGGCTGAGACGTGCATCATCCTCGCAATGGCGGGTGAATGGTATTTGAATGTAAAATGCGGCGGTTGACCCACATTTTTATTTTCACTCGGGAATCGAGACAATAGTTGCATCGTCGATTTTTGAAATAGAATTGTCTTTATTGTCATTGGTATCGACATTGTTTGAAACATTTTATGCACCGAGATAAGGATAAAACATGAAATAGAGACTTTAAAGAGAAAAAAAAAAGCAAATGCTATCTAAATAGGCTAACAAAGAATAATTGCAACGTAGTCCTTAGAAAACTGGACTGAGTTATAATGGTGCAATGAAAATAAGTGCAATAACATTTTGCAAAATTTAGCATATATATTTATATATGTTGTCAATCAATCAGACATCTATCTCTATCTACAAAAGTCAATTCCATTGAAGTTGGGAAAAAGTTTAAAATGTCAGTAAAATTAGAATAGAATGACTTGCAAACCTTTTCTAACCCATATTTAAATGAATACACCACAAAGACAAGATTATCCATGTTCAAACTCATAAACTTTATTTCCATAAGCAAATAATGATAAACTTAGAATTTTATAATTGCAACAAGTGCCAAAGTAGTTGGGAAAGGGGCTTCTTCACCATTGTGTTACATCACCTTTCCTTTTAATAACACTCAATAAACGTTTAGGAAGTGAGGAGACTAGTTGTTGAATCGTTGATAGTGGAATCCTTTCCCATTCTTGCTTTATGTACAGCTTCAGCTGTTCAACAGTCCGGGGTCTCCTTTGTCTTATTCTGCGCTTTATAATGCGCCACACATTTTCAATGGGAGACAGGTCAGGACTGCAGGCAGGCCAGTCAAGCACCCGCACCCTCTTACTACGAAGCCACGCTGTCGTGAGACGTGCAGTGTGTGGCTTGGCATTATCCTGCTGGAAGAAGCAAGGGCGCCCATGGTAAAGATTCTGTTTGGATGGCAACATACTTTGTTCCAAAACCTGAATGTACTTTTCTGCATTAATGGTGCCTTCACAGATGTGCAGGTTACCCATTCCTTGGCCACTCATGCACCCCCATACCATCACAGATGCTGGCTTTTGCACTTTGCGTGCATAACAGTCTGGGTGGTTCTGTTCTTCTTTGGACCGGAGGACACGACGTCCACAATTTCCAAACACAATTTGGAAAACTGACTCATCAGACCACAGAACACTTTTCCACTTTGTATCAGTCCATTTTAGATGGGCTCGGGCCCAGAGAACCCTGCGGCGTTTCTGGATGTTGTTGATGAATGGCTTACGCTTTGCAACATAAAGTTTTAACCCACACTTACGGATATAGCGTCGAACTGTATTGACTGACAGTGGTTTTCCAAAGTGTTCCTGAGCCCATGTGGTGATGTCCTTTACACATTGATGTCGGTTCTTAATGCAGTACCGCTTGAGGGCTCGGAGGTCACGGGCATTCAATAATGGTTTACGGCCATGCCGTTTACGCACAGTGATTTCTCCAGATTCCCTGAACCTTTTCACAATATTATGGACTGTAGATGATGATATCCCTAAATTCCTTGCAATTGTACTTTGAGGAATGTTGTTTTTAAACTGTTCAACAATTTGCTCACGCAGTTGTTCACAAAGAGGTGAACCTCGCCCCATCCTTGCACGTGAATGACTTAGCTTGTTCGGGTCTCCCTTTTTTATACCCAGTAACAACTCTCACCTGTTGCTAATTCATCTGTTCACCTGCAAATAGTTGGTTGATTTCCATTCATCCACTTTCTGAGTAGTTATTGACACCTGTCCCAACTATTTTGGCACGTGTTGCTGTCATCAAATTACAGAGTTGATGATTTTCTCCCAAAACAATAAAGTTTATGAGTGAAGACAATAAATATGTTGTCTTTGCTGTGCATTCATTTAAATATGGGTTGAAAAGAATTTGCAATTTACTTGGATCAATTTTTATTTGCAATTAACACACTTTCCCAACTTCATTGGAATTGAGTTTTGTAGACATCTATCTATCTAGACATCTTGACATCTATCTATCAAGACTTCTAGACATCTATCTCTCTAGACATCTATCTAGACATCTATGAGCTGGTCTTAGTGTGCCTGCCTACTTGTGTCTGTTTGTTTGTTAGCTTGTGTATCCTATGCTGTCATTTGAAAAACTTCCCCCCAGCATTTCTGTGAGGTCCGCTTGTTTTGCTTATGCGCTTGTTAAAGAAAGTGCAATGCATGTTTAACTGTAATCGTACATTGTTTTGTTAAAAAAAGAAGAAGAAGAGGAAAATCTCCGAAATTAAAGTCGATCTCAACGTCTCTGTCTCGCCAGACACCCACGGAGCGGCGCCCCCCAGTGCCGAGGGCCAGCACTGCCGCCTCAACTCAAGCGGTCTCCGCCCCCGCCAAATCCACAACGAGCAGCGCGACAAACAGTCGAACGACCGCTACGGCCCGAACCACTCTGTCGTCCCGCAGCGCCACCGCGACGGCGCCCAAAAAGCCCCCGGGTGAGACGGAGTGGCACGCAACACACATTTTTGATTCGAACGTGACGTGACAGCTTGTTTCTAGAAAGCCGAGTTGACATATTTGACCTCGCCTGCTGAGGTGGGTTAAAAGTTTACACAAATCCGGTCCCGCGTCACTGTCGGCTTCGCTTAGAGGCGGGGCGCTTGAAAAATGCGCCGATCTGAATTCTAGGGCACGGTAGATTAAGAAAGACCACCGATTGTGAATGGGGTTGTTTATTTTTGTGCAATACATGTACATCAGGGATGGGAAAACTACGCTGGCCCGGCAGGCTTTTTCATCCGGCTTGCCAAATGAAAAGGGTCAAAATATAATGGCAATATATTTATAATAGTAAATAAAGTACTACTAAGAAAAAATATTTTTGGCTGAATGTTAAATGGTCTCCGTTGATATAGTGCTTTTCAAGTCAATGAAGAGCACCCAAAGCGCTTTACAATGTGCTTCACACTTACCCATTCACACACACACTCACACCAATCATTGGGGGCATTAGGGATTCAGTGTCTTCTGGGAATCGAACCTGCGACCTCTTGATCCCAAGAGCGCTCTATCCCCTGAGCTAATGCCGCCCCATGTCTTTGTCTAATGTCTTTGGGTTATTAGAAGCAAAAAGAAAACAAATCTTGTAAGGCCATTTTAAAGAAATCATCCCAATTTTCTACAATTTATTGTAGGCGTTGTTTTAAAGGAAAGGAGCTATTTTGAGTGCCTTATCTCAAACAAAATGAATCAATTTTGCTTCAAAGATTTTAAAAATACACCCCATTCCTAGGAGGTTGTTTATTTTGCACAATACAGAACCATTTTGAGGGGCGTATTTGAAACTAAATACCCCCGTTTGGGAAGGTAGTTTTATGGAAAACATTTCACTTTTCTACATTTTGTTTTGTACCATATGCAAATTTGGGGGAGAGTGTCTTCAACAAAAACAAGTCAATTTTGGTGCCTTATTTGAAACAAATTTCACAATTTATTTACCCAATTTGGAGGGACTTGTTTGTTTTGGACTACACTGACAGATTTTTTTGCAATCTGACCATTTTGGGGGGCTGTCTGAAATAGAATGAAGCACTTTGATCATTCCATTTGCTCAAGAAGATGATTTGTTTCAGTGGGTGTACGTGTTCTCAATAGAGTTGGCTCTTTTTCTTCTGGTATGCTTTTAGGTTTTTGTATTGTATGTTATGCTGTTTAAAAGAAAACAATACATCTTTGAGGGGTTGTTTATGAAGACTATCCAAGATGTTGGGTCAAATTGACTTCTCTTGACTCAAATTGGGTTATTTTGGAGGCAACTTATTCAAATTTAGGATTGTCTTTTAAGTCATTAACATGAAGTGCCAATTCAAATGTATTTTCTACTGCGGTGTACAAGGTTGGTAAATGTCGTTTCGAAACATGCATACTATAAAAATAAAATATTATTTTAAAACTATTGTATAAGTCAATAGATCAAACGTAAAATATGGTCTTGATTTTACCAAGCCTTGTTCCTTTTTCACTCCAAAATGTTATCATTTTGTACAAAAATTGCTCATAAATGTCACAATTTGATCTTTATTTCCTTTCGCCCGTCACTTAACACTGTCATTATTGTTAATGCATCTCAATCATTTTCTGCTTGAAGCCTCGAAGACTGACAGCCGACCGATTGGGGAGAAGAGACCCAGCACGCTAAGGACCTCAACAGGTATGTACTTGAAAGTTTGGACTCATCCTGCAGGCGGATACATGGAAAGAAGAGATGGGAAAACTAAGATGGTCAAAATATAATGGCAATATATTTATAATAGTAAATAAAGTCCTACTAAGAAAAATATTTTTGGGTGTTAACGTATTCCCCACTGTCCCTTTGTGTCTACAACAAAATACTACAACCAGACTACAAAACTAAAAGTCGAATATAGTGCCTTAAGACAGGGACATCAGATATTATATTGCTTTTATTCTAAAAAGAAAAAAACTCTAGAAATACAACAAAAATACTACGACAGCAATACCATAATACAAAAATGCCACTAAAGGAATATTACAACAGAAATGCTCCACAAATACAAAATAAATACTACAAAAATATGACGATAGAAACACAAAAAAAGAAGAAATATTGCAAAAATATCACTACATTAGTACTATAATATAAAATACCTTTACAGAAATATGATGACCAAAATACTACTAAAATACAATTGTAGTACTCCAAAATATTATGACAATATAACAGAAATACTACAAACATATTGCAATGGAAAGACACTATAATAATGTACCATGTAAATACTACAGAATTACTGTAGGTATACTAGAAGAAAAAAAAGTACTATGGAAATACTACTAAAATACTATGGAAATATTACAAAACTAATACTGGACCAATGCTACGAAAGTAAAACTACATTATTACGACAAAAATACGAGAGAGATGCTACAAAATCTGACAGCAAAAATACAATAAAAACACAACTAAAGTTATACTACAAAACTAAATATCAAATGTTGTGCTTAAAACAAGGTCGTAATATATGATTTGGCTTTGATATGAATTTTTTGTGAATTCCCCTACAGGGATGAATAAAGTATCTCTCTCTCGCTCTCTCTCTCGCTCTCTCGCTCTCTCTCTCTCTCTCTCTCTCTCTCTCTCTCTCTCTCTCTCTCTCGACATCTCTCTCTCTCTCTCTCTCTCTCTCTCGACATCTCTCTCTCTCTCTCTCTCTCTCTCTCTCTCTCGACATCTCTCTCGCGCGCGACATGTATCCCTCTCTCTCTCTCTCTCTCGTGACACCTCTCTCTCTCTCTCTGCGACATGTATCTATCTCTCTCGACATCAATTCCTCTCTCTCTCTTGACATCCATCTCTCTCTCTCTCACTCTCTCTCTCTCTCTCGACATCTCTCTCTCGCGTGCGACATGTATCCCCCTCTCTCTCGTGACACCTCTCTCTCTTTCTCTCTCTCTCGCGACATGTATCTCTCTCGACATCAATCCCTCTCTCTCTCTTGACATCCATCTCTCTCTCTCTCTCAACATGTATCCCTCTCTCTCTCCCTCTCTCTCAACATGTATCCCTCTCTCTCTCTCTCTCTCTCTCTCTCTCTCTCTCTCTCTCGCGACATGTATCTCTCTCTCGACATCTATCTCTCTAATAGTGAGGGTCTTAAAACCATAAAGAAATAAATTAAGCATACCATGTAGATGCCTGCGTGTATATTTGTTCATAAATCAATAAAAACGTCACAGGTCTTAGGGTTTGGCCCCCAGGCCCAATTTGTTCAACCCAATGCGGCCCCCGACTCCAAATAGTTGCCCAGCCCCGGTTCTCAAACGAAAGCGGTAAAGTGGCAATGCTGGAAGTTTTCACGGAGGAGGGTGAAAGAGTTTATTGCCGCCTTGAAAAGCTCGGGCGCTGCAGGCGAGGGATTAGCGTCCCGCCCTCGTCGACGGCACTCGCCGGCTCCTGCTGATACAGCCCGGAGCTTTTTAATCCGCCACGCTTCTTACCGTCAGGGAAATAAAACTCCGACGTGGAGGAAAAGAAAGAGGGGGGTGCTTCTTTTCATCGAACGCATCTTAGGAGTCGCTAGAAATACGCGCCGTCGCGTCGTGCGTGTCTAAGCACTGGAAGGAAAAAGCTGCCGCGCCTGAAAAAGACATTCGATTTCATGCAAATGCTGAGTGCACCCGGTGTTCTATGGTCCCAACCGGTAGAATAATCTGAAATGAGGGGGAGCACATTACAGCTAATTTTTCCAATTGTTTTCAGCCAAACTCGTATGTTCGAGTTGGATTTTTCTGCCATGTTTTATCTTTCAAAAAAAGTGATTTTGCTCTTCCAAAGAGTGTTCAAAATTGGTTTTAATGGACTATTCAAAAATGTCCTTCATACACACGTCAAGTCAGGTCAAGTCATGTTTATTTGTCTGGCCCTTAATCACAAAGAGACTCAAAGGGCTGCACAGATCAAATACTATTGCAAACTACACCTGATCTGAAACCTATCATATTGTCAACATAAAATATAGGTTATTCCTATGAATAGAATAGAATATACCTTTATTGTCATTGTTACAAAACAGGTTAACATATTGTGACAACGAAATTGGGCATGACACTCCAGTTTCACACATTCACAGTGAGGCAAAGAAACCAAGAAGATAAGGTTATAAAACAAGGAGGATAAGGTTATAGTTATAATTTACACAATATTTACACAAAGAAATGACGGCATGTAGGATGTTACATACAGTTGGTATCGTAAGGGTTTGTGCAATATGCATTTGGTGCAAAAATAGTCAACATAGTGCATAGAATAGAAGTGTGTTTTAAGCTTAGATGGAGACATTTCCACTGAGGTTGCAGATCCAATCTCAGGGAGAAGAGCATTCCACGGCACCAGGGCCCGAATGTAGAATACACTCCAACCTGCGGATTTCTTCTTGGCTCTTGGGATCACGAGTAGGGTAGTAGAGCGAAGGCTCCGGACTGGGACATAGGGGAAATTATTTAATTTATGTGAGGGAGCAAGTCCAAGCAGGGTTTTGTATACTAACAAGAGAACCTTGAAATAAAAAATATAGAGGTCATGGAGTCTACCGGAGAAGTGCAGAAAATTGTGAAACCGAAACGAAAATGACAGTGCTTTCGTGAAGAATACTCCAAAGCTTTCCCTGGAGTTATTATCAGATCTACAAAAGGTGAAAATTACGCCAACTGCACACTGTGTAGACAAGACTTTCCTGCGAGTCATGGAGGAATTGGCAACGTTAAAGACCATGTGGAAACAAAAAAACACAAATCAAATGCAAATGACAGTAAGTCCAGCAGCAAAATCTCCACTTTTTTTGTCACCCCAACCGATTCTTTGGACGTCATAAATGCTGAAGTGTTATTTACTGAAGCGATCATTGAACACGGTGTTCCGATCGCTAAGGCCGACCACATGGGACCGCTATTCAGGAGAATGTTTCCAGATTCTAAGAAATACTAATCTAAAAAATATGCTTGTGGGAGAACGAAACTGCTTTTCAGCGAATAAAAATGTAGTTTGTTTCTTGCTTAAATATGTGCTGAGGTCAGTTAAGTGAAATGGAGAATTTCTAAGATGATACACGGGCATGTTGGTAATCAGGAGTTAGCGGAGCTGCCGCTGTTTACTTCACTCTAACCTTTTTCCTCTCGCTGTAAAGTTAGTAATAGTCATGAAATGTAGAGCACCGGAATTGATGTTATGAAAAGAGCTAATATATCAGTCTCCACCTGAATGTTCTTCCCTAAAACAAGTTAATAGAGGATTGGCTGCATCTAAGCCTAAATAACCCAGTTTTAAACATATTTAATCGGCCCATTGAACAAATAAAAATGCCAGTACCGATAGATAGATAGATGGATACTTTATTCATCCCCGCAGGGAAATTCACATTTCCAGCAGCATCCCTTCGCTGAGAGCAATACAACAATAAAGCAAAAAGAATACAATATACAAATACCCAATGTGACGTGCTAATACCCACTGTAGCGTGTCCTATAGAGTATTTGAAATCCCAAGTATCTGTGCCGATAATCGTCGTCCTGTAGTCTCAAGTGGTAGCCTTAAATGAAACTCGTATATTAAAAGTCTTGTCTAAAAGTGTTTGTGTCAATCGGTACCACTGAATAATGAGAGGACCTGGGTTTTTTTGCGGTATAACTACAGTAAAGTTTTTCCCCCTCATCAGATCCCGCCAAACCCAGGAGCAGCACCACAACAATGAGCAGCACCACAACAACGCGCAGCACCACTTCCACCACGGCCGCCGCCTCCCGCGCCCGCGCCGCGGCCCCCAAGCCGAGCGCTCCGTCGGCGACCCAAGAGAAGAAGCCCTCGGTCCCTCGGGCCCCCAGGACCACCTCCTCGGCGACGACCTACACGACGAGCGGCACCTCGAGGTCGGCGGCCCGTCCCGGCACCGCCCCCGATATCCACAACGCCCGCTCCAAGATCGGCTCCACCGACAACATCAAGCACCAGCCTGGGGGTGGGAAGGTACGTTTGATAGCCCATTGCAAATTCTATTATATAACTGCAGCCTAAACATCTTAAATTACTCGTTTAAGTTATTTCTAGAATAGTGGAATAGTGGATAAAAAGAACTGCACTTAAAATAAATCCTAACCCCCCATTTTTTGGATTATTCTTTTTATAGTTTGCTTCTTCGACATTTGCATCCTGTTTATTTATTGTATATTTTGCTCTATCCCCTTGTGGTCGTTTCCAGCCATTGCACCCGTTTCCTAAACTGAAAGTTCAAAGACCCCAGTGGTGTATTTTCCGCACTTCAAGGCCCACCTAATGAACCCAAACTGGCCACAAATTTGAAAGTTCGCCTTATAAACTAGTGCCCCTCATATAACACTGAATACAATAATTTTAGGTATGCAAATGGTCTGCATTTCTATAGCGCTTTTCAAGTCAATGAAGACCTCCCAAAGCGCTTTACAATGTGCTTCACACTTACCCATTCACTCACACACACACACACACACACACCAATAGGGATTCACCCTCCAAACGTTTTGAGGACAATCAAGATGCTAAATGGTAAATGGTCTGCATTTCTATAGCGCTTTTCAAATCAATGAAGACCTCCCAAAGCGCTTTACAATCTGCTTCACACTTACCCGTTCACACTCACACACCAATAGGAAGTCAGCCATAAGAAAGAGATAAAGAAAGGGATAAGGAAGAAAGGGATAAGAAAGGAAAGAGAAAGAAGGAAAGAGATAAAGACAGAAATACAGAAAGAAAAAAAGAAAGAAAAACAGGAAAGAAAGAAAGTTAAAGAAAGAGAAAGCCATAAAGAAAGACAAACATACAGAGACAAAAAAAAGACAAAAAGAGAGACAAACAAACACAGAAACAAAGAAAAGAAGGAAAAGAAAGAGATACATAAAGAAAGGGATAAGGAAGGAAAGAGAAAGAAGGAAAGAGATAAAGACCGAAAGAAAAGAAAGAACTGGGGAAGGAAAAACAGGAAAGAGATATGTGATAAAGAAAGACAGAAAAAGAAAAAAGAAAGAAAGACTAAAAGAAAGAGACAAGCAGAAACAAAGAAAAGAAGGAAGAGATAAAGAAAGAGATAACACACACACACCGATAGCAGCGTCAACCATGCAAGGGAACTACCTGCTTATCGAGGGCTTCACGGGTTCAGTGTCTTGCCCAAGGACACTTCAACATATAACACGGAGGAGCCGGAAATCGAACCTGCAACCGCTTGATGCCAAGACGATTTCTGTCGCATTGTTTTCGTAATATTACGCATTTTGTAGTATTTCTGTAGTATTTCAGTTGTGATATTTTTGTAGTATCATTTTTCTACTATAGTACAAAGCAGTATTTTTTGTAGTATGTCTGTAATAGTATTTTTGTAGTATTTCTGTTGTATTTTTGTAGTCGTTAGTATTTTTTGCTATTTCTGCAGTAATTCAGTTGTAATAGTTCTGTAGTAGTATTTTCGTATTAAATTATTACTGTAGTAGTATTTTGGTAGTATTTCCATAGTAGTATTTAGAAATGATGCACCAAACGCTAAAAATGAAACAAAAACATGTAGAATTGTGCTTCGTTCTACTTTTACATTTTTTCTCCCCAAAATTACTGCAGGTTACATTTTTTTTTAAAATTAATTTTATAATATGTAATGCACCCCCCATCACCACATGAGCCCAAAATGCGTTATCATACACCGTTTTACAGTGTACTACCGTATTCGTGCAACGAGTGATCAATTGAGGAACATCGATGACTAAAATCGCTAAATACTGTATGCAACAACGTATGCATCGAACCAGAGTAAATGTGGTGGGAGCATCAACACTTCACCACGAGACCACAAGTTATACAAATGGCATACAAAAAGGGAGCTTATCCTACTATTTTTACTCATGGTGCCAGAAACATTGATTTACACAGTGCATTCTGATTGGTTAAGTCTCTGGACTTCTTCACATGCGCGTTAATCGTGTTTTATATGTATTCGTACGCACAGGTGACATTAGAACTTATCTTATTAACACACTTTTTTTACTCACAGTGCCAGAAACACTCATTTTTACAAGGTATTTTGATCAGTGAAACATTCTCTCTACTTCTTTGCCAATAAATGTTAGAGAATGGAGAAAACCAAGGCGTAAGTAACAATATTGTGATAACAAGATGTGCCTTATGTATGAAAAAAAGGCCATTTATTTGGGGCACGCCTTGTAATGGAGAAAAAGAGATAACCCATCACAAGATTTCATGACAATTCTAGAACTTCATCTCCTCCATCTCCAGCATCTCCTATTCTTATATGTGGTTGACCCGGGTGGGCCTGTCTCCCCAGGTATCAGCTGCCTCTAAGGGCAGGGTCCTTGCCTCCAAAGACAAAAGCCAGGTCAAAGTGAGTTCCTCCGCCCTTCCTTTCCCCCGCCATCCTTAATTCCAATTTTCTTTGCTTTGACTCATCATTTATCTTCTTATTCTATTTTCCGCCTCATCTTTCTTTGCAGACCCTCATCATTACGTTCGCCTATTTGTTTTCATTTATTTGAACTACTCTCAAATATAGAGAACAAACATCAACGACTTAATGCACATTTCAAGCTTATTCAAAGAGCATAGATAGCAGGGTTGGGTAGGGTTACTCTAACTGGATTACTTTCAATGACTTTTGGATTACTCCAATAGCAAATATGCTATTAAAAGACAAAATAAACTATATAGGAATTAAATGATGACTCACAACACGTGGTAAGCTTTCTCTCCTGGCTTTGATCTCTTTGATCTCCGGCAAAACGAACATCAAATGCCACAGAAACTAAATGAAAATAAATCCAAACATCATTTTTGCCGTTCCGTGTATTCCGTTACTCCCCAAGCCTGCACAAAATGTAGTCATTATATTCATATTTATTTTCTTTTGTCTTTTATGAGCATATTTGCTATTGGAGTCATCCAAAAGTCATTGAAAGTAATCCAGTTAAAGTAACCCAACCCAACCCTGATAGATAGCAATGGTCAGAGAATCAAACTGTAGCAGAAATAAATACAAACCTATCTAGTGATGTATTTTACAATTAATACCACAAAAAATAACTACTGTTGTCCATTTATTTTAACGAATTTTAAAAATAATAGCATTGTTATTTTAATGAATGTAAAATTAAGGTCTGACGGTTACAAACTAACCCAACATCATTTTGTGTTAAAAATTGTGTCTTTTGTTCAGACCAGGGGTCCCCAAACTTTTCCTGTCTCAGATGAGAGACCTGTGCCAGTTGGTACCACAAAAAGTGTGACACCGTCAACTGCTGAAATATAAAAATGTCTCGCTTTCCAGAATGCTATGATCAAATCACCGGCAATGCCAAGCCTGGGCTATTATGCCGGTTTATGAAATTAAAAAATAACCAAACGCAACGCTTCGCAAGAAAAAAAAGTCCATGTAACATAACCTTTCTGTTTTTGTGTTAAAAAAGATCAGCATAATTGTCAGCACTGAATCACCAGTGATATAGATGACTTGCGAAAAGGCAGTTGATTTTATCTCAGTATCACACAATTTTTAGCTTCGCAAGCTGTTCCAACCCAAGCCGAGTGTTATTGCTTCGCTGACATTTAAATTCGAGAGAAATGAGCCTGGAATTTCCTGTCCAAACAAGTTTGTCCTCATTATGTCGATAAGCTCTTACTTCATTATTACACGACAACGGTACCAGAGACGAATGTTCATTTTGTGGTGCGTTTGTCATCGTAACATGTGAAGTTGACATTCGTCTCTGGTATCGTGACTAAAAATGTGGTGGTGGGTTAGGGTTAAAACGCAATGCCGTTTGTCATCTATTTCACTGGTAGTCTAGTTTGGCGCTTTCACTGTTGCCACCTGGTTGAAATTTCGATACAACCAAAAATGTGCACCTGGACTTAGTTCTATTTTTAGGTAAAAAAAAAAAAAAAAAAAAGGCGGCAAAATGCTCCCTGGTGTTGCACAGGGACCTAACCAGGAGGCCGTCCGTCGTTTGGGGACCACCGATTTAGACCGACCCAAAATAATAGCTTGGTTGAAACAAAACTACCTAGAAAGTTTATCAAAGTAGTGGACTGGTATGACCCAACCTAAATTATTTTTGACCCAAGTGTTCAAACAAGTAATATCTCTAGAAAATATCCTGAAACATCAAACCATGCAGTATCTGTCTACCCTTTCCGAGTCAAGTGGGCTTTACGGCAGTGACCTTTGCTTTTCCTTCTCCTCTTTCCTCTCTTCTTCTGCTTTCCTCCCTAATGGCCGCACCCGCCGCCGTTCTGCTGTTCACGCGGCTCGGTTCAGGTTCAGATAGTCTCCCAAAAACTGGACTTCAGTCACGTCGGTGCACGATTGGGCTCCAAGGACAATATGAAGCACGTTCCTGGAGGAGGGAATGTAAGTACAGTCAGATGGTGGAAGTGCAGGGCGATTGATGGAATCGGGGGTCGTACGGGTGCTTGAAAGCCTTGGAAAGGTTTGGGTGAAGTGCTTGAAAATGCTTGAAATGGATGCCATGGCTATGTTTCTTGGCAGTCTGACTGTACAGACCATGTAATAAATGAAACAAAACTCTACACGCCTGCTCTGGTCAGAAGGTGTGCGGGGAAGTTTACCTTCTGTCGTTCACAGCGTGCGTTCCTTTTTGCCTTTGCCTCATTATAGGTATGTGATTGTGACTTTTCCTCTTGTGTTATTTGCTACGGGTATTATCCAGACTCCCCAAGGCTTTCAGTTTTGTATGGTCTTGGTTAGCCTCGTTAGCAGTCAGCTTGCTGGCCAGCCAGCCTCTTGTGCTCATTGTTTTTTCTCCTGACTGGGATTGCTTTTGTTGCCGTGGTAGTGTTTTGTTGTTGACTTGCTAACTGCATGTTTTTTCTGCCGATCAGAGCCGGTTCGTCCTCTCGAGCAGCCTGCCGTGTTTCGGCTGGTTTAGCTGGTTTAACTCTGTGTGTGTGTTATTTTTGCCAGAGGGTCCCTTTTCGGCTTCTCGCCATTTGCCGTACCATTGTTGCAACCACCTGCGACAAAATGCGTGGGATTTCTCCACATAACCTAGCAAAACTTGGCCCAAAACACTTAATACCTTTTCGATGAATCAACACATAAACCAATAGATAGATAGATACTTTATTCATCCCTGTAGGGAAATTCACACTTCCAGCAGTATCCTTTTATTGTTTATTAACAGATTAACAGGATGGCCTCGGGGTGCTGTGTCGTAGTTTAGCAACAGCGGAGTGGATGACGTCACACGCTAGGCCAAAAGTTTGCCGTCCCTGCGGCAGATGGAAATCTTTGTACCCAGGGTTACACCGCCTCGTGTTCACGTAGATAGCGAGTCCGCCTCCTCTCCGCTTCCCGCAGGCTTTTGTGTCTCTGTCTAACAGCGCTGAAGCCGGGTAGCTCCACGTTAGCGTCCGGAATGCTAGACGTGAGCCACGTTTCCGTAAAACACAATGGGGTGACTGGCTTGCCATGGTGCTGATGTGCTTCACGTGACGTCACAGCTCAGGAAGTCAAAGAAAAGACGCTGTCTTCATAATGCATTACCTCGGAAAATATTTGGAAGTATATATATATATATATATATAATAGAGAGAGAGAGAGAGAGATATTATGTAAAAACGTAGTAGTTTGACACTCGCATAGAGTGTGGTGCACTTGAGTGTCTGCCGCACTGGACACTGATAGTATGAAGCACTAGAACCTTCGAAGCCTTTCTACAAAGTACATCCCTCGATAAGTTGAGTCGTTTAAAAATAACCTTCCTTCTGCCTGACACCGCAATGCTCTATCTTTTTCCTACAATGGCTAAGAGGAAACAATGATTTTCTGCTTTCTTGTTGTAACGAAACGGTGACAGTGGTGTGCAATTTTGAAACAGGTGCAAATTCTCAACAAAAAGGTCGATCTGAGCAAGGTGACGTCCAAGTGCGGATCGAAGGACAACATCAAGCACAAGCCGGGTGAGTGAAGAGTGTTTTTTTTTTTTTTTATTAACAGGAATCTAAAGTTAAAGATTCTTTGAAACGCTAACTAGGCCCCAAAAAGATGTGTGCCGGGTTCGTACGGGTGCTTGAAATCCTTGAAAATGCTTGAATTTTGATGTTGTGTTTGCAAGGTAAGGAAATGCTTGAAAATGTTGCTATTGCCGTGTTTCTTGGCAGTCGGACTCAATAAACCACAAAATAAAGAAAAAACACATAATGATGCCAACGTGCCTGCTTTGGTGGCTTGTCATTATGGCCCTGTCATGTGAAGCGTCACCACCCCCTACTGGTTGCACCCAAGGGTATAGCTCTATTTAGAAAACCAGTTTTTTGTCTAGACTCACTGAGATAGATAGATTGATAGATAGATAGATTCTTTATTCATCCCCTTAGGGAAATTCACACTTCCAGCAGTATCCTTGTGTTGAAAAATAAGATAATGAAATAAAGATATAGAATACAAAAATACCCAATATAATGTTTTTCTATAGAGTATTTAAATAGTGCTACGGAAAATACACACCTTAATAAAAATAGGGTAATATACAAATGTGGGGTTTTATGTGGGCTATTACTCCCCGGGTGGAGTTAAAGAGTCTCATGGCATGAAGAAGAAATTATCTCCTCAGTCAGAAAAAGCCTGCTCACAAACCGCTCTTCAGATTTGTTTTTTTCTTAAAGATATATTAACATTATTAATAAAACATTATGCACCACATTATTTAGTAATTCGTAATTTCATGAGTTTTGCAGGAAATCCCTGAAAAGTACATAATCATAAATTAAAATATTCACAGATATTCAAAACACAAAACTATTTTATCTGTTTACACACTGAACCGATGTAATGTTCAACAACAACACAACACCCCTGAAAATGCACTACAATGAATTAAAAATATTATATAAATACCAAGATGAAAAAAGAAATTGTTTTTACAATTCTATTTACTCAAATTTAGACACATCTCCTGAGAAACACGCAAAATAAATCAAGTAAAAACAAAAGCAAAAGATTAGCAGTCTCTTAGATTGAAAGATTGAATGCACTCCGCTTCATAGTCATCAATATGTCCAAATTTGTCTCATTTATCTGTTTTTTCTAAATACAGTACTTTCTTTGTTTTTTTTTGTCTTTCCTACTGAACTCAATTCTAACCCAACAACTATAAAGTATTTTCTGTGGTTGTAAACAAGCTTGATGTAGCCAAGATGCCCGTGCACTGTTGAAGCGAAATGGCAGAATTCATGTCACTTTATAGCAGCCCATTGGAATAGGAATAGCTAGAAGTATCACAAAGCACGTGCTTAGCAGCAAGGTAGCGACTTAATGGTAATCATCAGGTCAATTGAAGTTTTGACTGGCGCTGGATTTCTTGAAAGTACTGAAAAAATTGGCCTTGAAAGTGCTTGAAAAGATCTTAAATTTGGCCATGGAAAAGGTGTATAGAATTGAATTCAATGGCACTAAAAGAGTGATGCGCTTCCCACAGGCGGTGGCGTGGTGAAGATCGAGTCGCACAAAATCAACTTTAAGGAAAAAGCGCAGTCCAAAGTGGGTTCCCTGGACAATGTGAGCCATTCACCTGGCGGAGGGAGTGTCAAGGTGAGTGCCATGTCGCCAAGAAATAACTATTGCAACACAAGATTTCAAAAAACAACAGTTTTATCTTTTGTACACCGTTAAATGATGACAATAAAGCACACCAGGTTATAAGCCGCACCCAGTACATTTTTTAAAGGAAAATAACCATTTTGTGCATATATAAGCCGCACCTGTCTATAAGCCGCATGTGCCCACATTGAAACATATTTAAGAAAAACAAATAGGTGTATGGACGATGTCACCGGTCACTGAAACTTTTGGGATTCGCTCTTATTTTGAAGTGAACTCGCCCGTTGCTTTGTTCGCAGGCCGAGGGGCCCCAAGAGGCAGTCGAGGGGGTCGGGACCCTCGGTCCGGAATGCGGGCCGGTGTCTAGCCCCGACACTCACCAGAACGGACTGAAGGATGTGCCTCCCGGTGACTCTGGCGAGCCTCAGGCACCCCTGGTTGCACATATTCCAGAGTCAAGTAAGTCAGAACCCTTATCTCTTTGGGTGGGGGTGGGGGGGGGGTGTGCGTATGCTTATCTTTAAAAATAAATACCGTAAATTCCAGATGACAGAGTGCACCTGATTAAAAGCCGCTGTCACAAATTTGAGAACAAACCTCAACAAGCTTTACCGGATGTTAAGCTGCAGGCTCAAAGGTGGAATGCATTGTTTGAGGTGTCCTTAAAAATATTTGAATAACTTATGTGTTATCGATGCCCAACTTGGTTCAAAGAGCTCTTATAGTCCCTTTTTTACATAGCGCCCATCTAAATTTGCCGTTTTCCTCTCCTCCCTAATCTGTCCTCACTTAAACATTCAAGATGGCAATTACAAAGGCGATCACATATTTACTATTGCTCAAAGGGAAAACGTGTATGAGGTCTGCGTCACTGATTTGTTTTTTTTTCGTGTCATCGAAGGTTGCTGTGGTAATGAACCAATTGCATTCACTTGTCATCGTTCCTTGTTGATGTAAGGAAACTTTAGCAACCTGACATTTACACTGATACGTTAAGAGAAGTGTAGCATTTTTGATGAGTAATTTCCACTTCTGTTCAATTGGATTCGGTTGGTGGGTGCCAAAGGCGAAATATCAAAAGTTCATTGTAAAGTGCCGACTGTCAAACCTCCCCTCCTTGCTCCTGTGAATATTATTGGCAAAAACATGGAACAATTTCTCTCAAACACATGTTTCCTCCGTGTTATATGTGGAAGTGTCCTTGGGCAAGACACTGAATCCCTAATGCCCCCAATAAGCAAGTCGGCGCCTTGCATGGCTGCATGGCCGCTATTGGTGTGTGAGTGTGTGTGTGTGGATGGGTAAGTGTGAAGCACATTGTAAAGCGCTTTGGGGGAGGTCTTCATTAACTTGGAAGGTGCTATAGAAAAGCAGACCATTTACCATCCAGATGTAGTGTTTTGAATGCATATTTGTATGCTTGCAGTTTTTTAGATGGAATTTAAAACTTTACTTGCTGACGCCATCTTCTGGCCTGCCATCATTGCAGCCTTCTTCTTAGATGTGCTTGGATAAACTTTTTAATTTATTTATTCATTTATTTCATATCTTCTTAGGGTTTGGTCGGCCTTTGGACAGGCCTCTTCTCACTTTCACCATTTTCATGCTACACTAACAAAAACACCGGGGCGAGCATCACGTCACGCTCTAGCACTCTCCCAGAACCAAATCCTCCAGCCTAATGTGTTTCGCCCGGAACAGCTTTGCTGAAATATAGATAAAAGCAGGCGTAGTGGCAAATGAAAAATAAGTGGCTTTTTGAACTCACGGATGGAGAAAATATTTTACTTGCAACTTTATTTAGGAAACCTCAAACCGCGCACGCCACCTTTGAGTATTACTCTGCTATTTACACAGAACGATATTGCACGTGATGATTTAAACGAGGATGAACAAGCCAAACAGTACTTAAAGCCTCAGTTTTTAAAATAGAGGAAAAAAGTAGTGGCTTGTAATCTGGAATTTCCGGTAAGTAGTGTCATTTTCTCTCTTGTGTGTTCATTCTTTGTCTTTGGGGGAAGTTTCCCATCGCTGATCCCACCAATATCTTTTGACTTCTTATCTTGCAGGCATCTAACTCTGCTGTACCTCTGCCCCCCCTCATCTCACACCCCCTCTTTATATTTCCGTACCCCTTTTCCTCTTTCCAAACTTTCTGCCGCAGATTGAGCGTTTCTAGCTCGACCCGCACGGACCAAGGCGCCCACAAGATGGCCTCCTGCTCCTCCCGAAGACTAAAGACCCCCCCGCCGTCTCCCTTCCGCGACTCGTAGCTTGTACCGTGTGGAGTGGACCCCGCGGCATCCGGACAGCCTCTTCTTCCATATACAAATCTCCCTGTTCTCATATCTGTTTTAGTGTCACAAAAGTTCATTTATTTCCTGGTGGGTTTCACGCTAGCTTAGAAACAAAAACAGGCGGACTCATACACAACTGATAAGAAAACAAAGATTTTAGACTGTTGAACTCTTTGTAGTCGTGCTTTTTGAGTGGCAACTCCTAAAAAGTAGCTGTTTGCATTGATGACCTCTTTTCAATTCTAAAACAATTGATTTCGATTTGTTAGCTGAAGTTTGAAATAGATGCAAAAAAAGTTAGCTGTCTAAAAGTCCTGGGTGGAGTTTTTTGTTTGAACGCACACTTACATTTGGCAGCATTTTCCCTGTTGTGAATAATCTTCCTTTGTCTAAATGAAGTGTCTCTAATAGCATCAAAATCCTTTCAGCTCAATTTGCTGCAAGGTGCTAGCATTATATCAGGGGTCAAGAACTAAAGGCTCTTCATAAGTACGTATGGCTTTGAGATAAATAGCTATACGGGAAAAATCATGCTATGGCATTTCAATTCTGATGAGCTCAAGTAGTTTGGTGAGTGCATCAAATGATCGATCAGGTATGAAAAGGGCACAGTTTCCACTAGTCAACAGACCCAGTTTTGGATGTATGTCGCTATGGAATCCTTTTAATGGAAGCTCATTAAAAAAATGCATGTTCACTGTTCAGACACTATATGCTAAAAACCCACAGCACCAACAGTAAGCACCCAAAAACGCCAGCCGAGCACACAGCAATTTGATTAAGTGAACAGTAGGGGTGGCCGGATCTCTGCACGCCTAACACCCTCCCCTCTCTCTCACATGTGTCCAAAATGACGAATGGAAATACATCAGTGACTTCTTTGTTTGCAGTCTTTTGGTAACATTTTTTACAATAGAACTCTGCTTGTTTTGAAACCATGATTTATGAAAATGAAGGTCAAAATGAGCCTCAACAAGCTTAAGTAACTGCGGGAGGGAGACACGTTTAGAGTGGTATACGTGTTGATATGGGACACAGGCTATTGCATTATTCTTATGACATGGATTTTATCAAATTTCTAATGACACACAATGAAATCAAATGCGATGACAAACTAGTTTTTGTCTGGAGAGCGAGGTTGGCGTTTTTTAAAGAATTTTGTCTTTAAATGTTTGGTATGGCTCTTTAAAAAAAAATCCAAATATAAGAAAATAAATAATCAAATATTTTGCGAATATGGCTCCTTGGGCCCCAAAAAAATCCAGACCCCTGAAATACATGTTAGCGTAAAGCTTAAGAAATACAATTATTGCTTTGGCATTCAAACACAAAAAAAGTTTGATTATCTGAAAAGGGAATATTGGGAAAGAAAAGTGAAAATGATAATGTAAAAATAATAAAATAGCAAACGTAAGCGCGCACCGAGGCACATACTGGAGGTGAAGCAAACGTCGAAAGTGTCGAGAGGAAGTCAAAACTAAGATTTGAAGTTGATTGTAAAGCACGTATGTGATTCCGGTTCTCGAGTTAAATTCATGGCTGTTCGGGGGTTGTTTACTTACTTTTTTCTTTCTTTTTTATGCGGAATGGGACGAGGAACGTAAAGAAGTATGTGCCTCTTTCATTGTTTTTTGTCAAGTGCGCCATTCTAAGAAGTAACCCGAAAATTTGCAAGTTATGTCATTTGAATCCCTGACTTCATTCAACAAAGATTTTTAAAAACGCCGTCTCAAACACAAATAGCGTTCGCTTTTATTTCACGGTTATGTTTTTGTTTGTGCGTTTAATAGCGAGTTTTAGACCTTTTATAAAACAAAAACCAAAAAAACATTTTCTGTTTGATTGTTTGTCCACTTGGGGGCAGCAAACCTCCAAGAGAACGCTGGCGGTCGTTTTTTGGACTGGGAGTGTCAAGAAAATATTTGGGATTCATAAATGAACGTTTTAATCGGTTATTGATGCATAAACTATAGCCTCATTTTAAACTGCAGCTGAAGTTAACCACTGTAACGTATGTAACTCATTTTCACTCGAGCTTTGCTGCAAATGGGAACGTGTGTAAAATGCGCATCATTTTAAGATCTACTGTCCTAACACAAGCATTTGAAACATGCTGGGTTCTGCAATTCCAGAGGCATTTAAACCCATCGAAACTCCCCTGAACAAACTTTGGAATCAAAAAGGGAAACGTTAAAACCAGTGTAGGACAAAATCTGTTTTTGTAGTACTATAGGCCATTCAAACCTTATTTTTAGTTTGGATTATTCTCTTTAATTCTGTGCATAAACAATGTCTTCTGTTGAGGAGCATATAAACATGAACACGTGATCCAGTTCCATTCAATATTTTTTGTTTCTTGAACTTGGCCTGTATCCCACTATTTGTTGTCGCTTATGCGTAAAAGGATGTCAGTTTTTCTTTCCTGCTACACTGAGACTGCACACAGATGTATATAGATATTTTATTGCTGATGCTCTCTCTCGGAAAAACACAACAAACAACACCAATAGCAGCTTTTCACGGTTGACTCCTTGATCATAACGTTGATCATAACGAAAATTACTGTTAACAAATGTGAGCCTCTTTCGAGG
The DNA here is from genome assembly GCF_059441175.1 of Urocampus carinirostris. Classification (NCBI taxonomy): domain Eukaryota; kingdom Metazoa; phylum Chordata; class Actinopteri; order Syngnathiformes; family Syngnathidae; genus Urocampus; species Urocampus carinirostris. Next base: position 24,695,029 of record NC_142366.1, read on the forward strand.
GCCCTTGAAGTGAAAGAATGTCTTAAGACATTTTTGTTTTGTTTTTTGTATTTATGATTGCGTTCCTTTCGCCTCACAGCTGTTCTGCTTAACAAAAATGGTAACCATCGTTTGGGTTATGGCATTAACTCAAAGTGGGCATGTTTTTTTTTCCTAATTGAAGACTTTTTTTAAAAAACGACAATTTTTGGGGGAAAGAAACGAAACTTTATGTCGGATGCCTCATCCCACATTGCAGAATTTGACTTCTCCATGTTCTAACATATCATTACCCTGCATGGTTCCAATCTAGAAGCAGTTAACGTGAACTCTTGCTGTGCAGGTTCGGCTTGCGTCACATCGCACCTGAGCGAACGCTTCATCTCCCGAAGGTGAACTCGTCGCAGGCAAATATAAACCTAATCGCTCCTTAATAACCGTCGTAAACCTGAAGAGCATGCTGACGAAACAATAGGATGTGTTCGGTAGACGTACCTTGTCATTGACAGAACCTCCTTGTTTTTGTGTCGCTTTATTTTCTGAGGTTTTTTTTTTCTGCTTGGACAAAAAGTGTTTATTGTGACTGTTAGTGATGTGACGAATAAACATGAGATTAAAATGGATTTCAGTTGCATTGGTTTCGAGATTGTGGTTGGAAAACAAGACAACGGAAAATCCCCAACATCTGCAAAATTCAGCCATACATTATCTGCACCGCTTATCCTCAGTAGGGTCGTGGGGGTGCTGGAGTCCATCTCGGCTATCTTCGGGCAGTGGGCAGGGGACACCCTCAACTGCTTGCCAGCCAGTCGCAGGGCACACAGAGACAGAAAACTCACACCTAGGGACAATTTGGACCGGCCAATTAACCTGACATGCATGTTTTTGGAATGTGGGAGGAAACCGGAGTGCCCGGAGGAAACCCACGCAGGTACGGGGAGAACATGCAAACTCCACTCAGGAGGTTCGATCCCATAACCTCAGAACTGTGCCGTGCTGCCCTATCGGCAAAATGAATTGGCAAATAAAGTCAATAAGATATTTGTCTATGACAATAAAATAACAACAGCTTGTAACAAAAGTTCAATCATACTGTGATGGGAAAATGTTTATATTATGATTGTCAGTGCTTCAATTTGAAGTGCTTGTAAATGCTTGAGTTTGTTGCAATGTTTCTCAACAAATATCCTTAAAATTGACGCTGACACTGCTCTGGTGGCTTCGCTTTTCCATTGCATTTCTTCTGCATTTCTCCCAAATGAGCGTGAACAGCATTGCCATATGAAGTGGTACTGCTCCCTATGGGCCGCGCCCAAGAAAACAGGTGCGTTCTGCATCTAAACAGGGCACTATGAAATGTGTTCATGATGGACATCTCTTATGGGCCATGCAATTTATTAAAGTAAATTGTCATGGGGAAGAACTTCCTGCAACAGAAAATGGAAGCTACATATTACTGTTATTATAGCCAACACTCCTTAGGAGAGAGTTTCTTTTCTCAAAACAAATATATAAAATTTATTGAAGATTTAATAAACTGGATGGATAAATGCAAAATTAAAACTCATATATTTAAATCACAGGTGAATGTCTTTGTAAAATACATTATTACACCTGGATTTTTCTCTTTTATTGATATTGAGAAATTGGAAAACTGGCTCTGAAAGTCTTTAAAAGTGCTTGAATGGCCATGAAAAAGGCTGTAGGAATCCTGAGGGGAAGAGGAAATGCTTTTGTTAACTTTTGTTGATGGTTGATATCAAAACTTGGTTAAATCTGGAGCCTCTATATTTCTGAAAGCTAGCGTGTGATGAGGCTGGGGTACCTAAAGGAAAACTACGATCACACTTGGGAAAAACTGCAATCTTGGTGAGTAGCAACTGCTAAATTATTCGGCTGATGTGTTCGCAACTGATAGAAAGGCAATTCCAAATGCATGCAATGGAAACCTTTTTGCAATAGCTCTGAATGTGATCACATTCTTTGTCATATGCTGACATCATTCGCCATCACAGACTTGTGAGGCTTTGTTTTATCATCATATCGTTCAACCAGCTCAATGTCAGGTTTCTTGCTCCGTTCTTAATGAGGAATACCTTCACCACAACAGTTATTATTAAAAAATGTTACATCCCAAGTACACCAAGCATATTTCCATACCTATAAGGCTACTTGGTAATTTCTGACAGGTTCTTGGCCTAAACCATAAAAAGGGGCAATACAATTGAATGTGAATTTCCCTACAGTGTTTTGACCACCTCCTTTGGAGATTGGGTCCATCTACCAGATAGCAAGCCAATTTGCTTGTTGGTAAATGACTTCACTTCCTCAGGTTTAAATGACATCAAATGGTAGATGCCACTGTGTATATCTGGCAATATTAATGTACAGGTAACTTCGGAAATGCCGTTCCTGAAAAAAACTCGCCTCGGTCTACCCCGTACGAACGTGTTAGACAACACAGCAAAGAAATCTGGCCTTCGTGGAACCCTATTCGCCGTCAATGGAGATAACTACACCGGGGAGTGGCTGGACAATAAAAAACACGGTGAGTTGATGTTCATGACCCAAAATCGCGTCAAAAATGAAATGGCTGCTTAACAAATGTTCACGTACAATGGCTAAAGGTTGGGGTACCCAAGAGTGGAAGTCAACCGGGGCTATATACAACGGAGAGTGGAAATTTGGGAAGCAGGAAGGCTACGGCATCTACAGTATACTGCGACCGGAGACTGAAAAGTATACGACGCAGTACTGTGGAGAGTGGAAGAACGGAATGAAACACGTACGTATGTCCATAAATCGCATCCCAAACAAACACCGCGTCTTTTGTGCTTTCATGGTTTTTTGATTTAGACGAAATTTAAGATGTCAGTAATGGTGTTCAATGACAATTTAGATTCAGATTCCGATTCAGATCTACTTTATTGTCATTCTTGTACACGTGTATATGGAACGAAATGTCGATACATCTGACCCGCACAGTTTCCTCAAATGTACGGATATAAATAAAATGTTGTATTGAGTTGGAGTATTGAAGTACTAATAATATACTAAATGATTATAGCTATGTATAGTATTGTACAATAGTGCAAAGAGTGCAAGAGGAGCAGCTAACCAGATGTGCAAAATGGGCAGTCAGGTAAACAGTTATCGCAAGTACTTAGGTATAGGCTACAAATACCAAACAAGAAATGATGTACAAAGCTAGGTTTGGTCCTGACTTCTCCGGTAAATACAATTTATTGCCTCTTTAGTATGATTTAGGGCTGCAGGATCTCGGGGGGGTTAAAAAAACTAATTTCCAGACTATTACTGCAAAAAAAGAACATTTTCTGTTTTTTTTTTACGTACTTAAACCTCCTGTTGTCCTCAAGTGAAAATGACCTGCTAATGGGTTGTTAAAATCTTGGAAAAATCCACTCTATATGATCCATCCATCCATTTCTTGCACCGTTTATCCTCACTAGGGTCACAGGGGAGCTGGAGCCAAAATGTGGGAGGAAACTCCCATAGGCACAGGGAGGTTGATGGAGTAGATGGAATTGAACCCTAGAACTTTTCACTGTGGGGCATAATACACTAGAAAAATGTAGTTTTCATTCCCATTTTTATGCAAGTTGTATTAGAAAAATGGTCCTTAAAATGAAGACAACTTGAGGGGTAATCATATTGACATGCTTTAAACCAGTAGTCTCAAACTTGCAGCCCAAGAACCAATTGCGGCCCCCAGGATGATAGTTTATGGCGCCGCCTTCATATGTAAGTTTTTTATGTTAGTGCAGCTTACGTGAATGAATATTATTACTAATTGTTTGATTTTCATACAAATAGAATTTGCCATTGGTCCATGTATATTACACGATTTCAAGTGATGTTTATTTGTCTAGCCCTTAATCACAAGAAGTCTCAAAGGGCCGCGCAGACTACGTACGTTTCGGTAGTTCAGTCGAAATTTTCAACCCTGCATATGGTTCACAATCTAAAGTTTTGCTGCTGAGCACACTTGCAGAAATTCTTTTTTAAGCTATCGTGCCATCTTGAAGTGCAGGACAATATACATTAAAATAAATGAGCACATTTATTACTTTTGAAATGTATTTTGTGCCCCCAAGTCATTTGAGTATGAGACCCCTGCTTAACCTTAAGAAAACTGCGCCCTCTTCTGGGGAGTTTGTGCAGGCGCAGTGTCTTGCGATCACACAATCGCACTAGGTCGCATTGCAATATCGATTAGATTTCGGTTCATCGTGCCGCCCTTGTGTGGGTGTCATCGTACAATGATTGTTGGATAATCGAATCACTTATTTTCTACTTTTGGGACGTAGGAATTCAAATGTTTTAATGCTCCTGCGAGTAAACGGATTCCCTCTTCTGTATCATCTCTGTAGGGACACGGTTCTTTTTTCTATGCCCACGCAACCTACGAGGGAGAGTGGAGCGAGGACAATCGCAGCGGTTGGGGGAGGCTCACCTTTAAATGTGGCGATCTCTACGAGGGAGAATGGCTATGGGATAAGGAAGATGGCGCCGGCGTCATTCAGTTTGGTAAGATTTTTTTTCGAATCATCATGAGCGAATGTCACTAAAGATCTAATTTATAAATTGTATGTTGAAGCCAATGGGAACTGGTATGAAGGATCTTGGAGAAACGGCAAGAGAAACGGTCACGGAAAGTACTACTATGCCGACAAAGGTCTCATTTATGAAGGCCTCTGGGTAGAAGGTGATGCAAAGTGTGGCACCCTGTCTGATTTTGGGCGGGAAACGGCACCGTACCCCACCAAATATCCCATCCCACAGGTAACATTTGCACTGCATCCTACTCGCGTTGCAATATTCTCTTGTCTATTTAAAGTCGGGCAATAACATGATTAGAAATGCATATCAAACTGGTAGCCCATTAAGCTAGTCGGTAACCAGAAAGTAGTTTCAGAGGATGTTGTTGGTTCGATTTCCGAGTCGGGCGCCACTTATTTTGGAGAGGACGTTGTTGGTCATCGCCCCAAAATATACGCTGAGACAGAAATACGGCGGAAAGGGAACGCTCTTTATTGCATTCGTTCAGTAGCATTCAAGCCACGTTCGAAATTCGTCCGAGAGACGCTGGCATTTATACTGTGTTCAACAAGATCACGTGATGTTTTTCTCAGAATCAAAAGTGTTTTTTTCCGGCCTCGGCTCAGTTAGTCACCAACTTGTGATTTCTTGTATCAACATTATCTCATAAGATCCTGCCAGATGTCTGTTGTTAGCTCGAAGGCTGCTGACTTAGTTAATCCACAACAATAGCTCTCAGCTTTGAAATATTGGTGACCCCTGCTCTAGGCGGACACACTGGTCCTCAAGTGGTCTGACTTCAGGACCCGCAATTCCACCTAAATGACAAGCTGCGACCCAATTACGGAAAAACAACCCACTTCTTAAATGTATCCATTGAAACAATAGAGCAGTTTAAAATGGATATGATTTAATACATTAACCGTTTTAACATGCACAAAAGGACCAGCAAAAGTACCGTTTATACTCGAGCATGGCATAATCGCCATTGTTGATGTAGACATTCCGTGTCTCGTTAAATGTTCAATTTCTGGGATTTGGACGAAGACAAAAAGTGCTAAAGACAGCAGTTCAGTTGGGGACTTTCATGACCAAGTTACAAATAAATAAAACAGAGTATAAGCTGGTACGGAGCAGTATTCCCTCCAATAGGTATCGAAGATTGTATCAACCCTCTCTCATAGGAAAAGAAAAGATTTGACAAAATAGAAAATGAAACTTAACATAATTTTCAACTCAAATGACAAGGGAGGGACATCCTTACAAGAAACTTTTTGTTCAGACGTGATCGAACCGAATTTTGCAGGTGGTCTGATAAAATATGGCAGGTTCAAGGGCACTTGGAAACATTACTGGGAAAGTACCGAATGAATGGACACATTGAAACATGGAAGGAATAAAGAAAGTAAATACTTCATTCAAATAAAAGAGAGAGATAGAGAGAGAAATATAAGTACAGCGTTTGTGAGAGGCACCGAGCTTTGGCAGCATCTAGTGGACATATTTCAACCTGCAGCTCATTTTTCTCTTGCGCTTCGTTTTACCTCAAGAGGTAAAGCTCTCATCTAGGGATAAATAAGCCGCAGGTTCGATCCCCGGATTCTCCGTGTCATATGTCAAAGTGTCCTTAGGCAAGACACTGAATCCCTAATGCCCCCGATAAGCAGGTCGGCGCCTTACATGGCTGACTCCCTATTGGTGTGTGAGTGTGTGTGTGTGAATGGGTAAGTGTGAAGCAGATTGTAAAGCGCTTTGGGAGGTCTTCATTGACTTGAAAAGCGCTATAGAAATGCAGACCATTTACTGTTAAGAGTGTAATCGACTCTTTGTTTTTTCTTCTCCTTGGCGTGATTTTTCCAAAGACGAGGCCGAGGACCCACATAAAACGGGTCCCGACCCACCAGTTGAGAAACACTGGTCTAACGAATAGTTGTGACTGCTATGTTTCTTTTCTTCTCCCACTCTAGATCACACTAATGGACATGCAAACAGTTTTACGGGAAGCAGAGTCGGCATGCGTCGATGAAAGTTGATGGAAATCCAGATGGCCGGCAACGTGAATAAAAATATTCCTGCAAAGGCCTCCGAAAAAATGTTGGCATTTTGTGATAATAGCACGATTTGTGAAACGAGCAATGGAATTCCCAGACTCGGCCGAAACAACATTGTCTGAGATGTACAGAGGACTCGATTTTCTTCAGGGGTTTGTCTTTTCAATACTTGTCATGTTGGGAATTAATTACCAAAGTGTACCATTTACCAATGAGTTATCTGACTCCATTAACCAAACACAACCTACGTTCACCCAACAATTTATGCACGCTCGTTTTTTGAGAGAAAAATGAACAAGATAGCCGACATTTATTTTCCCTAACAAAAGAACTAAGCGTACTCCATCGAAGACGGACGAAGTGACGTTGAAGTCTGTGTGAAGCTTTCTTCTGAAGTCTTTTAGCTTTCTCTTATTGGCCCACGTCTCCCCGCAAGATGGTGTGCCGGCTCCTCCTATGGGCGTGCCAAGGAATTGCTTGCTCCTATCGTTCTCACAACACCGCGCCTTGATGTCTGAATTCTCAAAAAAACGTCGCCTCCACGAGTCCTGTTATAAAAATTCCCTAGACAAAATATGAACAGCCTGCCCTGACCTTGTACATTGAACTAAAGCCCACTCAGTGAAAATCTTCATTGCATTATGAGTCAATCGTATAAAATCCTTTAGTAACAATACTGGAATGCTGTTCCCTCAAGGTTTTCAATGTATGGGTTGGTGACACAAAAGAAGACCCTGACATTCTATTGGATTGTGTTTTGATATAAAATGTTGAATGCTTCTGGGGTTCCTTCTTTTAAAGCTGCACTTTTCATGTGACGATGGCATCGGGTTTTATATAAAGCTCATCAAATTTGTATTCGTGCACGTCATCAAAGTACAGTCAAATTAAATATAGTACACAATGGCGATAAATACGCCAGTGTGAAGCAAATGTCGTATTTTTACGAACAGTATTGGAGAAAACTGCACAGCGCATGAAAAAAAAAAGGTTGTCATTCTTCAAATCGATCGCTAAGAGCGCTAGTGCCAGTTTCGTGTTCAGGCGACGTCGCGTTATCCGCGAAGAAAAAAGGTTGCCGCGGCAACGTTCATTAACTTAATGGTTTCAGGCGGAGAATGTTTTGCTAGCTGTAATGCTAACCTCCAAATATCGATTTTTCTTGAACTATCGGGGATACCGACGAAAGCATTTAAGGTATTTATCTTCCCTTATTTTCAATGTTGTTGTTATGATAGCGAGTGGACGGCCTTTTAGCTTGGTGCTTCTGGCGTACGAGTATATATATGCTAAAGTGACAGGGAAACGTGAAAACAAGCGTACAGGAGCTACATTGAAACCATTGAAACCTGCACACACAATTGACCCCAATAATATGTTCTAGCATCACAACAATCTTCTAAAGTTGTGTTATAGGCGTGTTAGCTGCACTAGCATGGACACCGTGCAAGCTAACACAGCTAAAACATAAACCTCGAAGAATGTGATGTTTTCCTACAACATGTTCCATGTTCTACTCAGCTTTCACGAATACACTTAAAGTAATCGATATGAGCTGTTTCAGTGAATTTGCACATCTAAAGAACTTTTTTTTCCTAATAAATATTTAGCAAAGTGAGTGACTCCCTCTAGTGGCCACACGGGAATCAATACCTAAAACCTTAAAGCGCAGCCAGGCACGTTTAATCTGTGATTTATAATCTGAAATTGTACACAATTCAAGTAAAAGAGCAGCCTGGGATTTATTTACCCTAAATATTCAAAATGTATACAGTACAAAGTCCTCGTATTTAGGATATTAGTCTGTTAACGTATTTGTGAATGGACATGTATTTGATAGTATCCATCCATTATCTGCAGCGCTTATCCTCAGTAAACTCTCTTCAGGCAGTGGGAAGGGGACACCCTGAACTGCTTGCCAGCCAGTCGCAGGGCAATATTTGATAATCTCATCTCATCAGCTGCACCGCTTATCCTCAGTAGTGTCGCGGTGCTATCATGGGATGTATCAGGAGTGGACAAGAGGAGGAGTACAGGGAATGTATCCAGGATTTTGTCTCATGTAGCAGCGCTAACCACCTGCACCTGAACACCACCAAGACCAGGGAGATGATGGTGGACTTCAGGAGGCCTAGACCTCAGTGGGCAGGGGACACCCTGAACTGGTTGCCAGCCAATCACAGGTCACACGGGGGGGGACAATTTGGACCAGCCAATCCGCCTGAAATGCATGTCTTTGGAATGTGGGAGGAAACCAGAGTGCCTGGAGGAAACCCACGCAAGCACGGGGAGAACATACAAACTCCGCACAGGAAGTCGGGTAGCTGGATTGGAACCCGCACAGGAGGTTCCCAAGACCTTAGAACTGTGCCGCACATGCGCTAACCACTGCGCCGCCGTGCTGCCCAATATTTGATAGTTTACATCAAAAATCACACGAAACAAATTGAGTTAACTGCTGTTTGACGCCCCCTAGTGGTTGCGATGCCCTAAAGATTCGCTTATGCCTTGGGCCAGTTGTTAATCATGTGCCTACTCGAATCTTCTATCAACTGCTGGTGTTTAAAATACATATACACGAATGTATATATATATGTATCTAAATTTGCATGTATGTATGTGTGTGTTTTACATTAAAAACTATTTTTAATGGATAGTAATCTCATTTATTTTCCCCAAATAAATTATAAAGCCACACATTTGTGGTGGGGCTACAATGCTATACGCTTTCCTCATATCCTGTATGTTCTTCGGTCGGCTTGCTTTTCAAATTGTGCTATTTTTGTGAGGGATTTTTTTAAATATACCGCTACGTATAAGCAACACTGGATTTACTGCAAGTGGGAAAAGAACCATTAAAGATGCTGAAAGAATTGAGTTGTTTTATTTGGTAAATAAAATGGAATTGTTTACAAAAATTATAATGTTTCATAGTTTACATAGTCTGTAAATAAGTGTCACGTTCAATGTTCCCTGTCATTTTCCAGGGGTCTGAGCGTTCACACAAAGTGGGTGAGCAAGGCTTGAAACAACAGTGAGCAACAGAAATCCCAAGTGTGGCAACTAAGTCATGATCAAACATGTCCAAAACTTGACATCACGTTACAATGCAATGCAAAACAATTTTTCTCTTTTGAATGAATTGACTCATGTACTATTGCAAAGGTTGGACGGCCTACAAACGTCGCTTGTTCTTACAATTCTTTTACAAGATATCCATTTCCTTTTTTTCCCTGATATATTTTGTCGCATAATACTAACATTTTTGGGTGCTTATTGAGTCAGTTGCACGATACAGAACTGTATTTAATCACATTTTTTGAGTGGAAGTACAATGTTGGCAACAAGATTCACTTGATATCATTGGAGATTATTTGAATGCAACACAAACTTTTTCTTCGTTTTTCCGTGTTTTTTTTTCTACTTTTTTGTAACTTTTTTCTTTTTGTTCTCTATTTACATTTTGCCTGCATTTCTTTTTCTTCTTTTCTGGCTTTTTTCTAAATTTTTCCTTTTTTTTCTCTTCCCTTTGTTTCTTTTTTTCTCAGCTTTTCACTACTTTTTCATTTTGGTATCTTTTTCTTTTTTGTTCTATTCCCCCCTTCCTTTAAGTCATGTTGTGCATCATTTTACATACTATTTGGTCATGTTGGGATTAAAGAAGCAAAAACAACCCGAAGAGCCGTTTAGGACCCGAAAGAGCCGGTTCCTTTTGGTGAGCCGAGCCGAAGAAGCCGGTTCTCTACTAACTTTACTCAACTTCGTTCTACCTCGACTCGACTTTAAAATACCGCATTTAGGACACAACGTCAGGGGAACCCGTGTATTTTGACCTTCATGCACTGTAACTTTGATTTAGATCGCTTCTTAATTTGTAATTTTGATCCCTGATTTTTGTGCTCTGGCTAGATTTTCTTGTGCGCTGAGAATGTGCGAGCAGTGCGCAATTGCGCACTTGTGCAGTTTAGAGGGAACACTGGTCACGTTGTTTTTGTAAGGTTTATTATTGCTAAATAAGGGGAACAATCGGCTGTTGTTGACTGGATGGCTCAACTTGCTGGTAGATTGCTAAAAATATAGGAAATTCAAATGTTTGGGGCTTAGGTGTGTGCACAATCTCAATACTTGATCTCACTATTGTCTTCATTTATGAGGTAAGAGAATTGCGTGCCTCTCCCTGCATTTCCAGAAGCTCACTACTGTAGCATTTCCTAATTGTATTAATAATCTTCATATTGTGAAAATTTAGCAATTTTGAAAAATATAATCCCAAATATTTTAAGTTAAATGAGGAAAAAACGTTAACCCTGAAACCATTTCACCGTTTAATACATTTGAAATTTTCTATGATAACTGGTGTTGATGTGATGTGATTTCTGCCCAGTGCTCTGGATGTCAAGTACAACATTCCCTTCCCCGGCTGCAAAATACTGGTCCAAATATTCGATACAATTACAGGTTGGGCACCATGGCAAGTCAGCGTCCTCCTTCCAGTATGGGTCGGCCTATGAGTCGGACCGGCTCGGCGGTACCGGAAAGCGGAAGACCTTTGACGGCTGCTCGACCTCCGCCGACATCCATGCGCATCCCAACCGGAGTAAGGCCAGGATTTAGGAATGTTAGGATTGGGAATTTCTGGAGACGATTCATTGTCGCAGAAATACTCACCAATGACGAATATATTGTCAATATTCCCCCTCTGGATTATATGCAACTATGATAATATCGGTTTAATATTACATATACTGTACACCGAGGGTTGAGAACCCTTTTGACTCAAGTAATAGCAAAATATTTTCCTATTTTGGGGAGGGGAGGAAAGAGCCTCACCATATATTTTGGGACAAAATTCCACTAAACCTGCTCTCCAGACAAAAGCTTATTCTTCTGTGCATTTAATTTCAGTGTGTGACATTTGATGATCTGATCAAATCTCATCTCATCTCATTAGCTGCACCGCTTATCCTCAGTAGGGTCGCGGGGGTGCTGGAGCCCATCCCAGCAATCATCAGGCAGTGGGCAGGGGCCACCCTGAACTGGTTGCCAGCCAACTGATCAAATCTATGAAATAGTAATGCTAGAGCAGGGGTGTCAAACTCATTTTAACTCTGGGGGCCACACGCTAGAACAAACATTCTCTCGGGGTCCGGACTAGTAGATTCAAGAGAAAGAAATGGAGAGAGATAGAGAGAGAGAGAGAAATCGAAAGAGAGAAGGAGAGATGAGGAAAGCAAAAGAGACAAAAGTAAAAATGGAAGAGAAAGCAAAATTAAGTAAAAAGACAAAGAGAAAAAGAGACAGAGAGAGTGAGATGGAGAGTGAGAGAAAAAGGGAGAGAGAGAGAGAGAGAGAGAGAGAAATAAAAACAAGTACGTTTGTGAGAGGCACCTGGTTTGACAATATCAAGTGGACATATTTCAACGTGCAGCTCGTTTTTCTCTTGCACTTCTCTAAGCGTTATCTCGCTGGCTGGATTCAATCCCTCAGCGGGCCTGATCTGGCCCGCGGGCCCCCTGTTTGACCCCCGTGTGTTAGAGCCTGTATCCCATATAAACAGCACTTAAAATGTATTTCCCTCCCGCAGTTACTTAAGAGTGTTTTGGCTCGTTTTGTCTTAAATAGTGGTTTTAATAACAGGGTGCGAGCAAAGTTATTTTGTAAAAATGTCACCAAATTCTGCAAACTAGGTGCAGGGCGAGAGACCGGAGGAAGTGCGTGCGCTCTGCATAGCTCCTCACATCGCTTGTTCTGCGGATTTTCTTCATGAGAAGAGAACATTTGCATGGTATTAAATTTTGTCTGATGAAATCCATACTCAATGAAAGAGCCATATATGGCTTAGGTTCCCAACCCCTGTTGTAAACCTTAATAAGAAAGAGAAAATTAATGGTCACAAAATCAAGTCGAGAAATCATAAAGTTAACATTGCGTTCGTTTTATTAAAATGACGCGCACATTTCATTTCTGTCCAAGGAGAATCTTAGACACAATATTAATGTCATGAAGGTCAGCGCTCAAAGTGTAAAATTTGGAGCAGTGTTAGTCTCAAGGGACCCTGTGTAATATGTAGTGCCTCCTAGTGGTACAAAAAAACTTCAATCCCGTAATTGGGTTTCATAAAGCGAATGAGCAAAAAATGTGCAGTTTTTTTTAGCTAGCTATCTGGCTACTTTTTTTTTCTTTAGCTTTGTAGCTAGCTATTTTCGCACATTTTTAGCTATTTAGCATGCTATCTACCTAGCGTTTTACATTTTTTTGCCTGCTATCGAGTTAACATTTGATCTTTTTTTTTTTTTACTATTTTAGCTATTTATCTAGCTCCAATTTAGTTTTTTACCCGAGTATGGACTTTACAATATTTAATATTATCATATTTGGCATTTGGATTCTATGTAAACCAAGTTGCATATTTGATTTTTACATATTTCGCTTAACATATTTCCGTTCCGACAAAAATATTTTATTAAGCTGATGTTATATTTTACTAGTTATTTTGTTGTTGTGCTCTGTACAGCCCTTTGAGACCTTATGTCAGGGGTAGGGAACCCATGGCTCGGGAGCCATATACGGCTCTTTTCATGAGTACGTATGGCTCCGAAATAAAATGTAACTATTGCACATCTCCAAAGTCAAGTGATTTCATCCCGATTTTGGTCCATATAAAGACGAAGCAACTTCATGCAGAAGTTTGCTAAAAAAAACATTTAAATTGATAAATAAAAACGCCGGCAAAGGACTTTGATTGGGTGAGCAGTACAGGTGGGCGGATCCCTGCACACAGCGCAAGGCATTTCCTTCTCTCTCTCTCTCTCTTTCTCTCTCTCTCTGTCTCTCTTTCTCTCTCGCTCTCTCTTTCTCTCTCTCTCGCTCTCGCGTTCTCTCTCTTTCTCTCCTCTTTCTCTTTCTCTTTTTCTTTCTCTTTTTCTTTCTTTCTCTCTCGCTCGCTCTCTCACTCTCGCATTCTCTCTCTCTCTTTCTCTCCTTCTCTTTCTCTTTCTTTCTCTCTCTCTCTCTCTCGCTCGCTCTCTTTCTTTCTTTCTTTCGCTCTCGCGCTCTCTCTCGCTCTCTCTCGCTCTCTCTCTCGTGCTCTCTCGCTCTCTGTGTGTGCGTGCGTGTGTGTGTGTGTGTGTTTGTAGTCTAGACCGAAAGTGAATAGGACTTATAGAATATGCTTATCATTTGTGACATTTTTACAAAAGAACTTTGCATGCACATTGTTTTGAAAGTATTATTAAGGACAAATTTCATGGAAAAAAATGGCCTCAACACTCTTAACTGAAGGTGGAAGACAAATTTTAAATGTCATATTGACGTTGATTTGGGACACAGGATTCGGCATTATCATCATTTCATACATTTGATGAAATCGTCAAATGACACACAGTGAAATAGAATTAGCGTTTGTCTAGAGAGCGTTTTTGGCCGTTTTTTTCAATTTTGTCTGAAAATATATGACGTGGCTCTCTCAATTTCTTTTGAAAACATTTTTTGCTTTTATGGCTCTTTGGGTCAAAAAGGTTTCCGACCCCTGGGCTATAGAAATAAATATGATTTGACTTGACATTAAACCGTTTAGTCAAACAGAGTCTCCTTTCGTGCGTTTCAATCCAGATGGTTCCAGCGACCGGTGTCAAGCCTCCAATGACCACTCCTGGAGTCCTGTCGGCACAAATCCAAGTGGCTGATAGGCCTGTGACTCAACAGGGACTGAGTGGCATGAAGACTGGGTTGAAAGGTAAACATAACTTATATTTTATGTTGACAATATCTGTGTATTATTTGCCCTCTTGTAGGTTTTAGATCAGGGGACGGTGTCATAATAGTCTGTGGTTTGCAATAATCTGTGGTCTGTGCAGCCCTTTGAGACTCTTTGTGATTAAGGGTGTCACAAATATACAGGACTTGACTTAATTTTCTTCATGTTGAGGTTTTTGAGTTTTTCCTTGCCCTCATGTAGGTTTTAGATCAGGGGATGCTGTCATAATAGTATGTAGTTTGCAATAATCTGTGGTCTGTGCAGCCCTTTGAGACTCCTTGTGATTAAAGGCCAAACAAATAAACATGACTTGACTTGCCTTATCCTGAGGTTTTTGAGTTTTTCCTTGCCCTCATGTAGGTTTTAGATGAGGGGATGGTGTCATAATAGTCTGCGGTTTGCAATAGTCTTTGAACTGTGCAGCCCTTTGAGACGCTTTGTGATTAAGGGCGTGCATTTTTTCTTTTCATTTACCAATGATGACATCATAAATTGCTTTTCACAATTGTCATTTTTATCTCAAAGGACCTCAAAGACAAATTCTGGACAAGTCTTACTATTTGGGTCTTCTCAGGTAACAGTCACACATTTTATTTGAGACTGACTATAACTTAAAGTATTGGTCCATTCTGACTTAAAAGCCATTTATGTTTTAAAGGAGTAAGATGAATGAGTTGACCACAGAAATCAGCAAATTCCATAAAGAAATCGACACCTTCAACGAGGAGAACTCTGTCTATCTGTCCTATGAAAAGAGGTACGAGGGAGTCTAATTTGGCATATGCGGCTGAGTTTTCTATTTGAAATGTTCTTTTCCTTTTAGAGCCGAAGGTCTGGCTGCAGAAATCCGGGATCTTCAGGGACAGCTTGCCGACTACAACATGGTAAGTTGTCAACGTAGAATAGTGTTTCTTGACCTTTCTGTGAGGCACACTTTTTTCCTCTAAATCTGCTGCAGTTGTATGCAAAATGTTCAATTTATTTCATGTCTTTATTATTGGAACTGAGCAAGCGTGTTGATAAGAGAGTACTCTGTTGGTTTGGACACATGGAGAGGATGGATGAGGAGCAGAAGTCAATGGAAGGAGACCAAGAGGAAGGCTGCCATTGACGTGGATGAAGGGTGTTATGAGTGCACTGCAGGAAAGAGGTCTAAATATAATGGAAGCTAGAGCTCTTGTTGGTGATAGAAAGGAGTGGAGAGGTGTTGTGAAAGGATAGTGGGATTGTGGACGCGTTCTTAAGGATGGGGTGGGCACCCGTATGATGCGGCAGGGGTAAACCAGTGAAAGCTGTCGGGATCTGCTGTTGAAGAAAAGAGTGTGTTGTGTCATCTGGAGGGACGAAAGCATGACCAACTTTGGTGCCGAGGTGCCTAACTTGTTTGGGTGTTTGGGCTATTGGGTTGGCCATGGTCCAAAATATTTGTGTGTGTTTTATGCTATTTTTTTCCGTCTTTTATTTTCTTTTGTTATTGTATATGTTTGTCTTGCTGTTGGTCACCCCTCTTGAGGGATATGACCAAGGTAGATAGATAGATAAATTTATTCAAACATACTTTAATAAATACACTGCTACCTCATGAGCAGATAATTATTATATAGAGATGAAAAATGGTAATTTACTACTACCTACTGACACGGATGGAAATTACTCTACCGATGTCTGGAAGAAAGCAAATATATAGAACAGGGGTGGCGAACACACGGTTCTAGAGCCGCATGTGGCTCTTGGCCAATAAGAATGCGGCTCTTTGGCTCATCATATTTTCTATATACTGTGGCTCTTTGCCTCGTTTCATGTTTATTTTTTTCCCCTCTTAAAACACACTTGAATCCATCAGAGTTAATAACAGATAATAGATAATATTTTGAAATGAATTTGGCAGATTTGTTTTATGCTGCTCCGGACACATAACTGACTGCCAATCATCTGCGTAGGTTACGTGTAATGCCGGGAAATTAAGTCAACATTTCATGAGCGTGCAGACTGTCGCCCTCATGGTCAAAATGGCAAAATGCAAAGCGAAACGGAAATATGAAGATGAACACATGGCATTTCAGGAAGAATGGGAAGAGGCTTACTTTTTTGTTGTACCACGATATCCCATTTCAAGACTTCAGATCTTCAGCGTCATTTTAGCACAGCCCATACTGATATTGGCACAGAATTCCCCAAAGATACTGAACTATGCAAGTAAAAATTGAACACCTTGAAAAGCCAGGTCAAAAGACAGTCTCAAATGTTTCAGCCATTGATTAAGCATGGAGAAACTGTGACACTGGCCTCCTATAAAGTGCCGTGGAACATTGCCCGTGCTAAAAAAAACGTACAGAGAAGGCCAGTTTTTGAAAGTGTTTTGTGGATTTAATTGAAACTCTGGCTCCAGGTCAGTGCGTGGTGTGGCTATTTGACTCTCACAGTTAAAAATTTCGGCTCTTTGTGTCAAAATTGTTCGCCACCCCTGATATAGAACAATGATATACAATAACAATAACATTGCATATTACCGAATTTTATTGCAATATGTATTCTGTGTAGCACTATTTAGATATTCTATATAACACGCTACAGTGGGCATTTGCACGTCACACTGGGTATTTGTATATTGTATTCTTTTGGCTTTATTATTGTACTGTTCTCAGCTCAGGGATGCTGCTGGAAATATGAATTTCCCTTAGGGGATGAATAAAGTATCTATCTATCTATCTATCTAGACATCTATCTATCTATCTAGACATCTATCTATCTATCTAGACATCTATCTAGACATCTATCTAGACATCTATCTAGACATCTATCTAGACATCTAGACATCTATCTAGACATCTATCTATCTAGACATCTATATATCTATCTAGACATCTATCTATCTATCTAGACATCTATCTATCTATCTATCTATGACATGCCTTTTTGAAAAGACACAATTAGTCAATTTCCTGCAAAACAAGTTCTCACGGCACACTGGTTGAAAAACGATATACATCTTTTTTGAATTTTGTGTCTAGTTGATGGACAAATTCAACACCAACTCCGACACAGAGGGGATGATCAACGACTACAACACGGTAAGCAAATATCCCATTCCCGTTCGACAAAAGTACGAAAAAAATGATGTGGGCTTTGTGTCCCGCCATCAGCTCAAAGCGCAAAACGACCGAGAGGCCGAAAGCATCGAACGCATCTTCCTCGAGAGGAGACAGTGAGTGCCTTTCCATTCCCTTTCTCCACCTATAAAGAAAATCGGGTTTTATTCCTGGCGGGTTTTGGTCGGGGTTACTCCTCCGCTTTAATATAAGGATCCTCGAAGTAGTGCGCCTCGTCGTCCGCTTCGGCCGCCGGGTGCTCGAAGGAGAACGTCCGCTGACTCATGAAATCCCCGCTCGGCTCGGCGTTTTCCTCCTGCCGCAGACGCTTGTGCCGATAATTGCGGAAAAGTCGATACCAGGCCGGGCTTTTGATGGCGCAGACCATGAGGGCGCAGATAGCCAGCGCCAAGACCGCGACCACTGCCGTGAACTTCCACGCGTTGTGGGGCAACGGCTGCTTCTCGTCTAAATTTAGGACAGTCATCAGTAGAAGTTGCGGGTAGAATTCCTTTCCAGTGGAAAAATATTTGCCCCCTACTTGATTCCTGCCTTTATTGCATATTTATCACTCACAAAAGTATCAGACCGTCAAACCGATTTTAATATCGCACAACAAAAATCCAAGGAAATAAAAAAATGCAGTTTTCAAATGTTGATTCCGTTTATTAAGACGCAATGAAAAAAAATCTCGGCCTATTTTGCCCCATGTGTAAAAGTAATTTCCCCTTCTTCCTTGCAAAATAGTTTCATATCTGCTATATTAGGGGCAGGGTTGGGTAGGGTTACTTGAACTGGATTACTTTCAATGGCTTTTGGATGAATCCAATACCACATATATACTAATAAAAGACAAAAGAAACTAAATATGAATCAAATGATGACTCACAACACGTGGTAAGCTTTCTCTCCTGGCTTTGATCTCTTTGATCTCCGGCAAAACGAACATCAAATGCCACAGAAACAAAATGAAAATCAATCCAAACAGCTTGCCAACATCATTTTTGCCGCTCCATGTATTCCGTTACTCCCCAAGCCTGCACAAAATGTAGTCATTTTATTCCTATTTACTTTCTTTTGTCTTTTATTAGCATATTTGGGATTGGAGTCATCCAAAAGTCATCGAAAGTAATCCAGTTAAAGTAACCCTAACCAACCCTGATTAGGGGTGGGTAACCCTGTCCAGGAGAGCCGCACGTCCTGCATGTTTTGGAGGTTTCTCTGCTCCAACACTGGTGATTCCAATCACCTGGATCCTTATCAAACTCTCACAAAGCCTGCTAACAAGCTGAAAATTGGCGTCACCTGTTTTGGAGCAGAGAAACCTTCAAAACATGCAGGACGTGCGGCTCTCCAGGACAGGGTTAGCCACCCCTGTGCTATATCAAACATGAACTGCCCGTTTGAGTTCACACCACAGCACATCCATTGGATTTAAATCCAGATTCGAGAAACTTGCGGTGGACTTGCTGGCGTGTTTCAGATCTGACAGCCAGACCTTCTGCTTCAGGATCTTCTGGTAAAACCCAGAATTCGATCATTCTATCAACCACAGCAAGTTGTCCTGGCTCTGAGGCAGCAAAGCAGCCCCGGATCATAAAAGCCTTTTTTCCGAGACACGGTTCCGGCCTTCCCGGCCTCTCCCTCGGTACCTGTTCCATTAAAGGGCGGTGCTGCGTCTTGATGTCATTTCAGCGTCATATTTGCCGCAAACCAGAAGCACATTCAAACTCAAGACAATTGATCATAGATGACTTGCTCCCTCATATCTTTCAGATTCAATTTCCCCTTATGTTCCAGTCCAGAGCCTTTGCTCTGAAAATGCTGGACTACTAGCAATGCCCAGAGCCAAGAAGAGATCTGACGGTTTGAGAACTTTCTCCATTCAGGGCTGGGGAATGCTCTTCTCCCCTGAGATTTGATCTGCAACTTTAGTGGAAATGTTAAATCTAAGCTTAAAACACACTTCTACTCTATAGCATATGAATAACCGATATTTTATTTTGATAACGTGTATTATTTGCCCTCATGGAGGTTTTAGATCAGGGGATGGTGTCATAATAGTCTGTGGTTTGGAATAATCTGTAGTCTGTGCAGCCCTTTGAGACTCTTTGTGATTAAAGGCGTCACAAATGAATATAACTTGATTTGACTTGAGGTTTTTGAGTTTTTCCTTGCCCTCATGTCGGTTTTAGATCAGGGGATGGTGTCATAATAGTGATTAAGGGCGTCACAAATAAACATGACTTGACAAACATGACATGAAGGGGCAGCCGAAGTGTTATTAAGGAAACTTGTCAGAAGACAACGGGGCTAAATTTCGTGAAATAGCCATCATTTTTAAATAGTGTTTGTTGCGGCAAAATAAAAACACGCGACACTATTTTCAAAATGGCGGGGAGGACCAACTGAACATGATATCCTCTACTACTCTCTCTGAACAATCATCGGTTAGCAGTGCACCAACGTAGCGCGCTAAGAAGTGGTCGTCAGAGACATTTTAAGTCCCCGGTTCAGGGTATAAAACCTCAATAGAGAGGGTAACTAACTGCCGGGCTTCTAGGGACTAAGAACTGGTTACCGTATTTTCCGCACTATAAGGCGCAGCGGGTTATAGGGCGCACCCCGAAAAAATGGTTGTTGGTCCTATATTTGACATACATAAGACGCACCGGATTATAGGGCGCTACAATGAGAACGTGGACAAAACAGTCAGATAGTTCAGTCCAACTGATTAACCCCTTAACATTCCCAAAGCTTGCAAAGAAGCAAATACGTGTCGAGAACACGTGCGGATGCGGTGTCTGTACGATGTCATTCAAATGCATCGCTCCAAATATCATTCGGAAGGTTAAAGTCTTGGGATTCAAGAAATGCCAACCATTCCTTAGTTTCTATTTTCTTTTTCGCTCGCAACTTTACTGTGCATATGACAATGAACACTTGGAATTGAGTTGAATTTAAAAATAGACACTCCATTCCATCCATTATCTGCACCGCTTATCACAGAACCATCGAGTTCAGTCTGAAACAAGATACAGGGAAAATATATAGCCGGAGTAGCTCACCGAAGTCGTTGTGTTCAATAATAATGTGCAACCATGGTCCTCTTATATCCGTGAGTGTAGTAAATCCAGGAGAGTAAAATGTTTACAAATACAGAATAGTAAAAAAATGCTTTCTGTATGCTGTCAACCGCGTGCTATACACATTCATCTTTTTCGGCCAATTGCAGGCTTTGTTTTGCCGCTTCAGCCAATGCCAGCCTGTAATTGATAAAAAGGATCCGCCCCCTTGACCTCCGAATAACTTTAGACAATAGTGATCGATTCAAATGATGATTGACACATTGGTTAGCCAATGAAACACCGGTAAATAAATCCCAGCATACACCGCGGACTATTTGGCGTTCGGGGGAAAATCGAGTCGGCAGCTGCAAGTTAGTTGGAAGACTTTGCGAATTAATATTGATCCATATATAAGGCGCACTGTATTATAAGGCGCATGGTCAGCTTTTGAAAAAAATAAAGGCTTTTAGGTGCGCCTTATAGTGCGAAAAATACGGTACTTTTTCATGAAAAAGGCCAATCCAGGCGAGGAAATCCAGAACTGTGTCGCTGAAAAGGCTATTCGTGTTCATAACTCCACCATAAGAAGGACACTGGCCGAAAATGTCACCCGTGGTGGGAGAGTTCCCTAGGCGAAAACCACTGTTGTCACAAATGTGTGATATTAAATTTGGTTTGATGATCTGTAACATTTGTAAGTGTTAAATATGCAAAAAAAAAACAGGAATCGGGAAGATGGCATACCTTTCACGGCACTGTAGAAGTAAAATTTCCTTACCGTTGCTGTCTGCACCAACAGACGGGCTGGATCCTGGGGAAATGGCTTGTTTTGTGCGAGAGGGTGTTTTTGGCGGTTGCGACGTTGAAGAAGGTGATGTGGCGTCGCATTTAGCAGCCGTCTGGAAAAGATCGGCTCCGGCCTGTTCCTCCGGTGAAGCGCATGTTGCGTTTGTCTCTGCTGCAGAGCCAAAAAGGACAAAATTGTTGTATTCACCCGATCACCTCGCTTATTTGTGTGTAACGCACGCCCCTAATATTTCATGAAATATCAATTTAACATTTTGCTTCACTTTTTCTCGCTAAGCATTGTGAGAGCCGAACATTGAATACCTGCGGCCATAATTAAAAGGATTTCTTAACAACGCAAGCATTTTGTGCTCTGAGACCGTTTGCAGGTGTGCAATATGCCGAAAAACGACGGCAATTAAATGTTGAATGTGCTGTATCAGAGTCTAATCGTGAGGCTTTTCCTGCTACTGGTAACAATGGAAACCAGTACTAGCTCTTTCATGTGGGGGAGCAAATCCCAACCGTTTGAATACATTTTTGTTAAAGTTAAAACTTATGTAAACTCTATGTTGGCAGAATTACTCAAATAAAAACAAGCATTAAGGTAAATAAATTTCCCAAGCGGAAGAGCACTGTCCGGTGGCCCATCCGGGCCACGACCTAGGCAGCACTGCCCCCACCCGTGTGTGTAGTTAACTTTATTCACACAGGAAACAGAAAAATACACCGGAAATGCGACTTCAAAATAAAAGAGTACAAGACTGATAAACGTACAAGAGATGCAATTAGACTGATTATTGAAACGTTACTTCGTGTGTGTGTGTGTGTAAGATTGTTTTTATATTTAGGAATATAAAAACAAGTTATATTCACACAGTGAATTCTGAGAAATGTTACAACCAAAACGACTAACCTATCAATTTTAATGTAACTTATTTGATTTTGAAAGAGCCATCTATCTCGTTATTTATTCATTTTAAAGACATAAATCATTTGAATAGAGGTACAAAAATATACAAAATGCCAAGACCTTTACCAAACAGCCTTTGAGCCTTTAATGTGCCAAAAGCAAAGGATGTAACGCCATTGCCATCAAGTTTCAAGTGATTCAACGCGTATCGTACGATCGGATACTGAAAATTGTGAAAATAGTTTTTCCCAGTGCTTTAGGATCTATTATCAGGAGCGTCAACATAAAAAATACGATGCGTTTCATGCCCTTAAATCCAATCGATCATCAGGTCTCCAACGTGGTGCCTGCGGGCACCAGGGTGCCCCCTAAAGACAGCTGAGGTACCCGCTGACCGGTTCTGAAAATAGATGACGATTGCTCGAGCATTGTGATTGTTAGTATTTGAGTGAGTCTTTTTTAACTCTACTACCAATGTATTACATACATTATAAAAACAAAGTAAAAGCATAAACAGTTCATTTAGAAATGCAACCTAATTCCTCGAATAGTTACAAAAATAAGCTTTTGGCTTGAAAAAGGCTGGAGACCCCTGCATTAGAGTTTTTCATTTTGTCATGCTTTTTTGATGTATTTATATCTTTCTGGGTACTTTTTCCTCCAAGCACTATCTTTTGTCTCTGGTACCGTGAATGAAATCAATTCCAATGCCTTTTTGCACGTCATTTATACCACTGGTGATCTAGTGGTTAGGATTCACCGCTGTGCCCTGAGTTGGATTCCCATTGCATCCAATGTTTGGCATTTGTGGTCAGCACTAAATTCCGACACAAATTGTTGCACAAATACGGTAATGTACCACTGTAAAACTTCATGTAAAATGCGTACTGGGGTACTTCTTGCTTTTTAATTTTTAATTTTGTCAAGGAAGGCCTTTATAGGGTGTGACACCATGATTAAATGCTTCCTGTAAAGTTTCTCATTGTTAAAATGTTTCTTAAAGACACTTTTGAACAGTAGTCTCGTATATAGCGAGATTTTTGGCCGCTATTGGTGTGCGAGTGTGTGTGTGTGTGAATGGGTAAGTCTGGAGCACATTGTAAAGCGCTATATAAATGCAGACCATTTAACATTTAGCATCTTGATTATCCTCAAAACATTTGAAGGCTGACTCCTTATTGGTGTGTGAGCAGGGTTGGGTAAGTTTACTTGAACTGGATTACTTTCAATTACTTTTGGATTACTCCAATACCAAATATGCTCATAAAAGACAAAAGAAACTAAATAGGAATCAAATGACTCCATTTTGTGCAGGCTTGGGGAGTAACGGAATACACGGAACGGCAAAAAGCTGTTTGGATTGATTTTCTTTTTGTTTCTGTCGCATTTGATGTTCGTTTTGCTCGAGATCAAAGCCAGGAGAGAAAGCTTACCACGTGTTGTGAGTCATCATTTTATTCATATTGAGTTTCTTTTGTCTTTTATGAGCATATTTAGTATTGGAGTCATCCAAAAGTCATTGAAAGTAATCCAGTTACAGTAACCCTACCCAGCCCTGTGTGTGTGTGTGTGTGTGAAGCCCATTGTAAAGCGCTTTGGGAGCTCTTCATGGACTTAAAAAGCGCTATAGAAATGCAGACCATTTACCATTTTCCAAAATAAATGTTTTGACAAGTAAAGGCCCAAATATGGCATGAAACCACAAGAAAACGCATCTTGTGAAGTTTCAGATGGATCAGACACATATTTACAAGGTGTAACACGCACTAAAACTCTGAGTTATTTTTTTAGGTTAAAAAATATTCGCTATACACGGACAAATACAAAGATTGGTAATTGGAAATGATTACCGATCTTGACTCCTGTTGCTTGTATCTCTTGAATGCTGCTCAGTAGTTGGCAGGAGCAGTTCCACGGGTTGCCTTGTAGGTCTACCACCTAAACGGGGCCAGATGAGATAAGATGAAGACAAATCCAAAGACTTTTTAACGATACTGTAAGTGTCCGGAATCCTGGTTTATGATCCGTCACCTGTAAATGATGAAGCTCACGAAATAGCTGCGAGGGAAGACTTGTCAGCTTGTTGTGGGACAGATTTAGAGTCCTCAACGCCTCCAGGCCATAAAACGACTCCGGTACTAAACTGGGGTTAAATTTCGTCGTAGAATCGTAACCATCAAAAGCCATATTTGGAATCTTTTACTTCTTACCTGCTGATTTGGTTCCAGGATAGCGACAGCGCCTCGAGGCGTGACGCCGTCGAGAAAAACCGAGCCGGTATTTGGGCCACCCGGTTCGCATCCAGGTTTAATTCCGCGAGTCGGGGATAACTGGCCAGGGCCAGCCGGTCGCCGTCCGACAGAGTAATCTGATTCCTATCAAGCGTGAGAATGATCACGGAGGAGTTGGCGTCGCTGGGAGGGATGGCTTTCAGAGAGGCGTCCGTCAAGTTCCGGACCTTTCGCGGAGAAGGCGAGAATTAGACTTTGATGACCTGGGAGCACCGTATTTTCACGACTGTTAAAAGGCGCGGTTTCCGTAGCGGGTTCTATTTCTGTATTTAACACATACGATAGGCCACGGTGCCCGCTGTTGCGCCTCAATTTGACTCCCTTCCCACGAACCACAGGCGGCCCGCGGGCCAGATCAGGCCCACTAGGGGATTGAATCCGGCCCGCCAGACAACACTCAGAGAAGCGCAAGAGAGAAACAAGCTGCAGGTTGAAATATGTCAACTTGATGTTACCAAAGCCAAGTGCCTCAAACAAAGAACCTGTACTTGTATTTCTTTTTTGCGATCTCTCTCTCGCTCTCGCTCTCGCTCTCGCTCTCGCTCTCTCTCTGTATCTCTCTGTATCTCTCTTTATCTCTCGTTATCTCTCTTTATCTCTCTTTATCTCTCTCTCTGTATCTCTCTGTGTCTCTCTCTCTCTCTCTCTTTTCCACCCCTTTTCTCCCACTCTCTATCTCTTTCACGCTCTGTGTCTCTTTAACTTTAACTTCCTTTTCTCTTTCTCTCTTCCTACCCTTTGCGCTTTCTTTTCTCTTTTCTCTCCTTCTGTCTTTCTATTTCTCTTTGGATTTCTTTCTTCCGCTCCCTTTCTTTCCCCCTCTCTCACGACTTCTCTTTGTCTTTCGTTTCTCACGCTTTCTAACTCTCTTTCTTTGTCCCGCCCTCTCTCCTTTTCCCTACCTCTTTCTCGTTAATCTACTAGTCCGGCGCCCGACAGAATGTTTGTTCTATCGTGTGGCCCCCGAGTTAAAATGAATTTGACACCCCTGGCTTAAACCATGCTTCTCAGCATTGCGGTGTTGGGGACCTTTGCATTCGTCTTAATAAACTCATTATATTGACTGCGATTTTTGTTTTAATAATCCCGATCAATATTCCTTCATAAACACATATACAGACGACAATGGTGACACATGTTCTGTCGGAAGCATAGTGTGCGTTCACGCAAAGGGGAGTCAGGGGAGTCGAATCGAGGCATATCTCTTGCAGATAGATGCTCGGTTTACAAGATAGAAATCGACACGCTATAGCGGCCGAAAAGACGGAAAGCATTTAATGGAGGGAAAGGGGAGAGGGAAGTTTTAGGTTTCGTTCATATTTCCGGAGACAGCCTCGGGTAAAACAATCACTTACAAATTGCTCGATACGCTACCGCGCTAGCATCCATGAGTGCTTCCGCAAACTATGCATTGTGGCGTTAAAAGATGAGACACTTAAAATCCGCATGAGATCGCGTACAAGTCGCATTGAGTTAGAAATGTGAACCATCTCACAAAAGCATGGAATTTCACTCCGAAGTGGGATGTCTCGGCCAAGGTTCGAACCCCACACAGAAAATACAGTACTAAATGTGCTACATTCGGTGCCATGGACGGAATTTCACGTCAAACGCTGATATTTAATTCTCACCTGTATATCTCGCACTGCAACCGCGGCATAATTATTCGCGAATGTGGCGACAAGAGAAAGCAACCCCAGCAGGTGGGAGCCCTTGAGGGTTTTTTCCGTCATCTCCCTCTGAAAAAAACAAAACAATTGTGAACACTGAAGTCGGTTCTTGAAGATTTTGAGAAGGTGAAATCGACAAGTTCATGAGTGACTAACAGTACTGCTGGAGTTGAATGAATGAATGAAAATTTTATTCCGAACATTGAAATAAAAACTGGACAAAAACAATGTGACTCAACAACAAAAGTGGTTAGCGCACGTGCGGCACAATTCTAAGGTCTCGGGAACCTCCTGTGTAGGTTCAAATCCAGCTACCGGACTTACTGTGCGGAGTTTGTATGTTCTCCCCGTGCTTGCGTGGGTTTCCTCCGGGCACTCCGGTTTTCCTCCCACATTCCAAAGACATGAATTTCAGGTGAAATGGCCGGTCCAAATTGTCCCTAGATGTGAATGAGCGAGCGAGTTGTCTGTCCCTGTGTGCCCTGCGATTGGCTGGCAACCAGTTCAGGGTGTCCCCTACCCAATGCCCGATGATTGCTGGGATGGGCTCCAGCACCCCCGCGACCCTACTGAGGATAAGCGGTGCAGCTAATGAGATGAGACGTTAGAAAAGGGGTAGTCGGAAGCAGACGCTTATTTTCACTACCCCTTTATCTTCCCTATTAATTACAGTTTACATATAGCTCCTCTTGTGTCCAATAAAAGAAAATCTCACGGATATACATATTACATAGGTCAGATATCAGTAATAATAATAACAATAGTCACATATTTTATATACTAATCATCGTAGTACCCATTTATTAACGTTATAATGCTACTTGTCACTAAATATCATTGTGACACCAATGATAATAACAATAGAAATAATAACAGTTATGATATAACAATAGCAACAATAACAACAAAGTTAACCATAGTTATCACTCATACCCCATTTTCTTCATCTCTGTATTCCGCCGGTATTTTTTTATTTTGTATTTAAATTTGAACAAGTGAATAGTTGGACATTGTTCCAAAGTTTGACTCCACACACAGACACGCACATACTTTTCCTGGTGGTTCTCACCTTTGGGATTGGGTTTGAGTTGAGGAAAGAGGAACAAAAAGTATGAAATATGACCAAGAAGTACGTACCTTTTGTTCTTTGAGCAGAAAGAGGATGATCCCCGGGCACAGCCAACACAGCAATAGACCTTTGTCCCTTGTCATAAATTCTGATGGCCCACGTGAAACATTCGCCTCGACGTTTTTGCGGTAAACCCGGGTTTATGTTGCGGATTTCCTTGTTCCTGTTGCGACCCAGCTCCTGAATGACCTTTATCCAGTCAGGCATGAAAATCGCACACCTCGAGGAAGAACGTACCATCTTGAAGTCAAAAAGGGGGACCCGCGTGAGTCGTATGGATCCCATTAGAGAAAATGTTTAGAGGTTTGGAGGGGATGAGATTGTGTTTATTTTTTTCCGAGCTGTTACTTTTTTCTTTTTGTTCTCTATTTACTTTTTTTCCTACATTTCTTTCTTTTCTTTTTTTCTGGCTTTTTTTCTAAAAAAAATTCTCTTCCTTTTGTTTCTTTTTTTCTCAGCTTTTCACTACTTTTTCATTTAGGTATTTTTTTCCTTTTTGTTCTATTCCCCCTTCCTTTAAGTCATTTTGTGCATCATTTTACATCATATTTGGTCATGTTGGGATTCATGAAGCAAAAACAACCCGAAGAGCCGTTTAAGACCCGAAAGAGCCGGTTCCTTTTAGTGAGCCGAGCCGAAGAAGCCGGTTCTCGACAAACTCTACTAACTTTACTCAACTTTGTTCGACTTCAAAATACCGCATTTAGGACACAACGTCGGGGGAACCCGGGTATTTTTACCTTCATGCACTGTAACTTTGACTTAAGTCGCTTCTTAATGAGTCATTTTGAGCCCTCATTGTTGTGCACTGGCTAGATTTTCTTGTGCGCTGAGAATGTGCAGGCAGTGCGCAATTGCGCACGCCCGCACCTTAGAGGGAACACTGCTCCTAGTGGTCAATCTCGTTTATTCATTGAAAATGATTGATTTGAGAAATCAGCAAAAAAAACATGAAATAACGCGTAAACGTGCATTAAGTCAAATAGTCGTGCACATTTGCATCTGTGTTACTTGACATACGTGTGTCATAGAATTGTCAGCCATCTTGCTGCTACGGGTACTCCAAAACCTATTGAAAGGCTGGGAAAAAAAATTGTAAAACAATTTTTGAGTCGCTGTACTTTGTACGCATTCCTTTTCGGTTGCACTTCACAACGGAGACGATCGAGTGATCAAATCGTGCGCACTGTCCCTTTAAAGGGGATCCTTCATCGGGAAGCTTTTAAGAGATTGAACAAACCATAATATTACAAGAATAGGTTTTTAAAAAATGTTTTTTTTCAAGCCTGTCATAATATCTTCACAATAAGGATGGCATTTTTTAAAGCACATTCTGGTGCGTCTGTCCTTAGACGAGAGGACGCCATGAAAGCCATCGAGGAGGACATCAAGAAGGAAAGACATTTTGCAGAGGAGATGGTCCAAGACATGCCCACGCCCAAACGGGAGAAGTATTTCTCCATGACGACTGCAAATAAAGAGCTTCTACAGGTATTCTCGTCTCCCTTTTTCATCGGAACGTCGATTTGACAATCCTTTTTTTGGTCCCGTTGTTTCAGGAGCTGACCTTACTCCAAGGCGAACTGGATGCTCTGTTGACGCGGAAGGAGGAACTCGAAGCCGTGAGTTGGCTAAGACACGAAGCACATGTTATAGTTGGATCAGTATTTCGACTATACAGTGGAACCCCGGTTCTCGATCGTAATCCGTTCCGGAACCCTGTTCGAAAACCGATTTGTTGGATCACCGAAATCATTTTTCCCATTAAAAATAATGTAA
The DNA here is from genome assembly GCF_059441175.1 of Urocampus carinirostris. Classification (NCBI taxonomy): domain Eukaryota; kingdom Metazoa; phylum Chordata; class Actinopteri; order Syngnathiformes; family Syngnathidae; genus Urocampus; species Urocampus carinirostris. The sequence continues at coordinate 24,724,100 of NC_142366.1, forward strand.
ATCGTTTTAATCCGTTCCGACACCCTGAACGTTTACCTTGAATGTTTAACGTAAACATGAAGCTAACCCGGGCTCATCGTACGTTCGCGTTATGAACATGAACGTGTAAAAATAAAAAAATCGGGTCGTTTACAAGTCATTTAGCACCCGGGTCTCCACAACAAGTGGTGAGCGGTTCATTGGAAAGGGGGCTCCGTTCCAACACCCTGAATGTTGGGCTCCGTTCCAACACCCTGAATGTTTAACGTAAACTTAAAGCTAGCCCAGGCTAATCGTACGTTTGCGTTATCGTACTCTTCCGTACGAAAGATTGCGCTAACATGAACGTGTAAAAATAAAAAAAAAGGATAAAGAAAACAATTATGAATAGGATTTCTTACCTTTGTGGTGGTCAGCAGAAGGCGCAGGTGGACGGTGGAGCTATTATTTCTTTCTTAAATGCAATAGTTGTACGCACTACTTTTCTTTTTTCACCTGTAGCAACTTTGCTGCTTTCTTCGGAGGCATAGTAAGGGGCTAAAACACCCGTATGCCGCTCAGCATGGCAACCTAGCGTACGCACTCCCGCATTACCGGCGTTCGAACTCCGATTTTTTGACCGAACAGCGAAGCAAGAATTTCTCGAAATTTTTGGTTTAAAGAAATGAACATAAACAATTTCCTTTTTAGAGCTGTTGAATTTTGTCGAGTGGAGTTTCTCGCTTCCGTTTGCGCACGTGGCTTTGAATTCGCTGCTCTCTGACGTCTAGAATTGAAGACCGTTGGGAACTTCAACATATATAGCAGCCACCGTCGGCTCATTGTCCAATGTCCTGTTTCTGTGCAGGAACTGTCCCACTCGCAGATCAAGCAGGACATGGTCCGGCTCCACCAGACTTTGACCACGCTGGAGGCCAAACGCGAGAGCTTGGAGGCGGAAGACAGGAGCTTGGGCACGCCTCAGGAGGAGCGAGAGACCCTCCTCAAACAAGTAAGTTCATTCTTTCTTTGAAATCCATCGGGGACGGGAGAACATGGTGGTCAGGGGCCCGGGTCTGGAGACCGCTCCCGTTTTTCTCTTTTGCATTTTGTTTTGAAATAGATTATGTTCATCAAATAAGTTCTGAAACACTAAGAATTAAAGCAAAATGATATTGGGTTCCTGTTTTAAGCTCTTAATTTGATATTTAGTTCTGGAGTATTTCTGTTGTATTACTATGGTAGTATTTTTGTAACATATCTAGTATTTCTGTAATTGTTGTAGTATTTTATAGTAGTTTTTCTATTGTATTACAATAGTAGTATTTCTGTAGTAGTATTTTGTAGCGTTTCTTTACTATTTTCATAGTGTTACTGCAGTTGTATTTTTGTAGTATGTCTATACTATGTTTGTAGTATTACTAGAATGGTATTTCTCTAGTTGTATTTTGTAGCGTTTATCTATTATGTTTGTAGTATTACCGCGGTTGTATTTTTGTAATATGTCTATACTATGTTTGTAGTATTACTATAATAGTATTTCTGTAGTTGTATTTTTTTAGCATTTATCTATTATGTTTGTAGTATTACTGCGCTTGTATTTTTGTAGTATTACAATAGTAGTATTACTGTAGTAGTATTTTGTAGCGTTTCTCTACTATTTTCATAGTGTTACTGCAGTTGTATTTTTGTAGTATGTCTATACTATGTTTGTAGTATTACTAGAATGGTATTTATCTAGTTGTATTTTGTAGCGTTTATCTATTATGTTTGTAGTATTACCGCGGTTGTATTTTTGTAGTATTACAATAGTAGTATTTTGTAGCGTTTCTCTACTATTTTCATAGTATTACTGCAGTTGTATTTTTGTAGTATGTCTATACTATGTTTGTAGTATTACTAGAATGGTATTTCTCTAGTTGTATTTTGTAGCGTTTATCTATTATGTTTGTAGTATTACCGCGGTTGTATTTTTGTAATATGTCTATACTATGTTTGTAGTATGACTATAATAGTATTTCTGTAGTTTCTGTAGTATTTTTGTATTATTGGATTTCCATAATAGTATTTTGTAGCGCATCAGTGCAATCAAAACAAAATATGTCAGGTCCCTATCTTGAAGCATTAAGTTTGATATTTGGTTTCGGACTAATTTCTGTAGTAGACAGACAAAGGGGAAATGAGACATCACCGGCAGCAAACAAAAACCTGTTTTATTAGCAGTACTTACTTTAATATTATGTAAAAGGATTCATGACATTTGATCTTTTTTTTTTTTTTGAGTGCGCCAAATTTAAAAGCCTAACTGGTTGCATGTAGCCCAAACCTGAAAAAATGGCAGGATCGAAAAGCAAAAATGTATTCTCACCTCGTGGTTTTGTTTTTCAGGTCAAGGAGGACAATCAGGAGATCGCCAGCATGGACAGACAGTACGTGTCCATGCTTAAAGCCCCGGTGTATAATATTTGAGCACTAGATGGCGCTGTGTCGTCTGGTGATCGTGCCACATAACACGGCGTGGCGGCATGATGCCAGACAAACGTAGCGCCGACCGAAGTGTGGATTCAAAATTTCTCAAACTAGAATTATAGTTCACGTATAGTATTCAAATCAATGGTTTTCATTTTATTGAATGAAATTTTTTAGGCAGTAAATATAACACACGGTCCTTTTTGTATTTTTTGCTGACGCGGTTCTGATTTTCTGAATGTGATTTTATAGGCTGGCGGAGATCAGGGAGAAAAGCGGCCAAATTTCGGAGGAGATCCGTCGACAGGAGCAGGATTCCGAGGAAGCGCAAGGTGGGAACGCCGACCCGTGCAAAATACGATATCATGGAGAATGCACTCAACTCGAGTATTTTTGTTTCAAAGGGGAGGTCCAGCAGAAGTACAAGGAGCTGAAGAGGAAAGAGGAAGACATTGACAGTAAGGAAATATTCTACAAACATAGTATTGTCATCTCTTGCTACTTTGCGCTATCGTGCAATGCGGAATGAAAATAGTCATTGAACAACGCTGTACACTCTCACCTGCTCCCTTCTTTTCAAGCGATTCCACTTGAATACAATTGAATGTTTTCAGAGCTTAGCTATAATTGTATAATGTACTTTGTTTACTGCATGATATACACAAGTACAAGTTTTAAGTTTTATTCATATTTCGGGAGACAGCCTCCGGCAGAATAATCACTTTCAAATTACTCGATACTCTACCGCGTTAGCATCCATGAGTGCTTCCGCAAACTATGCATTGCGTGTGACGTATTTCCTTTTTTGTATAAAGAGTCGTGTCGGGTTGGCGGCACCGTTTCGTGAATTTTTGCATATTCTAGGGGTGACGATGAGCAGTCACCATAAAAAATGGTAGTACTTCATCCATCTTGTGTCGTATTTTACTGCAAGGGTCGCCAAGGTGATGCCCGTGGAAAACGGATAACACGTTAAGAACACGTGGGTAAGCCTGTGGATTGAATCTGGCCATGTACAAACCCTCAGCAGTGATTTACATGGCATATGAATTGGCATTAGATTTGATCTCATGATCACCTTCTTTTTATTCACAGTACCAGAGAAAAATGTTAGAGAATGAAGAAAACAAAGTCCTGAAAGATATAAATCAATGAGGGAAACAACTCTTTGGTGTATCTGATGATGAATCAGCCTTTGGAGGACATTCAATACAATTTATGTTGGTATTGTTTTCATAGTTTGGTGGGTTGGTCGTAGGGGCCCCATTTTCTGCGGTGTGTCTTGGGCAAGTACAGCCTGGTGGCGCTCATTTTTGATATATGAATTTCATCGTATTCAATCGTGTTTTTCACTTACGACGCTTATTGAAAACTGAAACTAAGTGTTATACAGAGCTGAAATCAAAAACGCTCTGAGTCGATGGACGCAAAAAGACTTTTTCATTATTTACACACTGTCCCTTTATGTCCGAGGCAAGCAGGGGGATTTCTGAGGCACTGCGGCCTCAAATTCCCAAACGCTTTGAGCCAAAGTCATTGAATGTGCCTCACGTTTCTTCACTCACTGTCCCTTTAAGTTCTGACTAAACCTGGCTGTTTGCAAGAGTTCTGCAGGCAGAAATAAAAAAAACAAAAACACTTTGAGTCAGAAACAAAATCTTATTCCGGTTTTTAATTGAATAAAAATCGGGGTGTGCAGTAGCCTAGATGGTAGTGTGCCCGCTTTGAGACTGGGAGGTCGCTGGTTCGTGCTTCGGCCGAGACATACCTAATTGGTATAATGGCGGCGCCCTCTGTTGGCTGCGGCTGCATCGACTCGCTACAACGGGTCAGGTGTATCGACATTTCGTTCTGTGTACATTGTTACAAAGAATGACAATACAAAGGAAATTATTATTATTATTATTATTCTCGAACGGAAACCGTAAGTATGTGACGAGAAGCATGCACTGTACCTCTTCTGTTCAGGATACCTGGAGGGCTTCGAGGAGTTCAAATCTCAGGAGCAGAACAAAATCAAAGTTACGCAGGAGAACATCGTCTCCCTTTTGGAACACACCAGCCAGGTGAGTGGAAAAAAGGAACCTCCTGGAGCGCCTCCCGCTCACATTCGGGTTTTTACAGAACATGTCGCAGCTCCGGCGCGTGGACGCCATTTCGGCCCGGGAACTGAGGAACATGCAGGACATGTTGGTCTGCAAGGAGACGGAAGTATCGCAGTCCACCAGCACCGCCGAGGGACTGAGCGTAGGTCGGTGACGTGACTGAAAAGTCCTTATTCCCCGAAATAGGAACTAGAGGGAGACCGATTATCGGCAACCGTATTTGGCAATTTGATGGGTATCGGCATTTCTATTCATCCGACGGGCCGATTGATTATATTTAAAACTGGCTTATTGAGGCTCAGACGCAACCTGTCATTCCCTTTCTCCTGTCTTCTGTTTCGCACTCCTTCTACCCACCTTCTGGTTGGATAAACGACCAGGGGGCGGCGCAATTGAAGCAGCAAGAAGGAGGTTAGAGAGGAGTTAACAACTGCGGTTCTGCTAACTCCTGTCTGTGAATCAATACTGATGATAAAATTGAGGTTTTAAAAAGTCGGTGGTAGAAAAGCGTGTGTGTCATAAAGAGATGGCGTAAAAAGTGTAAATGTTCAGGTAGAGATGGATATATTAGCTTTTATCATAACACTGGTTGGTCAATCAAGTGTGTTGTGTTTCTGATTGAGAGCGTAAAAAGCTCGCTTAATTGGAAGGCTGAGTGATGAGCTGTTACCAGAACATTAGATTGTCAATCAGGAGTGCCTACACTTTACAATTTGCGAGCTCCGTTAAAATTTCGAAGTGACGTTGCTCGTATTGAGTGCTGCGCTCGTTCACTTTGCGAATCAGTGGTGGGGTTATGGCAGAAGCGGCGGCTGATTTTGTTAAGCGCAACACTCATCGGGGCGATCGGTGCCGTGGCCTGTCGGCACATCCGTTCATGGCGGCCATAAAACCGGGAAAGTATGAAAAATCACATCTGCACAAATGCCGACTGTGCAAGATGAAATCCGGGTTCTGCTGCTTTCTTGGGATTATTCATGCTGCTACGTCTGTTTTTTGGTCTGCTAAACTTGTTATCGTTTGGTTGTCTCCTGCTACAACGATGCTCGTCCGCTTCCTTGTTTAGGGGTAATGCATTTTGGGAAATGTAGTGTTAACGGCCAACCATATTCTTGCGCTTGATATTTCTTCATAATAGAGCCGAATGAATGTTTAAACGGATGCATCGATTATCTATCTTATATCTATAGGGATTCCTTCATTTATATTTGTATTCATTAACACTTGATTATTTATATGTATTATAAAATACAATTCAAATCATCTCTGTACATGTTTATAACCCAACTATCAAACGTGGTTGGTTGGATCCCATAACTACACGGGTGGTAGGGGCACCGTTTCTGTGGTGGTGCCCGGCCCTCTCTAGTCTAACGTATGTTTCCACCCGGTCTCGAACGTGCGAACCACTGCACTGCGGAAACACGTGGATAAAGAAATAAATAATCCGACCCATTGGAAACGTTTTTTAAGTCGTTAACATTGACATTTTAGTGTAAAAAAATAAATAATTTAGGAGCTATTTAAGTTTTTATGTACCTTTCATACGAGTTGCTGGTTTAGGGTTTTTTGGTTGAAGTGAAATATGACTTTAAAGGGTTTCAGAGACTTATACGATTCTGTTTGCAAATATTTTCTTTTTTTTTTTATTATTAAAAATGTAATACACCCGTGTTTAAGCTTTTGCAGCGAATGAATACGGGCTCCGAATATCGGTGATGGGCCTCTCCTTAATATTCAGGGATCAGAATTTTCCGCGGATTTCCGCTGTTTTTGAACCCCAAAGGCATTCCGACTTTTTCACTTTTTCTCTTGCGTAGCAAACAAATTCAAAATCCGACTGTCTCACTCTTTCCTTTATTGCTCTGGCGCACCCTGGCGGCCGTTAGAAAAATAGAATGGGGGGGCTCCGCCCTGCTTTTTTCCTGGACCCTGGCTATTTCAGCTGAAAATGAAAATCTCCATTCTGATCCCTGAATATTACCGAACCCATATCGGTTGATCCCTAACAAGACACCGGGAGCCCTCATTCTCTAAAATAACGCGGCCTTTCTGTACACTCGGTCAGAATCTCAGCGGCTGCAGCAAGACCTGGAGAAAGTGCAGCTGCTCGAAGGCAAGATCACGGAAGAGCTGAGTACGCTGAAGGAGAACGTGGAGAAGATGGAGTCGGAGCTGCTCACCTACAAGGACTTGGAAACGCTGCGGGTGACGGCGGAACAGAGGAAGGAGGTAACGGCTCGCGCCATCTAATTGATGTTATTCGTATCCGCCATTGTTTCTATTTCTTTTTAAGCCGGTGGTATTCGACTGGTCTGACTTCAGGACCCCACATCCTGACCTCATGACGAGCTGCAAATCCAATTGAAGGAAATAAAAAATAGACCGGGTTCGAACAGGTGCTCGAATCCTCGAAAATGCGAGTATTTTAAGGTTTTCGAGCATAGCAAAATGCTTGAATTTAGGCTGAAATGCTTGAAACTGTTGCCATGTTTTCGACGGCCTGACTATAGACCCTTCAATAAATGAAGACTTTAAAAAAATAAAATAAAGTGGAAATCTCAAAACGATGACAGTGGCTTGTCATCATAAAGCGTCACTGCCCCCTATTGGCCCCGTCCAAGAGGACAGCTCTATTTAGAAAACCAGCTTTTTTTGGCTCTGTTCAGTGGAAAGAGCTAGCTCTTTTTGCTCCCAAACGGCTTCTTGATGTTTTTGTTTTTTTAATGACGTATTATCAATAATAATAAAAATGATTGCACCAAATTATTTAGTCGCGAGTTATTTATACATAGATAAATTTGAATTAGTTACAGATCTATAAAGACGTTTTTGATCACAAAACAATTGGACCAATTTAGACACAGACCCTTGAAAAAACGTAAAAAAAATCTAAATGAAAATAAGTCAAATAAAAAGCAAAAGATCAGATAGAAAAACTGTAGCAACCCATATCATAAAAGTCCAAATTTAGCTTATTTTCTGCTTTTTATACATATAGTACTTTTTCTTTTTTGTCTTTTGTACTGAATTCAATTATAACCCAACACCTATGGAGCCGTAGCCGAGCTGTGTTTGCATTGTTGAAGAATGGCAGAATTCACGTCAGTTTATAGCAGCCCATTCACACAAAAGGTGTGCCAGCAGCAAGACAGCGACTTTATTTTAGTCAGCAACAAAAGAACATTCTTTTCAACTATATGTCAGTTATGAGCAAAGACTTACAAATAAAATGGCAACATGTTTTAAAACGATGATGTCGTTGTGCAGAGACTTCAGGAAGAGCGGGTCACACTTATTCAACGGCGAGATTCCTTTCAGCAACTTTTGGAGGAAATGAGCCAAAAATATGAAGCGCTCAAGACACAGTTGGACGAAAATGAGACACACGCACAGGTTTGTATGTTTGTTTATTTCTTGAGATCTCAACCCCGAGCACGGGTTTAGCTCAAAATGTCAATCGTTACATTTGGTTTCAGGCCAGGCTTCTTTATTGCCGACCAATTTTATCTACCGGTCGTCGTTCTTTGTTTTTTTCTATTCCTTTGTGGTGGATTCGCGCAATGGATTCTATCCCACTCGATGGGTCTGTGTGCTAAGTGCGGATCCTCAAAGAAAAAGAAACAAAGAACAATGATGGGTGGATTCTTTAGGGGGAAAAAAAAACTGTCAGGAGGACAAGCCCTCTTTTGCCCCTGACTCCTCACAAATAAAAATGAAAATATGTGTTTACTTTGGGCTATGTCACTCAAATCCAGTTGAAAAAATTATTTCTAGCAATTTTTTTTTCCAATCTTTAACGATCACATTGTCGTTATTAAGGTTTTCTTAATTGTGGATCGTGACAGTGTTAGGATTTTTACTACAAGTTCTAGAAAAATAAAACATCGATTCAAGATTAACAAATGTTTTACGACTCCCCAACTTTTCAGTTGTTGTAAAATTAAAATAATTAAAGAGAGAAACGGCATGTTGAAAGATTTCAAGTCTAACATGTTGAATTGTATAGTTCTTAACCACAAACCACAATTCTGACAACCCATGATCTGAAACCTGTGTCAAGAAAATGATTAATTGGAATAATGGTATCAATCTACTTCCCTGTACAGCATCATGTGCAGAAAATGACCGTATAAAGAAATTACGACTATGGATAAATGCTACAGTTACTCGGCTGATCGCTGCAAGAAAGGAAAGACGCTGAACTGAATGTCTTTTGATGGCACAGATATAATAGTCACCTTTGTGTGCCCTTTCGAGCTAAGGTCTGACCTAAAAAAAATCCCAGACCGACCAATGAACTTGATCTGAGGTACCGAGCTTGATTTTTTTTTTGTGAGGAGGAAGTGTGATTTTGGTTGTCTTGTGAAAAAAATCTCTTTGCAACCCCTCCCCTGTCGCATCTGTGTCCGACGGTGTCGACAAACACAGTTGGCTAAACGTGCCGAGCGGATAATTAAAAAAATCAGCGAGAAAGAAGCATGAGCACACTTAACGATTGACATTTAATGACCGGACCTGAAAAATGTGGGCAGGCCGGTTAAAAAACACTGTCTGTTGTCTTCGTAGTTGGTGAATCTGGAGAGGAAGTGGCAACATTTGGAGCAGAACAATTTTGCCATGAAAGAATGTATCCTTCCTTATGGCTACGCGAACAGATCTCGCCATTTCACAAGTTTTCCTTGACGGCGGCGACAGTCATGGCTTCCAAATGCCAGGAGAGCGACTTCCAGTCGGTGGCTCAAAACGTTTACAGACGCGTGGCCGAGTACAACGACGGTCTCAAGGAAGCGCTGCAGAGCGTCAGGAGCTGAGTACACGCCGCTTTTTCCCTTTATTTCCATTGGACGATCTGTAGTTACTAAAGTTGTTTGAATGTAATCGGTCATATAGAAATAGTATAGTTCACGGGTTGACACAAAAACAAAAAATAATTGCTTTAGACAAATTCAAGATGTGTTTATTGCGTTCACTAAAATGAAAACAGTTTGCATCAAATCCAAATTTTGCTCTAGAAACGGGCTCGTATCAAAGTACTGTAAACGCTTTGCAAATGAACACATTGAAATCGACGCCGAATTTGAGTCAAAGCCCCCCCTCATGCCTGCCATAGATTTACACAAACGCATTACTTTTAAATAGGGTAAACAGCTTCGGTGCCCGTTAGACCTGTTTGGGAATTGTCGTGTGTTTCTATGAAGAATATGTGTTTTATATACTAGGTCGAACCATTTGTACTAGGTCAGCTATGCGCGCGTTATGCCTTAATAGATTAAATTAAAGTGAATATCCATTACTCTGTGAGATATATGTACTTTTGACAATAGGAATGGGGTGAATAACTTTGTAGGGTTTAAAAGAATGTACCTTTTTGTGTTATTATGTAACAAAAAAAGTAGTTCCCTCCTTGAAAATAGTTGGTAACCAATGGTTTAATCTGATTGTTAAGTAATGCATTTGTGCACAGAGCTCACGGTGAAGGAAAATCACTTCCCGGAAGCGGTGTAGGACGTACGACAAAACGGACATGCATAGTTCTTCGTTGCAACGGCAAGCAGCTCGAACACAACCTAGTGGTGACATGACGCAGCGCAGGAGATTTAGAATGAGATATAGAAAACAGTTAAAAACGAAAGCTAACAGTGGTTTTAGTAGGACCTCCGCTCCATACAATTTGTTTTTTCCCGGATGATTTAAAAGTGCACAGAATCGCTTTCTTAACTTCACAGTGACCTATTGGTGTATCACTCAATACAGGTCATATAATCTTCTAACAAACCATCTCATTGTAATTTGATTTATAGTTATTACATCTTCAAATCATGAAATAGGTTGCTGGAAACTGTAATTCAAACAATAGATTCCATAAAATTTTGTTCATTTGTTAGCATTAATGATTTAAAGTTGTGAGCGGTTGATATTCTCTGTGCCAGTATTTTAGCCACTTGACACTAAAAGTGGCAGTAAAGTAATCCATTTTTCCCCTGAGCACAATTCATGAATGCCACACCGCACGTCTATAATAATCCCCCCCCCCCCTTTAGTGCACATTAAAATACAAAGAAACGCAATAAAAAAATTCAAAAGCAGCAATTAACTTGAAATTCCCCCAATCCTGTTGAGCTTCCTCAAACATGGCCTACATTCAAAAAGACAATGCTTCACGTGGGAGTATCTAAAAGGGGAAACGAATAAAATCTGCCTATGAACAATGTCGACGACAAAGCATAAATATTCTTTCGTTTTCCGTCAAAACTAAATCGAATTTCTACCAGTCATAATAAGTTAATGGTGTTCCTGGCCTCAGTGCAAAATGATCCAAGGGGAACCGTAAGCGGAGAAACGCCTTCATGTGCACCCGACGTGAAATGATTTGACGTTGAAAGAGGTTTAGGCACAAATACTTGGTTTCCGTTTACCGGCCGTCGGGGGTCTCTATCTCAATCGGCCTCGTCCGGCGTCTCCCCAGCATGTGAAGTTGCATACTTTAACCGGAAGCCACCTGAAACAGACTTCATGTCATTTTGTTGCATAGTCCTGTCTCTTTTTCAGACTATAAGAAATCCTTAAAACCCCCAGATAGACCAGGAAATTACAAGTGCTTCTTAAATACCTCAAAAAGTCATTTTCTGTAACTTCAAACTTAGCCTAAGAAATGTTTAATATGGAATGCAATTAAAACCAGCAGCTCTCTAAAGCCTATTACAGTAAATCTATATTTAAACTGAAATCAATGTGCATAATGGGTGAGAGAGAGAATAAATCTGTTGTTGAGTGTGCCTGAATGGCAACTACTAGATCCCAGAGCCAAGGCCCAATAGTTACAATCAGCGCAGAAATGGTCTCGTTGTATATATTGGTGCAACGATTAATCGAATGAAAAATGTCATTGACTAGTCACAAAACACTGTATGCAACAGGAATTGAACCTGGGTTGTGGCACAACAGTGAGAGCAGAGTGCTGAACCAAACCACTACAATATAGATGACACCAAAAAAGGCGTACGGTTGTATCTTGCTAATACATTTTACTCAGGGTGCCACAAGTGAACGATAGAGAACGGAGAAAACAGTCACCCAGAATGATATAAATAACTGCAAAAAGCATGATGAATCTGGCCATCGTTCACTTGTGGCACCCTGAGTAAAATGTATTAGCAAAATACAACCATACGCCTTTTTGTATGTCATCTATATTGAAGTAGTTAGGTTTCAACACTCGCTGCCGTGCCGCGAGCCAGGTTCAATTCCTGTTGCATACAGTGTTTTGAGACTTGTCAATGACATTTTTCAACTGATGAATCCTTGCACCGATATATACAACAAGACATATTCCGCGGCGATTGTGACGATTAGGCCTTGGCTCTGGCATCTAGACGTTAGCATTCAGGCACACTCGACATCACGGCATGTTTAGCTTCATCCAACAAATATATATGTGTTTTTCTATATATTGTTAGGGTCTCAAACTCTTAGGAGGGATAGAATAAGAAAACCAAGGTTTATGTTAGTCACACATCCTTTGCCAAAACCAACCCCAACTATAATGTAAAAAACACGCATAGTAGCTCTGATACGAGAGTCTTGATTTTCAAAATAAAATGCACCCCGCCAAAAATGTTATTATATATTATTAATATATTATGTCACTACAGTATCATAATCTCAATTGTTTCTCTATAATTTGAAACGAAGCAAATGGCTGTGCAGCCTACAATGAAGTCGTTGTCACTCGCATAGTCTGTTTTAAAGGCGCTTTGAAATTTGAAATAATGTTAATACATTAGCAGTAGAATACCCTTAGACTTTATACATAACAGTTAACTTCATGGTTAGAGCATTAAGCTGTTTTAACTCAAAAACACTTGATAGTTTAAATGGTAACCATAAAACATGCACTATACAAACATGTATTTTTTTTAATGCTTGTAGTTGGAGAAAGTTGCATTTATTTGACATAATAGGAGCTTTCAACATATGTTATTAACAGGTCAATTACTGGAAGGAGGGTTAGACTCGGGCGGAAAAATCAGTTTCCCAGAATGTCACAATGAAATCACTGGTCAGCTATATTCACAACCTGTCTGCAGAATATGTAGCTGTGCTTGGAGACACACCATGTTGGACTTTGTGTTATGCATTATAAATGAAAGTGGACTTTTCTTTTCCAAAAAAGGCAAACGAATAAAGAAATCCTTCAGCCCTGTATTTTATTTTATACCTGTCTGTTTGCATTGCAAGAGGGTTTCAAAAGGTGTGGTCATAAAGAAGTTGCTGTTTATCCTTTGCACATTATAATTCCCCTTTTAGCTTGTTAAATACCATCAAATTCAGATTATAAGATGCCGCTTATGCAACGATGTGGCTGATGACACATGAACAATTTCCTACCAGCAGCAAAGGTAAGAGTTTATGTACCATTATAGAAGTGGCTGCTAAGATCAATTTTAGTTTAAGGGAAAGATGAGTTATGTTAAAATTCCAACTTATTTGCTGTAGAAATTTTTGTTATATTGGAATTTGCAACACATATTCAGTTTCTTTATGCAGAAATAAATAGCTTCAAATATCTGTTATTAGCCCTGAAAATCTATTCCTACAAATTATCGTTTTGGAATGCACCTTATCCATGCACTCTAGTGGACAGCCCTCGAATGAGAATTTGAGTTGAAACAAATACCAATAATCCCCGCAAAAGAAAACCACTACTTTAATGCTGTGCCAATCTGCAAGATTCAAGGCCCGATTTGGAACATTATCGTGTCTGTTTTGATAAAGACAGCGATGTTTATCGGCAAATCGCACGGAGCCACTCGCAAATGATTCCAGGATTTGCAGCCAACATTTTTACACAATACGATTGATGTATTTCCACGCAGTTTTATGTTCATTACAGTAGTTACAAGTATTGTAGCCAACTTCGACTTCCCAGCAGAAGTATCTCACACCCCTAAACGTAAGCGCGCACTCGTTTTGAGTTTCAACAGAACTTGTGTCACGATTTTAGTTCAGTGAACGTGTTTCTACAAGAATATTGACGGCCGCGACTAAAAGCAAAAAAGATATTCGCGTGCAGGGTAAGATTCTGCAAAGAGTGGAGCTACGTTCGCTCAAATGATCGATTTGAGATTTGATGGCACCCTGAATATATCATATTAGCATACGAAAGGAGTAGGTTGTTAGTTAGCATTGCTAATGCTATCCTCTGTTTCTGACAAGATGAGCCATCTCATTTGACGGCTGCACAATATTGAGTGGATAGGTTAGCCCTTTTGGTGTACCGCTTTTAACCACGGAGAGTCACGCGTACGTCCAGATAACGCAGTAGGTATAAATCAAGCGTCTTACCTTGCTGAGCGGCGTCGACGGAAGGCTGGTTGCAATCCTGAGCGTAGTGTCCGCCCAGGCCGCAGTTGGAGCAAGAGACGGCGCCGTTCTTCTTATTGAGTCCTCCCCCCGCCGCGGCAGGCGCTTGCAGCACCCCCAAGGGGTTGGGGTAAACCTGTTGGTAGACGCAGTGGAAGGAGGCGCCGGGCAGGTTGTAGCTAGCGCCCGCCGCCACCGCTTGCGTGCTCAGCACATCGGCGTGACTTTGAGGATGCGAGTGGAGGGGGCCGTAGGGGGCGGCCTGGTAGAAGGGGGGCAAGGTGGGGGCGGCCCCGTTCACCTGGTGCGGCGCTTGGCCCTGGGTGAGGTAGCTGTTGATGCGCAGGCTCGTCAGTTGCAGTAGCGGCGGGGGGACGCTGAAAACTTGTCTCACTGCCGCCATCTGGTGGTTGGGGAAGAAGAGCGGCGCTTGGCAGCCGCCGGCACGCCCGCCGCAGTTGTTGTGGCAGCCGCAGGTGCCGCAGCCCATCGGGGGAGGCGGCGGCCGGGGGGCCGCTTGCTGCTGCGGGACGGGACTTTCGCAAGACGCGCCGGCGTTGCTGAAGGAGATGCCGTCGGCGAGGGCCGCGTTGTGGGCGAGCGCCGGGCTGGGACCGGGGCCCGGGACGTGAGCGGGTACGGCGGGAGGGAGTCCGGTGCCCGACGGGGTCCCGCCGAAGGGAGGCGGTAACGCCGAGGGTAATGTCAAACCGGGGTGCTTGGCGTGAGAATTTAAAGAATTGGCGTCCTGGCAAGGCGGCGGCGCGGGATACATGGCGAGGCAGGAAGACGGGGAGGCCACGGGAGTCTCTGAGGAGCCATTGGAAGTACAGGAAGTGTTACAGGTATATTGGACAAGCATTACGCAGATACAGTGGTATCTCTTTGTACAAGCGCCTCTTAACACAACAATTTCAGTATGCAGGGTTTGAACAGGTGCCTGAAATTCTTGAAAATGCCCAAACTTTACAGAAACATGGCTCACATCTAGCATCCCAGACGCTACCCAGAGCTACCCGGCTTCAGCGCTGTTAGACAAAGACACAAAAGCCTGCGGGAAGTGGAGAGGAGGCGGACTCGCTATCTACGTGAACACGAGGCGGTGTAACCCCAGGCACAAAGATTTCCACAGGGACTTTTGGCCTAGCGTGTGATGTCATCCACTCCGCTGTTGCTAAACTACAACACAGCACCCCGAGGCCATCCTGTTCATTTGTTGATAAACAACAAAAGGATACTGCTGGAAGTGTAAATTTTCCTACAGGGATGAATAAAATATCTATCTTAATGTTGTGTTTTCAAGGATTTGGGGCAAAATCCGCTTTAAAAACAATGCCAACACTGCACTCCAGTGGCTTCACTTTGCCATTGCATTTATTTCCTTGTATTTTGTATAGCAGTAACCTATGAAACGTCATCGTCCAACAGGACAGCACACTATGAAATAAGTGCAAGGATTACTTATGGACAATCATTAAGGTAGCATTTCCCAGCAGGGAATTGTAATGGAACAAACTTCCTGCAACTGAAAATGTAGGCTACATTTCGTACAATTTGAACTATAAACTGCAAACTTTTCCCAATCTTTTCAACCTGTGGCTAATTTATTCATCATGTGATATCAATGTGTCAAAGACCAAGTTTAATGCAACTTTGCACTTTGTGTATGAATAAAACTACCTTATGGTGGAAAAGGTATCACTCAAAAGGGGAGGGGAGGGCTAACGACCGTATTGGGGGAACAACAGAAGTCATGTGGCCAAACCAATGGATTAGTCGAAGAACTGTCCAACAAATTTGAAATGTCTACTCATCTTTGGGCATTATTGTGTGTTTTGGAATAAATATATAATTCTACAGATTGTCCTTTTCGCGGAGATTCAAAAGTTAAAACGGCCCGGGGATATCATGGTGAGTTACCTCGGCTTTATAGTTTTCGGGTATCTCGTTTCGGACCGATGGTAATGTTTCTCCGATGAGTTGATTTTTGTTGTTTGTTGCTTTTTCCTTGAAAAATGTACTGGGTTCGACTACAGGTGCTCTATAGTCCAAATTGGACAGTATTGTCATTTTCCCTTTCATCTTTGACAGTCCTTAAAAAGTGCTGGATTTTGGCCAAGAAAAGGGTCTCCAAACACGAGCATTAAACAATAACTGACCTGAAAGATTTCAAGCACCCGTACGAACGCGAAGTTTTGAGGACGAGGGATTACCTTTAAGCGGCAAAGCGGTTTTAAACCTCTGGACGGGAGGCTGGAATCCCAAGGCCGTCACTGCGAACGCGGGCGCGCCGTCCCTTTTGTCCGCTTCTCCCGGGCGAGGCGGCACGGGACCCGCGGGTGGCATCGGGAGAAGATCGCGGCCGGGAAGGGAAGGCTCGCAAGCGCCGTTGGGGAGCGCGTCCGGGAGCGGCGGGAAATGGACTTCTTTCGGCGCGCCGGGGCCCGCCACTCGGAAGGAGTCGTCGGAGGGGCTGTCGCTATCTGGCAAAATCAAGTAGGCACATCCGGTCAGACCACGTTTACGACGGCGGCCATTTTATCCCTCCGTACCTTTGTTGGGATCGTCCTCGCTATCCAGACTGGCGGCTCCTCGACGCTGAGGACCGGACGGAGAACTGGAACTTTCCGACGAGGTTTCGCCAAAGTCGTCGGGACCGGAGCCCGCCACCAAACCTGCAGGGTATCATTTCACCGCAAAATTCAGCAATGATACTTTAGAGACCCCTCGCGATCAGTTATTGCCGGTTCACTCCTTTTCAGATTTTTTAATGAATTGATTTGTTCTTTGCAATCATTGATATCATCTCTGCTCATGTCCTCCGATTTCATTTTAATTTGGTCTCATGACAATAAAACCATTCCTTCAACTGCTATTTCGTGTTATTATTTGTAGATCAAAAATAGTTTTTATCACTGTAGCATACTCTTAATGACTAATGATGTATTCTGGAAGTAAGGGCTTCTGGTCCTCAGTAACCATGACAACCAAATTATCTCTGTATCCTCGCTTCTTTGCAGTGAGCAACACAACTACCGTATTGTCCTAACTATAGACGCACCTAAAAACCCCAAATTGTCCGGAAAGCGCTCCTTCAAATCCAATGTGCCTTACATACCGGAAAATGTGGCGGATTACATTAAAAATCAGAGGTCGAAAGATAATCTAACTAGCCCATAATCAGGAATTTGTCTAATATCTGTATTGGCATTTATATTTATTTGGCAGGCAACTAGTTAGGCTCAGATGCAGCCCAGCCTCTCTCTCTCCTGTCTCAATCACTACCCACCATGTGCCTCTTTTATGCATCATTAATCTGTTTTTTTCGCCAATTTTTGAATGTAAAGGTTTTGCATTTCCATAGCGCTTTTCAAGTCAACGAAGACCTCCCCAAGCGCTTTACACACTAACTAACCAAGAGCAGCGTCAGCAATGCAAGCCAACTACCTACTTAACTACAAACCCTGTAAAAAATAAATGCAACGAAGGCGGGAAACCTTAAATGTATTTAGAACTAATGACGACAGAAAGACTCACCTTTCCTCTGAGGCAAATAAGTCGGTGGCAGTTTACCGTTGGGCAGGAACGAAGATCCCTTTTCTGCCACTCTGCAAACAAATAGGAGAGAATCAGGGAGACATCCAAACAAACGCAAGTTATCAGAAACGTACCTATCTGCATGCTGGACTCTGCTTTTGGTTTGGCTTCTTTTCTCCGTTTCCTGAAACGACAAGTTTGACTATGTTCAACTCTTCCTAAACGGGGTCCCCCAGGATTTTTCTATCCAAATGTAAGACTCTACGAGATCTTTTTAAAACCACATCCAATGAAATTCAAGACCAATCTCGCGTCTGTTATGGCATAAAGACGTGACGGACCCGAGCCAGGCCTGGATTAAGGGTGGCACTGGGGCGGTTGGAACCACGACAGCGCGGAGGTCGGGTACGGAATGACCCGAATAAAGGATACTCGCGCACCGCTGCCGTTGGGAGGACGGGACAGACTACGGGGAGCAGCACAGAATGTGACTCACCTGGAGGTGACACGTTGGAACCGAAACCTGGTCAGCCTGACCCCTAAAGCTCCCCCCATGCACCCGATCCTCTTAGGGTCCAGGCGATAACTGTGTGGGAGCCAACTGGAACTGTCCTGGGTGGCAGAGGGGCACGCCTCCCCGACAGGTTCAGGACGTCAGCCGGGCGACCCCGTGACGGAGGTCTGTGCCCAACTGCTCAAGATGATAACAAAGGGTACGGGCAACCCCCACTCATTCCCTGGTACACCCAGAACCCATTTATATTGAAATCTACAGTTTCCCATCCCCAAGTTCCTCCAACAGCAACTTCAGAGACTGTGTAAAGCTCCAACATAATGCTGCATTCACGAAAACGCGGAAATCTCGAATTTCCGACCGACACGTTGCATTCATCGGTGGGAGATGGATAAAGTCGGAGAAAATGAAAACTATTTTCTCTACTTTTGTGAGTGTCCTAATGATACAGTTATTAGGAAAGACTTAAAAAATGAGAGTTCAATTTAAGACCTTCATAATTTGCGGTCGGGCAGCAATGCGGCGCAGTGGTTAGCGCGTGTGCGGCAAAGTTCTGAGGTCATGAGATCGAACCTTCCTGTGTGGAGTTTGTATGTTCTCCCCGTGCTTGCGTGGGTTTCCTCCGGGCACTCCGGTTTCCTCCCACATTCCAAAAACATGCATTTCAGGTGGATTGGTCGGTCTAAATTGTCCCTAGGTGTGTATGGGTGAGTGAGTTGTCTCTCTGTGTGTACTCTGATTGGCTGGCAAGCAGTTGAGGGTGTCCCCTGCCCTCTGCCAGAAGATAGCTGGGATGGGCTCCAGCACCCCCGCGACCCTACTGAGGATGAGCGGTGCAGATAATGGATGGATGGAGTTTAAGACGTTTATAATTTGGGGTCATCAAATGGAAGATGTTTTCAAGTTTTGAAGACCTTGGGGGAACCCTGATAAAAACTTCTCGGCGCAAACATGAAAATTCTATCCGACCTGTTGAGGTTGAGGCCCGCTCCTCAGGTGGAATCCCCTCTTCCTCCTCTCCAGCTCGGCCACAAGGGGGCCCCGCCGACTTTCTCCCTGTGGCCCCTTGGCGCTAGACAGACTTTAGAAAGAGATGGAGTCTTGAGATGGTGTCTCATTTCTGTGGGAACGTGACTTCACACTCACCTTTGACTGGCGCTCTTGGCTCCGGGCCTTTTCTTGT
The DNA here is from genome assembly GCF_059441175.1 of Urocampus carinirostris. Classification (NCBI taxonomy): domain Eukaryota; kingdom Metazoa; phylum Chordata; class Actinopteri; order Syngnathiformes; family Syngnathidae; genus Urocampus; species Urocampus carinirostris. The sequence continues at coordinate 24,743,232 of NC_142366.1, forward strand.
GTCCCTGAACGAAGGACTCGTCGTCTAGAACAGAGTAGAACGCGTGAACTCGGATTTTGTGCGAAGGGGCCGGGTGACCAGCTCTCACCTTCGTCCTGACTGGAGCCATCGGAAGCATCGCCTTGGAAGGTTTTCCCGGGCTGACCTTTGCCTACGACCAGAAAAAAAATGCGCAGATACAATCAATAAAATTCATTATTAAAATGAAATGCTACTGCACCATTTATAAATAAATCAACTCTCTTAACATAAAACCAAATTACATAACAATAACGTTAAACTCAATATGCCAATTTATTTATTGCAACCTTAAGAGTTATTCTTATGACATGTGCCTTCGTATATATGAAAACAAGATTTAATGATGTTTATGTTTAATGGAACACGTTATTTTTGCTCAAAATTTTTTTATGTCAGGCCCGATTGGACCGCAACAAACCACCAACGTGTTTTTCTTTCCTTGTCAAATTCAATTGTCCGTGAAAGGGACATTTGTGTATTTTTAGCACCTCCTAGTGGTAAAAACACGTCATGAAATGTATTGATTTGAATTAGCAAATGCTGGGTTCAACAATTAAGCCATCTTTCCATTAAATGTAAGAGAAATTTTTATTTCAAAACACTATTTTTGCACTCTAAAAACCCATCTTCTTTTTAATTCAGTTTAATTGAAGGAATTTAAGTACAATCATAAAATATTGTTAGACTATTTAATCAGTTTCATCCTCGATACAATTTTTATCTACCAAATAAAATCCCAAACATAATTATTAATTCATTCATCAGAGCATATTTGTGTGTGGTACTGATAAATGGCATTAAAGGGACAGTGTGTATTATTTCACACCTAATAGGTGTAAATATTGATTTAAATAAGCAAAAATATACAAACTATCATACAAATCATGCATTTTTAAAAAATAATTATTTTTTAATTTCTTTTACATAACATGAGGTGTTGGCTACCACCCCCATAATCCTAGTAATAGGCGGGGCAAAAAGTAAATGAGAAAAACAGTGCGGTTTCGTCAGAGTCTCCGTAGTTTCGTATTCCTCCTCGTGCTTTGTAGCACTCGTTTCTATTTCCACTACACGATACATGGACATCTAGTGGTCATTAATTCACAGTGTCCCTTTAAGATTGAAAGAGCGTCAACTTACAACGGCAATCCGAAGGCGTCGCGGAGTAACGCGAGTCACAATTGAAGAAGCTACAAACTTTCCTGGTTTGTCTGAAAACGCCAGGAGCCGCCAGGAACCTTTCCCTGAAATGAAAAACGTACAATCGATTGGATGACTTTCCTCTTCCTGGGTTTCACTTTTGCTCAAACAAAGAAAGACTTAAAGGGATTACAAAGACCCTTTTTGTTTTCAACAAGGCACAGAATGAATGGTGTACGTTCCTTTTTGCCTTTGTCACTGTTTAGGTGGGCAATAGTGGCTTTTCCCTTGTGTTTTTCACCGCATGTCTTGCAGTGTGTAGGGATAGCTCCCCCTTAGCATTGAGGCTGCCGAAAGCTTCCGGTTTTGTTTGGTCTATGTTAGCCCTTTAGCGGTCGGCTAGCTGGCTACCCTGCCATGTCCATTGCTTGTTTTTCCAGGTTCATGTTTGTTGGCTTATCTGTTTTGAGTTGTCGATTCCCTGGAACTCTGGCTGCTCACTGCATGTTTTCGGTCAGCCGGTGTCACGTTTTTCTGCCGATCAATTTCGGTTAGCCCCCTTTGGCAGCCGGCTTATTTTTGGCAGGGTTTGCGTTTATTGCTTTGGCCGTTAATCGTTGTCGGTTCCCTGGTAGCCCGTCTGTTTTTGGTCGGCCAGACGGACATTTTTCTGCCAATTTGTCCCAGTTAGCCTGCCGTGTCCATTTAGTTTATTACCGGCGAGATTAGGCCCACTGTGTTATTTTTTACCAGTTTTGGCTGCTCGACATTTTTTGTACCATTGCTGCACTTGTCTGCGAGGAAACACTTAGGCATTCTCCACAAAAACTACCAGAACTTGTCTTGAAATACTCCTAACCTATATGACTAACACACAAAGCCATGAAGCAATATGGTGACTGGCTAGCAGGGTGCCGGTGTTATTCTGATGATTTCACAGCTCTGGAATTGGAATATACCGATTAAATTGATATACATATATTATAAATTCTATATATATCTATGAGATTTTCTGCACATTTTCTCCAAACGTTGCCCGTTTTAGAATTCGGTCATGCCTTTAATTGCGATGCTAAAACGTACCTGAGGCTTCTCTCGCCCTCTCTGCTCTCGTAGTGGTGCCCCTGACTCAAAAGTCTCAGGAGGCTTTTTGCAAACGACTCAGTGCACTGATCCTTGGGAAGCTGCACAAAAAGTCACGTCAATGTAAATATGATCTTAGACAAATATAAGACCGTTACTGTTTGCTTTTTAACTCTTATACATTGTAGAAGTTTCTAGCAACATAATTGAAGGTCTGAAATGTCATCTTCTTATTCCCAATTTGCCTTTTGTGTTTTGTCTTCTATTGTTTTTGATTTGAATATGTTCTTCCTGAAAAGAACGAATTGAGGCTAAGCAGTTAAAAGCTTTTGCTGCAGCCTACTTACTCCTTTTGGGCACGTTTATGTATTATATGATTGTATTGTGCAGCTGTTTTTGTGTAAAAAGGTTTTATTTTCCATTTATTGTTTCGTGCCTCATTTTTTTCTTTGCTGTGCCCAAATACAAAAAAGGAACGCCCAGTTACACAAATGTTATGGAAAATTACCTACTGGTTTCAAACATTATATTTCCTATTTCATTATTTGTTTTGTCAATGCGTTTGAACATTTTTCCTGACTTCGATTGAATATATAATATTAAATAAAGAACAATACCAAAAAAATGAATGTCAAAAGAATCCTCGATATTGCAGGAAATAATTCTTAAAGTGATTGTGAAAATGATCCCTAGTAAGATAAATCCGATAAAGCATACCATCTTTTATGAACTATTGACTAAAGCTGCAAAACGAATAATTTAAAATGGCGCAAAACGGTCCCCACTCACACTAATATAATTCATAAAATGTGTGGGCAGATTTCTATATAGGAAATAATTCTAACATAATTGTTCTTGTTTCATATTAGTTTTGTTTTCTTTTTAAAATGTACTGTTTTTGTACAATAATAAAAATACCTTGCAATTAAAATCAGACAAAATGGTCATATTTTGATATAAAATATAGAACAAATCTGCCACACAGCTTGAAACGGAGCAAAAATATCTCCACTCACTGCAATAAATACCTTGTCTACAGATATTTTATTTGACTGGAAAATAAATTCACATAATCAACATTTCAATTTGTAATTTTTGAGAGTTAAAAAAATGGGGTAGGAGGGAATTCAGACGACTACCTTAAAAAGGAAATTTTCCAGTTCCAGATGCGTTTTGGTCACGTTACTACAAGAGGAGTCTGACCATTTCACCTGAAAGACAAGAGAAAGAAAAGCGGAGCGATGACGTTGAGGTCCCTCCTGACCGACCGGCAAACTGTCACCTGCCATTGACGTCAATCCTTCACTTTTACGGGGTTTTGAATCTCTCACCATTCAATTAGGCCTACGAGCGATACCCTCGTACTAAAATGACTCTAAAAAAACTCTAGTATTTTTTGCTGTGGTATTCAAACAATAAGGAACTTCGCCCCAACGTGTGGCCGAGTGAGATGAGGTCATCTTGGTTAGTGGTAGCATCAGTTTGACGTCACATCTAGATAATTTATTGTGATTTAGACACGTTTTTTTGCCGATAGTAATGCTTCCCGAGAAAGTTTGTGATAACAGGAAAGAAAAGAAGATAACAGTGCAAACAATGATCGAATTGAAGGAAATGACTGCCAAGTTTCAGAATACTTCATGAGTGTTTTCCATCGAACTGCTGCTAAAGGTACAGTAAATGCTTTAACATTGTTAATGATGTTCTGTCTTTATTATCTACGAATTAAAATAATCGCCTTTGTTTAGGTACATGTTTTATTACTATTTGGGTATATCCACTTTTATTACAATCTGTAAGAACGTATACAAATAAATAGCATTAGAGAGATAGATAGATAGAGCTAGAGATAGAGAGATAGATAGAGATAGATACTTTAGTCATCCCCGTAGGGAAATTCACACTTCCAGCAGTATCCTTGTGTTTAAACAATAATAAAGTAAAAGGAATATAATACAGAAATACCCAATGTAACGTGTTGATATATAGTATTTAAATAGTGTTACATAAATAGTGCTCACCTCACCATTACTTCGGATGGGAAAAATGATTTCGGTACTCTGTCAATTGTGTGGTCAAACGTCGATCTTGAACAGATAATAGTCAGGTGCTGAGGAATTACAGCAAGTCCACAACTTCATTTAAGAATGAATTCACAATTGAATTAAACCTGGAAGTAGATGTTTAAATAGAAATCATAATCCCTCCTGATTTTGTACTAAACAATATGAAATTTGGTGAGCACGTAAGAGAGGATTACTGTTGTTAAACAAGTCCAAGGCTCTTTATGTTTACAACTATCGTGAAAGGAACAGCGCATCCCACAAGTATACTAGGGACAGGCAAACCAGTTTCAAGGCGGTTGAATATAAACAGACCTCAGTCAATGTGTTTGGAAGGTGTCTTAGATAACAAAGAAAGCTTTGCAATTTGAAGGCAGACGGCGCGTCGTTGCCCCATTCCATACCTCGCTTTGAGTTGTCAATATTGTCGAGCTTTTCCGAGTTTCCTCACCTCAAAGTTGTATTCCTTGTCAATTCTGGTCATAGTGATGCACTTGAGCACAATAGCTTCTATATGCACCGCTGGAGGGGCGAAAAAATGACAATACTTAAGACTTATGTAGAGAAAGATGGGTTGAAATCCGCTAGACTGTCTCACCTCGCCTCTGTATGGCCCCCCGTCTGGAGCGTCGGCTCTGGCAAGGAGGAAGGGAGTCTGCGCATTCCCCCGAATTCACAGACGGCAGATAGTCACCCATCTGGCCTGTTAACTCCTGCCGTCCAAAAAACAACAACAATTATCAGAATGCGGAGGGTTTTCTCATGCATATGCTGTTAAACATGGGAAATAGCATCCCACCCTTATATCAAAAGCCCGTTCCCTCGGTCATGGTAAACCACATTTGTTCAGCACATGGTTTTCATTAGGAGCTCAGCATCTTTGGCACACGTGGCCCCATTTCGCTCGGAGACGAGGACACTGACCGGATAAAACGGGAGCTGTTGAAGAGCTGCTGTAGCCGGGAGCTCATCAAGTTATGCATAGATCTTCGCAGATTTTGAATGAAAAGGGTTTTGTCTTTATTGTCATTGTTTCGTGAATTGTGTTCTGTTTGACAGCAGACCGCGGGGACGGATTAGGGTGGGTGCGACTGTCTGTAGGCCCGACTGTGATAGGCTGGGGTATGCCATCAGTCAAACAGGTGGAGATGCGCAGTCAACGTCTCCGAATCATATCAAACTGGGAAGCACCGCAACCGCAAGCTTCTAGAGGCTTGTTACATTAAAAATAAATGTATCGAATAAATCGGTCTTTGAGGAAAATCAGAGGAGCGCAACGAAATAGAGATCTCCAGCAGGTTCTTCTAGAATTATTAGCAACTTGGCCGGCGTCTGGCAAGAGCAGTGCTGCTGGTCCGGCCGACCGCTTACGGTGAACCTAATAACTCCCCGAAGCCACTACTGCCAGGCCGGTATCTTGCCAAAGCCAGGTCCATTTACTATGAAATGTATGACCTGGAGCCGCAACTCAAGGGACAACGCTACATTCAGGATGGTTTTAACTCCATCATCGAGGACACCTGATGCTAGCATGCAGCTCCCCGGCAGCTCTCTAAATTGCTTTGTTACACAAAAAACAGCCCTCCAATTTCCTTATACTTTTGTATAATGAGAATAAAACCATTCATTCAACTGCAATTATGTGTTATTTGTTAATATTTTAAGATCTATAATTGTTATTTTGTTACAGTGGTACACTTTCAGTCGGTAATGACGTCTCGAGGTAAGTTTAACCCCTTTGGGGGCTGTTATGAAGGTGCGACGCTACTTGGCAAATTTTCCCTTTTCGCAGATGGTTCTGGTCTTCAGGGATATCTTTATTGGATTCCATTTTTCAGCAAATTATAAAAATGAGTCAGGCGCTTTCATTCTTTTCATTGTGATACCGGTCGTCTGCAACCTTTTCTGTGCCACAGAGCGATTACATGTCCGACTATATTCTCGCAGACTGGCCAAATAACAACTTTATTATTACCATTATTGTTTTGATTACTGAACTAATCATAATAAAAAGCCCAAATTTTATGCGTAATTACCACAAGAGATCTGGATGACATTGGAAAAGGCATTACAATTGATCTCAACACCACACTATTTTTTACTTATTGTACCACGTTTTACAACTTTGTTTTGGTTGAATTCTTTCCAATAAAGCTCCATAACAACTTTGGACAACATGGCACCGTGGGTAAAAAAATAGTGTGATGAGATCAAACCGATTGCCATTTACAATCCCAGTGGGCCAGTGGATAAGATGCTGTGCTCTCCCTGCCCTGATCCGGGTTTCGATTTCCAATACTGAGCGAATAAGGTCATATTTGTCAATCATTGCTTATGAATGCTTATATAGTTATGTAAATTGTCTCTATAATGGGCACCCGAGCTCTTAAGTTTGTTTGGGGCGGAAAAAAAATGTGTGCATACCTGAACAAATAACGGAGTAATCACACAAAAAAACGATAGCTTTATCATCTTCAAAAAAAAACAACACAAAGTAGTATTTCATTTGACTGATTACAATAGTACAAGAGCAACCAAGTCCAAAGTTCTTGCAAAAACTTGCATGGAGCCATTAAATGGCTGCATGCCATAAGTCATGTTTGTTTGTATGGTCCTTTGTCACAAAATGTCAGAAAATGCTGCAGCGAAGCTTTCACACGAGAAAGTTGGATCACGTTACCCCGAATGGAGCTGACCTGCAAGTTTAAGATGTTACTTTGAGGTTCTGTTGGTAACACACCGTTTTGCATGGACTTGCCTCCTCATATCTTTCTGATTAAATTGCAAAGTTCCTTTTTGGAGCCTTAGCTTAAAAAAATCATCTGCCCTCTGAGATACACCATTTGCAACCTCAGTGAGAGTGTTTAAAACGATACTTAAGACGCACTTATATTCCTTAGCTTGTGAGGCAATGAATCAGAGCAAGCACTAGTTTCACTTTTGCAGAAACGAAAGAGCTTCTGAGGGGAGAAATGAAAGCTACTCATGGCGAACACCTGTGACCAGGTGCCCTTGACTTCAGATCGTCAACCTTCCCAGTCCTGCATCATAGGAACCGGACCCCACTCAATTCATTCGGTTCAGAGTGTAACCTGACCCACCGGCATGAGTTGCAAAACTTAAGCTTGCTAGCCACAAGTTAGCATGTAGCTACCTTATAGCTAAAGTAGCAGCTGTCACTTCAGTGAAGATGAAAACGCAATGAAATTGAAAAACACCACGAGTATGATTTATGTAGGTGGACTTTTGTGTTTAAACTATTCGAAATAAACCTTAAGGGTGGTAAAAATCGTCACTTTAGGCAACATAACAAAAGTAAACAAGAGCTAGCTTAGCATGCTAGCCACAAGTTAGCATTCAGCTAGCTTATAGCTAAAGCAGCAGCTGTTACTTTACTGAAGATAAAAACGCAATAAAATTTAAAAACAAAACGAGTCTAATTTATAAATGTGGGCTTTTGTATTCAAACTAGACGAAACAAACTTTACATGGGATAAAAATCGTCGTTTTAGGCGACGTAACAAAAGTAAACAAGAGCTAGCTTAGCATGCTAGCGCGCTCCATAGCTTACCGTTACTTGTGCAATGGGACCGAGCGTTCGCCTTTCGTCTTTCCGGGCCAGCTCGATTTTGTCCAGCTGGGCCCGGAGCGTCTCCCGCTGGTGGAAGTGAAAAGCCGGGTGCAACGACGCCATACTAAATAGCAGCGCCAGTTGCTCCAAAGGTCCCGCGGAGCAAGTCTGGGGGTACTCGCACAGCGGAGACGGATCGACGTGGCTGAGGATGCGGTAGAGGATCCCGGCGCATTCCCGGCTGTCGGAACCCAGAAGGGAGAGACACACCAGCAGTTTAGACCGCACCACCGGGTCCATCAGGTCCGTTAAAAGTCCCAGCTCCTGCGGGCTGTTCGCGCGGAACTCGAAGTCCCGTAAAACGTGATAATCTCTCCGGGCCAGGTCCTCTAAGTAGGACCCCAGAAAGCGAAGCTCCAGCGGTTGACACATGTGAAGCAGTCCGCACATGAATTCCACCCTCTTGGCGGGGTTGAGATGGAGGCCGAACCATTCAAAGACGCCCTCCTTGTCCAGTCGGGTAGCGGGCGAGGGGTCCAGGCTGTCGGGTGCGGAGCTGGGAAGGTGTCGGCGCTCCCTGGGATGGAAGGCGTCTTCCTCCGCGGTCTCGTCGCCGCCTTCCTCCGCTGTTTTCGTCCGGACTTTCATTTTGAGCATCGTCGGTGCTTGGGGGACTCGGCTAAGAAGCTACATGGCGACGACGCTATAAGACTTCAGCAGTGAATCGCTTGTAATGTCGCTGCTGTTTGCTCGCCATTAGACGGGGCGGCTCCATGGTGGCTGAGCATTTCTTCTTCTACTACTTTATTTCCGGTTGCGTAGTCTTTCGCAGCCGGCGCTTTCCTGCCACCTGGTGGTAGTTTAAAATATTCCAGCGGGGTCTTTTTTTAATTTCATTTTACTAAAACAAATTACATTTAAAACAAGTCAGCACTGATAGAAAATATTCAATAATCTAAAATAGCGATTTGTGTACTGATGGTGTAGTATTCCAATACTTATTGGTTCATCTAAATGCCGTGAGCTGTTCTTGTTATGGATATGACAGAGTGTGCAGTTTCCTCATGCGTGAGAAGATATTATCTTTCGTCTTTCTCTGATAAGCAGGACATTGTGGTCCAGCCTTTAAGAACATTTATTCTTAACAATAAGTAAACAAGAACACTGCTTCATCCAATCCAACATGGCACTCAACAACCAGCAAAACGAAATATAGTGCGTGCGTAATGACGTCAACCAATAGAAAACGTCTTACCGCAATTTCACGAGTAAGAGCGACATAGAAATTGACAAATCTTAAAGTTCTCAAACACTGCTCTGAAAATCGACATCACCAAATGTGACTCAGTCAAAAATGTAGGTGTCCCGTTTGACCCCAATCCGTCCACACCTTAAGAATATGCCTATATTCGCCATAAGGAGGCGTCTACACACTTTATCACTGGATACAGAAAGCATGTTTAGGAAGGGGGGGGGGGCTTCCCTTGATGTGTGGACAAAAGTATGTGTAAGTTATGTAGTCTGTGTTGTGGTTTTTCTTGATTTTAAAGAAGGTTACTGACATCTAGGGGACCTTTCCCTGATTATTACAAAAAAAAAAAACAACTGAATTTATCAACACAGCCTAAATAATCAGCCATCGACTGATCTCTGCCCAGTTTGGAAAACATAACCATCACTAACTGTGAAAAAATAGGGAAAATGTCTCATTTTTCTTTTACACATTTTTCAATTCCACTTTTTAATACCGTTACATCCAAGGTCAATCTACAAGCATTTTCTTGTCAAATATTTGCTTCTCATCCTAATATATCCATCCATCCGTTAGGTGCACCGCTTATCCTCAGTAGGGTCTCCGGGGTACTGGAGCCCATCCCAGCTTTCTTGGGGGAGTGGACAGGGAACACCCTGAACGGGTTGCCAGCCAGTCGCAGAGAACAGAGACCGGCAACCACATGCATGTTTTCGTAATGTGGGAGGAAACCCACAGGGAGCACGTGCAAACTCCGCACAGGATGGTTGGATCTCATGACCTCAGAACTGTGCCGCACACACGCTAATAACCACTGGGCTGCCGTGCTGCCCCCATCCTGATATAATTTTTCTAAATTGTATTTTCTTGATATTTATTTTATCCTGGAGTGCCACATCTAATCTCATTGTGAAAAAATAAACTATGCTGTTATCAATAATCAATAAATATGTTTCTGTACTATTCTATTGCATATCATTCAACAAATGCGTAACATCTGTCTAGACATCGAGACATCTATCTATCCAGTATCAATCTGTCTCTCTCTCTCTCTCTCTCGATCTACTTGTATCTTTCTCTCAGTCTTTCTCTTTATTTACTTATCTCTCTCTCTCTCTCTCTTCTTATCTATCTACACATCTCTCTCTCTCTCTCTGTATCTCGTTCTCTCTATCTCTCTACCTGTATGTCTCTCTCTCTTTTTATCTAGCTACTTGTATCTCTCTTTCTCTCTCTCTTTGTATCTCTCTTTATCTATCAACCCGTATCTCTCTCTCTATTTACATGTATCTCTCTCACTCTCTCTCTCTTTATCTAACTACCTGTATCTCTCTCTCTCTATCTATCTACCTGTATCTATCTATCTCTCTCTCTCTCTCTCTCTCTCTATCGATCTACTTGTATCTTTCTCTCAGTCTTTCTCTTTATTTACTTATCTCTCTCTCTCTCTCTTCTTATCTATCTACCTGTATCTCTCTCTCTCTATCTCGTTCTCTCTCTCTCTCTCTCTCTACCTGTATGTCTCTCTCTCTTTTTATAATAATAATAATTTCCTTGTATTGTCATTCTGTGTAACAATGTACACAGAACGAAATGTCGATTGCATCTGACCCGATGCAGCCGCAGCCAAGAGAGGGCGCCGCCGACCACTTTTTAAGTCTTAGGAATGACTCGGCCGGGGCGCGAACCCGAACCTCCCAGTCTCAAAGCGGGCGCCTTACCATCTAGGCTATCTAGCTACTTGTATCTCTCTTTATCTATCTACCCGTATCTCCCTCTCTATTTACATGTATCTCTCTCGCTCTCTCTCTCTTTTTCTAGCTACCTGTATCTCTCTCTCTATCTATCTACCTGTATCTCTCTCTCTCTCTCTCTCTCTCTCTATCGATCTACTTGTATCTTTCTCTCAGTCTTTCTCTTTATTTACTTATCTCTCTCTCTCTCTTCTTATCCATCTACCTGTATCTCTCTCTCTATCTCGTTCTCTCTCTCTCTCTCTCTACCTGTATGTCTCTCTCTCTTTTTATCTAGCTACTTGTATCTCTCTTTGTATCTCTCTTTATCCATCTACCCGTATCTCCCTCTCTATTTACATGTATCTCTCTCGCTCTCTCTCTCTTTATCTAACTACCTGTATCTCTCTCTCTATCTATCTACCTGTATCTCTCTCTCTGTCTCTCTCTCTCTCTCTATCGATCTACTTGTATCTTTCTCTCAGTCTTTCTCTTTATTTACTTATCTCTCTCTCTCTCTCTCTCTATCTCTATCTACCTGTATGTCTCTCTCTCTTTTTATCTATCTACCCGTATCTCACTCTCTCTATTTACATGTATCTCTCTCTCACTCTCTCTCTCTTTATCTATTTACATGTATCTCTCTCGCTCTCTCTCTTTATCTATTTACATGTATCTCTCTCGCTCAATCAATCTATTTACCGGTATCTCTCTCTTTTATCTCTCTACCTGTATCTCTCTCAATCTATTTACCTGTATCTCTCTCTCCTTTTCTCTCTCTCATTAGATTTATCTATGTGTATTTGTATTTTTGCCCAGTATTCAAATCAATGTTTTTCTTTTACCGAATGAAAGTTGTTTTGTACCACTAGGAGGCACTAAATATGACACAGTGTCCCTTGAAGACGCCTAAAAAACATATTGTGCTGTATATAGACTTTATTTTCCGTGTTGATAGTCGCATGATCAAAAAGCAGCTATTTGTAAGTTATCTTTTCATTCGAAGCGCATGAGTTTGTTTCCACCCATGCAATTCTTTCCATGTGGTGGTCCCTAAATAGAGCGCCCCCACCCCTTTCCTCCTCTCTGTTGACTTAAAAGGTGGGGTGTGTCCTCAAAACGGGGAAAGTTCAATATTTTCTCTTATAAGTATGTGTTAGCAATGTCTAACTGAGTTCAAAGAGCCCTTATGCTTTAGTGTCCATTGCGCCTTTCTGCTTTTAGTTTCCTTTCGTCACAGCTGTTCAGTGCGGAACACTTTAGGTTCGAGGAATGGCGTCCGTCATGCTCATCCCTGTAAGTGCCCTTTTATTTTGAAAAGCACAAACATCAAACCAAAGACTAAGAAAGATGGAAAAACGATGCGTCTGATGAGTGCACGTACTCGCACACACATCATGAGTGAGACGACTGAGGCTGTAATGAACACACGAGCCAGGAGAGGGCGGCAGAGAGTAAAAAAGCTCCAAATTCAGTAGCACGACTCCAAAGGGACATTGTGTCATATGTAGTGCCACCTAGTGGTAGAAATAAACTTAAAAAAAACAAAAAACATACATGAAAAATACATAAACTATCATACAACTGTTCATGTTTAGAAAATAAAAATAAAAAGGAAATCATAGGTTGAGAAATTTGTATTTCGTATACATAGTGGAACCCCTACGTAGAAGTCGTCGCCATGTTTGTCTGGGATCTTGCTGCTATGCTGTGCTCTGTGCCACTGATTTTCGTTTGCGATAGATCACACAGTGCCATCTAGAGGTCAAATATTACCAGTGTTGGGAATATACCGTTATAAATAAAGGCGTTCTCTTTTGAAAGGGAACACTCTCAAGTTCTGACCCAAACTGAAATAATATCGGAAATAGGTTTTTTTCTCGCCCAGTTTGTTTTCCCGCATTTAAACAACCGCAGATGAGTGTAGCATGAACGTCATAGCTGGAAAACAGGTGAGATTTTTTTTAGACATTTTGAAAGAGTTGTAAATGTTTAACTTCTCCTTCAGAAGTCAATTAATGATTGTGCGCCCTTATGATTAGTAATAGTGCGTAAAGATGAAACACGAGTGACGTTGTGCCCTTGATTTTAGGGTCTTTGAATACACAGTGAATATCTGAATAACCTTCAGTTCTGAACTACTTACCTAGTTCTGCTACAGATATCCGGAGCTAAAGAAGGTGATCTCTCTCTTATCAATACAGGCCCTTCGAGGCTATTGCGGCCTGTGGCCTATGAAAAAAAAGACTGCTACTGGCTGATATTGGTGTCAATCAAATATTGAAAATGATTACAACAAGGAATCTCCAATGATGCAGAAATGCTTTTAGGCGTATTTTTTTTTCCCATCGGTGGGCATCATCAAGCTGTTTGGAGTCAATATTTTACTTAGTTGGATTCAACGGACGGTCCCTGGAACATCGAGGGGTTTACAGAAGGTACGTAAACATAAATAAACTGAACATCAAGGTAAGAACAAAGGCCAGGTTGTTTAGCACTCTAATGAGCATCCTTCATCTTTCCTGTCATTTTTTTTCTAAAAAGCCATGAATTTTTTTACTGTTTTTCTCTTGCTGCTCTTCTTATTTTGAAAGGAGGTGCGTTTGCCGTTTTTTTCTACATTGCTGTCAGCAGATTTTAGCAGCAGGCCCTATTGGTGTGATTTACCTGTTCTGATGCACTTTTCCTAATGCATCTGTAGGGGGCGATGACGCTTCACGTGACAACCCCATACAGAGCGATGCAATAGCAGCGGCGTCATTTTGAAGCCATTTTTTTCCTTAACGCGTCGTCTTTCGAGTCAGGCTACTGAGAAATATGATACGGCAAGAATTTCAAGCATTTTCAAGCACTTCACGCCAGATTCAAGCATTTTCCTGACTTTGAAAACACAAAATCTAAATCAAACATGATCCAGGATTTCAAGCACCCTTACGAACCTGGTGAAACAGAGGTCTCAAACTTGTTCCCCCAAGGAGGACAGTTTGAGGCCACTGCCTTAATATTAAAGTTAAAGGGACAGTGTGTATTATTTGTCCACTAGATGTCCACGTATTCTGTCGAGCCAACAACGAGTGCTAAAAGCACAACGTAAGAAGAAAAAATATGGTGACCAAAACGCACCTTATTGTTTATGAAGAGAAGAGAAATAAGAAAATAAAAGATACATAAAAAAAGAAAATAAAAACGACCAAAAAGCTGAATAAGACAAAAAGTGGAACCCAAGAAAATGGAAAGAGAAAAAATAAAAAAAGGAAAGGAAAATCCGAGAAATGTCTTTTTTTTATTTCTTTCTTTCCATTTTTTATTTATTTTCCTTCATTTTTCCTTTTTTGCTTTCATTTCTCCTCCTTTTTCTTTTCATTTTTGGCCTCTTTCTTATTTTTTCTATCCTATTGAAGATATGTTTCCCTTATTTTTGATTTTCTTCGAGAAACGCTAGCTAAAAAGTGAAGAAAAGGCTGCTTTTTTTTGCCCCCCTTCAGTCCCCGTAGTTTGTAGTCTTCCTGGACTCATTTTGGGTTCCACAAATATCGAACACTGTCCCTTTAAGAAGAGCAGAATGTTTTCACCAGTTCTGTTTTTGGCTCAACCCTGGCTTCCGAGGCCCCCAACTCAATTTCTTTCTTTTTCTTTCTTTCTTTCTTCTCTCTTTCTCCATCCCTCTTTTATCTCTTCCCCTTTCTTTCACTCTCCGTCTTTCTCTTGTTTTCTCTTTCTTTTCTATCTGTCTCTTTTTCTCTCCATTTCTTTCACTGTCTGTCTTTATCTTGTTTTCTCTTTCTTTTCAATCCATCTCTCTTTCTCTCCCTTTCTTTCACTCTCTGTCTTTCTCTTGTTTTCTTTCTTTTATATCTGTCTCTCTTTCTCTCCCTTTCTTTCACTCTCTGTCTTTCTCTTGTTTTCTTTTTATTTTCCTCCCTTTCTCTCTCACTCTCCCTTTCACTCTCGCTCTTTCTTTCTGTCTTTTTTTCCTTTCTACTCGCCCTACTTAACCTTTTAATTACGTAGTAACGAGACGGTAAGTCGTGCAAGTTACTATGATAGAAATGGATATTAGCGCGGGTTCCCTTTTGCGCTCCAGAAGAAGAATAACTTGAATGGTTTTAGATCGGGGGATGATGACGTCACCCGAAGTCCTTTCGAGGGCCAACCGAATCATCAGGACTGGACGTTCGCGCGGAGGGATTCCGTCCGGGTTTCCAGTCCGAGACCTCCAGGGCGACTCCAGAGGGGGGTCTCCCCCGACACTCCTACCTAAGACTGTCACGTTCGCTCCATCCCTTTTTTTTCCCTCTTTTCGGGGATTTTCTTTTTTCTTTTTTTTCCTTTTTCATTTTCTCATCGCGCTCCGGGCTGAAGCACGCGCTTTCCGTCAAAAGGGTAAGTTGAGGTCTTTGACTCCCCTTCCTCTTTTTTCTCTTCCTCGCCGTGTTTCGATAACATTGGCTTTTTTTTAAATAAAGTTGGATCGGCTACAAAATTTCCAAACCAGGGGCGCAACCAGCCCGGTTTTGGGGGGTGCTCAAGCACCCCCAAAATGGAGAGCAACTCTCTTAGGCTTAAATAGGACGAAATATTTTTTTTTTTGTTAAAAGAAAATAAAACAAACTTATGAACAGTGAAGCACTGTGAATATTCCACTGCCTTGAAATGGTTCAGTCCATTTGATTCCTCTATTTAGTTTTGTAATATGACTGTAATTCTATATTTATTTTTAATATTTTGTAGAATTTCTAGAGTCACATTTTTGTAATATTGATGTATTTTCATATAATGATTGTGATATTTATGTAGCAGTATTTTTGTTTTGTACTGTTTTTTTATAGTATTTCTGTTGAAGTATTTTTGAACTGATCCCATACTAATATCTTCGTAGTACTTTTTTGTACTCTTTAATATTACTGTAGTTGTATTTTGTAGTATTTCTGTATAATATTTGTGGTACAGTATTTTTGTATTATATTGTTTTTTTGTAGTATTTCTGTTGAAGTATTTTTGAACTGTTCCCATACTAATATCTTCGTAGTACTTTTTTGTACTCTTAATATTACTGTAGTTGTATTTTGTAGTATGTCTGTATAATATTTATAGAACAGTATTTTTGTATTATAGTGTTTTTGCAGTATTTCTGTAGAAGTATTTTTAAAAATGATTCCGTACTATTATCTTTGTAGTATCTGTTTTGTACTTTTTAATATGACTGTAGTTGTATTTTGTAGTGTATCTGTATAATATCTATGTAGCAGTATTTTTGTATTATACTATTACTGTAGTGCTTTTTTGTCGTGTTTCTGTGGAAGTACTTTTGAACTGGTTCCATACTACTATCTTCGTAGTACTTTTTGGAACTTTTTAATATTACTGTAGTTGTATTTTGTAGTATTTCTGCGTGATTCTTATGTAGTAGCATTTTTGTATTACAGTATTACTGTAGTGCTTTTATGTAGTAATTATGTGAAGGTATTTTTAAAGTGATTCCATACTACTATCTTTGTAGTATTTTTTATAGTATCTTTTAATATTACATTTCTGTATTAGTATTTTTGTATTATAGAATTACTGTTGTACTTTTTTTGGTAGCATTTCTGTAGAAGTATTTTTAAAGTGATTCCATAGTCGTATCTGTAGTATTTATTTAGTACCTTTTAATATTACTGTAGTTTTATTTTTGTTATCTTTTAGCATAACTTTTGTTTAGCAGTGTTTGTATTATAGTATTTCTTTAGAAGTATTTTTAAAGTGATTCCATACTGGTATTTTTGTAGTATTTCTTTAGTATTTTTTATTATATGATTTTGGTTGTCTTTTTGTAGTATTACTGTAGTAGTATTTTTCAATCGTAGTATTACTGTAGCCTAATTTTTTTGAATATTTCTATGGTATTTTCTTTTTATGATCCCAATGAAGACAAAATAATATACAAGGTCCCGGTTTTTACGCACTAAATTGGATACTTAGTTTTGTAGTATTTTTGTTGAAATCACGTTTTCAGATATGTAAAGTAATGGACCTGAGATTTATGAATACAGTATACCTTAGGGATACAACATTAATCTGTTCTGAGGTGGGGATCACAAAGTGAAATTGCCGTTTAGCGGGGGATAGAAACTTGTGATAATACATAGCTAATGTATTCCAAACTAGCGACTGATGAAAAATATTAAAAGTACAAAATAGTATACAGTAAGTACTGTTTTTGTGTAAAATAAAGAATTAAAATCATTATAAATACATTTGATCTAATTTTGTGGCGACATATATGATTTGAGCTGGTCAAGCAGAGTAGCGGGTGGATGCAAAGGGCGTAGGTGACGGCAGATTTAGAATTTAACTTATTTTTAAACATTCTGTAAGGTTATAATTTTTCACTTGGGGGCCAGCAAAACGAGGGTTGAGCGAAAGTGGGTTTCCCACAAGAAAAACTGATATAAAAACATTTCACTGTTCTCAAATTTATATTTTTCTCAAAATACTGTAAAAATTATTAACAATTAATATGGAAATCAACCCCTCGTTCAGTAATAAATGAATCCATGATTCAGACAGTTTGCCTTCTTTGGAATTCTTGATAATCACAAGCTTTGTTTCCATGGTTATGTTTTTTTTGCTTCTTCCTTTAACATCACTAAAAATCTTCTGACCCAAAATGAATAAACACAGTACAAAACTACAGTAGTGTATCACCGACTCAAAGTCTTTACCAAGCACACGAAATTCTGAACTTAATGAATAAGGCGAGGCAGTTGTGGGAGGTAGTTCTGCTAATAAACATATCTGTATGTTGCTGATGATGTGGTGCAAACCAATAGCAGAGCAGCACTTGATGTATCGTTGACCGATAGCGGACAGGCAGGTTATAGGTAACTCTATATAGACACACTGGCAGAATATTTTGATGTTTATGTCCAATAGTAGGGGAATTTTTGTAAGAAGGGGCCAAAAACCTCCAAATCCCACACTGTTAAATGAAAATGCTGTAAAGTGGGGTCCCTTTTTCCCGGGGGGGCTACTGTAAGAGTGAGGCTTCTGACAAAATACTTTGTGACGCTGTGCCTTTAAAAATGTCGTCCGAATCCTGGAATGCCCTCTGCCATGTTTATAGAGGTTTTCCCAAGGGCCCTCAACATTGTTATTAAGTCTGGCCAACGTCGCGGTTGGCCGAAATATTTCTGGGCTGGCGAAATGGATCGCGGGGACAAACTCACGAGTACTGTCATTTCCAGACTCTAGAACGCACCTGATTCCAAGTCCCACCCATGTTTAAAGGAAAGAACATTTTGCACATGCATAAGCCGCACCTGTCTATAAGCCGCAGGTGTTTACATTGAAACGTGAGATTTTTATGAAGAGGGACGGTACACACAGAGAGTTTTTAAAGTTTGAAGAATATCATGGTACATCCATCCATTATCTGCACCGCTTAACCTCAGTAGGGTCGCGGGGGTGCTGGAGCCCCTCCCAGCCATCTTTGGGCAGTGGACAGGGGACACCCCGAACCGGTTGCCAGCCAATCGCAGGGCACACAGGGACAGACAATTTGCTCGCTCATTCACACCTAGGGACAATTTGGACCGGCCAATCAACCTGATATGCATGTTTTTGGAATGTGGGAGGAAACTGGAGTGCCTGGAGGAGAACATGCAAACTCCACACAGGAGGTTCGATCTCATGACCTCGCGCTAACCACTGCTCTGCCGTGCGGGCTGCAACTATCCACCCAGCCATTATCTGCACCGCTTATCCTCAGTAGGGTCACTGGGTGCTGGAGCCAATCCCAGCTATCTTCGGGCAGTGGGAAGGGGACACCTTAAACTGGTTGCCAGCCAGTCGCAGGGCACACAAGGACAGACAACGAGGTACTCATTCACACCTAGGGACAACTTAGACCGACCAATCAACCTGACAAGCATGTTTTTGGAATGTGGGAGGAAACCAGAGTGCCTGGAGGAGAACATGCAAACTCCGCACAGGAGGTTCGATCTCGGGACCTCAGAACACGGTACACATATCTTTTAACTGCAGCGGTCTCAGGCACCAATGAGGACGCAACTCTGGAGAGCTTTCTCCACCCTTGATGGTCCCTGGTCTGTTTATGGGCACCAGTTTGTTCCTTAATGTTGTGGGTCCAGTTCTTCTTCTACCCCTTTAGACTGTGCCCTGGAGAATGAACAGTCCTGATGATCTTGTGACCTGACCATACCACTGAAGTTTCCGTGCACGCACAATTGACAACAGTCCTCCATAGGGTCCAATGTTCTCTCTGGTGGTTTGGGTTGTCACATGGGCTAAGTAGCTGAAGCTTAGAAGTTTCCTGTAGCATCTCCATGGCCTGGATGTTCTTTTCCAGTTTTGCTAAGGAAGATGGAAGACACCAGTGCTTGCAAGGGTCTGATCTTTGATTTTCTAGCTAGGTTCTTGTCCCTCCAGGTATCTTCCATGCTCCAGTCATTTTTCGAAGTCCAGTCTTGATTGTTCATGGGTGAGGTCCTTATTTTCCCTGTCATCTATCCATTTTTCCCATCTGTCCACGACTTGGGTCTCCTGTAACCTTATTTGAAATGCGATCCTCTCCATTACAAGTAATTCCTTCACGGAGCACACCCACCGCTCCACGGAGGGGGCCTCCTGTTTATACCATAATTTTGTTGTTTCTTTTTTAACAGGTATTCATCTTTTTCTCTGTAATATTTCTTCTCTTTTGTACCCCAAACAGACTGTTACCTTTACTGCTCAGGCGCCCCCTGGCGGCAGTTAGAAAAAATGCATCAATCAGCCGCATCGTTGCATAAGCCGCGGCTTATAGTCCGGTACATTACGCTAGCTCGTGTTGCTTTTCTACTCACGTGTTTTTCTTCTTCACGTTTTAGCCGAGTGGGACTGGACCGAGGGGACCCGCCCTCCCGGACCGCCATGTTGCTTTGGCGGAGTATCATTTTGCTGCTGATTCCGCTGAATGCTGCAGATAGCGGACAGGACGTCCGAGCAGGTAAACGTGGTTAGCTTCTTGACAGCTACACCGGGGATCAAAGAACGGAATTATTTTTAAATACTATCCCCTGCCCACTGCCCGATGATTGCTGGGATGGGCTCCAGCACCCCCGCGACCCTACTGAGGATAAGCGGTGCAGCTAATGAGATGAGATGAGATGAGGCTATCTTCACCTTTCACGGTTAAATGACATTTTATTGTGATCACGGCAACAATTTTTTCACAAAAAGGCATTTCAACACCAATATTTTTCAGAAAACGCACTGATCAAAATTAGAAAACAACAATGACTTTGGCATGGAGGTTATAAAAGTCATCGATTAGTGTGAATGATGAAGGATTTTATATTTTATTTGTTTGACTATAAGGGATTTTATACAATTTTATACAAGTTACACTTATTGAATGGAATGAAGATTTTTCACAGAGAAGGCTTAAAGTCAATGACAGGTCGCGCCGTTCCGAATGCGAATGTTTTGTTTAGTTCTGTTGATAACAGGACGCTGACGGAGAAGGCCAGGCCCTGATTACCGGTAGATAATCAGTACTCCCATAATCAGCACTTCCCGGCGCACGTGACGCACCAGTCCAGACGAGGTGGTGACGGTGACGTCCTGGCCCGCCCATGGGGGTGGCCGACACCCCGGCTAGTGAAAAGACGTGGGCAGAAAAACTTCAGAAGAAGATCGAGGGACAATCAAGAGGGAGGCTCGACGAAGACTAATTTGACTAATTCGACAATAATTCAGCTAATTCGATGGAATTCACTTAGTTCAATATTTTAAGAAAATAAATCTGCCCTTGTGTGGAAATGCCGGTCTCTAGCCCATATTTTCCCGAAAAGAAAAGAGCATGCATTGTTGGGTGAATGAAAGTTAAGTTTGGTTAATGGAGTCAGATAACCAATTCGAATAATTTGGTAAACGATACATTTGTAATATTTATTTCCTAACAATGGCTTCAGCACTTTACAGCTCTGCTATCTCACACTTATTGAGTATGATTTGGTCCATCCTTCTTCCAGCCTCTTCATCATTGCGGGATTTTAGTGGCTTTCTTGACCATAATTTTGTCACCAAGGGTTTTCCAGAGGTTCTTTCTTGGGTTGAGATCAGGACCTCTGGGTAGGCCATGCCTTTCATTCAATGTTTTCACCCTCAAGGAAATTCTTGACCTGTTTTGTTGTTAGAGAGATAGATGTCTAGATAGATGACTAGATGTCTAAATAGATAGATGTCTAGATAGATAGCTAGATGTCTAGATAAATAGATGTCTAGATAGATAGATAGATGTCTAGATAGATAGATAGATGTCTAGATAGATGTCTAGATAGATAGATAGATAGATGGATAGATAGTCTAGATAGACAGAAATAAAGGGAATACTGCTGGAGAACATAACAAATGAGCAGTAAGGAAAGTGAAACTTTGTAAAACAAATGGTACAAAGCGTCACTGAGAAGTCAAGGGAGTTGGAAAGGGGAGGCAAGCTCTTACCTGGACTTCCCAGCACCAAAGCGAAGGCCATTTTGATTTATAGTTAGCCGGCCCCTGGAGGATACAATTGTTGCAAGAATACACACAGCACCTGGATGTAATCTTTTTGGTGTCGTGAAGGTACTTTTGAAGATAAAAGCATACAAAGGAAAATACAAACTACGATCAACCTATAATTTCCCTGACATCATCCAATGAAATCTTTCCGTTTCAGGCTGCAGCACCGCAGTAAATGACTTGGTGTTTATGGTGGACGGCTCGTGGAGCGTGGGCGTGTCGGATTTCGAAACAGCCAAGCAATGGCTCATCAACATCACCAGCCGGTTTGACATCAGTTCCCATTACACGCAGGTACCGCCACTCCCTCTCCATACCCCATTCCTCACTTTTTTGCATTGAAGGATTTTATATATTTGACTACAAGGGATTTTGTACGATCAAATACAAATTACATTCAAATGCAAAAGATATTCACTGGCTGAGCTGTGGGGCGAGGTCATTGCAACCTTGTGAAGAATGATGTTTACAGAAACAACAGGCACTGGGACAAGGACTGATATGATAATCAGCGCTTCTCGGCGCAAGAGGGGCCTTCGTGACGTTGGGGTCCAGACATCGGGCGAAGGTGGAGCCCACATGGGCGTTCCTGGCCCGCCCATGGGAAGAGCCGACACGCCAGCTTGGGAGAGAGACGTGGGTCGAGAGAAGATCTGGGAAGATCGACGGAGAGGGACAATCAAGAGAGGAGGCTCGACGAAGACTAATTCGACTAATTCGATGGCGTTCACTTAGTTAAACACTTTAAGAAATTAAATCTGCCCCCGTGTAGAAAAGCCGGTCTCTTGTCTGTCTTTTCACAAAAAGAAACGAGCACGCATTGTTAGGTGAATAAAGTTTATGTTTGGTGAATGGAGTCAGATAACGAATTCAAACTATTTGGTAAACGCTACATTTGTAATATTTATTTCCTAACAGCATCCAACAGGAAAGATTGTCATTTCCAGTCAGAATAACAAAATAATCACATTTGAAAATGGTGTCTTCTGCAGGTGGCCGTGATCCAGTACAGCGACACTCCTCGACTAGAGATCCTGTTGGGGGAACAACAGAGCGCTGCGGAACTCATCCGGGCCATGAAAGGGATCGCGTACATGGGAGGGAACACGCAGGCAGGAACAACCTTTTTTTTATGTCAATGTTAACAAAGTTCCATTTTTCAACGCGGTTTAACTTAGAATGGCTATAACCAAGGTTTCTTACATCTTTTTTCATGACCAAATTCAAGAACTTTCAAGGCCAATTGTTCCAGTACAGACGCTGCCCTACTTCCTATCATTCATAATTTGCTTCAGTGCTATATTTTGTATGTTTAAGGTTTATATAAGTATGTTTACGGCTTCTATAAGTAACCTGTATTTTTTTGTACTCAAAAAATAAATGTTTCATAAAATAATATGCACTATAAAGGTAAATAGAGTTAAGTTTAACTTACTTTTGGAAGTTGAACTTCAAGAGTTAGGCGACATCTTCCTCCGTGGTAGAAAGTGACTGAAAAAAAGTGTTTCGACCATTTTCTCAACCGCATTAGGCTTTCTTATTCCACTTTCGCTTCAAAGGAAACAGCTTGCCTCTTCTTTACACCGACCATATTGAACGGATGCACGAGATATTAAACAATAAAAACGTCAAAGTTCTTAGTGCGCTGGAGATACAGTATATAATTTTTAAGTCTAACTTACTTTTGGAAGATGAGCTTCAAGAGATAGATGACGTCCTCCTCGGTGGTAGAAAGTGGTTGAACAAAAGCATTTTGACCATTTTCTCAACCGCATCAGGATTTCTTATTCCACTTTCGTTTCTAAAGAAATGGCTCGCCTCTTTTTTACACTTTGCACTAACCGTATTGAACAGATGCACGAGATATTAAACAATAAAAATGTCAAAGTTCTAAGGGCGCTGGAGATACAGTATAGAATGTTTACACACGAACTAGGAAGAGGAAACGGATTTCTTCTTCCGGGTGAATGCCGGATGAGCTCTCACAGCGCCACACGCCAGTAGTGGCGGAAAGAAGTACTACATCATCGCCCGGTACTCGGAAAAAGGTGCACACAATTCTAAATCTAACTTACAGCAATGTTCGGATATTTTTTGACATACCGAAATTTTTTTTCGGATTTACCATTTTGCGTAACTCGAATGTTTGTATGTAGGGGGAGCGTCTGTTCTTTCAAAGAAAGAATTCCAGCGCCAATATTCAGAATATTTTTTGTTGTTGTTGACTAAAGTGGCTATTCTGGCTGCTATCACATATTTTAGATAGATAGATAGATAGATAGATAAATAGATAGATAGATAGATCCTTTGTTCATCCCAGTAGGAAAATTTACACTTCCATCAGTATCCTTGTGTTGAAAAATAAATTAATAAAATAAAGATATAGAATACAAAAATACCCAATATAACAT
The DNA here is from genome assembly GCF_059441175.1 of Urocampus carinirostris. NCBI lineage: Eukaryota > Metazoa > Chordata > Actinopteri > Syngnathiformes > Syngnathidae > Urocampus > Urocampus carinirostris. The sequence goes on from NC_142366.1 coordinate 24,767,051, forward strand.
TTTGATATAGAATATTTAAATAGTGCTATGGAAAATACACACTGTCATAAAAATAGGGTAATATACAAATGTGGGGGTGGGGTTCAATGTGGGCTTATACTCCCTTGGGTGGAGTTAAAGAGCCTCATGGCATGAGGAAGAAATGATTTCCTCAGTCTGTCCGTGGAACAAGACAGTGACAGCAGTCTGTCGCTGAAGCTGCTCTTTTGTATTGTTCAAATCTATGAGCTATGATTCTTTATGTTGATGCGCTGCTATAAACTGACATGAATTCTGCCATTCTGCTTTAACAATGCACACGCAGCTTGGCAACGTCAGACTTGTTTTAAAACATGGAAAAGGCTCTATAGGTGTTGGCTAAGAATGGAGCTAGACACAGAGGACAAAGAAAGAAAATACAGGCAGTTTAAAAAGCAGAAAAATGAGCCAAATTTGGACTCTATGTAATTATATCGATTGCTCCGAAGCAGAGCGCATTCCATCTTCGAGACTTCTGATCTTTTAGTTTTGCTTCACTCATTTTATTTAGATTTTTTTGCGCGTTTTTCAGAAGATCCATCTATGAATTGGTTAGCACGGCGGCACAGTGGTTAGCGCGTGTGCGGCACAGTTCTAAGGTCTTGGGAACCTCCTGTGTGGGTTCAAATCCAGCTACCGGACTTCCTGTGCGGAGTTTGTATGTTCTCCCCGTGCTTGCGTGGGTTTCCGCCGGGCACTCCGGTTTTCCTCCCACATTCCAAAGACATGCATTTCAGGTGGATTGGCCGGTCCAAATTGTCCTCAGATGTGAATGAGCGAGCGAGTTGTCTGTCCCTGTGTGCCCTGCGATTGGCTGGCAACCAGTTCAGGGTCTCCCCTGCCCACTGTCCGATGATTGCTGGAATGGGCTCCAGCACCCCCGCGACCCTACTGAGGATAAGTGGTGCAGTTAATGAGATGAGATGAGACTTGTAAAACTGTATCACGGCAACGACGCCTTGAGCCTGTGCAAAGTCTTAAACAGGACAACGTGTTCGGTGTCAGACGCTAACGTGGAGCTACCCGGCTTCAGCGCTGCTAGGGCAGACAGAGACAAAAAAAAGCCTGCGGGAAGCGGAGAGGAGGTGGACTCGCTATCCACGTGAACATGAGGTGGTGTAACCCTGGGCAAAAAGATTTCCACCTGCTGTAGGGACGTCGAATTTTTGGCCTAGCGTGTGACGTCATCCACTCCGCTGTTGCTAAACTACAACACAGCACCCCGAGGCCATCCTGTTAATCCGTTAATAAACAACAAAAGGAAACTGCTGGAAGTGTGAATAAAGTATCTATCCATCTTGTTTTGCAGACCGGCAGAGCCATTAAGTTCGCCGTGGACCACGTTTTCGCCACGTCCCGGCGAGCGAACCCGGTCAAGAACCGCATCGCCGTCGTGGTCACGGACGGCAAATCCCAAGACGACGTGGTAAATCAACTTTTGAACCGCTATGGCGACACCCTGCACATAACATAATCCTTTGTCTTCGTCTCTCCAAACCACGACATCACGAAAATAACAGCCATGACGTTTTTCGGTTAAAGCGACCCCGTTTTTCCGTAGGTGGATGCCAGCGTGGAGGCACGGGCTCAGAGCGTTACCGTTTTCGCCGTCGGGGTCGGGAACGAGATCGCAAACTCCGAGCTGGTCTCCATCGCTAACAAGCCGTCTTCCACCTATGTCCTCTATGCCGAAGATTACACCACCATCGACCGTATCCGGGACTCCATGGAGCAGAGGCTCTGTGAAGGCAAGAGTCTTTACTATAAAAACACTCAAAATAATCCAAAATGAAGTAAAAAAAAAAGAAAATGTTTCAGTTATTTTAAAGGACCAAGACTGTCTAAACTCCTATGTAAATCACCATTTGCATGCGTGTGTGTTGATATGTGACCCATAGGCTCCGAAACTGCAGAATCGATTTTCCTGAACATTTACACAGTAGTACTATAGACTCCTGGAAGTGTTTTTGGCTAGGTTTTGGGTCAAGGTGCCCCCAAAACCTACCAACAAAATCAATAAGCATTACTTTTTGTTTAAAAGTGACTCTAGAGATGCATGCTGCCATGTGGGTCTTTGGCACTCCCTAGTGGCTCTCTGGTGCTTTTTCAACAGACCACAGCCCCAACAACCTCAACCAAGTAGAATTCCCAGCAACGCCAGGCCGTTAGAGTTTTTTAGTATGAAAGAAATCGATTTTGGGAGTGATTTTTTTTTTCAACAAAAATACTCATACTTGCAGAATTCTTTTGAATTCACAATTTTGCGGGATTTAATTTAGAAAAAAACTAGACAAAATGACCCTTGTGGTATAAAGTTACCAATTTTGGAATGGAGTCATTTTCAGCAAAATTTTGAAGTATTATTTGGTACAAAAAAGGCAACATAATCATTTTTGTGGGGTTTAATTTAGAAAAACAACACACACTGTAAAAACTTTTGGATTAAAAATAACCCAGGTTTGGGTAAAAATAAATTGAGTCTTCACTCTAAAAACACCTGGGTTAAAAATAACCCAGGATTAAGTAAAAATAGACTAACCCTGGGTCAATTTGATCCAATTTTCTAGATCAATTTACACAAAAAATACTGTTTGGGGTTATTCTAGACCAGGTCTCGAACTCATAGCCAGGGTGCGAATTAGGCCCCCAAGATAATAGATATTTTCCCACTTTATGTCACTGTATTCTGTCCTGCCAACGAAAATGAGTGCTAAAAGCACAACAGAAGAAGACAAAATACAACTCAAAGTGACTAAAATGGTCCTTGTTTAAAAAAATAAGAAAAGATACATTTAAAAAGAAAAGAAAAAGGGAGAAGAAGAAAAGAAAAACAAAGAAAAAAAAGAGAAAAATGTTTCTGTTTTTTGTCCTTTTTCATTAATCCCTTTCTTTTCTCTTTTTTTCTATCCATGCTTTCTTTTCTCCTACCTTTCTTGTGATTCACACTTTCATTTTTTGCCTCTTTTTTCCTATTTGCTGTTCCCTACTTTTTATTCTTTTTTTTTTACAAGAATCTTTTTTCCCCTTCTTTTTGTCTTTCATCTAGAAAGGCTGGGTAGCAATTAGAAGAAAACATTGCTTTTTAGATAGAGAGATAGAGAGAGAGAGAGATAGGATATAGAGATAGATAGATAGATAGATGGATAGATGGATAGATGTCTAGATAGATAGATAGATGTCTAGATAGATATATAGAGATAGAGAGAGAGATAGAGGGATAGAGAGATAGAGAGAGAGGGATAGAGAGAGATAGAGAGAGAGAGAGAGAGAGATAGAGAGATAGACAGATAGATAGATACTTTATTCATCCCTATAGGAAAATTCACACTTCCAGCAGTATACTTGTGTTGGAAAAAAAAAAAAAGATATAGAATAAAAATAAAAATACCCAATGTCACGTTTTGCTACAGAGTATTTAAATAGTGCCATGGAAAATAAATAGGGTAATATGCAAATGTTGGGGTGGGGTTTAAAGTGGGCTTTTCCTCCCCCGGGTGGAGTTCAAGAGCCTCATGGCATGAGGAAGAAATGATCTCCTCGGTAGTTCGTAGTTCCTCAGAACGGTATTTGGTTGCACTACACGTGACGGAGACATCTAGTGGACAACTATAAAACACTGTCCCTTTAAGAACAGCGGAATGTTTTTATCACTGCTGTTTGAAAAAGCCCCTTGCAACTTCTTCCTTTTCTTTCCAGAATCCGTCTGTCCCACCAGAATTCCGGTAGCGTCCCGGGACGAGAAAGGCTTCGAGCTGATGCTGGGCATGAACGTCCAGAAAAAAGCCAAGAAAATTCCCGGCTCGCTGCTGTCCGAAACCGCCTTCGCTCTTACTGCCTCCGCCGACATATCGGAGGACACCAGGTAGAACCTAGTGAGGAGGAAAAGTACTCTTACTTCAGAAGATAGATAGATAGATAGATAGATAGATGTCTAGATAGATAGATAGATGTCTAGATAGATGCCTAGATAGATAGATAGATGCCTAGATAGATAGATAGATGCCTAGATAGATAGATAGATAGATAGATAGATAGATGCCTAGATAGATAGATAGATAGATAGATAGATAGATACTTTTTCCATCCCCGTAGGGAAATTCATACTTCCAGCAGTACCCTTGTGTCGCAGATCAACAGTTTAACAGGATGGCCTCGGGGTGCTGTGTTGTACTTTAGCAACAGCGCAGTGGATGACGTCACAGGCTAGGCCAAAAGTTCGATGTCCCTGCAGCAGATGGAAATCTTTGTGCCCAGGGTCACACCACCTCGTGGTCACGTACATAGCGAGTCAGCCTCCTCTCCGCTTCCCGCAGGCTTTTGTGTCTCTGTCTAACAGCGCTGAAGCCGGTTACCTCCGGGTAGCTCCATGTTAGCGTCCGGGATACTAGACGTGAGCCGCTTTGATCATTATATGACTCAAGTAGAAGTCAAAAGTAGTTATCCAAATAACGACGGCCAATCACACACCCACCTCCTTGCTATGTGACACTGCCCCTTTATAAGAGGCAGGCCTTGGGCCACACAGTGGCTCTCACCGGAGAGAAAAAAGCAACCCTTGGAGAAATTCTCGTATTTAAGTGGTGGGAATCGAAGTCACTTCGTAACGGCTTCGATGTAGCCTAATGAATAAGAGTACCGTTTCTTCTTCACAAATCTACTCAAGTAAAAAGTATAGAGATTTAGAAATACAAAATGTCCCACAACGTACTGAAAAGTCTCTGTATTCTTGTTTTTCCTCGTACTAGAGAGATTTTCCCCGAGGGCCTTCCTCCATCCTACGTATTTGTTGCCACGGTTCGCCTCAAGGGAATGGCTGCCAAGTTGAATTTTGACCTGTGGAGGGTGCTCTCCAAGGACAAGACCATCCAAGTGGCAGTGACACTCAACGGAAAGAACAAAAGTCTCACCTTCACCACCACCAGAATACCGAACCGGGAACAGAGTATCGTCTTCAAAGAGGGATTTGAGGTGGGTGAGCTCTTCCGAACAGAGTCGGCCATTTTAATTCCAAAAACGTATATAGTTACAAAACTACTTCTTCCAAAAAGTCACCGAGTAACAGGATTACTCTATAGCAAGCAGCTGAAGGTTGGGACAAATGGCTTTTCCACGACAAACAGCGCTTGTTTTGAGTTTTTCCTTGCCCTCATGTGGGTTTTAGATCAGGGGATGGTTTAAAAATAGTCTGTGGTTTGCAATAGTCTGTGGTCTGTGCAGCCCTTTGAGACTCTTTGTGATTAAGAGCGTCACAAATAAACATGACTTGACTGATTGAGTTTTTCCTTGCCCTCATGTCAGTTTTAGATCAGGGGATAGTGTAATAATAGTCTGCGGTTTCAATAATCTGTGGTCTGTGCAGCCCTTGGAGACTCTTTGTGATTAAGGGTGTCACAAATAAACAGGACTTGACTCATCCTGAGATTTTTGAGTATTCCCTTGCCGTCGTGTAGGTTTTAGATGAGGGGATGGTGTCATAATGGTCTGTACTTTGCAATAGTCTTTGGTCTGTTCAGCCCTTTGAGACTCTTTGTGATTTAGGGCCAAACAAATAAACATGACTTGACTTGAGGTTTTTGAGTTTTTTCTTGCCCTCGTGTAGGTTTTAGATCAGGGGATGGTGTCATAATGGTCTGTACTTTGCAATAGTCTTTGGTCTGTTCAGCCCTTTGAGACTCTTTGTGATTAAGGGCCACACAAATAAGCAAGGCTGGATTGGACTTGAGGTTTTTGAGTTTTTCCTTGCCATCATGTAGATTTTAGATCAGGGGATGGTGTCATAATAGTCTGTAGTCTGTCCAGCCCTTTGAAAATTAAAGGTGTCACAAATAAACATGGCTTGACTTGATAACGACATGAATGGATGATGGATTAATTCGAACGAATCACCCAAAATGAAACGTGAAGGATGCCAGAGGAAATCCTTTCTGACTGTTTCTGGAAAACACCCGCCGCCATTTCCACGGCAGCTTCTAATAACAGGTCCTGTCAGACAGCAGCCAGGTTCTTCTTGTTTTCCCATTTCTGCCGCCTCCTTCATTTGGAGACACCTGGACTGAATTGTGGTTTACGCAACAAGGTCGCCATTATTCCTTTTTTCCCACTTGCTTGATTCAAATTTTTTGGGACGGGGCAGAAAAATGGTGGCCCGTGATTTAACATTTCGAAGATGTTGGTTTTCCTAGGCTGGAATCGGGAAACAATGTGCCATCTGTTCTTCTCACGTTGATGTAGGACAGGAAGGTCTAAAGTCCGGCCTGGGAGCCAGTTATGGACCGTGATGGAATTATTACTTGGCCTTTGTCATAACGTGGAGAAAAGAGGCAAACCACAGACTAATTATGACCTAAAACCTACCTGAGGGCAAGGAAAAACTCAAAATCAGTCAAATCATGTTTATTTGTTTGGCCCTTAATCTCAAGGAGTCTTCAAAGGGCTACACAGACCACAGATTATTGCAAACCAGTATTATGACACCATCCTCTGATCTAAAACCTACATGAGGGCAAGGAAACACTCAAAATCAGTCAAGTCATGTTTATCCGTGACACCCTTAATCACAAAGAGTCTCAAAGGGCTACACAGACCTCGGATTTTTGCAAACCACAGACTATTATGACACCATCCCCTGATCTAAAACCTACATCAGGGCAAGGAAAAACTCAAAATCAGTCAAGTCATGTTTATTTGTTTGGCCCTTAATCACAAAGGGTCTTCAAAGGGCTGCACAGATCAAAGACTATTGCAAACTACAGACTATTATGACACCATCCCCTAATCTAAAACCTACATGAGGGCAAGGAAAAACTCAAAATCAGTCAAGTCATGTTATTTGTGACGCCCTTAATCACAAAGAGTCTCAAAGGGATGCACAAACCACGGATTATTGCAAACCACAGACTAATTATTACGCCATTCCCTGATCTAAAACTTACATGGGGGCAAGGAAAACTCAAAATGAGGAAGATTTTGTATACTACCAACAGAACCTTAAAATCACACCTCAAGCTAACAGGGAGCCAATGAAGGTTGGCTCAAATCGGGGTCATGTGATCAAACTTTCTTGTCTTAGTTAAAAGCCTGGCTGCAGCATTTTGTACCAGCTGAAGGCTCTTGATTTTGGACTTCGGGGGATCGGAGAGTAGGGCATTACAGTCATCAAGACGGGAGGTAACAAACGCATGAATTATATAAGAAAATAAATCAGCTTTTCACCACATGATGGCCAATTTACCCTTGGCTTTCTGTAAGAATGGCTTCTTTAATAAAAAAAACGAAAGTTGACTGTGAGGTCCGCCATTTTCAGGACAGGTATTGGATTATTTTTTTCACTGAAAAATCAAACAACTGCTAAGAGACTGTGGCTGTTTTCAAAGAATATGATATCAAGGGGGGGCAGCACAGCGGTGCAGTGGTTAGCGTGTGTGCGGCACAGTTCTGAGGTCTTGAGATCGAACCTCCTGTGTGGAGTTTGCATGTTCTCCCCGTGTTTGCGTGGGTTTCCTCTGGGTACTCCGGTTTCCTGCCACATTTCAAAAACATGCATGTTAAGTTAATTGGCCGGTCCAAATTGTCCCTAAGTGTGAATGAGCGAGTGAGTTGTCTGTCCATGTGTGCCCTGGCTGCCAGTTGAGGGTGTCCCCTGCCCACTGCCCCAAGATAGCTGAGATGGGCTCCGGCACCCCCGCGACCCTACTGAGGTTAAGCGGTACACATAATAGATGGATGATATCAAGAGGCACTGCCATGCCGACTACAAAATCGAACTGGAAAGGAACGCTGTGAAAAGGTGGAGCAACTGGAAGCTGTTTAAACGCCGAAACGGCGCTTTTCACAAGTCAAATGAAAATTCTACAAAGGCGAACTACGAGGTCTCGACGCTGATCGCCAAGCACTGCAAATCTTTGACGGAGGCAGAATTTATTGAACTGTTCAAAGAATGCCGGGCCCTCACACATCTTCAGTTTACCAAATCTGGCCCCCAATTTTTGAAAATGAATATTGAATCCACAATATTTTGGTCATTTCACAGTATTTGTGTCTACCTTTCCTCAGGCTCTCTACGATGGGACGTGGCATCAGCTGAAGCTCCTGGTGAGGCCGAGCCTGGTGACGGGTTTCCTCGACGGTTATCGGATTCAGGAAATAACGCCGGAACCGATGGAACCCATTTACATCAATGGGAAGACTCAGGTGGCCAAGAGAAGAGCCATCGATGTCACCGTCCCTGTAAGTAAACAATATTCAACCAAGCTTACTAATTCAAAATCCGAAAAATGATGTCGACTTCATAGTTAACACTATGTGAATCCAGAATTTCCTCAGTTATTGGGGACCAGAACCCCGTGAGAAACGTGAAAAGGGGTTGAACTTACCTTACAAACATCCTAACTGACTGAGAGTATACAACTGTAACAAAATAACTGTAAATGTTCGATAAAACACAGAATTGCAATTGAATTGCATTTAGAGGGCTTCTCATTTAAGGTATCCTCCGATTGACCCAGGTCTTAAATGATGAATAAAATGATGTGCTTTATTTATGTTTGTATTTTTTACAGTGCAATCTTAAACCGCTTTGTTAAGTTGTTGAATGAATGAAAACTTTATTCGAACATTAAAATAAAAACAGAACAAAAACAATAACTCAACGACAAAATAATGTGACATAACATGTTCGAAAAGGGGTAGTAAGAAGCAAATGCTTATTTTCCCTACCCCTTCATCTTCCCTGTTGAATATGATAATAACAACAATATTATTATTAATAATAACAGTTATGATATACCAATAGCAACAATAACAACAAAGTGAACCATAGTTCTAGACCACAGGTGTCAAACAGGCGGCCCGCGGGCGGATCAGGCCCGATAAGGGATTGAATCCGGCCCGCGAGACCACACTCAGAGAAGCGCAAGAGAAAAACAAGCTGCTGCTTGAAATATGGCAACTTGATGTTGCCAAAGCCAGGTGCCTCTCACAAAGACACTGTACTTGTATTTAGTTCTCTCTCTCTCTCTTTCTCTTTCTCCTCTCTTTTTCTCTTTCTGCCTTTCTTTCTTTCTTTCTTTCTGCCTATCTTTTTTCCTTTCTGCCTTTCTTTCTCTCTTCATACCCTTCGCGCTTTCTTTTCTCTTTTTTTCTCTTTCTTTCTGCCTTTTTTTCCTACTGCCTTTTTTTTTTCTTTCTGCCTTTCTTTCTTAGTTTCTTTCTTAGTTTCTGCCTTTCTTTCTCTCTTCATACCCTTCGCGCTTTTTCTCTTTTCTCTCCTTCTGACTTTCTTTTTCTCTTTGGATTTCTTTCTTCCTCTCCCTTTCTTTTCCCCCTTTCTCATGAATATCTTTTGTTTCTCACACTCTCTCCCTCTCTCTTTTTCTTTCGTGTCCCGCCCTCTCTCATTTTCCCTCACGCTTTCTCTTATTTCTTTCTCTCTTTTTCTTTCTCTTTAATCTACTCGTCCGGCCCCCGACAGAATGTTTGTTCTACCGTGTGGCCCCCCGAGTTCAAATGAGTTTGACACCCCTGTTCTAGACACACTATTCAAAATCTCTCGTATCACCCATTTTCTTCATCTCTGAATTCCGCCGCCATGTTTTTTTGTATTTAAATTTGAACAAGTATATAGTTGGACATTGTTCCAAAGTTGGACTCCACACACAGACACACGCACACTTTTCCTGGTGGTTCTCACCTTTGGGATTATGAATTCACGACAGCACCTTCAATTATGATTTCCCTATTTCTGAATGAATACTTAATGGATGTTTTTGTTGAGCTTAAATCGCAGTTGTGCAGTGAAAAATTTTAGTAAATCATCTAATTTTAATAATTGGGACTGCAGGAACAAAATTTGAGTATGATCTTTATATCCTACCCTGTGTATGGTTCTAATTTCACGTTTTTGGAAGATAAAAAGGGGCCAAAGTGAACTTTTCTAATTATTGCCCCAGACTTCTGCACAATATAATTAATAAAATGCATTATAGTTTAAAATTAATTTGATTTTATGAATTATTGAAATGCTTTTAGATACTTTAGTTTGTATGTGTCTGATGTGTGTTTTCCAGCTTCATTTCTTGTCTACAACCCTCTTGAGTGTCGTAGCGGTTTCCCACCCGTTGTAGCTCCAGGTCATCCGTTTCATGGATGACCTGGAGCAGCCTCAGTTTAATATTAGAATACGTTTAAGGTTTTAATGTCGTTTTACCGAGGAACTCATCGTTTTTTGTTTTTATCTTTGGGTAACAGATTCAAATCCAAAAACTGCGCCTGTACTGTGACCCTCAACAGAGCGAGAGAGAAACGGCTTGTGAGATCTTCTACGTGGTAAATCTTACTTTCTCGTTTTTTTCCTGCATACCAAATTTTCAAAACGATATCTTTTATTCTCTTTTATGTCTGTCTCACAGGATGATGAAAGGGTAAGTCCTATGATTTGTCACCAATATGTATAATAATCTATTATTCAGTTCCTAATTCATTCAGAAGAGAATAGTGATAATGGCTATTGGCTCCCTTGCTTTCCACAGTGTCCACTGAATCGAGAAGCTAGCATCCCAGAACCAGAAGACTCCGTTAGTGTCATCGGACCTCCTGGGAAGCATGGCCCGCCAGGACAAAGGGTAAAAAAATACCGGTCATTTTAAATGATCTCTTTTTCATTGTTTGCTTTGTTCAGTCCATTGATTATGAGCTGCATAGATCATACCTAACAAGCTCCAGAGAAAATAATCTTACACCATATTTTTTTTTTCAAACGTGTTTATTGATGTCGTTTAACATGTTATTTTGTGCATGTGTTTCGTTCTATCATCTATGTTGTTCATGAACATTTTGTTGTGAGATCCTGAGTTGCTCGACATGACTGAGGTTTATTATAAAAAAAGTTCCAAAATGAAGTCGCTCGGACGTTCACTGTAGAAGGAAAAAATACATGCAAATAGAATGAAGTAGAATTTTCTGATTCAAATGATGAATTCATTTTCTGCATTCAATTATTGTTGGTAATATACTGATTCAAGGGATCACCACAAACCTGTCTTTTTTCATTTTCTCCTTTTGTACTTCCTTTTTTTCTTAACTTTTTTATACAACATGATCATTTGTAATATAATGCAGCAAAGCAAGTGAGCCGTTGGAGAACCGGCTCTCTTTCACGAGTTGAGCCGAAAAAGCCGGTTCTCTAAAAAAAGATGGACTACCTTTTACCACACAACTACCACAGAATGATGCATGATGGGAAATCCCCAGGTGGCAGACGCATGCCCACAGTAGCATCAACCTGCTGGCTTCGTTTGCAACCAAAAAAAACGATACCGAGATAGAGGCTACCGCGGCCAACTCGTTTGACTTGATTATTTTGCCGTTTCGTGATCGTCTGTGTATACCGGACGGTACCCACCAATGACAAATTTGCCGTACAGATTTTCTCGTACGTCTTACACGTCTTAAAATGCATCATAAACCTACTTTGTACGGCAAAAACGTACAGGTTGATAGGTAGGATAGATAATGGATACAAGGACTCTGGTTCTTTGACCTCCATTGTTTTTGAGTCTGGGTAACGCCTTTTCACTTTACAGTACAATTTGCAAACACAGATACCACTGTTGTGTAGTAAGCATGTGATCCCTTCCAAGGTTGGGTAGGGTTACTTTAACTGGATTACTTCCAATTACTTTTAGATTACTCCAATACCAAATATGCTAATAAAAGACAAAAGAAACTAAATAGGAATAAAATGACTCCATTTTGTGCAGGCTTGGGGAGTAAACGGAACACATGGAACGGCAAAAAGCTGTTTGGATTTATTTTCTTTTAGTTTCTGTGGCATTTGATGTTCGTTTTGCCGGAGATCAAAGAGATCAAAGCCAGGAGAGAAAGCTTACCACGTGTTGTGAGTCATTTGATTCAAATTTAGTTTCTTTGGTCTTTTATTAGCATATTTGGGATTGGAGTAATCCAAAAGTCATTGAAAGTAATCCAGTTAAAGTAACCCTACCCAACCCTGGCATCCGGCCTGCACAATTTTGGAAAAAAAACCTAATTGCAATTTTTCAGACCAATTTTGATGCGATATTTTATTTTAAAAGAAGAGTTTATTTTCTCTGCTAGTTTTTGGGGGAAACATGCAAACTCGCCTCGAGATGACGTTAATACCGACTGAGAGTATACGAAAATAATAACCATTAATCTACAAATAAAAATGGAATTGCAGTAGAATAAATGGTCTTGAATGTCATTGTATTAAAGTACAACCAAATCGGAGGGATTCTCCTTTCAGTGCAAGAAAACGATTTAGAGAGCGGCTGGCTAGCTTTACCTTAGCATCGGGTAACCGCGACTTCATCAAGGTCTCCGGCGCTCTCCGCGATGATTAAAATAGAAACGAATGACCTGTACCTACAATTCGTGGGAAACTCCTACCCGACCCCGATCCCTTCTACCCGGCAACTAAATGCGCAAAAAGATCTGATTCGCTAGCAGCATGATAAAAAGGAGAAGGCAACCGCGGTTGCAGTTGACCACGGCTAAATGCATGTAGCCATTACAAGCATTTTTCCGGAACTCTGTCGAGTCAAGTCAAGATGTGGCCAATTTTACCCGCGTGTTGCAGGCCGGAGCTGTCGGTCGATCTTAAAATAGCCATTCCGTATCCGTCCTTTAGCGAAACAGCAGATGTTCGAGACATTAGGTTGCTTTCTGTTTTTTCGGAAACGGTTCGTGTTTAATTTGTGCCTTTTAAAAAATGTCTTTCTACAGGGAGAGAAAGGGGAGGCCGGATTGCCCGGCGTTGATGGCAAGCCTGTGAGTACACTGTTGATTTACAGCAGGGGTGTCAAACTCATTTGAACTCGGGGGGCCACACCATAGAACAAACATTCTGCCGGGGGCCGGACGAGTAGATTCAAGAGAAAAAAAAAGAGAGATAAAGAAATAAGAGGAAGAGGGAGGGAAAAGAAGAGAGAGGGTGGGACAAAGAAAGAAAAAGAGAGGTAGAGAGCGTGAGAAACAAGAAATAAAAAGTAGCGAGAGAGAGGGAAAAGAAAGGGAGCGGAAGATAGAAATCCAAAGAGAAATAGAAAGACAGAAGGAGAGAAAAGAGAAAAGAAAGGGGAAAGGGTGTGAAGAGAGAAAGAGAAAAGAGAGAAAAGGAAAAAGGGAAGTTAGAGCAAAAGAGGTTAAAATACACAGAGAGAGAAAGAGATAAAGAGTAACAAAGGAAGAGAAAAAGAGAGACACAGAGAGTGAAAGAGACAGAGAGTGGGACAAAAGGGGTGGAAAAGAGAGAGAGAGAGACAGAGAGAGAGAGAGAGAGAGAGAGTGAAAGAGACAGATAGTGGGACAAAAGGGGTGGAAAAGAGAGAGAGAGAGAGAGAGAGAGAGAGAGAGAGAGAGAGAGAGAGAGAGACAAAGAGCAACAAAGGAAGAGAAAAAGAGAGACACAGAGAGTGAAAGAGAGAGAGACAGAGTGGGAGAAAAGGGGTGGAAAAGTGAGAGAGAGAGAGAGAAATAAAGAAATAAATACAAGTACAGTGTCTTTGTTCAAGGCACCTGGCTTTAGCAACATCAAGTTGACATATTTCAACCTGCAGCTTGTTTTTCTCTTGCGCTTCTCTCACTGTTGTCTTGCAGGCCGGATTCCATCCCTTAGCGGGCCTGATCCGGCCCGCGGGCTGCCTGTTTGACCCCTGTGCTGGAGAGCATAACTAAACCTTAAGCAACAAAAGTGTCCAAATAAAGCACTGCTGGTCATTTTCCCTCCAAAATTTCACGTGACTTGTTACTCTTACGAGGTCTCAGGTATGAATAGGGACCAGGTGTGTTCAATTTGGAGTACACTCTGTCGTATTAGTTACTGAAACTCCCAAGATGGCACACCATGGCAAGGAACTCTCTAGGGACCTTAATCATATGACTTGTGACACTACACGAGGCTGGGCAAGGGTACGAGATGATCGCCCTGACGTCGAGATGCATTACAGTGGCTGAAATACTGAAAAAAAATCAGGATTCACTCACAACAGGGCTCGTGTTGGAGGTCCAAAGAAGCTGAGTGAAAATGCAAAGCGTCATATCTGAATGCGATATAAGAAGGATAGGTGCAGGAGTGCTGTCAGTGTTTCTGCAGAGATTGAAAAGGTTAGCCTGGAAGTATTCAGACCATACACTTCAAGAACTTTCACTTTAGGGTGTACTCACTTTTGTTGCAAAGGAGTTTTGTTATTGATAGCTACATTATGAGTTTTTGAGGGTTAAAGTAAATATACATTGCTATGAAAGCTTTACAAAGAATTCTTTTTATTTTGTCAAAGTTTAATCCAGAATTTTAATTTGAGTGATGTTTCTTCAGTGTTGTTTTATGAAACAGTATAATGAAATCTCTGCAGAAAAGTGACAAGTGTACTCCGTTTTGTGAATAAATCCATTTTAGACAAGGGCTGCTGTAAAGTAGAAAGATTAGTTTTGGACATAGCCTGCCCTCCCAGTATAAAAGTAGTTGTCAGCCATTCTGAAAGCACATTTGTGAACCCATACAGCTTGGTTCTGTACCTCTCATTGCCCAGAATCTTCGTTTTTTTAATCAAAATTTCAGCAGAACCGCTAAGTTTCAGCCCTTGTTACCAGTCTCACAACATCTCACAAACCAGAAGTTAAATTAACACGAGGAAGAGGAAAAAAATCAATCTTTTTCTTTTATGTTTCTCTCAGGGTGAAAGTGGGAAGCCTGGCCTTCCAGGGATAATGGGGCGGAAGGTAAAGAGTTAATTGTTCATAAATGGCAGCCGTCTGTGTCCATTTTTAGATCGCTACAGGGAGAAATCCATTAAGGTAAACACCTATGTCCATTCTCCCTTCTGCAGGGTGTCGACGGCTCGCTAGGTCCGAGAGGACTTCCTGGTTTAAAGGTAAGCCCGTGAACAAATAGGGGATTGAAAGTAGAGTACTCCTGATAATAATACCATTTTATAACCTCTCTTAGGGAGAAAGAGGGATGAACGGCTTACCAGGATCACAGGTAAGGTCTTAGTTTGACTAGTATTACCATTGCAATGTTAGAGTTAGTTCTGCTCATCGCTTAAGGACAGGGGTGTCAAACTCATTTGAACTCGGGGGGCCACACCATAGATCAAACATTCTGTCGGGGGCCGGACGAGTAGATTCAAGAGAAAGAAAAAGAGAGATAAAGAAATAAGAGAAAGAGGGAGGGAAAAGGAGAGAGGGCGGGACAAAGAAAGAGAGAGCGGGAGAGAGCGTGAGAAACAAAAGATAAAAAGTGGTGAGAGAGGGGGGAAAAGAAAGGGAGAGGAAGAAAGAAATCCAAAGAGAAATAGAAAGACAGAAGACAAAAGAGAAAAGAAAGTTGGAAAGGTAGGAAGAAAGAGAAAAGAGACAAAGAGCAACAAAGGGAGAGAAAAAGAGAGACACAGAGAGTGAAAGAGACAGAGATGGAGTGGGAGAAAAGGAGTGGAAAAGAAAGAAAGAAAGAAAGATGGGGAGAAAGAAAGAAAGAGAAAGATGGGGAGAAAGAAAGGAAGAAAGAAAGAGAAAGATGGGGAGAAAGAAAGAAAGAAAGAGAAAGATGGGGAGAAAGAAAGAAAGAGAAAGATGGGGAGAAAGAAAGGAAGAAAGAAAGAGAAAGATGGGGAGAAAGAAAGAAAGAAAGAGAAAGATGGGGAGAAAGAAAGAAAGAAAGAAAGAAAGAAAGAAAGAAAGAGAAAGATGGGGAAAAGAGAGGGAAAAGGAGAGAGGGCAGGACAAAGAAAGAGAGAGTGGGAGAGAGCGTGAGAAACAAAAGATAAAAAGTGGTAAGAGAGGGGGAAAAGAAAGGGAGAGGAAGAAAAAAAATCCAAAGAGAAATAGAAAGACAGAAGAAGACAAAAGAGAAAAGAAAGTGGGAAAGGTGGGAAGAAAGAGAAAAGAGACAAAGAGCAACAAAGGGAGAGAAAAAGAGAGACAAAGAGAGTGAAAGAGACAGAGATGGAGTGGGAGAAAAGGAGTGGAAAAGAAAGAAAGAAAGAAAGAAAGAAAAAGATGGGGAGAAAGAAAGAAAGAAAGAAAGAGAAATATGGGGAGAAAGAAAGAAAGAAAGAAAGAGAAAGATGGGGAGAAGAGAGGGAAAAGGAGAGAGGGTGGGACAAAGAAAGAGAGAGTGGGAGAGAGCGAGAGAAACAAAAGTCGGGGGAAAAGAAAGGGAGAGAAAGAAAAAAATCCAAAGAGAAATTATAGGGAGAAACAAAAGAGATAAAAAGAGAAGTCGTGAGAGAGGGGGAAAGAAAAGGGAGAGGAAGAAAGAAATTCAAAGAGAAAAAGAAAGACAGAAGGAGAGAAAAAGGAAAAGAAAGCGCGAAGGGTAGGAAGAGAGAAAGAGAGAGAAAAGCGTGAAAAGGAAAAAAGGAAGTTAGAGCAAAAGAAGATAAAAAGACAAAGAAAGAGAACGAGACAAAGAGCAACAAAGGAAGAGAAAAAGAGACACAGAGAGTGAAAGAGACAGAAACAGAGTGGGAGAAAAGGGGTGGAAAAGAAAGGGAGAGCGAGAGTCTTTGTGAAAGGAACCTGGCTTTGGCAACATCAAGTTGACATATTTCAACCTGCAGCTTGTTTTTCTCTTGCGCTACTCCGAGTGTTGTCTTGCGGGCCGGATTTAATCCCTTAACGGGCCTGATCTGGCCCGCGGGCCGCCTGTTTAACACCTGTGCCTCAAAGCATTGTGGGACTTGTAGTACAAGAGAAATAACTTGCACAAACTTGGGTTTCCTCGCTAAAAGCGCAGTGGTTAGCGCGTGTGCGGCGTGTGGGACACAGTTCCGAGGTCATGAGATCGAACCTTCCTGTGTGGAGTTTGCATGTTCTCCCCGTGCTTGCGTGGGTTTCCTCCGGGCTCTCCCACATTCCAAAAACATGCAACCAACATTTAATAACCTCTTTGAAACTGTCCAGTCAGCATTTAGGGAAAATCACTCTACTGAGACAGCTCTGGCTAAAGTAACCAATGATCTCCTTTTAGCAATAGATTCCGTTGCCTCATCAATGTTACTGCTTTCGTTACTGTCGACCACGACATATGACTTGTTCGTCTGGAACGCATCGGTATCTCAGGAACTGTACTCTCGTGGTTTAGGTCCTACCCGTCAGACAGGATGCAATGTGTTAATTACGGCAATCTGACCTCTAAATACTCTAATATCCCCTGTGGCGTTCCACAGGGCTCTGTACTTGGCCCCCTTACTTTTTAGTATTTATATGCTTCCGCTTGGTGACATTATCGGCAAGTATAATATTAGTTTCCATTGCTATGCAGATGACAACTGGACAGTTAAGTTGTAGAAATCTGGAGGCTTGCCTTACTGAGATTCAAAGACGGATGTCACTTTATTTTTTTGCGCCTTGTTAGGAAGAAAAACTATTAAAAACGTATCGTTTACCAAATTATTCAAATGAGTATCTGACTCCATTAACCAAACACAAACTTTATTCACCCAACAATGCATGCTCTTTTCTTAATGGGAAAATGAACAAAGATAGCCGACATTTTCACACGGGGGCAGAATGATTTTCTTAAAGTATTTAACTAAGTGAATTCCATCTAATTTAGCCGAATTATTGTCAATTAGTCTAATAAGTCTGCTTCGAGCCTCCCTCTTATTCTCGTTCAGATCTCCCGTCTCTTCTTCTGTCTTCTGTCTACGTCTTTTCATAAGCTGGGGTGTTGGCTCCTCCCCAATGGGCGGGCCAGAGACTCCCCACGTGGCCTCCACCTCGTCGCCACCTTGTCTGACCGATGCGTCACGAAGGCCCCTCCCATGAGGCTGGTGAGGTGCCAGCTTCACCACCTCCTCGCCGAAAGGCGCCGCCACCACGTCTAAAAAAACCTCACAACAAGAAAGCTTATCGGAACAACTTCTCCAAACAACGTCTCCTTTCCTGCGTCACAGGCTCCTCCGGCGTCCGCCCTTGTCCCTGTTCTCACTGTTTTCTGTAAACATCATTCTTGTCTAGGCCGCACTGACCCCAAGCCTTCCCTGTGAAAAATCTTCATTGCATTCAATAACTGTAATTTGTATAAAATTGTATAAAATCCCTTACGGTCACATAAATTAAATATAAAATCCTTCACGCCTTAACCCAGAAAATACTGAAATGTTGGTGATTGGTCCAGGTCATTGTCGTGAGTTGTTTCAATGTAAACATGGTTATTGTCATGGCGGTGGTGCTTCATGCATGAGCCCTACAAACCACAATGGACTTTCTTTCCAGGGTCTTCCGGGGGAACGGGGTGAACCAGGACATCCGAGAGAAGCAGGATTAAAGGTAGGACAGGATGATGTCACGTACTGGCGGTAAACACAGTCACACCGAAGGTTCAAACCTGAACCGTGACGCCACTTCGTAGGAACATGTGTTTCCACATCTCATCACGGTTGCTAGTCTTGACTGTGTGGTGTTTGGAGAACCAGAACAAGATCATTACTGTCATGATGTGGTTTCTGGCCGCCATGTTTTCGCACAAATTGCGAGTCCGGGTGAAGGCGGAACGTGGTGATGATGAATCAGAAGGGTCGTTGTGAGATCCAGTCAATTATTGAAAATGGAAGACTGGTGTCACCGTCCTGTTCCACGGACAGACTGAGGAGATCATTTCTTCCTCATGCCATGAGGCTCTTGAACCCCACCCGGGGAGTAAAAGCCCACATTAAACCCCACCCCCACATTTGTATATTACCTTATTTACTTTCCGTAGCACTATTGAAATACTCTATATCAAAGCGTTATAACGGTCATTTTTGTATTCTATATCTTTATTTTATCATTTTATTTTTCAACACAAGGATACCTATGGAAGTATGAATTTCCCTACCGGGATGAATAAAATATACGTCTATCTCTGTCTAGACATTTCTTTCTGTCTGTCTCTCTCTCCTCTCCTCTCTCTCTCTCTCTCTCTCTCTCTCTCTCTCTCTCTCTCTCTCTCTCTCGTCTCTCTTCGTCTCTCTCTCCTCTCTCTCCTCTCTCTCTCTCTCCTCTCTCTCTCTCTCTCATCTCTCTCTCTCTCTCTCTCTCTCTCTCTCCTCTCTCTCTCTCTCTCTCTCTCTCTCTTTCTCTTTCTCTTTCTCTAGACATTTATCTAGTCATCTATCCATCTATCTCCCTATCTAGACATCTATCCATCTCTCTCTATCTCTATCTATCTATCAATCATAACAGTTTATACAGCTCCCTAAAACTGTCTACAAATGTCAATACAGCCAACATGACATAAATTAACTTAGAGGAAACCCAATGCATCGAAATTCCAACCGAGCTGACAAATTGAAATGTACGGGCACTCCTGTTTTAGAGCCAGATTGATGAACTCATGTTATGGTAACAGCTCATCATTCAGCCTTCCATTTAAACCTGCTTTTTATGCTCTTTCTCAATGACAAACCCACACGCCTGATTGAGGAACTCATGTTACGGTAACAGCTAATCATTCAGCCTCACACGTTAGCGTGCTTCTTATGCTCTCAATCACAAACCCACACGCTTGATTGACGGACTCATGTTATGATAAGAGCTAATAAATCAATCTCCACGTGAACGTGCTTCCCTAAAACTAACTACACTTTTAACGCTATCTCCTAATGCTTTTCTACCACGGACTTTTTAAAAATATCAATGGTATCAGCGGTCTTGTCTCAACGACAGGTCGGGACTCAGAAGTTAGCAGAGCTGCTGCTGTTAACTTTGCTCGATCATTGTTTCCTGCTTCAGTGGCTCTGCCCCCGGTCCCTGTTACAGTCAGAAGGTGCGGGCTGATCAGACACAGGTGGGGGAAAGACGCTCTGCTGTATCTGAGCCTGATTAATCATCCTGTCAAATAGATAAAAATGCTAATACCGATATCCGTCAAATTCACCAAAAAACGGTGCCAATTAATCGGTCATCACCAAACCGTGATTCCAATGCTCTCAGGACCGCGGATCTCTGTGGTTAGCATACTTTGCATACTTTTCTAGAATAGAAGAAGAAGAAGAAGAATATAGTAAATAAACTCAACTGTCTGCATTAAAATAATAATAATAATAATAATAAAAAGCAGAGCATTTCCTTCCTTTGACTGGAAGACGATGCATCAGCCGAGCTCAGTCGCGCTCTTGTTCTAGAAATGAACAGAGTCTTTGTTGGACTTTCAAGAGTCGGCTCTCAAATGAATGTCAACAAAATTGCGGCGGTAAAAAAACAAGCTGTTCCCGAAATACTTCAAGAGCGTCAAACCCACGTACCAATTTTAGGGCTGTCGGAACATGACAATTATGAACACGTGCAATAGAAATATTACATATACAGAGGTCTGCATTACGACTCAGCTAAGCTAAAACTGACTTTTGGTGAATTGGCGACAGTAAAAAACAAAGAAATCTGTTTTTGACACTCAAGGGTTAGGGTTACTTTAACTTGATTACTTTGGATTACCCCAATACCAAATATGCTAATAAAAGACAAAAGAAACTAAATAGGAAATGAAATGAAATGAAATGACTCCATTTTGTGCAGGCTTGGGGAGTAACGGAATACACGTAACGGCAAAAATGATGTTTGGATTGATTTTCATTTGGTTTCTGTGGCATTTTATGTTCGTTTTGCCGGAGATCAAAGAGATCAAAGCCAGGAGAGAAAGCTTACCGCGTGTTGTGAGTCATCATTTGATTCCTATTTAGTTTCTTTTGTCTTTTAGTAGCATATTTGCTATTGGAGTCATCCAAAAGTCATTGAAAGTAATCCAGTTCAAGTAACCCTACCCAACCCTGTGTGTATATATATATATATATATATATATATAGATAGATAGATATAGATATCTCATCTCTCATCTCATTAGCCGTACCGCTTATCCTCATTAGGGTCGCGGGGGGCTGGAGCCCATCCCAGCCATCTCCGGGCAGTGGGCAGGGGACACCCTGAACTGGTTGCCAGCCAATCGCAGGGCACACAGGGACAGACAACTCATTCGCTCATTCCCACCTAGGGACAATTTGCACCGGCCAATTCACCTGAAATGCATGTTTTTGGAATGTGGGAGGAAACCGGAGTGCCTGGAGGAAACCCACGCAAGCACGGGGAGAACATACAAACTCGCACAGGAAGTATGGAGCTGGATTTGAACCCACGACAGGTTCCCATGAACTGTGCCGCACAAGCGCTAACCACTGCGCTGCCGTGCTGCCCTAGATAGATATAGATAGATATAAATATAGATTTGATTTTTTCTATATATATATATATATATATATATATGTATACATTTTAATCAAAAAGGCGAAATTTTCGAATTTGTATTTTATTGAATGCTTATGCATTCTGATAAGCAGCATGGCAGCGCAGTGGTAAGCGCATGCGCGGCACAGTTCTAAGGTCATGAGATCAAACCTTCCTGTGTGGAGTTTGCATGTTCTCCTCGTGCTTATGTGGGTTTCCTCCCACATTCCAAAAACATGTATTTCAGGTTATTTGGCCTAACCAATCCCTAGGTGTGAATGAGCGAGCGAAGTGTCTGTCCCTGTGTGCCCTGGGATTGGCTGGCAACCAGTTGCCCACTGACTGAAGATAGCTGGGATGGGCTCCAGCACCCCCGCGACCCTACTGAGGATAAGCGGTGCAGATAATGGATGGATGGACATTCTGATAATTGCCTATCAGCTCCCATGATCTCTTACGGTCCTCTTTTAGCGGTATTAGTAATGGATACGGCTCTAGCCCTTGAAAACAAACATATTGCTCCGCGTCCCATCAAATCATCCGATGTGACGACAATCCAGCCGTGATGATTAAATAGCACTCAAGATCCACTTCAAGCGGACTCATTTCCACTCAATCGTTTGTGTGTTTAATGTTCCCTGACATTGTCGGAGAAAGATATTTTATCCGTTTCTCGGTCGTGCTGCTTCGGGCTACGCAGATCGTACCGTCATTACCGTCCGATGCTACGCTAACGCTACTGACAATTTCTCGGGTCGTATACATTTTGTTCGACTTCTTCTCCGTTTCGGTGTCAAACATTTCCAGATTCCAGGCGGAGGGGTCATGGTTTATTATGATAGAGTCCCAAATTACCGAGTAGGCCTCGGCGGAGCGGTAGAACACAAAGAGCGAGTTCAGAGATGTCTGAAAATAGCCGCGCACATGGAAGGAGTGGGCGCCCGGGCAGATGTTTTCGTCGCTCTCGTTTCTTCACTCTCCGCGTTGAAGTCGCCCGTACTCGCTTTTGGTGCGGGGACTACGGAAATGGCTCAAAGCTCTCCTGGCCTGCCGTTAAATAGAACTGCTTGTTTGTGTACTCGTACGCACTCCAGATAGAGTGAGAGACAGAGACAGAGACAGAGAGAGAGAGAGAGAGAGAGAGAGAGAGAGAGACAGAGAGATAGATAGATAGATAGATAGATAGAGAGAGAAAGAGAGAGATAAATGCCTAGATAGAGAGAGAGAGAGAAAGAGATAAATGTCTTGATAGAGAGAGCGAGAGAATTAAATGTCTAGATAGAGAGATAAATGTCTAGATAGAGAGATATAATTCTAGATAGCAAGATAAATGTCTATAGAGAGAGACAGAGAGATAAATGTCTAGAGAGAGAGAGAGAATTAAATGTCTAGATAGAGAGAGAGAGAGATCGAATTCTAGATAGTAAGATAAATGTCTAGAGAGAGAGAGAGAATTAAATGTCTAGATAGAGAGAGAGAGAGATCGAATTCTAGATAGTAAGATAAATGTCTAGAGAGAGAGACAGAGGGATAAATGTCTAGAGAGAGAGACAGAGGGATAAATGTCTAGAGAGAGAGAGAGAGAGAGAGAGAGAGAGAGAGAGAGAAAAGAGAGAGAGAAAGAGAGAGATAGAATTCTAGATAGTAAGATAAATGTCTAGACAGAGATAGAGAAAGAGTGAGAGACAGAGCTAAATGTCTAGACAGAGAGAGAGAGAGAGAGAGAGAGAGAGAGAGAGAGATAAATGTCTAGATAGAGAGAGAGAGAGAGAGAGAGAGAGAGAGAGAGAGAGAGAAAGAGAGAGAGAGAGAGAGAGGGGGAGAATGTCTAGAGAGAGAGAGATAGAATTCTAGATGGATAGATAATGTCTAGATAGAGAGAGAGAGAAAATTAAATGTCTAGATAGAGAGAGAGAGATAGAATTCTAGATAGTAAGATAAATGTCTAGAGAGAGAGAGTACACAAAAACAGGATACTGCTTGAAGTGTGAATTTCCCTACAGGGATGAATAAAGTATCTATCTATCTATCTATGTATCTAGACGTGGTCGGTGACAAAAGAGGTCGACAGCCGGCACAGGAGAGTAGATGTGGTCAGGATCAAAAATGGGTTGAAGATGGGGGGACAGACAGGAGCAAAAAACAGGTGGGAGTCAGGGTCGAAAAAGGCTTGCCTACTGTTAACTGAGGTTCGCAGACGGACTGACAAAAGGGGACAGATAGGAGTGGGTTTAAATAGGGACAGAGAGCCAATCAGAGTCCGAGGCAGTTGGCGCCAAAGGAGCAGGCACAGGTGATGCATATCGGTAACCATGACAGTAGAAATCCAGACAAGATCCAAAAAGTAAAAAAATTTTTGCAGTTTTAATCGGGCTAGGAATTTAGTGATTGCGAGAAGTGGATCTTCCGTGACGAGCGATGGCGGTGTCTGGAACGGAAAAACGGGTCAGGAGCCGGGACAGGAGAGCAAAAACGTGGTCGGGGTCAGAAGCGAGTCGCAAGACAAGAAAGGAGAGTTGAAGTGGTCGGGGACAAAAAGAGGTCGAAGCTGGGGAACAGAGAAAAAAAAAAAAAGGAACAGATTGGAGTGGGTTTAAACAGGGACATGACAGTAAAAACCCAGACAAAAAGTAAAAAATGGTTGGCCATTTTTGATCCGGCTATGAATTTAGTGATTCCGAGTAAGTCAAACCCCCCTTAGAGTCGACCTACGTGATGAAACAACCTGCGTGTGGTCATGGCCTGAGGAAAAACCCCCAAAACCACTCCCACTGACTGTAAAACATGAGGTTGTATCCCACACCGGGTCTCGAACACAGACTCTCATCCCGTCGGTGCGACGGGGTTCGATTCCCGCAGTAAAAGTCATGGACCTTCAAAGCGATTTGATCACGTACAAGCTCTGTTATTATGCATTTTCGAGCAGATTTCATGTTTCTTAGACGAGAGAGATGCCACCTCTGTTATTACTCCGCCTGTAATTAATGAAAGTCAATTGCTACCTGCGGCAGGGATTTTTTGCCATCCCATCAAGCTGGGATTTCTTTTTCAACCACAGGAGTTTGGAAAAACGCTCAGCACCTGAAATGATATTCTTTAAAGCAATGGTGACCAACAGGCGGCCCGCGGGACGGATCAGGCTCGCTAAGGGATCGAATCCGGCCCGCCAGATAAGACTCAGAGAAGCGCAAGAGAAAAAGAAGCTGCAGGTTGAAATAGGTCAACTTGATGTTGCCAAAGAAAGGTTCCTCCAACAAAGACACTGTGCTTGTATTTATTTCTCTCTCTCTCTTTCTTTTCCACTCCTTTTCTCACTCTCTCTCACTTTCTCTATTAGCTTCTCTCTCTCTCTCACACTTTCTCTATTAGCTTTTCTCCCTCACTCTCTCACACTTTCTCTATTAGCTTTTCTCTCTCTCTCTCACACTTTCTCTAATAGCTTTTTTCTCTCACTTTCTCTATTAGCTTTTCTCTCTCTCTCTCACACTTTCTCTATTAGCTTCTCTCTCTCTCTCACACTTTCTCTATTAGCTTTTCTCCCTCACTCTCTCACACTTTCTCTATTAGCTTTTCTCTCTCTCTCTCACACTTTCTCTAATAGCTTTTTTCTCTCACTTTCTCTATTAGCTTTTCTCTCTCTCTCTCACACTTTCTCTAATAGCTTTTCTCTCTCACTCGCTCACTTTCTCTATTAGCTTTTCTCTCTCTCTCTCACACTTTCTCTAATAGCTTTTTTCTCTCAATTTCTCTATTAGCTTTTCTCTCTCTCTCTCAAACTTTCTCTATTAGCTTTTCTCTCTCTCTCGCTCACACTTTCTCTAATAGCTTTTTTCTCTCACTTTCTCTATTAGCTTCTCTCTCACACTTTCTCTATTAGCTTCTCTCTCTCTCTCACACTTTCTCTATTAGCTTTTCTCCCTCACTCTCTCACACTTTCTCTATTAGCTTTTCTCTCTCTCTCTCTCACACTTTCTCTAATAGCTTTTTTCTCTCACTTTCTCTATTAGCTTTTCTCTCTCTCTCTCACACTTTCTCTAATAGCTTTTCTCTCTCACTCGCTCACTTTCTCTATTAGCTTTTCTCTCTCACTCTCACACTTTCTCTAATAGCTTTTTTCTCTCAATTTCTCTATTAGCTTTTCTCTCTCTCTCTCAAACTTTCTCTATTAGCTTTTCTCTCTCTCTCGCTCACACTTTCTCTAATAGCTTTTTTCTCTCACTTTCTCTATTAGCTTCTCTCTCTCTCTCACACTTTCTCTATTAGCTTTTTTCCCTCACTCTCTCACACTTTCTCTATTAGCTTTTCTCTCTCTCTCTCTCACACTTTCTCTATTAGCTTTTCTCTCTCTCTCGCTCACACTTTCTCTAATAGCTTTTCTCTCTCTCTCGCTCACACTTTCTCTAATAGCTTTTCTCTCTCTCTCGCTCACACTTTCTCTAATAGCTTTTCTCTCTCTCTCGCTCACACTTTCTCTAATAGCTTTTCTCTCTCTCTCTCTCTCTCTCTCTCTCTCTCTCTCTCTCTCTCTCTCTCTCTCTCTCTCTCTCTCTCTCTCTCTCTCTCTCTCTCTCTCTCTCTCTCTCTCTCTCTCTCTCTCTCTCTCTCTCTCTCTCTCTCTCTCTCTCTCTCTCTCTCACCCCTCTTTTCTCCCACTCTGTCTCTGTCTCTTTCCCTCTCTGTGTCCCTTTTCTCTTCCTTTGTTGCTCTCTGTCTCTTTCTCTGTGTCTTTTTAACTTCTTTTTCTAACTTCCTTTTTCCTTTTTCTCTCTTTTCTCTCTCTCTCTTCCTACCCTTCGCTCCTTCTTTTCTCTTTTCTCTCCTTCTGTCTTTCTATTTCTCTTTGGATTTCTTTCTTCCTCTCCTTTTCTTTCCCCCTCTCTCACAACATCTCTTTTTATCGCTTTGGTTTCTCACGCTCTCTCCCTCTCTCTCTTTTTCTTTCTTTGTCCCGCCCTCTCTCCTTTTCCCTCTTATTTCTTGATCTGTTTTTCTTTCTCTTGAATCTACTAGTACGACCCCCGACAGATTGTTTGTTCTATCCTATCCAAAACATACCAATCAGTATTCTATGAATTGATATAAGTCATAGGTATACCCCAATTATATCTATCGATCTATCTATCTACCTTGGTCAGTCGAATGGATGCAATTGTTAGGGACTGCATCTCATTTTATTGTGATTTTGTTGGTTTTATTTCCTTTTCTGCCCTTAATAATGGGTTCCAAGAAAGTGAGTCATAAGGGGAAAGAAAAGCAAAACTGAGAAGAATCGGGATGAAGATGGAAACCTTTGTAAACATTTTGTAGGAATGCCTGTCATAGAAGCGCTGCAGGAAAGGAACAGTGAATTGTTGAAGATGACAGCAAGACAAACACATACAATAACGAAGAAAAAAAAAAGGGGGGAAAAATAGCAAAAAAAACACAAAAATGTTTGGACCATGGCCAACCCAAATAACCAAACACCCAAACAAGTGAAGCACCTCGGCACCTAAGTCGGTCTTGCTTTCGTCCCTCCAGATGAAACAGGACACAAGAAAGCGGCCATGACCTTTCTGTTCGACAGCAGCTTTCGCTGGTTTACCCCTGCCGCATCATAGAGGTGCCCTGCCCGTCCCTTAGAACTATCCTTTCACAACACCTCTCCACTCATTCTTATCACCAACGAGAGCTCTAGCTTCCATCATATTTAATAACCCAGGCTAGGAGACCTGCCTTCACTGCCTAGGGAGGAACTTTTTTGATCATACCGCCACATTTCAGGCTTCAAACTTAAAGCTAAAAAAACTGTAAACATGTTCTAAGAGGCAAGAACGTGTGAGAGACAATCGTGAATTGTAACAAAAATATTTTTGTCCTGTGGTGAGGGGCCCTCCCCCTGGGAGGTGTAAGAATTCTCCCACCGTGTGCTCATCGCCCGAGGCAACAATTTCAAGCATTTACAAGCACTTCGCCCATAATTCCAGCCTTTTTCAAACATTCAAATTCAAACATTTTTAGACACACATTCAAACTCTGATGACTCTAATTCGTGTTTATATGGTTTTGAACACCACAGTTTTATGTCACGGGCTCCGGTGGCCGACACATACATCGTAAGCCATAGTTTTGACACCTTTCGGCGCAAATATTGTTTTTCATCTACTTTTAGTTGATTCCGTAGAAGATGGTGTAAAGTTTTAACATTTACTAAACTGAAATCTGACTCCGAAGACACTTCATGTGCCTTGTATATTCCCTTGCAGTTGGAGCATGTCCAGAAGTCAGATAAATTTATTTAGCCCAACGACCAGTGTAGTCCACATATCAATTTATTTAGCCGAATCAAAGAGTTGAACAAATCGGATCTTTCTTTCTTCCTTGCCAATTACAATCATGTGGAAAAAGACGAGGGGGTTCCCTGTCATAATCCATGCTAATGAAATGTTCACGCCCCATGGACCAAGCCTCTGGCTGATTGGTCTGCGCCGTGTCGATGCAAATTTCCCAATAGTCCTTTGAAGCTTGGGAGAAGGGTGATAGGTCATCGCCCTCCCGCCCCAGGTGAGGTGATACGACACCCTTCTCTCAGAGTTTGCCCTCAAACACTGAAGTTAGATTTTATAACAAGTACCGTATTTTCCCGCACTATAAGGCGCACCTAAAAGCCTTTATTTTTTTCAAAAGCTGACCATGCGCCTTATAATACAGTGCGCCTTATTTATGGAACAAAATTAATTCGCAAAGTCTTGCAACTAACTTGCCGCCGCCGACAAGTAGTCCGCGGTGTATGCTGGGATTTATTTACCGGTGTTTCATTGGCTAACCAATGTGTCAATCATCATTTGAACGGATCACTATTGGCTAAAGTTATTCGGAGGTCAAGGGGCGGATCCTTTTTATCATTTACAGGCTGGCATTGGCTTAAACAGCAAAACAAAGCCTGCAATTGGCTGAAAAAGATGAATGTGTATAGCACGTGGCTGACGGCATACAGAAAGCATTTTTTTCTATTCTGTATGTGTAAATATTTTATTCTCCTGGATTTACTACCCTCATGGATATAAGAGGACATTGGCTGCACATTATTATGAACACAACGACTTCGGTGAGCTACTCCGGGTTTTATATTGTCCCTGTATCTTGTTTCAGACTGAACTCGATGTTTCTGTGATAAGCCGGTGCAGATAATGGATGGAATGGAGTGTCTATTTTTAAATTAAACTCAATTCCAAGCGTTTATTGTCATATATACAGTAAAGTTGCGAGCGAAAAAGAAAATAGAAACTAAGGAATGGTTGGCATTTCTTGAATCCCAAGACTTTAACCTTCCGAATGATGAAACAATGCGTTTGAGTGACATCGTACGGACACCGCTTCCGCACGTGTCTACGACATGTATTTGCTTCTTTGCAAGCTTTGGGAATGTTAAGGGGGTAAGAAGTTGGACTGAACCATCTGACTGTTTTGTCCACGTTCCCATTGTAGCGCCTTATAATCCGGTGCGTCTTATGTATGTCAAAAATAGGACCAAAAACGATTTTTTCGGGGTGCGCCCTATAACCCGGTGCGCCTTATAGTGCGGAAAATACGG
This sequence comes from Urocampus carinirostris, assembly GCF_059441175.1. Classification (NCBI taxonomy): domain Eukaryota; kingdom Metazoa; phylum Chordata; class Actinopteri; order Syngnathiformes; family Syngnathidae; genus Urocampus; species Urocampus carinirostris. Next base: position 24,795,879 of record NC_142366.1, read on the forward strand.
TATATTAGACTTTACGTAAGGTAAAACAGTGTATAAAATAGTATATAACTTCATTGTCAAAGTTGTACATTTAAGTCTCATTTATGGCTCAACGAGGAACGGCAAAGTTGCTTTTTCAGCATCACTATCTCCCAACGCCGTTCATCTCATTTAAACGTGCCTCAATCGGCGCCCGTGGTAATCAAGCCCGCAACTTTTAAACATCCTTGAGGGAGATTTTAGAAAGACTCATAGCAGCGGAAGCGAAATAACTTCCAAGGACAACGCAATTAATTCATCTTACCGATAACACGACCGAGGACGCTTTAGTATTAATACAAAAGAAGTCATTTGTATGGGCCCCAAAGGACAAAAACACGAATACCGACGCAAATAAATTTGCGAGAGCAAACATTAGCGGAGAGCAAACATTCTCCGAACGAACGAGAGACGATACGCAGAACCCTAAACTGTAGTCGAATTAGGGGAGCAATTCATTAGAGTGATCATGGAGGCAGTTGCTAATCCTCGCGAGGACGAAGACTGACCTTGCATACTAACGGCAACACCAAAGGATCTCCGTTTAATTGGCACCTCGACCGCACTACTCTTATTGGACTACAGATGGCAGTCAAGTGCAGCTCTGAATTCAATTTCAGGCTTCAAACTTAAAGCTAAAAAACTGTAAATAATTTCTAAGAGGCAAGAACATGTGAGAGGCAATTTTGAATTATATTTAATATGAGAAAACTTATAAGTAGGTGTTGCAAAAATATTGCCCTCCTGTTCTCTCGGCTCAGCCAACCGACTTCAGAAGTTCTAGATGATCCAACGACTAACAATGACAAACAGAGTGCACCTGTCTCAGTTAATATCAAAATGGAGAGAGTATTAAACCACGATCAACCTAATAAAACATGGCCGTCCATTTAAACCTTCAGACCAAGCAAGAATAAAACTAACCAGAGAAGCAAACAAGAGGCCCAAGATCAAATGACCTGCAGGCATACATGCAGTAGCCTAGGTAGGACCATCTGTGGATTAGACAACAATTTGTCGTACTCAGCATAAATTTTCCCTTAATGGAAGAATTGCGGGAAGAAAGCCCTTTCTGATAGAATATATATAAATGTATATATACAAATTTTCAAGAAGCCACATGGGAACACATATAACAAGAGGAACAAAGGGTTTGTTCAAATGATACCAAAATTGAACTTTTTGGGCTGAATGCAAAGCGTTATGTTAGGCGTAAGAACAACACTGCACATCACCCTTAAAAGACTATCCCCAGTGTCAAACATGGGGGTGTCTGCATCGTGCATTGGGGTTTCTTTTCCTCAGCAAAGACTGAGAAAATCGTTCGGGTTGATGGGAAGATGCATGAAGCCAAATTTGGGGCGATTCTAGTAGAAAATCTGTCTGCAAGTTATATTTGTTAACCATTTAGCCTAATATAAAATGTCGAATATCTCTGGTTTCTTTTCAGTGTCGTGTCTCACATGTTGCTGATTTATAGAAAACAAGTTTTTGATAGATATAGATAGATAGATGTCTAGATAGATATCTAGATGTCTAGATAGATGTCTAGATAGATATATGTCTAGATAGGTAGATGTCTAGATAGAGAGATATATGTCTAGATAGATAGATAGATGTCTAGATAGATAGATGTCTAGATAGATAGAAAGATGTCTAGATAGATGTCTAGATGGATAGATGTCTAGATGTCTAGATAGATCAATGTCTAGATAGATAGATGTCAAGATAGATGTCTAGATGGATAGATGTCTAGATAGATAGATAGATAGATAGATACTTTATTCATCCCTGTAGGGAAATTCACATTTCCAGCATTATCCTTGTGTTGAAAATAAAACAATAATAAAGTAAAAGGAATATAATACATAAATACCCAATGTAACGTGTTGATATAGTGTATTTAAATAGTGCTACGGAAAATGCACGCTGTAATAAAAATTGGGTAATATGCAAATGTGAGGGTGGGGTTTCATGTGGGCTTTTACTCCCCTGGGTGGAGTTCAAGAGCCTCATGGCATGAGGAAGAAATGATCTCTTCATTCTGTCCCTGGAACAAGACTGTGATAGCAGTCTGTCGCTGAAGCTATCTATGAGTTTGAAGCCTGAAACATAGCAGTATGTCTAAAATTTTTTGGGGCGGGCAATACTTTTGCAAGGCACTGTATATAGTTTTCAGGTGCCATTTATCCAGCCGCTGCAGCTGTAGCAATAGTCCCCACCCCCAAAAATCTATACATTAAATACAGGGAGTGAATTACACAGTCAGTGAGCATTACAGTACAATACACTACTTGTATATTTCTTTTGACACCACACACCCAAAACATGTCGTTCATTGGGTGGGGAGGATCCTTTTGACTTTATAATTATGAAGTCGGCTGTTAAAACCTGCTTTCGGGGGGGGGGAGGAAGCAAATGTACTTGTTTCATGCCAGAGAACTTCAAATACATGTTTGGGGAACGCCGCAGCGCGTAGGGAAAAACAAACAGAAAGGGATTTACTGTATACCGATGTCGTGTTGCTCGTGTGCTGCTCTTAGTCACAGTGAATGGAAACTTGGAAGACGTTTTCTTCTTATAATTTACCCGTAGTATATGGGTTTTTTACTTAAAGACATCATGACTATGTGTCTATTTTCTTCGTTTACGTAAGTGAGTTGGCATATCTGAAAGACAAGTTGTTTGCTTAGTTCAGTTAAAAAGCACATACAAGAATACAGGATATATTTTTGTTTTTGTACATTCCCGGTGTTTTTTTCTATCCCAGGGAATCCATTCTTTGATCATATTCCAGAAACGTGATTTTCTGTCATGATTCCTGATGCGGGGCACCGGTGGCTGCCTCTTTGGTGCCAACAGTCACGGACTCTGATTGGCTGTTAGACTCTTTTTTAAACTCTTAGCTTTCTGAAAGAACCCGTCGTACCGTCTGCGAACCTATGCTCCCAGCTAGGCAAGCTTTTTGTGACTTTCCGACTCTATCCTGCCCTGTTTTCTGTCTGATTCCAATTGCCGACCTCTTTTCTGGACCCGTTACTGCCCTTGCTACTCCGTCCCGGACATCGACCCGTTTTTCTCGCTCGACACGGATGTGACACTTACGCGTTCTTACTGCTACCCGTGACCGAGGATCATCGGATCGTGGATGCAAGTCCTGTTCTCCTTCTAAAAAAAAACGGAGTAAAACGAACACAATTGGGTCCCGTCTCTGTTCCTGCTCCGTGACATTTTCTCCATACATTTATTTGTGTTTTGCCACCGGCTGACACTTGTTTTGTTACAATTTACAGCATTACAGCATAGTATTTGCCGTGACCTCGTAGCTCGCCTTTGTAGCATATTCATTTGACTCGCGGGGTCTCGTGAAAAAGCACTGCTGTGAATGGAAAATAGTCTTCATTTCTATAGCGCTTTTCAAGTCAATGAAGACCTCCCAAAGCGCTTTACAATGTGCTTCACACTTACTCATTCACACACACACTCACACATCAATAGGGAGTCAGCCATTGGGGGCATTAGGGATTCAGTGTCTTGCCCAAGGACAATTCAATATGTAACCTCTTGATCCCAAGACGAGCGGTCTACTTCCTGAGCTAATGCCGTTATAACAGCTTCCAGTTGCTTCACCTTTTCACAGCGTTTGTTTCCGATTGGATGTTGTAGTCGGCATGTTTGGTATGGTAGTGCCTCTTGAGATAAAATTATTTAAAAACAGTCACAGTCTCATAGAAAAATGCAGTTGTTTCAGATTTCTACTTGTCCTGGAAGCGACGGCCCTCACAGTCAACTTTTCTTTTTTCTTTACAGTTGGAAATAGGGTGGGCTAAAATTCTCATAAAAAAAGCAAAGGTGGCCAAGGAGCTACTGCCATCATCTGGTAAAATGGTAAAGTGTTTTGGTACAAATTTATTTGATACTGTACATTACTGGCAGGCAACATATTATCAATTTTATGACTGAGGCAGGGGGCCAGTTAAAATTTCATCCTGGGCCATAACTGGCCCCCGAGCCAGACTTTGGACATGCGCTGACTAACATCACCTGTAAAATGTGTTTTTGTTTGTTCATGACCTAAATTGCTTTGCTGATTTTTAAATCTTATTTAAAGAGTAATCATTTTCTGATTCTGATAATATTAAGTAAAAAAAAATACAGTTACAAAATTAATTTATTGGGGGGCTGATAGTTTTTTTTTTTTTTTTACATACTAAAAATAAAGATTACTAGAACACACACAATACGTGAAAATCCTTTAAGTAGTTCCCCCCAAACCCCCCTTTTAACATGTACTTTGCTGGACCACGCTCGCAGCAATATTCGACTGGGGATAATGGATCACAGCCGCAAAGGTGCTGTTCAATAAAGATGGGAGAACTAAATAAAGTAGACGCCGGGAACGACACACATCTGCTCCCTTGCCCCTCATGCTTAGCATTAGGCAACTGGGAATAATGGATCGCAGCCGCAAAAGTAATGTTCAATATAGATGGGAGAACTAACTACAGTAGCTGCTGGGAACGACACACATCTGCTCCCTTGCTCCTCGTGCTCAGCATTAGGCAACCGGGGATAATGGATCGCAGTTGCAAAAGTACTGTTCAATATAGATGGGAGAATTAAATAAAGTAGCCGCCAGGAACAACACACATCTGCTCCCTTGCCCCTCATGCTCAGCATTAGGCAACTGGGGATAATGAATCGCAGCCACAAAGGTGCTGTTCAATATAGATGGGAGAACTAAATAAAGTAGCCGTCGGGAACGACACACAACTGCTCCCTTGCCCCTCATGCTCAGTATTAGGCAACTGGGGATAATGGATCGCAGCCGCAAAGGTGCTGTTCAATATAGATGGGAGAATTAAATAAAGTAGCCGCCAGGAACAACACACATCTGCTCCCTTGCCCCTCATGCTCAGTATTAGGCAACTGGGGATAATGGATCGCAGCCGCAAAGGTGCTGTTCAATATAAATGGGAGCACTGAATAAAGTAGCCGCCGGGAACGACACACATCTGCTCCCTTGCCCCTCATGCTCAGCATTAGGCAACTAGGGATAATGGATCGCAGCCGCAAAGGTGCTGTTCATCTTATCACACATGACACAAATTTGCTTCCTTGCTCAGAAATAGCTGACTAGGGATATTGGATCACAGCCAGTCTTGCATTTTATGTAGGCCTGAACGGCACAACTGACTGTCCCAGCAATACAGGATCGTGATAATGGATCGGGGCTGCACCAGTTCATTTCATTGTCAAACCAGCTTGCATTTTTTGATGAAACATGCCCGATGGCGCCACAGACGGGAACATTTTTAAGCGACGCTCTGATTCAGCCAACCACCAAACATTCATCGCCAGCAGACATTTCCCTAGCAACTTGCTCAGTATGTAAATTACATACTAACTTTGTTTTCCAAACAACATGGGCGTCCCAAAAAGGTCACAGAGCAAAAACGAGCAGAAGGATTTTGCCACGTTATAATTAGACTCTTTCACACCGGCCACCACCTCTTTGACCCACTGCCCTCTGGCAGACGGTCAAGATCCATTAAAATAGAGACTAACAGAACGCCAAAGTTTTTTTCCCTAAACAAAAACTATGAAAAAATAGGCCAATCTTTTTTGGTCTTTTATCATGAATATATCCTGGTGTGCCCCAATAACACTATGTTCTAATCAATGACAATAAAAACAATTGTAGTTTTAATTCAACTATCTTTGCGCGACAAGAATCTATTACTGTAAATTGCACCCGCCGGCCTTTTTTAGCAGACTTGTTTCAAAACGCGGCAACAATTTCAAGCATTTACAAGCGCTTAAGGGCGGCATTAGCTCAGGAGGTATCAGGAGATCGCAGGTTCGATTCCCGGCTCCTCCGTGTTATATGTGGAGGTGTCCTTGGGCAAGACAATGAATCCCTAATGCCCCTAATAAGCAGGTTGGCACCTTGCATGGCTGACTCCCTTTTGGTGTGTGAGTGTGTGTGTGAATGGGTAAGTGTGAAGCACATTGTAAAGCACTTTGGGAGGTCTTCCTTGATTTGAAAAGCGCTATACAAATGCAGACCATTGACCATTTACCATCTTGATTATCCTCAAAACGTTTGGAGGCTGACTCCCTATTAGTGCGTGAGTGTGTGTGTGAACGGGTAAGTGTGAAGCACATTGTAAAGCACTTTGGGAGGTCTCTATTGACTTGAAAAACGCTATAGAAATGTAGACCATTTACCATTTACCATCTTGATTATCCTCAAAACTTTTAGAGGCTTACTCCCTATTGGTGTGTGAGTGGGTGTGTGAACGGGTAAGTGTGAAGCACATTGTAAAGCACTTTGGGAGCTCTTCATTGACTTGAAAAGCGCTATAGAAATGCAGACCATTTACTATTTAGCATCTTGATTATCCTCAAAACGTTTGGAGACTTACTGCCTATTAGTGTGTGAGTGAGTGTGTGTGTGTGTGTGTGTGTGTGTCTGAATGGGTAAGTGTGAAGCACATTGTAAAGCGCTTTGGGAGTGGGAGCTCTTCACTGACTTGAAAAGCTCTATAGAAATGCAGACCATCTACCATTTAGCATCTTGATTATCCTCAAAACGTTTGGAGGCTGACTCCCTATTGGTGTATGAGTGTGTGTGTGAATGGGTAAGTGTGAAGCACATTGTAAAACGCTTAGGGAAGTCTTCTTTGACTTGAAAAGCGCTACAGAAATGCAGACCATCTACCATTTACCATTTAACATCTTGATTATCCTCAAAACGTTTGGAGGCTGACTCCCTATTGGTGTGTGTGTGTGTGTGTGTGAATGAGTAAGTGTGAAGCACATTGTAAAACGCTTTGGGAGCTCTTCATTGACTTGAAAAGCGCTATGGAAATGCAGACCATTTACCATTCAACTAAAATTAGAGCCCCTTCTGTTCCTTGGAAACACAACATTAACACTCAAGCCTTTCCAAGGATTTCAAGCGCCCGTACAAACCCCGTATTTTGTTGTCCGGACCTCAAAATCGCTCGCTCTGTTGCCGGGATTTCCCCCGCAAACTCCCCTCCATCGAGTCCTTCTAATCTCATCCCTTCCCGGCCGCGTTGACAGGATTAGGTGACAAAATGGAGATAACGGTGGCACGCTATTATTCAGCGAGCGCGCCGGATCTTGTAAAAGCGCTGACAAGTGTGTGTCATGTCCTCAGGGGGATCCCGGCGCCGTCGGAGCCGCAGGAGTCCCGGTGAGTCCACACCTATTTCTTATTGCGTTACCATGAAAGGTTTATCTGTTCGGCGCCGGATAAAATATGGATGGGATTTTGTCAGCAGGTTCTTGAAAACTTATGAGGAGCCCGTTTTGCTAGAAGCCACATTGGAGATACATACAACATGTGGAACACAGTGCTCTGGTCAGATGAGACCAAAACTGGGCCGAATGTAAAGCGTTATGTTTGGCATAAGAATAACACTGCACACCACCTTGAAAACACAATCCCCACTGTCCAACATGGTGGTGGCAGCATCATGCTCTGGGGTTGCTTTTTTCAGCAGTATATTGGTATATTTAAAAACAGGGTTGGGTAGGGTTACTTGAACTGGATTACTTTCAATGACTTTTGGATGACTCCAATACCAACTATGCTAATAAAAGACAAAAGAAACTAAATAGGAATAAAATGATGACTCACAACACGTGGTAAGATTTCTCTCCTGGCTTTGATCTCCGCAGGGTTGGGTAGGTTTACTTTAACTTGATTACTTTCAATGACTTTTGGATGACTCCAATTCCAAATATGCTCATAAAAGACAAAAGAAACTGAATATAAATAAAATGATGACTCACAACACGTGGTAAGCTTTCTCTCCTGGCTTTGATCTCTTGGATCTCCGGCAAAACGAACATCAAATGCCACAGGAACAAAATGAAAATCAATCCAAACAGCTTGCCAACATCATTTTTGCTGTTCCATGTATTCCGTTACTCCCAAAGCCTGCACAAAATTTAGTAATTTTATTCCTATTTAGATCTTTTATCTTTTATTAGCATATTTGGTATTGGAATAATCAAAAGCATGCCTGCTTTTGATGATAATTCTATCCATCTGCCCAACTTCCTGCTAGATCCGCACCCCAATAAAATAAAGCAGTGATTTCAAGAAAATTGCTTTTAAAAAGTTTGTATCTCACTTAAGTGGAATATCACAAATCTCAAAGCCAAATCCCTCTATGCTCCGATTTTCTGCTCTTTGATAAAAAAAAAAGTCTGCTTTGATGTTTGAGTTTAAAAAAAGGCCATTTTTACTTCTTTAAAACGAAACAAACAGAGTAGTTTTTCCAACTTCTCCCTGGAATAAATCACTCGAAAGCCGTCCGATGCCGGTCTCCATTAAAGAGGGAAGGTTAAGGAGTCTTACAAGCTCAGGTAGGAGGCCGTCAACCGACGGAGAGTCGGCTTTGGCGTTTCAGGATGAACTCCAAATGAACCGTCAACTCGACACAGGAGCCAGGTTTTGGGGTTCTGGTTTAGATTCATTTGTGAAGCCCCGCAGAAAATGTGGTTCTGTAGCTTCGAAGGACAACCTTCAACCCTCGTCCGTCATACAGTTTTTCGTCTTTTGTGTTGAACCGGTTTCAGTCCCGGTGAGCTAGCCTCTATTGGTAGCAGAGCTAACTCTTTGGTCATCTCCGTTCCACCCGGTGGTCGCATTTAGATTCTACATGGATGGATGCGGTTGGGTTTGCAGAGGGGGATGCATTTGAAGCACTGACAGGCAGGGCCGTAGCTAGCCGTTTGGGTGCCCTAAGCACAAATGCTTTATGGTGAGCACCTTCCCACCACCACCACCACCTTTTGTTTATTTACATAACACTGTCAACCAATAAGAATTAAATCAAGTCAAGTCACATTTATTGATATAGCCCTTAATCACAAAAAATGTCTCCAAGGACTGCAGAGGATTACAATTACAAAATGACACAATTACCAGATCTCAAACCAGCATGTGAGGTGCTGTTTAATGTTTACTGTGATAAGGAAAATTTAGGCTTTAGCAGTCGCAATATCCGCCCTAAAACGGTATTAGCCTTAAAAGAATTATTACCTACGGTAACTGCAGCCTTCCCTTCGCACACTGGGTCTGTTGACTCACTTACAAACAACTTCAATACCGCTTTGGTTAATGTTCTTGATTCTGTGGCGCCCCTAAGGCATAAATTCCGACCCAAGAAGAATACACCTTGGTTTACTGAAGAAACTAGGCTACTCAAACAAAGTGGCAGAAAAATTGAACAAAAATGGCGCACTACTAAGCTGGAGGTTTTCCGACTGGCCTGGTGTGACAGTTTGCGGAAATATATATATATAAATAAATAAGTTATTTTATTTTGTGTCTTTTGGAAAAATGAGGTGAGGACATCTAAAATGGTTGTCTTGGTATCTGAGTTTGAGGGCTTTGTTTTAAAAAAATGTCAAGACCAATCTGTTTATCTTATTTTTTATTTATTTTTTTTTTTACTAATTCTGTTGTTTTACTTTGTGATACTTGATTAAGCCACTATCAAATTCAGTTTTGGTAACAGTGTTTTTTGATTTATTTATTTTGAATTGATTACAGTAATCCCTCAGTTATCGCGGTGAATGGGGACCAAAACCACCCGCGAAAAGTGAAAATCCGCGAAATAGTGACCCCCCTTCAAAAATGCTTCAAAAAAAAACATATGTATATGTATACATTTTAAAAAAAAATATTTTATTTTATTATTATTATATTTTAGGCCCGGTGAATGGGGACCAAAACCACCCGCGAGAAGTGAAAATCTGCAAAGTAGCGACGCCCCTTTAAAAATGCAAAAAAACCCCAAAACATTATTTATTTATTTTTAAAAATTCTTTTCTTTTATTATTATTATTTTTCAGACCTGCGAAGCTTTGAACCCGCAAACGCGGAACCGCGAAGTAGCGAGGTCCCACTGTATTACATAAACGTGTATTTTTTTTTTTTTTAGATATTGGAGTTCTAGAAAGTTGCATTTGTTTCACATCAAATGAGCCTCACCTGGAGGAACCCAAGATGATTGTCTGGCATCTTGCTGCTAAGAGTACCCCCAAAAAAACAAATACCCCTGGCAAAGAAATGGGGGGAAGAAGATGCCGTTTGATCACTTCTGAAGGTTTTTCTTGGAGACGTTTTAGGTTTTGCGTAAAACACCATCCCCTGATCTAGAACCTACATGAGGGCAAGGAAAAACTCAAAAACCTCAGGATAAGTCAAGTCCTGTTTATTTGTTTGGCCCTTAATCACAAAGAGTCTCAAAAGGCTGCACAGACCACAGATTATTGCAAACTACAGACTATTATGACCCCATCCCCTGATCTAAAACCTACATGAGGGCAAGGAAAACTCAAAAACCTCAACATGAGGAAAATGAAGAAACATTGAGAAGGTAGTGCACATGAGGTCATCCCCCTTCCAGGATGTCCAGGCGAAAAAAGATGTTGCAATAACAAAGAAAGAGTAAACCAAGAAAGAGAGAAAAAGAGAAAGAAAGAGGAGAAAAAGAAAGCAGAGATAGAGAAAAAGTGAAGAAAAAACGAGAAAGAGGGGAAAAGGGAGAGAGACAGAGAAAGAGTAAACCACGAAAGAGAAAAAGAGAAGAAAAAAACGAGAAAGAGGGGAAAAGGGAGAGAGACAGAAAAGAGTAAACCACGAAAGAGAAAAAAAAGAAAGAAAGAGGAAGAAAAAAAGAGATATTGAGAAAAAGAGAAGAAAAAATGAGAAAGAGGGGAAAAGGGAGAGGGACAGAGAAAGAGTAAACCACAAAATAGAAAAAGAGAAAGAAAAACGAGAAAGAGGGGAAAAGGGAGAGAGACAGAGAAAGAGTAAACCACGAAATAGAAAAAGAGAAAGAAAAAAACGAGAAAGAGGGGAAAAGGGAGAGAGACAGAGAAAGAGTAAACCACAAAATAGAAAAAGAGAAAGAAAGAGGAAGAAAAAACAAGAGATATTGAGAAAAAGAGAAGAAAAAAACGAAAAAGAGGGGAAAATGGAATGAGAGAGAAAGAGAGCAAAAGAGAGACAAAGAGTAGTAAAGAGAGAGAAGAGAAAAGCGAATATAGAGAAGACAAAGAAGCAAATAGAGAAAGAAAGACGGATAGAGAAAGGGAGAAAGGGAATGGAAAAGAGACAGAAGGAGGCAAAGAAAGGGAGAAAAGAGAGAAAGATAAAAAACACAGAAGTAGTTTACAATAATCGGAGACTCCTTGTGATATAGGGCGTCACAAATAAACAAGTCCGACTTTGTAACACTCAGTTCCCGTGACACTACGCAACGCAGCGACATCTAGTGGTCAAATATGACAGTGCACCTTTAAAGCTGAAAATCGGCGCTTCTCTCTTAAGAAAAACTGCATGGTCGTGCAACGAATAATCACTTGAAAATAATCTCATTTCTTTGGTATGACATTTCTAGGGTGCCAGGGGACCTCCAGGAGAAGTGGGCCCCCAGGGACCCCAGGTAACGTCACACCTGAGTGCATTATAGCACGGAGGACGCTTGGGACTCACAAAAAAACCTTTCTATTCTTTGCAGGGAGACAGAGGCTTCCAAGGGTCACCTGGCCTGCAAGGACCACCGGTTGGTTGCTTTTATGACTTGACATTTTATGATTTCGCTATAAAGAAAAAAGAGAAAAAAGGGATGAGGGTTTTATAGTGGGACCCTAGACATGTTTAGAGGGGGGATGTGGCATTCAGCGAGAAAAGAACTGGTATAAAAACGGTAATTTGCGGCCAATATTTGTTTATATGACACAGGAGGAGCCGCCAAGAGTTTAGGGTGATTTGCAGGCATTTTGCAGGACGTCCTTAGTTTTGCTGCCCTCTTGTGACATTTTCGGGGAAAGTTCAGGAGGAAGAGCAGTCGGGACGGGAATGGGCTTTTTTACTTAAAGGTACAGTGTGTAATGCGTATCTCTGTATGCTTTGCGACCGTAAAAGAGTGCTAAAAGGCACAAGGGAGCATACAAACGAAGGAGACTAAGATTGACCAAAATAAAGGAGAAAGAAAAGTCGGAGAAAAAAGGAAAGGGGAGGAAAAGTGAGAGAAAGGTATTAAGAGGAACAGGAAAAAAAAGAAAAGAAAAAGGAAAGTAAAGAGAAAAAAAATAGGAAAAGGATGGGGGAGGGGGATAACCTGAAAAAAAAATAGAAAAAAGATCAGAAAAAATAATAGAAAGAAAGAAAAGGTAAAAAGAGAAACAGGAAAAAAACGAAAATAAAAAGGAAAGGAAAGAGGGAAAAATAGGAAAAGAATGGGGGGAGGGGGGGTTATAACCTGAAAAAAAATAAAATAAAAAAAAATATTAAAAAAAAAAAAAAAATTAAAAAAATAGAAAAAAGAGTGGAAAAAATAATTGAAAGAAATAAAAGGTAAAAAGAGAAACAGGAAAAAAAAACGAAAAGAAAAAGGAAAGGAAATAGGAAAAACCTAGGAAAAGCAGGGGGGGAAATAACCTGACAAAAATAAAAATAAATAAAATATAAAAATAATAATTAAAAAAAAAAAATAGAAAAAAGATTGAAAAAAATAATAGAAAGAAAAAAAGGTAAAAAGAGAAATAGGAAAAAAACGAAAAGAAAAAGGAAAGTAAAGAGAATTAGGAAAAGGATGGGGGAATAAACCTGAAAAAAATAAAATAAAAAAATAAAAATAAAATAAAAATAAAATAAAAAATAGAAAAAAGATTGAAATAAATAATAGAAAGAAAAAAAGGGGGGGGGGATAAAACTGAAAAAAAAGAATAAGAAAACAAACAAAAAGCAGAAAATAAGAGAAAAAAATCAAAATAGATAGATATAGATAGAGATAGATAGAGATGGATAGATAGATAGATATAGATATAGATGGAGATGGAGAGATAGAGAGATAGAGAGATAGAGGGATAGAGAGATAGATGGATGGATTATTCATCCCCGTAGGGAAATTCGCACTTCCAGCAGTATCCTTGTGTTGAAAAATAAAATAATAATAAAATAAAATAAATAGAATACAGAAATACCCAATATAAGGTGTTGATATGGAGTATTTAAATAGTGCTACGGAAAATTTACTGTACTAAAAATAAGGTGATATGCAAATGTGGGGGTGGGGTTTAACGTGGGCTTTTACTCCCCCGGGTGGAGTTAAAGAGCCTCATGGCATGAGGAAGAAAGAAGTTATATTATCAGGGTTCCTACCTCGCTGAGAATTCTCTTAATATCGTAAAAAGGTAATAATGTAACATTCATTTAATCGTAGACACACAAAGACTTTCCTGAAAAATAAAATGCCTCTACATCAGGGGTGTCAAACAGGCGGCCCGCGGGCCAAATCAGGCTCGCTAAGGGATTGAAAACCGAGACCGAGGGAAGCACAGGAGAAAAACGAGCTGCAGGTTGAAATATGTCCACTTGATTTTGCCAAGCCAGGTGCCTCTCGCATTGCAAAGACGCTGTAGAGCACTTGTATTTCTTTCGCTCTCTCGCTCGCTCTCGCTCTCTTTTTCTCTCTCTTTCTCTTTCTAAATTTGTCTCTCTCTCTCTCTCTTTTTCTCAATTTGTATATCTCTATCTCTCTCTCTTTCTCCATTTGTATCTCTCTTTTCCCCTCTCTCTCTCTCTCTCTCCCTTTTTCTCAATTTGCATCCCTCTCTCTCTCCCTTTTTCTCTTCCTTTGTTCCTCTCTGTTCCTCCTCTTTCTCTCTGGCACTCCCCTTCTCTCTTTCTCTCCTCTTTTCTCTGTTTCTCTTTTTTTGTTTATCACGTTCTCTCTCTCTCTCACTTGCTCTTTTTCTTATTTCTTTCTTATTTCTTTCTCTCTTTTTCTTTCTCTTTATTCTACTAGTCCGGCCCCCGAGAGAATGTTTGTTCTATCGTGTGGCCCCCGAGTTCAAATGAGTTCGACACCCCTGCTCTACATTATAGAACCGTAACACCTTAACATCTCTGACACGGTGCCGATCGATGACAGTCAAAACCCGAGTCGATATCGAACCGCTCGACCAGCATTCCCGTTTTTTCTCGTCTGGAATCAAAATTCAGTGATGATGCGGTCCTCGACCCCCGCTCCCCCTGCTCCCCCCACCCATGAGAGTTAATCAGCAGTCATCACACACAAACAGTTATTATTTATTTATCTCCAGACGCCAATTTGTTCTCCGAGTCGTTAATAGGTTGCAGCGTGGGCGGAGAGTGCATTCCAGGCCAGAACTCGGACTTGGTTTTACACAAAAACTGCAGTATTTGATGACGTCATCGTTTTGAAAAAATGATTATGACTGACTCGTTAAGGAAACAAATAGTCACGGAAAACTTATAATGCGCCATTAAAGGGAATAAATGAATGAATTCGAGATTCCTATGAAAATAAGAAGCGGAAATTTGGTTTTCATGGAGCTCATTTGCATTTTATGAGTGGTGGGAGACCTAAATCAGAAGACCGGGACGCTTATTGATGCTAGCTTTCCGAAGTAGTACGATTTCATATCTTTTATTCGTTATGATGAGTCGAAATAAAGTCATGTTGAATTTATTGGAGATTTGTTTTTCCATTCCAGGACGTCTATCGGCCCCGCCCCAAAACATACACAAGAGAGCAGAGAGAGTTGAAATGAGAGGGGAATACGTTGTTTATTTCACTCAAACATTCGGTCCTGTTCCGAAATTGTCCGGGAAGACAGTGGCATTTTTACTGTGTTCGGTCAGCGCTGACGCGTTGTTTTTCTCTAGCCGGGCGCTTGATTTGAGTTGCCCTGACCCAGCCAAATTCTTTCCAGTTAAGCACATAGAGTCCAAATTCTTGTCAGTTAAGCAAACAGTTGGGGACGTCCTGACCCAGCCAAATTCCTGTCAGTCACGTACCCTCCAAAATGCCTCTACTTTCCACGATAATAAAACGCAAATTCGTTGGAAGTCTTCAAAGGCAGCCACTCTAAAACAAGTACAAAGAAATCAAATAAACTCACTGTCGTTTTAATTAATATGTTTTCCTTTCAAAGAGTCGGTTTTGTTTGTCATCAATGAGAGACAAAAGCACATCAAGTGTATCCGGATAAGATTGGAAATCAAAGACCTTCAGTTTGGTTTTGTTTTTATATTTATTTGTTCACTTGCTCTGGTGGTACGCTTCACCACCCCCTGCTGGTTGCCCCCAAGAGGACAGCTCTATTTAAAAAAACTACCTTTTTTTGCTCATCTCTCAAATGGCTAGTGAGATTTTTTTCTTAACGATATATGATCAATGATAAAAAAACGTTATGCACTATATTATTTAGTAGTGAGTGATTTGAGGGAGAGATTATGCAAACTCCACACAGGAAGGTTCGATCTCATGACCTTTGAACCGTGCCGCACACACGCTAACCACTGCATCGTCGCGCTTCCCTAGTTTGTAAACAGTTTTGACATATTGAAGCTGCGCGTGCATCATTGACTAGCTGAGAGCATGGGTTCGCAGACGGTCTGACGGCTTCGTTTCGGAAGACGGGGGTTTAGAAAGAGTCAGGGGCCAATCAGCGAACAGGGCTGTTGGCGCCAACGGGGGCAGTCGCAGTTGCCCCGAATCAGCAATCACGACAAAGTTTCTGTTTGGCATACGACTGAGACCACAAGCAGACGCAGGTAGAAAAGAAACGGGGCGTCTTTTTAGCCAATCAGAATGAAGAAGACGATCCGTGATGAAAACCTGCTAAATATCAGCGATACAGCGAGGGATTACTGTAGAAGGATTCAGTCACTGAGGATGCTTTATAGGAATTTCATGAACAGGGCAGACGAATTCTAGCGGGTTTGCAAACGATTTCCTCATTATTATCAATCGATGTCATCGTTGCATCTTTCGGAAGCCTCCCAAAAAGCTATTTGAGCATTTATCGCCGATAAACAATCGGAGTTTAGCTCCCATTATCTTGTTGTTGCCGCTTAAATGTCCTCATCATAGCCATCAAAAGTCCTTTAAACTCTCATTCGCGCAGTCGTCAGAGGAGCTTTCTGGAAGTTTATCGGCTGCGACCGTCGTAGATGTAGACCTTGTCATGATTACTGATTCGGGGCAGCCGATTGGCTGTCGGTCTCTTTTTAAACTCCCGTCTTCCGAAAGGAAGCCGTCAGACCGTCTGCGAACCTATGCTCTCAGCTAGGCAAGCTTTTGTACTCTCCGACACTATCCTGCCCTGTTTCCTGCCTGATACCAGTTGCCGACCTGTTTCTGAACCCGTTTCTGCCTTTGCTCCTCCGTCCCGGCCATCGACCTTTTTTGCCCTGTTTACTGCCTGATACCTGTTGCCAACCTGTTTCTGGACCCGTTTCTAATATAACATTCTCCTGCCTTGTTTTCCTGCCTGATACCCGTTGCCGACCTTTTTCTGGACCCGTTTTTGCTTTTGCTCCTCCGTCCCAGCCATCGACCTGTTTTGCCCTGTTTCCTGCCTGATACCTGCTGCCGACCTCTTCTCTGGACCCGTTTCCGTCTTTACTCCTCTGTCCTGGCAATCAACCTGTTTTGCCCCGTTTCCTGCCTGATACCTGTTGCCGACTTCTTTTCTGGACTCGTTACCACTGTCCCAGCCATCGACCAGTTTTGCCCTGTTTCCTACCTGATACCTGTTGCCAACCTGTTTCTGGACCCGTTTCTATTATCTGACATTATCCTGCCCTGTTTTCCTGCCTGATACCTTTTGCCGACCTCTTTTCTGGACCCGTTTCTGTTTTTGCTCCTCCGTCCCAGCCATCGACCTGTTTTACCCCGTTTCCTGCCTGATACCTGTTGCTGACCTCTTTTCTGGACCCGTTTCTGTTTTGCTCCCCCGTCCCGGCCATCGACCTGTTTTTCTCGCTGTCAACGACTACCCTCCCTTGACACCTGCTACCCGTGACCGACAATCATGGGATCGTGGATGCAAACACTGCTCTCTTTCTCAATAAAAAACGGAGTAAAACAAACGCAATTGGGTCCCGTCTCCGTTCCTGTTCTGTGACAGAATTGAGCACTATGTTCTGATGCCATTTTTCTTCTGTGTTTTTTTCCAAGGGCAACTGCGGCGGTTCCCAAGTGAATACCTGTCCCGGCTCACCAGGGCAGAAGGTGAGACGGCCAGATTATACTGTTCCTTTCGTTGCTTAGATCTGACTTTCAAGTCAAGTCAAGTCAAGTCATTTATTTTTGTATAGCCCTAAATCACGAAGAGTCTCAAAGGGCTTCACAGATTGTTACACTATATTACACAGACTATTGTCAACCGACAAGAGGAGTAGGTTATTCGTATGCAATAGAGTAGAGGTGAGTTTTAAGTTTAGATTTAAACATTTCCACTGAGGTTGCAGATCGGATCTCAGGGGGAAGAGCATAACTTTCCACTTATAAAGGGAAAAAAACTACAAGAACTCAGGTTTTTGTTATTTTTCCCCTCGACTTCAAATGGCATTGAATAACAGGGTTCGTACGGGTGCTTGAAATCCTTGAAAATTGATTTTGAATGCCAGGAAAATGCTCGAAATGATCTCCATGTTTCTTGGCGGTCTGACTCGACAGACCACGCATTAAGCGAAGACAAATAAATGTAAATGTTCTGCATTTCAATCGCGCTTTTCCAGTCCAGTGAAGACCTCCCAAAGCGCTTTACAATGTGCTTCACCCTTTCCTTTTTTTACACACACTAACTGACCGATAGCCACGTCAGCCATGCAAGGCAAGTAACTGCTCGTCAAGGTTTTAAGGTTTTGTATTGAGTGATGGAATTTTGGCCAACCACAATTGTTAATGTTCGAAATCCAAAAGCGCCGACCAATCAGCGGGTAGTTTTCATAATAGCACAAGCCAGTAAACGCGATTCAACGTTTGCAAGCACCACACTATGCCACACCCACCGTTTGAGCTCATTGAGTGTCATGGCGGACTCTGTAAACATAGTCCTAGAGTCAACAAACGAGAAGGAAACGTAAACAAAGTCCCAGAGTCAACAAACGAGAAGGAAACGTAAACAAAGTCCCAGAGTCAACAAACGAGAAGGAAACGTGAACATAGTCCCAGAGTCAACAAACGAGAAGGAAACGTAAACATAGTCCCAGAGTCAACAAACGAGAAGGAAACGTAAACAAAGTCCCAGAGTCAACAAACAAGAAGGAAACGAGAAGGAAACGAATATTGCACCGAAGAAGGGTGGTACATCACTTGTTTGGACCATTTTTGGTTTTGACGAAGTAGACGTGGAACAGAAGAAAAACCCCCGTTGCAGAATTTGCAGTAGACGGGGACGATGCCTTGCTCGATCTCGTCTACCTGTTCAGTCAATCGTCGCGTTTGAAAAGGGACCACATCCCATTTTACAGAGAAAATAACATATGAAATGATATACCTGGAGATAATAGGTTCATAACTTCACATAGAAGTTCAAACTCCCGGCCAAACTATGAAAAAAAAACTACAAATTATAGTCTGGAAAATAAACAAACAAAAAACAAACAAAGAAACAAAATATTGTCCTTCTGTTGTGGATTAACTGAAAGTCCGCAGACTTCAGTCGGCTTAAAAATGACGCCAGCAGAGAAGTACACATTGCAGTGCTTTGTACGGGGTTGTCATGTGAAGCGCTGTCGCCACCTACAGGTTATTCTGGCCTGCCTACTGCATGTTTTTGGTCGGCGGGCTTCCCGTTTTTCTGCAGATTGGTGCCGGTTAGCCATTTTTTGGGCGCCGGCTAGCCTGGCGTCTCCCGGCTGGTTTAGCCCTTATTAGCTCTCTGCTTATTTTTGTCATTTGCTGCACCCACCTGCAATACAACACCTAGGCGTTCTCCACAAAAACGACCAAAACCTTGCTGAAAACATGTAAAAACCTTTCGACTACCATAAATTCCGGACTATAAGCCGTTCCTTTTTTTTGTAATGTATTTATTTTAGAAACTTATTCTGATATGTTTTGTACGAGCAAATGAGAGAGAAGGGGCGGGGCAAACGCGGGCTGACGGGAAGTGGAGTAAAGGTGAGACCTGTTTGTGGATGCGGCCGACAATAGTGGACATATATTTTCCCCCACCCTTACCTTTGGAAATATACACTTTTTTCCTTGGATTACTTTCAACGGGCACCCGGACTCTGCAGGTCTGCATTAAATCTTAAGTACCGGTATCATTTTCCGTTCATATTGCCGGCTGTGTTTTTTGGACTTTATCAAGAATGGGTTAATTTCCGTGTTCGTATTGCGTTATTTCAATGTGGGTGCATGCGGCTAATATACAGGTGCGGCTTGCGTATGTACAAAATCGGTTTTCCCCCCGAAGTGTGGTGGGTGCGGCTTATAATCAGGTGCGCTCTATAGTCCGGAATTTACGGTAATTAACATGTAAACCGATAGAGCGTCTTTTAACGTCCCCGCCTTGTCAGACTCATGCTTGAATTCATGTTCCGTCTCGTAATGACGCTGAACACTTGACGTGCGGGGCATAATACACAAACAGCACGGTCATTTTTTCTGCACAAAGCCCCAGTCATCTGTCCATGCTCTAAATAACACAGCGCGCAACTAAAAATGTCTGAGTTTCACCCAAAAATGGGCATGAAATTTAAAAAAAAATATTTTATTATTATTATTTTGCCGTGCTTTAGGTTTCCGACCCCTGCACTAGACCGCTTAGCCTCTACGGACTTCAATGAATCGGCCATACTTTTCTTTCTAAAGTGAGACAAACAGGATAAAATATGCTAACTTGCAAGATGGCTGCCTGCCAGAGAAACGTCGTTTCAATTCTCTGTTTATCCTTCACAACTGACAATAAAGCCGACTTTGTTTTGGAAATTGGCTAATTTCCCAGAGCGCATCTTGATTTTTTTACGGCATACTAACGACGGTCGGACCGACTCGCTCGGAAAAATGTTTTCATAACCCGTAACATTTCAACGGTTTTTGATCATTTCAGGGATCAACCGGTGAGCCGGGATCACCGGGCCTGCCAGGGGCTCCTGGGCATCCCGGATACAAAGGACACTGGGTAAGGGGTTCAAATTCTATGATGAAACAGATCGGTTATATTTTTTTTTAATGTCAAGAGAGGAAAAAGGTGTCAAATTGTACAAAATAACCTTGAAAAACGGAGTAATGGTGTTTCGTGTTCGTACGGGTGCTTGAAATCCTTGAAAATGCTTACGTTTCTAACTTTGTGTTTTCAAGGTCAGGAAAATGCTTGAATTTTGGTTGAGGTGCTTCAAAATCCTTGAAATTATTGCCATGTATTTTGGCAGTCTGAGTTGGCAGACCAAATTGTGAAAAAAATGCAGGAAAAAAAAAAAAAAAAAACGCTCCGAAATGCCTGCTCTGTGGCTTGTCATTACGGCATTCTCATGTGAAGCGCCATCTACTGATCACACCCAAGAGAACAGCTCTATTTGGAAAACCGGCTATTATAAGATGCTTTTTGTTTCTTTAATGATATATTATGCACCAAATGATTTAACAATTAGTCATTTCACATGTTTTGCAGGGGATTCCTGAAAAATATGAAATATAAATTAAAATATTCATAGACCTACTGTCAGAGATAGTCATTATTAAGACTCTTTGGTGGCTGTATTTACACAAATAGAATACATATATTGTTAAAAACTAAATCGTGATACCAGGAGCAAAAGTACTCACAGCTTCCATATTGGTCGAAAGAGAAAAAGAGAACGCCCCCAGGGGGGCGTGGTTTATTATCCGTCAGTGAAAAACAGCACACACATGAGCACGACTTCACAATAAAAGAATATAAGATTGATAAACGTACAAGAGATATAATTAGACTGATTATTGAACGTTGTTTTATGTGTGTGTGTGTGTGTGTGAGAAAGATTGTTTTTGTATTTAGGAATATCAAAACAAGTTATTTTCACTAGACTCAATTTCTGAGAGATTTTACATCCAAAACGGCCACCTTGACACCTACACTACCAGATTTGAAGTCCAACAACAACACAACATCCCGGAAAATGCAAAATATAGTAAATCTGAGAAAAACTAAAACGTATGAACTCTTCGGTGCTATAAATAAATGCTAAAATGCAAAAAATTGATCTACTGTATTTACAATTTTATCTTCACCAATTTAGACATAGACCCCCTGAAAAACACCCAACAAAATATAAATGAAATAAGTAAAAGAGAAAGCAAACGTTCAACAGTCTCTAAGATTGAAAGATGGAATACACTTCGGAGTATTGTGGAAACAGCCCGAGCAATATGCCCCACGATACTTGAACAACAAGGTGCAACGGAGTCTTGGCGTGGGAGGGAGAGTTTGTTTATTTAACTTCGTCAGCAAATCTCGGAGTCTCGAAGACTCGTTCGTCTTCAGAGACAAATGTCTTTTTATTTCCTAATACAACATTCTCGTATTACTTTCGCCTGTCCCGCTCGCACGTGTTTATGCACGCTACCAGACAGGATGTTTTGTAATCTTTATGTAACCTCCAAGAATTGTTTGGGGTCGCTTGACCTGCATGTTCCCTGCCGCCAGGAAGCTTTGGTAAAGACGAACGCCATTCTTTTGGCGGCCCAAGGCGATCATTAATAACATTCCCTGACGTTTACACTCGGGATAAACAAGCTGGAATTTCCCCTCTTTATATCCTAATGCGTTCCTCGTGCAAGCCGACCCCATCAATCCACAACAGGAGAAATATCATTAAAAAGAGTCCAAATTTTTCTCATTTTTCTGCTTTTTAAACATGCACTACTTCCTTTCTATTTTTGTGTTCCCTACTGAACATTATTTAATTGTGGACTGAGCAATTCGTAAACACACTGGACTATGTGTAATGTGTAATGTAATGTAAGATCAAACATCAAACATTCAGGTTGTATCCAGCAACTCTGTATGACCCTCACCCCCCTCATCAATCACTTTATTTTAGTCAACAAAACGAAGACACTGGTTTTCTCCTTTTGAAAGTCCTGGAAAATTGCAAAAGAATTGCCTTAAAAGTGCTTGAAAGATGTGTACGAACCCTAATCATAGCCCTCATCTTTGTTTTTTGTAGGGAGAAAACGGAAAACCCGGCTCAAAAGGAGATAAGGTACAAAGCTTACTTGAAACTATTTTCTTTTGACCTGATTTTGTTGATAGCATGTTTATTATTAGCATGGACATTACTAAAACTTACATATATTTTTACGGACAACACAAATCGACTTTAGTATGTGTTGCTGAGAAGTAATTCTATCCACACTGCAAAACAATACAAATACGTCGTTTTTGATGGTACAATGAAGAGATTTTGAAGTACCTCATGTGCAGTCCCGCAGTACGGAGGCGCAGTGGTTAGCGCATGTGCGGCACAGTTCTGAGGTCATGAGATCGAACCTCCTGTGTGGAGTTTGAATGTTCTCAACGGTTGGGTTGGCACTGAAATGTCAGTCTGCTTCATATCTAGTTTTTGTGTAATGAACAAGGAACGATAGTTGAAGTAGGCTAAAACAGTGTTCTCAACTTTTGAGATGGGACTGAAATGTCAGTTTGCTCAATGTTTGAGAGGGACCACATCTCATTTTATTGTGATTTTGTGTGTTTCATTTCCTTTTTTTGTTCTTAAAAAAATTAATGTTTAGGGTGAAAACCTATTGTAGTATGTGGCTATTTCAAAGCAATTTGAGGCAGTAACTTATAAGTGACGTAGGCTTTTATGAGAGTATATAGCATACTCTAAGTTGTTTTGGTTCTGCTGGTCATTTTCTTTTTGAAAAAAAATAAATATATTTTCTACTTCAAATCTAGTTTTTGTGTAATGAACAAGGAACCTTAGTTGAAGTAGACTAAAACAGTGTTCTCAACTTTTGAGTTGGGACTGAAATGTCAGTCTGCTCAATGTTTGAGAGGGACCACATCTCATTTATTGTAATTTTGTTTGTTTCATTTCCTTTTTTGTTCTCAAAAAAAATAATGTTTAGGGTGAAAACTTATTGCCTTATCTTTTTGAAAAAAATAAATATTTTCTACTATATCTGCACAATATTTTTAGTCAATACATTTGAGAACTGGATTATTTTTAAAATCAGCTCACAGCCTTTCTTTACGGGGGAATAGTAACTCCCCATAACAGACAAGTTGAGAAGCACTGCGCTAAATAATAACTAAAGCATGATCAGACATATATTTCATAGCAACAAGTACTTAGTATGCTAAAAATGTTCTCATCTGACTGAATGACTGACTGGTACCACAGGCAACCACCGGGAGGCAGTTGAGCTCTTTTGACTTTATGAGCAGCTCTCCAAATCCAGTATTTATAGATCCCTTATCTCCTCCATGAAAGCATCAACACACCACAGGACACTCAACTCAAAAAATACACCAGGCCGATGAGGGGTTCAAATTCCATCTATGATGAAACAGATTGTTCATATTTTTTTTAATGTCAAAATAGAAAAAAGGTGTCAAATTGTACAAAATAACCTTGAAAAACTGAGTAATGGTGTTGTAAAATACCATAATACAGGGTTCGTACGGGTGCTTGAAATCCTTGAAAATGCTTACGTTTCTAATTTTGTGTTTTCAAGGTCAGGAAAATGCTTGAATTTTGGTCCAGGTGCTTCAAAATGCTTGAAATATTGCCATGTTTCTTGGCAGTCTGAGTTGGCAGACTAAATAGTGCAATAAATGCAGGAAAAAAAAAAACGGATTGAAAAAGGCGCCGAAATGCCTGCTCTGTGGCTTTTTATTATGGCATTCTCATGTGAAGGGCCATCTACTGGTCACACCCTCTGAAAACCGGCTATTATAGGATTTTTTCTTTTTTTTAATGATAATTTGTGCACCAAATGATTTAGTACTGTATTTTCCGCACTATAAGGCGCACCGGGTTATAGGGCGCACCTCGAAAAAATCGTTTTTGGTCCTATTTTTGACATACATAAGACGCACCGGATTATAAGGCGCTACAATGGGAACGTGGACAAAACAGTCAGATAGTTCAGTCCAACTTATTACTCCCTTAACATCCCGAAAGCTTGCAAAGACGCAAATACGTGTCGAGAACACGTGCGGATGCGGTGTCCGTACCATGTCACTCAAATGCATCGTTCCATCATTCGGTAGGTTAAAGTCTTGGGATTCAAGAAATGCCAACCATTCCTTAGTTTATATTTTCTTTTTCGCTCGCAACTTTACTGTATATATGACAATAAACACTTAGAATTGAGTTTAATTTATCCATTATCTGCACCGCTTATCACAGAAACATCGAGTTCAGTCTGAAACAAGATACAGGGATACTATATATAGCCGGAGTAGCTCACCGAAGCCGTTGTGTTCATAATAATGTGCAGCCGTGGTCCTCTTAAATCCGTGAGTTTAGTAAATCCAGGAGAATAAAATATTTACAAATACAGAATAGGAAAAAAATGCTTTCTGTATGCCGTCAGCCACGTGCTATACGCATTCATCTTTTTCGGCCAATTGCAGGCTTTGTTTTGCCGTTTAAGCCAATGCCAGCCTGTAAATGATAAAAAGGATCCGCCCCTTGACCTCCGAATAACTTTAGCCAATAGTTATCGATTCAACTGATGATTGACACATTGGTTAGCCAATGAAACGCCGGCAAATAAATCCCAGCATACACAGCGGACTATTTGGCGTTCGGGGGAAAATCGAGTCGGCGGCTGCTGCATTAGTTGCAAGACTTTGCGACTTAATATTGATCCATATATAAGGCGCACTGTATTATAAGGCGCATGGTCAGCTTTTGAAAAAAATAAAGGCTTTTAGGTGCGCCTTATAGTGCGGAAAATACGGTAATTAGTCATTTCATATGTTTTGCCGGGGATTCTTGAAAAACATGAAATATAAATTCAAATATTCATAGACCTACACGACCAGATTTGAAGTCCGACAACAACACAACATCCCGGAAAACGCAAAATATAGTATATAGATGATATAAGATACAGTATAAGCACACCGCAACGCTCGCATGTTTGCTGTATCCGATCAGACGGGAGCGCGGAATTAGCACATAAACCGGACGGGGGTCATTTCCGGAATCGAGGACATTTTCTGGGCCCTCGTGAAATTTATATGAAGTACTATAAACATGCACTTTGAGGCTCGCCTTTGAGACCGGATGGAAGGTTATCTGCGGTATACAGTAAGTGCTTTGCCAGTTATTATTTAAAATACTCGGGAGAAATTATAGAACGCTCTTTTGCATCGCATTCGGAATGTGCAGGGATTGAAATTTGTCCAAAACATCCATTCGTTTTCTTGAACTGTAAGTTACCAGCTACACCACAGTTCTTCTTCTTCTTCTTTATCATTTTCTATTATTATGTGCGCAAAGGGTCAATGGTAAACCACTTTTATTTATCAATATTGTTTTCCCTCATATAGAGGTACTGTCATGGTGTGATGTTTTGATCTCTCACTTACCAAGGAAACTATATTATTTTAGAAGATATTTGTTTATTTGATATATACCGGTATATCATATTTCAACGGACATATATACTGGACTGTCTCAGAAAATTAGAATATTGTGATAAAGTTCTTTATTTTCTGTAATGCAATTAAAAAAACAAAAATGTCATACATTCTGGATTCATTACACATAGACTGAACTATTCCAAGCCTTTTATTATTTTAATATTGCTGAATTTGGCTTACAGCTTAAGAAAACTCAAAAATCCTATCTCAAAATATTAGAATATCATGAAAAAGTATACAAGTAGGCTATTCAACTAATCACCTGAATCATCTAATTAACTCGAAACACCTTGCGAGGGTTTCCTGAGCCTTAAAAACACTCAGCTTGGTTCAGTAAACAAAATCACAAGTATGGGGAAGACTGCTGATCTGTCTGCAGTCCAGAGGACCATCATCGATACCCTCCCTCAGGAGGGTAAGACACAAAAATAAATTTCTCAAAGAGCAGGCTGTTCACAGAGTGCAGTTTCAAAGCATATCCACAAAAAGTCTGTCGGAAGGGAAAAATGTGGCCGGAAACGCTGCACAACCAAGAGAGATGACCGCAGCCTTAACAAAATTGTGAAGAAGAGCCGCTTCCAGAATTTGAGGGAGCTTCAAAGACAGTGGGCTGAAGCTGGAGTCCAGGTATCAAAAGCCACAGTTCACAGACGTGTCCGGGAAATGGGCTACAATAGCCGTATTCCCATGGTCAAGCCACTTCTGAACTCAAGACAACGGAAGAAGCGTCTGACTTGGGCTATGGAGAAGAAGCACTGGACAGTTGCAGAGTGGTCCAAAGTCCTCTTTTCAGACGAAAGCAAGTTTTGCATTTCATTTGGAAGTCGAGGCGCCAGAGTCTGGAGAAAGGCTGGAGAAGAGCAAAATCCAAGT
This sequence comes from Urocampus carinirostris, assembly GCF_059441175.1. Classification (NCBI taxonomy): domain Eukaryota; kingdom Metazoa; phylum Chordata; class Actinopteri; order Syngnathiformes; family Syngnathidae; genus Urocampus; species Urocampus carinirostris. The sequence goes on from NC_142366.1 coordinate 24,822,237, forward strand.
TGCTTGAAATCCAGTGTGAAGTTCCCACAGTCAGCAATGGTTTGGGGAGCCATGTCGGCTGCTGGTGTTGGTCCACTGTGTTTCATCAAGTCCAGAGTAAATGCAACTGTGTACCAAGAGATTTTAGAGCACTACATGCTTCCATCTGCTGAAAAGCTCTATGGAGATGAGTATTTCATTTTCCAGCATGATCTGGCACCTGCCCACAGTGCCAAAACCACCAGTAACTGGTGCACTGACCATGGCATCACTGTCCTTGATTGGCCTGCTAATTCCCCTGACCTGAACCCCATCGAGAATTTGTGGGGTATAGTTAAGAAGAAGATGAAAGACACCAGACCTACAAATGCAAATGAGCTGAAGGCCGCTATCGAAGCATCCTGGGCATCAATAACACCTCAGCAATGCCACAGGCTGATTGCCTCCATGCCACGCCGGATTGATGCAGTAATTCGTGCAAAAGGATTCCCAACCAAGTACTGAGTGCATCAATGGACATTTTCAAATGTTTGATTTAGTTTTGCTGTTATAAAATTATTTTTTTACTTGGTCTGAGGAAGTATTCTAATATTTTGAGATAGGATTTTTGAGTTTTTTTTAGCTGGAAGCCAAAATCAGCAATATTCAAATAATAAAAGGCTTGAAATAGTTCAGTTGATGTGTAATGAATCCAGAATGTATGACATTTTTGTTTTTTTAATTGCATTACAGAAAATAAAGATCTTTATCACAATATTCTAATTTTCTGAGACAGTCCAGTATATAAGTCAAACAACAACACAAAATCTCTGGAAAAGCAAAATGATAACACACATTTAAAATATGAATTTTCCAGTGCTAAAAAATAAATGATAAAATGCAAAACAATTAACTGTTTGAAATTCAATTTTTAACCAACAAAATTGCAATACATGGATAGATAGATGTCTAGATAGATAGATAGATAGATAGATGGATAGAGATAGATCCTTTATTCATCCCCGTAGGGAAATTGACACTTCCATAGGTATCCTTGTGTTGAAAAATAAAATAATTAAATAAAGATATAGAATACAAAAATACCCAATATAACGTTTTGCTATAGAGTATTTCAATAGTGCTACGGAAAATTTACTGTACTAAAAATAAGGTGATATGCAAATGTGGAGGTGGGGTTTCATGTGGGTTTTTCCTCCCCCAGGTGGAGTTAAAGAGCCTTATGGCATGAGGAAGAAGTTATCTCCTCAGTCTGTCCGTGGAACAAGACTGTGACGTATTAGAGCAGCTTCAGCGACAGACTGCTGTCACAGTCTTGTTCCACGGACAGACTGAGGAGATCATTTCTTCCTCATGCCATGAGGCTTTTTGACTCCACCTGAGGGAGTTAAAGCCCACGTTAAACCCCACCCCCACATTTGCATATGACCCTATTTTTATGACAGTGTGTATTTTCCCTAGCACTATTTAAATACTCTGTAGCAAAACGTTATATTGGGTATTTTTGTACTCTATATCTTTATTTTATTATTTTATTTATCAACACAAGGATACTGCTGGAAGTGGGAATTTCCCAACAGGGATGAATAAAGTATCTATCTATCTATCTTTTTATCTCTCTCTATCTATATCTTTATCTCTCTCTCTATATATATATCTCTATCTCTCTATCCATCTCCATCCCTCTATATCTCTATCTCTATCCATCTCTCCATCTATCCATCTGTCTTTATCTCTTTCTCTATCTCTCTCTCTATATATATCTCTATATTTCTCTCTCTTTCCCTCTCTATCTATATCTCTATCTCTATATATATCTCTCTATCCATCTCTCTCTCTCTCTCTCTCTCTCTCTCTCTCTCTCTAAACGTTATATATTGGGTACTTTTGTATTCTATATCTTTTATTATATCATTTTATTTCCAACACAAGAATACTGCTGGAAGTGTGTATTTCCCTATGGGGATGAATAAAGTATCTAGCTATCTATCTCTATCTGAATTTGCCCATGGAAAAGCTATACAAAACCTCTATGAAAAAATATCTATTTTTTTGCCTCAACTGTCGTACTGGTTTAAAAAAATAACACAAAATAAAATTATTAGCAGTGCATGGGCAATAAGAAACTACTAGGCTGGACCTACGACTACAACTGAGTGTCTGTGCCCTTCATTTATTAAAAAAATTAATTAATTTATATTTCAATAAAAAATACTATTCATGCGGTAATTCCCGGTCTTGGGTCCCTGCACCCCGTTTCCTCGACTGCAAAAGAGCATGATGCTAGGAAGAGGTAGAACATTGAGCATCAGAGCCGGCAGATGTGTCTTTTGTAAGTGGCATCGGAGATGGAAAGAGTGGGCTTTGTTAAAGGTTACGGCCGGCGAGTTCCTATTCCTCCTCTCTGCGGCTTTCTCTTATTGGTTGCTCGAGGTAAGCCTGACCTTTCCTACGCTCTTCCGTACTCTCTCTATATTTTTAAACACTCGGTCGCACACACTCGCATCTGCTGCTGCGTATGGCGTTTCGGATGTAAAACAGAAACATTATATGCACCGCTTATCCTCAGTCGGGTCCCGGGGGTGCTGGAGCCCAGCAGCTCCAGGCAGTGGGCAGGGGACACCCTCAACTGCTTGCCGGCCAGTCACAGGGCACACAGAGACGATTTGGACCGGCCAATTAACCTTTTGTAGAAGGAAACAGGGACAGGGAGAACATGCAAACTCCGCACAGGGGAGACTGTTGTATCTGGAATTTAACCCTAACCGTTTTTCAACATACTAACCCCTTAGGTGTTTTTATTGAATTTTTCAACATACTCACCCCCTTAGGTGTTTTTTTCTAATTTTTCGACATACTAACGCCTTAGGTGTTTTTAGCGAATTTTTCAACATACTAACCCCTTGGGTGTTTTTTTCTAATTTTTCGACATACTTAGCCCTTAGGTGTTTTTATCAAATTTTTCTACATACTAACCCCTTAGGTGTTTTTTTCTAAATTTCCGACATAGTAACCCCTTTGTGTTTTTTTTCTCCACTTTTCAGACATATTACCATATTACCCTTAGGTGTTTTTAATCGAATTTTTCAACATACTAACTAACCCCTTAGGTATTTTTTTCTAATTTTTCGACATACTAACGCCTTAGGTGTTTTTATCGAATTTTTCGACATACTAACCCCTTAGATGTTTTTTTCCAATTTTTTGACATAGTAACCCCTTTGTGTTTTTTTTTCCACTTTTCAGACATATTAACTAACCCCTTAACTGTTTTTATCGAATTTTTCATCATACTAACCCCTTAGGTATTTTTTTCCAATTTTTCGACATACTAACGCCTTAGATGTTTATTTTTCAAAGGTTCGACATAGTAACATAACCCCTTTGTGTTTTTTTTCCACTTTTCAGACATATTAACTAACCCCTTAGGTGTTTTTATCGAATTTTTCAACATACTATAACCCCTTAGGTATTTTTTTCTAATTTTTTGACATACTAACGCCTTAGGTGTTTTTTTTTTCTAATTTTTCGACATAGTAACCCCTTTGTGTTTTTTTCCACTTTTCAGACATATTAACCAACCCCTTAGGTGTTTTTATCGAATTTTTCAACATATTAACCCCTTAGGTGTTTTTATCGAATTCTTCAACATACTAACCCCTTACGTGTTTTTTTTTTCCAGCTTTTTCGACATAATAACCTTTTATGTGGGTTTTTTTCGACTTTTCGACATACCAACCCCTTACGTCTTTAATTTTTAGTTTTTCAATATACTAACCCCTTACGTTGTTTTTTTTTCTCGACTTTTTGGACTCTAAATTCATCCCCGCCACACAAACAAACAATTTCTGATCAAAAATAAATCGTGATATGTCTCTTTGCAGGGAGACCGCGGAAGAGACGGCGAGCCCGGAGGTCCTGCTATTCCTGTAAGTGTGGCCACTAGGGGGGGGCGGGTGGATTATCAATTCAAATCTCCATACTATCAATACTGAGTAAGTAATATGATCGGATCGACACTATTATATTAAGATTAAGGACCATCCAATAGAGGTTCCTGCTTCAGTGGCCCCGCCCCAGGTTGCTTATCCAATCAGAAGGCGCAAGGTTGGTAGCATCCAAAGAAGGAGGAGTAGGAGAGAGGGAGAGCGAGGCTTGGCTGCATCTGAGCCTAAATAACCCAGTTTTAAATATATTTAATCAGCCCGTCGAATGAATAGAAATGCTGATACCGCTATCCCTCAAATTCCTAAAGTCTCGCCCGATAATCGGTCAACCTCTACTTAAGATTGATACTGTTTTTTTCATTTGACCTATCATCATAATAATGGTGTCAGTGGTTGGTAAGATGCATACATTTCATATTCAATCCAATCTTGGTTACAATTTATTTGCATGCCTGATTTTATTTTCGAAATACAAGTATTGGAGGTGCCGTATTTTTCGTTATATAAGGCGCACTTATAAAAATACCCCCTTGTAAAATATTCTTTTCATATATAAGGCGCATCCAACTATAGGGCGCATAAGATCTAAAGATAATAAAAATGTCTTTCATAGAACTATTAGGGAATCCTGTTTCGCAACTAAAAGGAATCGATCCATTCACAAATGGTTACTGTATGTAGAAGCACATTTTTTGATAATCACGCATTTCCGAATCTATTTAGCATATTTCCGGCTCACAAAATACTGCAAACGACAAGAATATCATTATATTTACCTTCCACGCAACCCTATTCCTCTGAGTGTTTTTTTATGTGTTTTGTGGTGTTTACAGTTTGTTCTATGGGTTTTCATCATAAATGATCTCAAAAATAGTTTCATGAGCTTCCATTTGAAGGATTTACTCCGGGATCTGATCACTCATCTTAGGAACGCCGCAGAGAAATGTGCAAAAATGTTAACTCCGTGTCAGATTTACTCACAAGAGCCATAGGTTCTCAACACCTGCTGTATTTACTTGGATCAACACCAAAAATCCCAGTAATCTTCTGCCTCCACTAGGTGACAGTAACGATTCCTGGGACGGAAAAAGGGATGTGCTCGGGAGAATGTTAATGAGTTCATGGGGATGGAGTGTCGGCGCAAGGGCGGCAGGATGAAGAAAATCCCGCAGATGAACAATGTCTCTGCTGCAACAACTAATTTGAGGGTTACGGCTTTTAAAGGCGGCCGGGGGCTCGTATTTCCACTCCGAGCCGCTCCAAATAGTAACCGTGCCCATCGTCCAGCCAAACCATAGATTCCCCAAACAAAACCTCCCCGCTGTGTTGGAAATTGAAACCACAAGAAAGCATTAAACAGAATACAATATCAACAATACCCATCTCATCTCATCAGCTGCACCGCTTATCCTCAGTAGGGTCGCGGGGGTGCTGGAGCCTATCCCCGAAATCATCGGGCAGTGGGCAGGGGACACCCTGAACTAGTTGCCAGCCAATCGCAGGACACACAGGGACAGACAACTCGCTCGCTCATTCACACCTAGGGACAATTTGGACCGGCCAATCCACCTGAAATGCATGTCTTTAGAATGTGGGAGGAAACCCACGCAAGCACGGGGAGAACATACAAACTCCGCACAGTAAGTCCGGTAGCTGGATTTGAACCCACGCAGGAGGTTCCCAAGACCTTAGAACTGTGCCGCACACGCGCTAACCACTGCGTCACCGTGCTGCCCCTAGAAAAATCATAGTGAGTATAAAGCAGTGTTCTGCTTTGCCCGCGTCCCTGCATTTTTGCTGGGGACGCATGATGTCAAATCAACGTGCGTCCCCGGGACGCAACGTTTTTGACACCAAATCTTCATTATTACCCAACTACTTTTTTTTTTTTTTTTAAACAAAGATTTTCGGCACTCCAAACTTTTCGTCAGGCAGATCCGCCATTGTTGTTTTGGTCTCGCGCCGATCTCGGCAAACGAGATCTCTTCGCTTCGAGATGATGTCATTTTTTTGGCGGTTGTCGAGTGAAAGAGAAGTATGCCTCCGAAAAAACAGTTGGTATTAGGTGCAAAGCCACAAAAAATTGGTCATTTCTTCAGTGTCGGTAATGAGTCGAAACATAATGCAGAAAGTGGTAACAACGGCAATAAGTCCGGCACGAAAAAACGGCGGAGAAATTCTTCGAAAGATTGTGAAGGCAAGGAAAACACGTGTGTTGAAACGAACGATTCGACGAAAAGATAAACAAAAGAATACTCCGAGCAAGAATAGGACTTTTCTGCCAAAATGGACTCAATTATATTCCTGGTGACGCTATGAGGAGGATGATAATGGATTGGACCTTGAGAAGGCATTACAACTATGGCGGGACATCAAACCACAAAGAATATATGAACTGAAAAATTTGAAGTGATAACTGCTTTGTATTACCAATTAACTGAGGATTAAAACTGAATGAATATATAGACTCATATTTCAGCAATATCATTTTGTATAATATACAACATTTTGTGAACTGAAAACTCTTGAAGTGATAACTGATTTGTATTACCAATAAACTGTAATGATTAAAACTGAATGAATATATAGATTTATATTATATATTTGTCGCCCATTTACAATGTCAACCGCGATAACACTAAATTTTGGGGACCCGTAGATCTCTGTTGGGACCAGTGTTCCCTCTAAGCTGCGCGCGTGCGCAATTGCGCACTGCTCGCACATTCTCGGCGCACAAGAAAATCGAGCCAGCGCACAAAAATCAGGGCTCAAAATGACTCATTAAGAAGCGACTTAAGTCAAAGTTACAGTGCATGAAGGTCAAAATACATGGGTTCCCCTGAGGTTGTGTCCTAAAGGTAGTATTTTGAAGTCGAGTCGAAGTCGAACGAAGTTGAGAAGTAAAGTCAGTAGAGTTTGTCGAGAACCGGCTTCTTCGGCTCGGCTCACTAAAAAGAACCGGCTCTTTCGGGTCCTAAACGGCTCTTCGGGTTGTTTTTGCTTTTTTCATCCCAACATGACCAAATATTATATAAAATGATGCACAAAATGACTTGAAGGAAGAGGGGAATAGAATGAAAAAGAAGAAAAATACCAAAATAAAGTAATGAAAAGCTGAGAAAAAAGAGAAACAAAAGGAAGAGAAAAAAGAAGGAAACGTTTAGAAAAAAGACAGAAAAAAAGAAAAGAAAGAAACAAAGGAACAAAATAGAGAATAAAGAAAAAAGTAACAGCTCGGAAAAAATCAACACAATGGGATTTTAAATTAAAAAAAAAAAGGAGGAAAAAAAAAAAGAAAAAGTTTGTGTTGCATTCAAATCATTTCCAATTCTATCAAGCGAATCTTGTTGCCAACATTGTACTTCCACTCAAAAATGTGATTAAATACAGTTGTGTATCGTGCAACCGACTCAATAAGCCCCCAAAAATGTTAATATTATGCGACAAAATATATCAGGAAAAAAAATGGAAATCTTGTGAAATAATTGTAAAAACAAAGGACGTTTGTAGGCCATCGTACATGAGTCAATTCATTCAAATGAGAAAAATAATTTCGCATTTCCGGAAACTCAGCAAAATGTAACTTGATGTCAAGTTTTGGGCATGTTTGATCATGGATTAGTTGCCACACTTGGGATTGCCGTTGCTCACTGTCGTTTCAAGCCTTGCTCACCGACTTTGTGTGAACGCTCAGACCCGGAAGGAAAATGACAGATGAGCAATAAACAATACAAGAACCCTAACCAAGATGCGATAGCATTTCCAGCTTCAGAGCCAAGATTTGTATTTCAGGATTTGACTAACGAGAGCGAATAAGTCCCATTGGAGTCCGAGTATCGATGACCCCGGTATCGATTCTGGCGTCTCTAGAGAGGGATTAGACAACGAATCCAATCGTAGCGCGTGCGTGCGCTTCCTTTTCGTGTGTTAGCTGCAATAGCTCGGTGTGGCGCGGAGATAGAGTCGTGTCATCGGGCCCGTGACACTTGAGAAATGTAAAGCGATTCTATTTTTCAGCGCGCGGGTTAAATGTCGAAGCCGCGGAGCGCAGCCCGGCCGTCGCGCGCCCGACTCCCCGAAGCGGAACGCGTTTCGCCGGTGAATCACAAACGCTGCAAAAAACCTGCGTGACCGTTTGTCTTCCAAAAGACATTCTAATTCCTGAGGGGGAGAATAGGGACGGCCGGGCGGTGCCTCGTCTTCCGGTAAAAAAGACCTTTATTTTATTTTATTGGCTTAAAATATAGATAGATAGAGAGAGATAGCAAGAGATAAATATCTAGAGATAGATAGCTAGCGATAGCTAGATAGATAGCGATATATAGAGATAGATAGATAGATAGAGATATAGCTAGATACAGAGAGAAATATAGATATATAGATAAAGAAATATAGATGTCTAGATAGATGTCTAGATAAATGGATAGATAGATGTCTAGATAGATGAATAGATAGATGTCTAAATAGATGGATAGAGATAGATAGATAGAGATAGGTAGATAGCTAGAGATAGGTGGAGAAATAGATAGAGATGGATAGATGGATAGAGATATAGCTAGATACAGAGAGATATAGATAGATAGATGTCTAGATGGATAGATGGATAGATGGATAAATGGATGTCTAGATAGATGAATAGATAGATGTCTAAATAGATGGATTGAGATAGAGAGATAGAGATAGATAGGTAGCGATAGAGAGATAGAGATATAGCTAGATACAGAGAGAGATATAGATAGATAGATGTCTAGATAGATGGATAGATAGATGTCTAAATAGATGGATAGAGATAGATAGGTAGATAGAGATATAGCTAGATACAGAGAGAGATATAGATAGAGAGAGATGATGTCTAGATAGATGAATAGATAATGTCTAAATAGATGGATAGAGATAGATAGAGAGATAGAGATATGTAGATAGCTAAATAGAGAGATAGATAGAGATATAGCTAGATACAGAGAGAGATATAGATAGATAGACAGAGAGAGATATAGATAGATAGACAGAGAGAGATAGATGTCTAGGGAGATCGATAGATAGATGTCTAGATAGATTGATAGATAGATGAATAGATAGATGTCTAAATAGATGGATAGAGATAGATAGAGAGATAGAGATAGATATATAAAGAGATAGAGATATAGCTAGGTAGAGAGATAGAGATAAAGAGAGAGACAGAGATGGAGAGATAGATGTCTAGATAGATAGATGTCTAGAAAGGTTTTTTTCAGCAAGGCCATTAACGCCTCAGTCAGCAGTACAATTGCCTATTCACACCTCACCTGAACTGCGTTGACCCGCTTACACACTCTTACTTGCTAGATGGAGGAAACAACACGAGGAAGTGGGGGCTTCTCAATGTGTGGACAAAGATCCGATCAAAGCCATTCCTACCGTTTAGTGGTTATTTATCATACTGAAATCATTCCCAGAGGCTTAATACCGACTGACTGGCAGTACCAAGGCCTATATACACAACAAAAGTGAACATATTTATTTGAAATTGCATTTTTGGTTCTTCATCATTTCGGATTAAGTATGAGAAAAAATACAGAATTATGACCCAAAATGAAACTCGTCAGGACAGCCGGCAGAGAGAGGGCGGCTGAGGAGCGCTGAGGCGAAAGGGCCGTGGGAATCCGGCCCAACTTGTCACGATTCAAATCACACGCGGGGTCGGGGTCGTAAAAACGGGGAAGCTCAGCTGTGAGCAGGAACACTCCGGGCGGGACTCATACACGTGTCAGGGCAATGCACACACACGCATATTTTTTATTTGATAAAACTTGAACTTCTAAGTCAGGGCTGTCAAACTCATTTGAACTCGGGGGCCACACGATAGAAGAGACATTCTGTCGGGGGCCGGACTAGTAGATTAAAGAGAAAGAAAAAGAGAGAGAAAGAAGTAAGAGAAAGAGGGAGGGAAAAGGAGAGAGGGCGGGACGAAGGAAGAAAAATAGAGAAAGGGAGAAACAAAAGATAAAATGTCGCGAGAGAGGGGGAAAAGAAAGGGAGAGGAAGAAAGACATCCAAAGAGAAATAGAAAGACAGAAGGAGAGAAATGAGAATAGAAAGCGAGAAGGGTAGGAAGAGAGAAAGAGAAAAGAGAGAAAAGGAAAAAAGGAAGTTAGAGCAAATGAAGTTAAAAAGACACAGAGGGAGAAAGAGACAAAGAGCAACAAAGGAAGAGGAAAAAGAGAGACATAGAGAGTGAAAGAGACAGAGAGAGAGAGTAGGAGGAAAGGGGTGGACTAGAGGAAGAGAGAGAGAGAGAGAGAGAGAGAGAGAGAGAGAGAGAGAGAGCGAGAGAGAGTCAGCCTCCAAACGTTTTGAGGATAATCAAGATGCTAAGTGGTCAGTGGTCTGCATTCCTATAGCGCTTTTCAAGTCAATGAAGAGCTCCCAAAGCGCTTTACAATGTGCTTCACACTTACCCATTCACACACACACTCACACACCAAACGTTTTGAGGATAATCAAGATGCTAAATGATAAGTGGTAAATGGTAGATGGTTTGCATTCCTATAGTGCTTTTCAAGTCAATAAAGACTTCTTGAAGCGCTTTACAATGTGCTTCACACTTACCTATTCACACACACACCAATAGGGAACTTGACTTGACCGAAAGAACAAGTTCCTGGATACAAGCGGCTGAAATGAGTTTCAGTATAGAACTGCTGCTCTTTCACACTGCTCTTTCACATTGAGAGGATCCAGTTGAGGTGGCTCAGGCATCTGATAAGAATACCTCCCCCGGGATGTGTTCCGGGCCTGTCACACAGGCAAAAGCCTCCGGGGATGCCCCAGGACACACTGGAGAGACTAAGCGTCTAGACTGGCGTGGGAATGCCTCGGGATCTTGCCGGATGAGTTGGATGAAGTGGCTGGGGACGGAACCTCCGGGGACGATCCAGGACACACTGGAGGGACTAGGCATCTAGACTGGCGTGGGAATGCTTCGTGATCCTGCTGGATGAGTTAGATGAAGTGGCTGGGGACAGAACCTCCGGGGACGATCCAGGACACACTGGAGGGACTAGGCATCTAGACTGGCGTGGGAATGCTTCGTGATCCTGCTGGATGAGTTGGATGAAGTGGCTGGGGACAGAACCTCCGGGGACGATCCAGGACACACTGGAGGGACTAGGCATCTAGACTGGCGTGGGAATGCTTCGTGATCCTGCTGGATGAGTTGGATGAAGTGGCTGGGGACAGAACCTCCGGGGACGATCCAGGACACACTGGAGGGACTAGGCATCTAGACTGGCGTGGGAATGCTTCGTGATCCTGCTGGATGAGTTAGATGAAGTGGCTGGGGACAGAACCTCCGGGGACGATCCAGGATACACTGGAGGGACTAGGCATCTAGACTGGCTTGGGAATGCATCAGGATCCTGCTGGATGAGTTGGATGAAGTGGCTGGGGACAGAACCTCTGGGGACGATCCAGGACACACTGGAGGGACTAGGCATCTAGACTGGCTTGGGAATGCATCAGGATCCTGCTGGATGAGTTGGATGAAGTGGCTAGGGACAGGGAGGTCTGGGCTTCCCCGCCAAAGGAAGAAAATGGACGGACTTTACCTTCTTCAAATGGTTTCAATCCACTTTCTCGATTGATTCATTATCCATCGGAGGAGAGACGTAAAGCATGAAAATCAAATTCGGCGCAACATGGCAACAACTAACCCACCTGTCTGTTTGTCGGTTCATTAAACACCTATTCAAAAAAAGTAATCTCCAAAGACACGTGTTTAAATACTTTGAACCGACCGAGCTTATTTTCCTCCTCCGGCACTCGACGGATGAAATGAATCGCCGCGGGGCCTGTTTGGAAAAATGTAATTTGCCGGCTTTGATTCGCAATATGATATTATTTCCGCTCGCCGCTAATCCAAATAACGCCCGAGCTTTGTGAAGGAAAAGGCCTCGACGGAGGTGGTTCGGGAAACGTGACACTGTCGTCTAAAAGGATTCATGAAAAAAATCTGGCTGTTTTGGAGATTTGTCAAAGAGGCCCTGCAGCGAGAGGCAGCCTTTCTAGCAGCTCAGTGTTATTTCGCACTTTTTGTGATTTATTGTTTTAAGTGTCCGCTTCTATCTTCGGTGTTTTTCAATCCTATGGTTATGGGTTTTAACGCACAAAAATGCCTTTATTCGAGGAATCAACTCCTTGCCCTGAAGAATTCTCGTGCCGGCGTGATGAGGGGGCCCTATCGTGGATGCAGAGCTGGAGCTAGCTAAACAGCTAGCGGCGTTATAAGCCTTTGGTACCATCTGTAATCATGGGAAATGTGAACTCTCTACCAAATAAGACCGAGGAACTGGTGAAAAACATCAGAGCGTACAGGGAGTGCAGTTCGCTGTGCTTTACGGAAACGTGGCTCACGTCTAGCATCCTGGACGCTAACGTGGAGCTACCCAACTTCAGCCTGTTAGGGCAGAGACACAAAAGCCTGCGGGAAGCAGAGAGGAGGCGGACTCTCTATCTACGTGAACGGGAGGCGGTGTAACCCTGGGCACAAAGATTTCCATCTGCCGCAGGGACGTCCAACTTTTGGCCTAGCGTGGGACGTCATCCTCTCCGCTGTGGCTAAACTACGACACAGCACCCCGAGGCCATCCTGTTAATCAACACTGCCTGCTTTTTTTATGATTTTATTTTTCAACACAAGGATAATGCTGGAAATATGAATTTCCCTACGGGGATGAATAAAGTATCTATCTATATCTATCTATCTATCTATCTATCAACATGACGGCGACAAAATATAATCTGAAGTGGATTGCTTCGAAACTGACTCTATCCTAAAAGAGTTGTTGAATGTCAGGACCAGAACGGAGACAGAACCCACTTGCGTTGCGCTTTTCACAAGTTTTATTGGAAGAAAGAGAAAGGTTTGCGCCCACGATCCGGTGTTGGTTGGACGCGGGAAGCAGGTCGCTCTGAACGCGAAAGTGGATCTTCTGTGACGAGCGATGGCGGTGTCGGGAACAGAAAAACGGGTCAGGAGCTGGGACAGGAGAGCAAAAATTTGGTCGGGTTCGGAAGCGAGTTGTAAACCAGGAAAGAAGAGTAGACGTGAGCCACGTTGCTGTGTTGTACAGAAACATGGCTCACGTCTATCATCCTGGACGCTAACGTGGAGCTACCCGGCTTCAGCGCTGTCGGGACAGACAGAGACACAAAAGCCTGCGGGAAGCGGAGAGGAAGCGTAGTCGCTATCTATGTGAACAGGAGGCGGTGTAACCCTGAGCACAAAGATTTTTATCTGCTGCAGGGACGTCGAAATTTTGGCCTAGCGTGTGACGTCATCCACTCCGCTGTTGCTAAACTACAACACAGAACCCCGAGGCCATCCTGTTCATCTCTTAATAAACAGCAAAAGGATACTGCTGGTAGTCTGAATTTCCCTGCGGGGATGAATAAACCATCTATCTATATGTCAAAGTGTTTAACGGGGCATAACGGCCCCCACAACGGGCAGATACTGTCTTGAAAGATTCACAAAATGCTTTTTTCGTTTACAAAAGGAGAGCGGGAGATTGCTTGGGAATAAGCAATCTAAAACGTCGTGTAAGCCGAGGGTTTCGACCGAGGGGGGTTCGGATGCAGCGTGGAGTAACGTCGCTCCTCTGATATCCCCGTTTTGTGAAATGTAAGCGCTGCTTTCTAATGTTTTTCTGTTTCTTCCCTTTTTTTCTTTTTCTCCCCCACCGCCCCCTTCTATCCCCTTCTCTGCTATTCTTTCCTCACATCAGGGCCAAGCGGGACCCAGGGGAAGGGAAGGAGAGGTATGTCAAATTAGACGCGGCGGTATTAGATATAATCCATTCCCTCTCGTTCCGCCCCGCGGTGAAAAGCCCCGACAAGCTTCGCCGGGAGACGTCGGGATCCGTTACCTGCGGGGTCGGGAAGATCCGAAAAGACCGAAAATATACATGACAGGAGCCTGTTTTGCCAATGCTGAACACGCTACTGCAGGGGTGTCAAACTTATTTGAACTCGGGGGGGCCACACCATAGAACAAACATTCTGTCGGGGGCCGGACGAGTAGATTCAAGAGAAAGAAAAAGAGAAAGAAATAAGAGGAAGAGGGAGGGAAAATGAGAGAGGGCGAGACAAAGAAAGAAAAAGAGAGGGAGAGAGCGTGAGAAACAAAAGATAAAAAGATAAGTCGTGAGAGGGGAAAAGAAAGGGAATGGAAGAAAGAAATCCAAAGAGAAATAGAAAGGAGAGAAAAGAGAATAAAGCGCGGAGGGTAGGAAGAGAGAAAGAGAAGAGGGAAAAGGAAAAAAAGGAAGTTAGAGCAAAAGAAGTTAAAAAGACACAGAGAGAGAAAGAGACAAAGAACAACAAAGGAAGAGGAAAAGAGAGACACAGAGAGTGAAAGAGAGAGACAGAGAGTGGGAGAAAAAGGGTGGAAGAGAGATAGAGAGATAGAGAGGGGGGGAGCGTGAAAAAAAAGATAAAAAGTCGTTTGAGAGGGGGGGAAAGAAAGGGAGAGGAAGAAAGAAATCCAAAGAGAAATAAGAAAGACATAAGGAGAGAAAAGAGAAAAAGCGCGGAGGGTATGAAGAGAGAAAGAGAAAAGAGAGAAAAGGAAAAAAGGAAGTCAGAGCAAAAGAAGTGAAAAAGACACAGAGAGAGAAAGAGACAAAAAGTGGTTTTAGCATCACACCACAGCAACATCTAGTGGTCAAATAATACACACCGTCTATAGCGTCATAATTTGGGTTGTCGAACCCAAGTACCTATCTATCTATCTACCCTGGTCATATCCCTCAAGAGGGGTGACCGACAGCAAGACAAAAACGTATACAAAAACAAAAAAAAGAAAAATGGAAAAAGTAGCAAAAAACACAAAAGTTTTTGGACCGTGGCCAACCCAAAAGCCCAAACACCCAGATGAAACGGGACACAAGAAAGCGGCCATGTCACTCAGGAAGACACAACACACTCTTCTGTCCGACAGCTTTCGCTGGTTTACCCCTCCTGCATCATACAGGTGCCTTGCCCATCCCTTAGAACACGTTTAAACGTCCCACTTTCCGAGAGAGCCAACCCAAGTCTAAATAGGTAAATGTTTTGAAGTGTAGTTCAAGCACATGGGTCAAACTCATGGCCCACGGGCCAAATGTGGCCCACCTCATTGTTTGAAGTGGCCCACAAGACAATGAAGAGAGATCCATAAGAGAAAAATGAGCAGCAGCTTCAAATAGGTTTCCAAAGCCAAGGGCCACACCCAAAGCAACCCATATTTTTTTTTCTCTCTCTCTCTCTCTCTCTCTCTCTCTCTCTCTCTCTCTCTCTCTCTCTCTCGCTCTCTCTCTCTCTCTCTCACACGCTCTCTCTCTCTCTCTCTCACACGCGCTCTCTCTCTCTCTCTCACACGCGCTCTCTCTCTCTCTCTCACACGCGCTCTCTCTCTCTCTCACACGCGCTCTCTCTCTCTCTCACACGCTCTCTCTCTCTCTCACACGCTCTCTCTCTCTCACACGCTCTCTCTCTCTCTCACACGCTCTCTCTCTCTCTTTCTCTGCGTATGACTTCTCTCCCACTTGCTTTCTCTATTTCCTTTTCTCTGTCTTTCTGTTTTGTTCTCTCTCTCTTTTTAAAATGGTTTTCTTTCTTCTTTCTTTCTTTTCTCTTACTTATCTCCCTCTTCCTCTCTACTGTATATGTTTGTAAATAATCTTTCTCTTTATTTTTTTTTCTCTCTCTCTCTCTCTCTCTCTCGGTCGTTGTCTGTAATTGACTAGTCCGGCCTCGGTGAGGACGGTTTCTCAACCACGTGGCCCAGAACTAAAATGAGTTTGACACCCCTGACTTAAAGTATCGAGTATCACATTTTTTTTAGTCTAGCTGAGATTCTTAAAGGGACAGTGTATCAGTCAATATGCCATTAAAAAAAAAAGAGAAAGAAACGGACTCGGACTCGGGCTTTTCATTTAAAGTCAAACGGCACCTATTTGAACGGATAGCGGATAACCCCCGCAGTCGACCACATCGTGCCAAAGTCTCGGCCGTGATTCATGGTGTTGTTTTATCGGTCATATAAGGATTCCGCTAAAGCCTCCGGGCCGAGTCATTAAGAAGTAAAAGCGCCCCGACACTTTCGGCAAAGGTTTATAAAAAGATTGATTCGGACGGCTTTGAAAGCCACAAAGCTCGGATTGATTGTGGCGGGGAGAAAAAAAGAAAAAGATCCGTCTCTTTAATATGGGATTTTCTCCCGTCTGGGCTTTTTCAGAAAGGATCGAAGGGGGAAGAAGGTCCGAGGGGTCCCGAAGGAATGAAAGGCCAGACGGGCCACAATGGACACACGGGGGCCGTGGGCCCCAGGGGATTCCCCGGCTTGGATGGGTTACCGGGACATCCGGGTCAAACGGGATTTCCTGGAAAACCGGTGAGTGGTGGCATACTTCCAGAGTACGCTAGAAATGTCACAAGGGGATTAACTCCTAGATCAGGGGCCAGGAAGCTTTTTGACCCAAAGAGCAAAAAAAAAAAAATCGAGAAATCGAGAGAACCGCATCAAATATTTTCAGGTGCGGCAGTAGCTCAGGATTACGGAGGGTACCGAAGGCTTATAACGCCGCTAGCTGTTTAGCTAACTACGGCTCCGCATCCATGATAGGGCCCCCTCATTCCGAGAATTCTTTAGGGCAAGGAGTTGATTCCTCGAATAAACGCATTTTTGTGCGTTAAAACCCATAACTATAGGATAGAAAAACACGGAAGATAGAAGCGGACACTTAAAACAATAAGTACATATATGTATGTATGGGGGCGGCAGTAGCTCAGGGGGTAGAGCGCTCGTCTTGGGATCAAGGGATCCCAGTTCGAATCCCGGCTCGTCCGTGTTACATGTCGAAGTGTCCTTGGGTAAGACACTGAACCCCCAATACCCCCAATAAGCAGGTTAGCGCTTTACGTGGCTGCACGGCCGCTATTGGGAAATGTGAAGCACATTGTAAAGCGCTTTGGGAAGTCATTGACTTGAAAAGCGCTCTATAAATGCAGATCATTTCATTTCAGACAAAATTGAAAAAACGGCCAATTACGCTCTCTAAACAAAAGCTATGTCATTTGATGATTTCATCAAATGTATGAAATGATTATAATGCCAAATCTCATCTCATTAGCTATACCCCTTATCCTCAGTAGGGTCGCGGGGGTGCTGGAGCCCATCCCAGCAATCATCGGGCAGTGGGCAGTGGACACCCTGAACCGGTTGCCAGCCAATTGCAGGGCACAGGGGGACAGACAACTCACTCACTCATTCACACCCAGGGACAATTTGGACCGCCCAATTCACCTGAAATGACTCCTATTGGTGTGTGAGTGTGTGTGTGTGAATGGGTAAGTGTGAAGCACATTGTAAAGCGCTTTGGGAGGTCTTCATTGACTTGAAAAGCGCTATAGAAATGCAGACCTGTTACCATTTAGCATCTTGATTATCCTCAAAATGTTTGGAGGCTTACTGCCTATTGGTGTGTGAGTGTGTGTGTGAATGGGTAAGTGCGAAACACATTGTAAAGCGCTTTGGGAGGTCTTCATTGACTTGAAAAGCGCTATAGAAATGCAGACCTGTTACCATTTAGCATCTTGATTATCCTCAAAATGTTTGGAGGCTTACTGCCTATTGGTGTGTGAGTGTGTGTGTGAATGGGTAAGTGCGAAACACATCGTAAAGCGCTTTGGGAGGTTGAAAAGCACTATAGAAATGCAGACCGTTTAGACCTTGTTTTCTACGTAGACCTCGTTTAAGATTTGGTTCGGTTTTCAGGGCAAGTCACCGTCAGATGATCATCTGGTAAAGCTCTGCACCGATGTCCTACGCGGTAAGTCAGTGTATCACTTCAAGATCACATGTGAAGGTCATTGGGAACCCAGGTAAAAATACACGAGTTACCCTGACGCTGTGTTCTAAATGCGGTATTTTGAAGTCAAGGTCGAAGTAGAACAAAGTTGAGTAAAGTCAGTTAGAGTTTTTCGAGAACCGGCTTCTTCGGCTCTGCTCACTAAAAGGAACCGGCTCTTCAGGTTGTTTTTGCTTCTTTAATCCCAACTTAACCAAATATTATGTAAAACTATTCACAAAAAGACTTAAAGGAAGGGGGGAAATAGAACAAAAAAGAAAAAAAATACAAAAATGAAAAAGTAGTGAAAAGCTGAGAAACAAAATGAAGAGAAAAAAAGAAGAACAAATTTAGAAAAAAGCCAGAAAAAAAGAGAGAAAGAAACAAAGTAGAAAAGTAAATAGAGAACAAAAAGAAAAAAGTAACAGCAAGGAAAAAATCAACACAATGAGATTTTTTTAAAGGAAAAAAAATAGAAAAAAACGGAAATAGAAGAAAAAGTTTGTGTTGCATTCAAATCATTTGCAATGATACCAAGTCAATCTTGTTGCCAACATTGTACTTCCACTCAAAAATGTGATTAAATACAGTTGTGTATCGTGCAACCGATTCAATAAGCCCCCAAAAATGTTAGTATTATGCCACAAAAGATACCAGGAATAAAAAAAAAATGGAAATCTTGTGAAAGAATTGTAAAAACAAAGGACGTTTGTAGGCAATCGTACATGAGTCAATTCATTCAAAAGGGAAAAATAATTTTGCATTGCCGGAACCTTAGCAAAATGTAACTTGAAGTTTTGGACATGTTTGATCATGATTTAGTTGCCACACTTGGGATTGCCGTTGCTCACTGTTGTTTCAAGCGTTGCTCACCGACTTTGCGTCAACGCTCAGACCCCAAAGGAAATTTAGAGGGAACATTGCCCTGAATCCAGAGTTTCAATCCTTTTTACCTATTTCACCCTTTTCCAAGACTTTTGGACAGCAACCCAGAGTCACTTTTTGGTCTCAAGACCGGCACTGGTACCATGAATAATAGGATTGATCCAAGTGCTATGATAGCATTTTCACTCCTTCCCAAGGGCATTTTCCAAAGCGGCGCATTGTTGAAATTCATTTTCCCGATGGACAAAAAGACTGGCCGAATTCCAGTTTTCCGAAACCCCGATCGAAAATAAAAAGCATATGCGGGAATACAAAATCTAATTGATATTCCGAGGTCAGGCGATGAGTTACGAGTACCTTTTCCCGCGCTAATGTCCGATAATGATGGATTTTCAAACACCCGCACGCCGCTTAAGTGATTATCGATCGAATGCTGCTGGCGTGGATTGTGATGGAGTGCCGGCAGACGGGCTCATCGGGGTTTTTTTTTTTGTGCTAGTATAAATAACATCTCAAACGACTACAGTTCTCTTGGAATTGCTAGTACTGTATTTTCCGCACTATAAGGCGCAC
The DNA here is from genome assembly GCF_059441175.1 of Urocampus carinirostris. Classification (NCBI taxonomy): domain Eukaryota; kingdom Metazoa; phylum Chordata; class Actinopteri; order Syngnathiformes; family Syngnathidae; genus Urocampus; species Urocampus carinirostris. The sequence goes on from NC_142366.1 coordinate 24,841,486, forward strand.
CTAAAAGTCTTCATTTTTTTCAAAAGCTGACCATGCGCCTTATAATACAGTGCGCCTTATATATGGATCAATATTAAATCGCAAGGTCTCGCAACTTACGCAACAGTCGCCGACTCGATTTCCCCCCGAACGTGGAGTAGTCCGCGGTGTATGCTGGGATTTATATACCGGCGTTTCGTTGGCTAACCAATGTGTCAATCATCATTTGAATCGATCGCTATTGGCTGAAGTTATTCGGAGCCTCGGATAGGCTAGAAGGCCGAAACAAACCCTGCAATTGGCCGAAAAAGATGTGTCAATCATCCGTTAAATCGATCGCTATTGGCTAAAGTTATTCGGAGCCTCGGATAGGCTAGAGGGCCGTAAAAAACCCTGCAATTGGCCGAAAAAGATGTGTCAATCATCCGTTTAATCGATCGCTATTGGCTGAAGTTATTCGGAGCCTCGGATAGGCTAGAGGGCCAAAACAAACCCTGCAATAGGCCGAAAAAGATGACTGAATAGCAAGCTTGCTAAACTACGCCATAAAGAAACATGTTTCATTAGTCTGTATTTGTAAATATTTGACTCTCCTGGATTTACTACACTCACGGTTGTAAGAAGACCATTGTTGCATATCATTATTGAACGTGAGAACTTAGGTGAGCTATACGGCTTTATATTTTCCCGGTATCTTGTTTAAGAACGATCTTGACGTTGCTGTGATGAGTTGAGTGAATTCAACTCAATTCCAAGTGTTTATTGTCATATGCACAGTAAAGTTGCGAGCGAAAAAGAAAATAGAAACTAAGGAATGGTTGGCATTTCTTGAATCCCAAGACTTTAACCTTCTGAATGATGGAACGATGCATTTGAGTGACATCGTACAGACACCGCATCTGCACGTGTTCCCGACACGTATTTGCAAGCTTTGGGAATGTTAAGGGGGAAATAAGTTGGACTGAATCATCTGACTGTTTTGTCCACGTTCCCATTGTAGCACCTTATCATCCGGTGCGCCTTATCTATGGAAGATATAGGACCAAAAACTATTTTTTGGGGGTGCGCCCTATAACCCGGTGCGCCTTATAGTGCGGAAAATACAGTAACCAGCAAATATTCCCGATACGCAACCACAAAAAACAAAATGGTGTCCTCCCATCCTCCCAAAACCGTCCAAGTGAACAGCTATAAAACGCATCCACCTGATTCCTAAAATCACATTCCAATACAAGGTTTGTACGGTTATTCGAAATTCTTGAAAACGGCTGAATTTTGGGTGAAATGCTTGAAAATGCTTGAAATTGTTGCCATAGCCACTGTTGGAATTCATTATCAAAATGTGCCTGTCGCCTTTTGTCAGTCCGTCTGTGAACCTCAGTTGACTCTAGGCAAGCTTTTTTTCGACCGTGATCTGTCCCCGCGGGCCGCCTGTTTGACACCTGTCTAGATTTTTGTGCCATGATGAATTAAACTGCGTTTTGTAGATACTTTGGTTGCTTCTGTTTGTTATTCTAATCGGTTTGTTGATCCGAAACGTTTGTGGCCGATAAATATGAAAAAAAATCACAGAAATCGGCAAGGGGAAAATACTTTTTCACTACACTGTGTGTAACAGGTGGTTGCCACGGTGATCCTCTGCAACGTACAATGTCTCGGAATTTTTTTTTCACCGTTCACTTTCTTTTTATCGCTTTGGAATTTTTTTTTTTTTCCTGCTGCTGCTGTTTTTTTCTTCTTGTTCTTCTTCTTTCTTAGGAATCTACATTCAACAAATACGAAAAATGCCCGAAACAGGGAGAGCAGACGACATGGACTCGACAAAATGAGCGATAAAAGAAGGATTTTAAGAGAGACAAAATCGCTTTGACAAAATCGAGAAATTGGAGAAAAATGCTAACGAACTGATGAAAACAAAAAGGATCTGCAAATGACAGGAACAAAAAAAAAAAAAAAGGCTCCATGGGACTTAAGAAAAATGTGGTGAAATGGCGATAGAACATGAGAAAATGAAAGAAAATGGCGTAGTTTTTCCTAAAACAACTGTAATCAGGTGGCTGCGATCCATTATCCCCGATCTCATATTGCTGCAAGCGGAGACCAACAGAAGGTACCTTTGTAGGGAGGTGTGCCATTCTGCTATCTGTTATCCCCAATTAACTATTGCCGAGCAAAACATATTTCCGGTTCAGGCTGCTGAAGTGTATCCCCCTAAAACACACTATCAAAAGAAGCAGGAATATGTATTTTGAAAATAAAAGGGAAAAAATCTGCGGGAATCGAACTGTACCCTTTTACCCTACTTTTCATATTTTTCCGCAGTTATTTGACTTTTATTTCTAAAATTATTTTCTACTTTTACTTTTATTCTTAAATTGATTTTCAATGTGTATTTTGTTGAATATTTTATTTTACTAGTTGTTTTTTGTGTTAACGTATTCCAGTTTCGCTTTTGGCCACAGGTGGCAGTCACGAGTAAAAAGTGCCAAGCTAGTCAACGGTCTGAATGATCTTTTCTTTCTTTTATTTTTTTGTTTCCTTTTTCTCTTCTTTCCTTAACTTATTTGGCCACTTTTAAAATGTATTTTTTTTAATGTTTTTTTTCCTTCATCTTTTTTGCATAAGATAATCCGTCAGTTGATACGATTCCTCCGGCAAGAGGGATCTCCCTTTGTTTATGAAAACTAATGGTAGAGGAAAAATAGTGAGACTACTTTGTTTTAAGACATGAAGACCGGCATAACGGAATTTTCGAATGTGACTAGATTGCTGCTATCGGTGTGAGTGTGTGTGAATGGGTAGGTGTGAAGCACATTGTAAAGCGCTTCGGGAGGTCTATATAAATGCAGACCATCTACCATCATCTACCTTTTTTGGCTGAGCTCCATTATCCCCTGTTAACTCTTGTCTTTAGCAATTTCTTCCTGTATGCATCGAATCTTCTTAGTAAAGAAGACCATTAGGTCATGAGCAGAGTGCGTCGAACTATCTGCGATAGTCTGTTGCCTTGTAAGCGATGCTACAGTGTCAAAAAGGGCTTTGGGATTGTTCTTTTGAGGCGCAATCACCTTCGAAAGGTAGGCTGATTTTGCAGAGGCAAGGGCCGCTTTATACTTTAACAAGCTGTCACACCAGGTTTGATGGAAAACCTCAAGCTTGGTAGCGCGCCATTTTCTTTCCAATTTCCTGCATTCTTGTTTAAGGGTTCTAGTTTCATCAGTAAACCAAGGCGTGCGTCTTTTAGGACGTGATTTAAGCTTTATGGGCGCTATTGAATCCAGGACACTAGTCAGGGTAGTATTGAACTCATTCATGAGTGAGTCAATCGAGCCATGGTATGAAGGAAAAGACGCAACTGCTCCAGGAAGGAGTTCAAAGAGCTCAGAAACTGTGCCAGTGCTTAAATTGCGTCCGCTAAATCCTTCAGCTTTTTTAGCACTACATTTAGCTAGCACCTCAAATGTAACTAAATAATGATCCGAGATAACGGTAGTACACGGTGGAATGCTCTTCCCCCTGAGATCCGATCTGCAACCTCTGAATAACCTACTCTTCTCGTCGGCTGAAAAATAGTCTGTGTAATAATCTGTGAAGCCCTTTGAGACTCTTCGTGGTTTAGGGCGTCACAAATAAAAATGACTTGACTTGACTTAAGAGCAGGGGCCGACAGAGCACATTTGTGTCACGTGTGGCGGCTTCTTCTTTTCCATTCTTGCTGCCGGCCACTATCCATTATCCCATTTGACAATTGCTGCAAGTACCTGTTTAAAATGTAGGTTTTATTTTGTTGCTTTTCGCATTCGGTGGGTGTTTCCGTCTCTATGACCATTACCTCTCTCGTGCATCCCGCTTTTAATCAGTGACCTCCGCTTTTGCCCTCCAGCCCAACTCCCAGGACTTCTCCGGTCCGTGGACGGATCAGCGAGGTGCGAATCTTGCCAAGCCGTAAAGGGACCACCGGGCGAGACGGGCGCCCCGGGACCCAAAGGCTCAACGGGGATGCCGGGTTATCCCGGCAGGACTGGCTCTGCGGGATACCCGGGGACTCCAGGTGAGCAGGGTCCCGCGGGTGTCAAAGGTAAGCGCTGCCGAAGGTCCGCTTTAACGCAAGCTACCCGCACGTACGCAAAGACCCGATATCTGAAGTCCGAGCCGGAGATGCGCAAAAACGACTTTTGCGAAAAACAACAGCTCGGGCGATTTTACCACGGCTTTCAGACGCGGTTATAATCCAAAGAGTGCCAAAGACCTCCAGGGTTGGGTAGAGTTACTTTGACTGGATTACTTTCAATGACTTTTGGATGACTCCAATACCAAATATGCTCATAAAAGACAAAAGAAACTAAATAGGAATCAATCCAAACAGCTTGCCGACATCATTTTTGCCGCTCCATGTATTCTGTTACTCCCCAATTTAGTAATTTGATTCCTATTTAGTTTCTTTTGTCTTTTATGAGCATATTTGGGATTGGAGTCATCCAAAAGTCATTGAAAGTAATCCAGTTAAAGTAACCCTACCCAACCCTGCCTGTAGGGAAATTCACATTTCCAGCAGTATCCTTGTGTTGAAAAATAAAATCATAAAGAAAGCAGGCAGTGTTGATTAACAGGATGGTCTCGGGGTGCTGTGTTGTAGTTTAGCGGGGTGGATGACGTCACACGCTAGGCCAAAAGTTGGACGTCCCTGCAGCAGATGGAAATCTTTGTGCCCAGGGTTACACCACCTCGAATTATGTAGAGAGCGAGTCCGTTTCGAAACAATCCACTTCAGATGATATTTTGTCACCGTCATGTTGATAGATCGATAGATAAATAGATACTTTATTCATCCCTTGAGGCAGGGTTGGGTAGGGTTACTTTGACTCGATTACTTTCAATGACTTTTGGATGACTCCAATAGCAAATATCCTAATAAAAGACAACAGAAACTAAATATAAATAAAATGATGACTCACAACACGTGGTAAGCTTTCTCTCCTGGCTTTGATCTCTTGGATCTCCGGCAAAACCAACATCAAATGCCACAGAAACAAAATGAAAATCAATCCAAACAGCTTTTTGCCGTTCCATGTATTCCGTTACTCCCCAAGCCTGCACAAAATGGAGTCATTTTATTCCTATTTAGGGTTCTTTTGTCTTTTATGAGCATATTTGGTATCGGGGTAATCCAAAAGTCATTGAAAGTAATCAAGTCAAAGTAACCCTACCCAACCCTGGATCTAACAAATGGGACGTGTTGATGCTCAACGTAGCCCGTAAAACAAGCTTATTAAACTAGCGAACGGCAGTAAAAGTCAGGCCGGCCAAATCGGACTTAATGAGCCGTTTTTGATTCATGGCTCCTTCATGCGCCTAATCATCCGTGGAAGATCCCCGACTATAATGTCTCACTCTTGGATGTCGTATCACCTTGTTAGTTTAAGGCAGGGGTGTCCAACTCATTTTAACTCAGGGGCCACACAATAGATCAAACATTCTGTCGGGGGCCGGACTATTAGATTCAAGACAAAGAAAAGGAGTAGATAAAGAAATAAGAGAAAGAGGAAGGGAAAAGGAGAGAGGGTGGGACAAAGAAAGAGAAAGAGATAGAGGGAGAGAGTATGAGAAACAAAAGATAAAAACTCGGAGGAGAGGGGGAAGAGAAAGGGAGAGGAAGAAAGAAATCTAAAGAGAAATAGAAAGACAGAAGGAGAGAAAAGAGAAAAGAAAGTGCAAAGGGTAGGAAGAGAGAAAGAGCAACAAAGGGAGAGAAAAAGAGAGACACAGAGAGTGAAAGAGACATAGTAGGAGAAGAGGGGGGAGAAAGAAAGAAAAAGAGAAATATGGGGAGAAAGAAAGAAAGAGCAAAAGAAAGAAAGAACAAAAGAAAGAAAAAAAGAAAGAAAGAAAGAAAAAGATGGGAAGAAAAAAAGAAAAAAACAAAGAAAAAAAGAAAAAAATGAAAAAAAGAGAAAAAGAAAAGAAGAAGAAAAAAATGAAAATATCCTGATAAATACCACAACATGAAAAAGAAATCTAAAAGCCATTCTACGCAAATAAGGAAGATTGAAGCAATTATTAGTATGATAAGCTTGACAAAAACCATGAAACTTTTCTAGATAGATAGATGGCTAGATAGATAGATGGCTAGATAGAGGGCTAGATTGATGGCTGGCTAGATATATGCCTAGATAGATAGATGTCTAAATGTCTAGATAGATGAATGTCTAGATAGATAGATGTTGGGGCAGTAGTAGCTCAGGAGGTAGAGCGCATCGTCTTGGGATCAAGATATTGCAGTTTGAATCCCGGCTCCTCTGTGTTACATGTCAAAGTGTCCTTAGGTAAGACACTGAACCCCTAATGCCCCCAATAAGCAGGCTTGCGCCTTACATGGCAGCTATTGGGAAATGTGAAGCGCACTGTAAAGCGCTTTGAGAAGTCATTGACTTGAAAAGCACTATATATAATTGTCATTTCATATCTAGATAGATGTCTTGAGAGATAAAATAATAAAATAAAGATATAAAATACAAAAATACCCACTATAACATTTTGCTATATAGTATTTAAATAGTGCTACTGTCTTAAAAATAGGGTAATGTGCAAATGTGGGGGGTTGGGTTTTATGTGAGCTTTTACTCCCCCGGGTGGAGTTCAAGAGCCTCATGGCATGAGGAAGAAATGATCTCCTCAGACTGTGACAGCAGCCTGTCGCTGAAGCTGCTCTTCTGTTTGGAGATGATACTGTGTAGTGGTTGTCATGTGAATTGTCCATGATCGACTTATTATACGATACTCATTTTTTCGTATTCTGAAGTGAACCCGATATGTCCTCAGGGGACGTGGGGCCGAGAGGATCCAAAGGCAGCAAAGGGGAAGGTCAACAGGGACGCCCGGGACCACCCGGACCGCCAGGTAAATAAAATCACAGGAGCATTTTGCTTCTTTTTTTACTGGCCTGCATCCATTAGTGCCTTTTTTCCCGGCCTTGTAAATATTTTGAGCGATAAACGGCGGTAACCTGACATCTGAGCTCTCATCAAAACATCGGTGCACTTTTAATGGAAAGGCATCAAGGACCTTCCATTTCTGAGAGATATGTGGGTAGATGCTTACGTCAAATTGTTCGGGGACGTTAGTTGTTTGTTGTTTTGCATGAATTATACAGTCTTCTCGAAATTTGCACAGTTCATTCGTTCCACAGTCACCTGTATTAAAGGGAATTTCTGCAAAGTAAGAAGTATACAGTATGTATATATATATATATATATATATATATATATATATATATATATATATATAGGTAGGTACCAGAGGCAGAGGTTGGACACCTTTTTGACCAAAAGAGCTATAAAAGCAAAATATTTAGATTATTTTTCTGGCGTTTCTTTACAGTTTGTTCTGTGGGTTTTCATCATAGTGTCTCAATAGTGAACATCCATCGTTTAATGGGATTTCATGTAAAGGATTATTTAGCGGTTTACAGCCACGTGGTCTGTTGGTGGGACACCTTGACTGCAAACTACAGCCGGGACGGTGCTAATTAAATATGTGACCCCACATACGTCTTTATGTGGTAATATGTGGTTATCCACATATTAAACTCGACTCTGTGCTTGATAGCATTATTTTGACCATCATGTTCTTCATATGTATTTGTTAAAAACAAGGTGCAAGCAGAGGTCTTTTATAAACATGTCACAAAATACTGCAAACAATGATACTGCAGCGGTGCAGACGGCACTGGACAGAGAGAAATGTGCTTTGTGCATAGCTTTGCCTACCTTGCTTGCTAACCCTGGGAAATTGCTCTTGGTGCTTGGCTCGTGTTTCTTTACAGTTTGTTCTGTGGGTTTTTATCATAGTGTCTCAATAGTGAACATCCATCGTTTAATGGGATTTCATGTAAAGGATGATTTTGCGATGTACGGCCAAAACGGGGTCTGTTGGTGCGACACCTTGACTATAAACTACAACAGGGACGGTACTCATTAAATATGTGACCCAACTTTGGCTATCCACACATTAAACTCGACTCTGTGCTAGCATCGGATCGCTACGGAAGAAATTTGAATAACCAGAATGTTATCTCTGAGCCATATGTACTCATGAAAAGAGACATCGGTTCCTGACCCCTAAACTATAACGTAACGCAAGGAATCTGTTGAAATGTTTTCTCTATTTTGGTTCAAAGGTTCTCCAGGTCTCCGTGGTTTCGACGGCATCGGACAGCGAGGCAACGAGGGAACCCCCGGCAAGCCGGGACCTCCCGGTGAACCCGGTAAAAGGGGTCATCCGGGAACACCGGGGACGTGTGACTTATCCATGTGCTATCAGACCTACAACCTAAGGGAACATTACAGCAAAGGGCCCAATATCTGACGGAGGACCCGAAGAGGGGCCGGGGACACGAGGGGCCGCCGGTTTTTAACACCCGCGTTTACTCCCCAGGCGGGTTTTGTGTGAGCCTGTCAACTCCCGTTCCAGAGGAGCCAAAACACTGGAGGCAGAAAAAACCTCACACGTCCAGTCCGAGCATAACGAGGGCGCGTGAATTATACTCAGGGTTTTGAACAACAACCCGGGGGACTATTTCTGCGACGTTCATTTGGATTTCATTTCAAGAAGGTTTATTATTTTAAGATCTTTGTGACGAGTTGGTTTTGTTTACAGAAATCCCTCGCTCTATGGCGGTTTGCTTATCCCGGTTTAGCTCGTTGGCCTATTTTTTATTGTGCGTTGTGTTCTGTATTCCGATTGGCTAAACAATCACCCCGCCCCTTATATGCGTATAACAGCTCGACCAACTTACATGACGTACGCTGAAATCTATTTTTAATTCCAAGTTGCTCTTAAAGCCATCTCGTCGACAAAATGTTCTGGACTTACAGAAGAAGACGCTTTCTATCGCCAACAAAGTTGGGCTTCTCAACCCACTAAACATTGATTGCGTTTTCCATTATGTCCACACGATGGCAAAAAAGTACCATGTAAAGTAAAAACATAGTGTCCTGAGACGATATCCGTCCCTTAGAGCAGCACATACAGCAAGATTACTTTTAAAATTATAATTTGAGAATACTGTAGTAATTTATAAAACAGAAAAATGTACAGTACTTTTATTTACTTGAACCTGTAAATTAGTTTTTTTTCCTTGGTTCCGATGTATATTCATAAAAGTTTCTACTTTGCAGGTTTACTTTTGCAGGACCACGAAAAACGAGGGATTACTGTACTATCAAACCAAATCTAGCTTTGGTTAAAATGAAACTAGTGTATTATTTGGCCACCTAGTGGTAAAAGAAATATCTATTTAAAAAAAAACTATGTATTGAATAATAACCCATTTATAAACTATCATCTAAACCTGAATTTCCTCGACATACTTATAAGTTGAGACATTTGTATGTATTTTACATCACATGAGGCTCACCTACAGGAAGGTGACATGATTGTCTGCCATCTTGCTGCTACGGGTAACCCTTTAAAGCCAAAAACTTTGCGAAAGGCTGGGCAAATAATCGGAAAAACGGTACGGTTTGGTCACTTGGAGTCTCCGTAGTTTGCTATTTAACGCTTGTTCTCTGTTTCACTATACCCGGTCTCTGTAAGTCTTCCTTGTGCTTTGTAGCACTCATTTTGATTCACGCTACAAAATAGTATCTAGTTGTTAAATATTACACCGTGCAGTGTTTCCTGTATACATTTCGGAGACCCTGGTGGGTGTTCAGGGGCATGCTTTCACGGAGGAACATTTTGAAAATTTTAAACTTGACATACATCGAACAGGTTCATTTTTTAAAGCATCTTACAGAAGCTAAATCTATGATGACGACTGACCCATAAGTAGCACAGATACACACCATGTCATTTGTGATCATAATTTTACGTTTTAATACTACAAGTTTATGAGACTCTGGCAGGACCAATCGAACCCTAGCAGACTACCAGGATCTTCCTATGATATGGAAAACTCTGCACTGCCCCTTTAAATGTAATCCATCAACATTGTTTGATGTCTTTAAAACAAGCTCCAATTGATCAACTCGAAATCTTGCTCATAAGTATAATGTAGCGGTTTATGATATCATTTAGTGCGTCTAAATATTCATGAATACACACCAGCGCCACCTTGTGTTTGTATTTGCCAGTAAAGTTATTTAATTCAAAAACGAGGTCTGCCTCCTTTAAAGGTGACCTGAAATTATTTATTGAAATGTTATTTATATACTATTTCAAAAATAATTGTATTTAGGTGAAAGACAAGGGAGGCGTGTATTATTTAGCGCTTCTTGTGATTTGAAAAAAAAAAAAACTTAATGAAAATATCCTTCTAAAAAATGTACTTATACGTCACGGCACTGAACGAGTTAAACGGGATAACAGATTAAATGCTAGATTAAAAATATCAGAGCAACTTTATTGGTGCGGCTTTGTTTTGATGTATTTTCAAGTTTAAGTGAGAATTTTGTGAGATATCTTGAGAAAGTAGGAGACACCTTAGCATACATGCTAATGTTTCGACATTAAAAGCGGTAGATGTTATCGAGCTTTCGTTTTTTACACGTGAGACGTGTGCTTGTTTAAATCGGGAAATTTTGGAGAGGACGTCGTTGGGCGTCGCCCCAAAATATATGCAGAGAGAGAAATATGGCAAAGAGGGAACGCTCTTCGTTCATTCATTCAGGACACGTACAAAATTCATCCAAGAGACGCTGGGCTTTGTACTGTGTTTAAAAAGATCACGTGATGTTTTTCCCGGGATCGCAAAAATTTTTCCGGGCCCCGACTTGCTCAGTCAACAACTTGTGACTTCTTGTATCAACATTATCTCATGACTCATAACATCCTGCCAGATGTCTGCACACCAAGCTGCTGCCTTACAGTCAATCCACAACAATACTGAGTAAGGCTACAAAATAAAGCAGCTGTAGACTAAAACACTAGTCCCGAGGCAAGATTTTTGTTGTTGTTGTTTAAATTCGATGCAGTAGATTTCTTTTTAATTGGTGGGTGCTTCAAAGGAGAGAAAAGCTGGAATTTAGCGCGTCAAGCGGTAGTGTTGCCGATTCTTCCTTAGTTTTGTTCGTCTTTCCAGGCGGACGTCCTTGAAGATTCATTCTAAACATCTGACATAAACGCCATATTTTACGTCCCGGTTCGGTTGCCAAAAAATGCCATCGAAAAGTTGAAATCTCAAAAGGTTGAATCGCTAAAGTAAGAAAAGCATATCGTAACAGTATCGGGTATTAAGATGAATATAAGACCAAGTGAAAGCATTGGCCCCGGAAAACGTTTTTCCATATTGCCACGTTTCAGGCTTCAACTTTAAAACCAAACAATTAAATCTATTTTCTAAGAATCAACAACACGTGAGACACAATTGGGAAGTGAAACCAAATCGTTTCAACATTTAATATTACTTTTACAACTAAAATACTGAAAAGTAGGTGTTGCAAAAATATTGACCCCCCCTGTTATCTCAGCTCCGCCAACTGACTCCAAAGGTTCCCCGATGACTTCTGAATCCAATATCAACCTAAATGACTAACAATCATAAACAGAGGTCACCTGAGTGTCATTCTTGATCTAAATGTACCTGCTCTTAGAGGGGATCAGGTCTCTAAAATGAGATACTGGAGCCCAGATATCATTATGGAGACCAAAAAACACCAGGCAGGTCCGGGATGAAGTTGTGCAAAGGTTCAAAGCAGGAATCGGATACAAGAGGAATATTTCACAATATTTATCCATCTCCCAGAGGATTTTGCGAGCAGTAATATCACAATGGAGATCGCAAAAAAACACTGCAAACCTACCAAAACCTGGCTGTCCCTCTAAATGTTCATGCGAAATAGGGAGAAAACTAATCAGAGAAGCAACCAAGAGACCCATGTTCACAATGGATAACGTGCAGGCATACATATCTAAGGTGGGACAATATGTGCAGAAGATAACTATTAGTCATACTCTGCATAAATATGCCCTTAAGAGTGGCAAGGAGAAAGCCCTTCCTGAAAGAATACCATGAAAACTTCTCTTTGGCGTTTGCAAGAAGCCACATGGGAGACACGAATTGTGCTCAGATAAAATGAGAGCAAAATTAAACTTTTTGAACTGAATGCACAGTGTTTTGTTGGGCGTAACACTGCACATCACCCTGAAAACACCATCCCCACTGTCAAGCATGGTGGTGGCAGCATCATGCACCAGGGGCCGCTTTTCTAGAAAGATTGTTAGAGTTGATGGAAAGATCCAAGTACAGGGCGATTCTGGCAGAAAATCCGTTGGACTCTCCAAAAGACCTGACAATGGGGTGCTGTTTCATAATCCAACGGTACAAAAACTGTAACATAAAGCAAAATCTGAAAGGGTAAGGTTTAAAACTATCAATATAAAGGTACTAGCCCAGTCCTTCAAGCCTGAAGAACAGGATTTCCCAAAAATGACATCAAACTTTAAGGAACTTTAACTGTTTTGTAAGGAAGAATGGATAACTATTTCTGTATCTAGATATGCAAAACCTATAGACATAAACTTCAGGTTGTGATCCCAGTATAGGGATGTTGTGCAAAATATTAACTCAAAGGGGGGCAATACTTTTGCAACTTATCAATTTTTCATCACTTGGACGTTCACATTAGCATCTTCGGACACAGGAAGCTACTGTATCTTTAACTGCAAACGTAAGCAGCATAATAATACGCTTGTATTCGGGAAGAGGGACAATTTTGGCCCCGGCTAAAACGGAATACATTCCCGTCTAGCTGCAGATTAGATTTGGTCGCCTCGAAAACGACCGGTCTCCTTTTGCGATTTCCACAGGAAAAGTTTTAAGATAAATGTCGGCATCCAACTGAGTCAAAATGCATTGTGGGAAAACAAAACTATGACAAGTGCCCATCTCGTGCGACTTATAGTTTGGTGCGCCTTATACATAGAAGAAAAATATCAAAATAATTTTGGGGGTGCCCATTAGAATCCAGTCTGTTTTAAGGTGTGGAAAATACGGTATTTGGTTTGTGTCATGTGTATCAAAATTCTCAGCAGCACAAAATGGCGGCCATGAATGACCGTGCTGACATTAACACTAAAAAATAATGTGGACCGATGTCAGCACATTATAACAATGTCATAAAACTCTTACTTTCGATTTAACTACGACATTATGTTGCCGGAACGACCTGAACAACAATTGGACGTGCTTTGTGTCCCCGATTCATTCTACACTGTGATTATGTTTATTGATAGATTTTAAAATATTGCCTTTAGGCGCTCACTTTCGTTGAGGTTTTTCTCATCCTGGTAGCGAGACGATGAACTGATTGTCTTTATGTACAAGCTATAAATGGAGTTGTAACGTATCCTGAGAATATAAATGGTCATATCTATTATTTTGGGCATTATCTATCTATCTCCTATCTCTCGATCGGTTTCAATCAATCTATCTAGCTAGTCATATAGCCATCCAGCCATCTAGCTAGCTATCTAGCCATCTAGCCAGCTATCTATCTAGCAAGCCATCTAGCTATCTAGCCACCTATCTAGCCATCTAGCTACCTATCCAGCCATCTCGCTAGCCATCTATATAGCCATCTAGCTAGCTATCTATCTAGCTCGACATCTATCTAGCTCGCCATCTATCTAGCTAGCCATCTAGTTAGCCATCTAGCCATCTAGCTACCTATCTAGCCATCTAGTCATCTCGCTAGCCATCTCGCTAGCCATCTATCTAGCCACCTAGCTAGCCATTTAGCCATCTAGCTATCTATCTAGCCTTCTAGCTAGCCAGCTATCTAGCTAGCCATCTATCTAGCTCGCCATCTATCTAGCTAGCCATCTAGTTAGCCATCTAGCTATCTAGCTATCTAGCCATCGAGTTGGCCATCTAGCCATCTAGCCAGCCATCTTTCTAGCTAGCCATCTAGCAATCTAGCTATCAAGCTATCTAGCTAGCCATCTAGCTTTTTAGCTACCTATCTAGCCATCTGGCTAGCCATCTAGTTAGCCATCTAGCTACCTATCTAGCCATCTAGCCACCTAGCTAGCCATCTATCTAGCCACCTAGCTAGCCATCTAGCTATTTATCTAGCCTTCTAGCTAGCTATCTAGCTAGCCATCTATCTAGCTCGCCATCTATCTAGCTAGCCATCTAGTTAGCCATTTAGTTAGCCATCTAGATATCTAGCCATCTAGTTAGCCATCTAGCTGGATATGTAGCCATCTAGCTAGCCATCTAGCTAGCCATCTAGCTCTCGATCTTTCTATTTACATTTGGTAAATGTTTCATTCATAATATTCTGAAGAAACGTGTTATTTTTAATAGAAATATATTTTTCATGACAATAAATATTTTTGCTTGAGGGATTTTGGTTCCTCTTTGTCTTATTTTGAAACCCAAAAAGCACTTTGACACACACTAACATAACATGCTAACTCTGAACCTTATCAAGTATTAATGGAGCTTAAAATGAGGGCATTACACGCTTTCGTCAACAGAAAAATCATCCTAGAGCAGGGTTTGTAAATGCTTTTTTTGTGTGTGCAATGGCCCTACACATGACTATGCCATACAAACTAATACAGGTTGCTGTTAATCACGGAGGAAGAAGAAACACAATGGCAAAGCGAAGCCACCAGAGAGCAGTGTCAGTGTTATCTTTAAGCAGACTTGTTAAGAAATATTGCATTCATTTCAAGCACCTACAAGCACATCCCCCAAAATTTTATTTTGGTCAGTCCGTCAACAAACCTCTGCCCCGCAAGACGTGGGTTCAGACTCGGTCTGGTTACCTGTTGGTATTCCCTGTCCAGTATTGTTCCCGTTTATTTTTGTCCTGTTTAATATCGGTTTCTAGTTTCGTTCCAATCTATTTTGGTCCTGTTAATTATTCTCTCCAGTTTTCGTTCCCGTGTAGTTTGTCCTGTTTATTTTCGATATCCTGTTTCATTATCCATCCTGTCTGTCCTGTCTGGTATCGACACCGACCAGCCGTCCGATATCAACTCATATCAACAATGGATATCGATCTCGTCGGCCTCTGGCCCCCTATCATTTCACGCCAGACTGCTGCCCAACGTCTCATCTCATCTGCTGTACCGCTTATCCTCATTAGGGTCGCGAGGGGGCTGGAGCCCATCCCAGCCATCTCCGGGCAGTGGGCAGGGGACACGGGGACAGACAACTCACTCGCTCATTCACACCTAGGGACAATTTGGACCGGCCAATTCACCTGAAATGCATGTTTTTGGAATGTGGCAGGAAACCCACGCAAGCACGGGGAGAACATACAAACTCCGCACACTAAGTCCGGTAGCTGGATTTGAACCCACGCAGGAGGTTCCCATGACATGAACTGTGCCGCACACGCGCTAACCACTGCGCCGCCGTGCTGCCGCTGCCTAACGTGCGTGACTAAAATAAAAGGCTTGTCTGAGTAACGTCACGCGTTTGGGTCCTAATCCTGTTCTTGTTCATGACAGAATCTTCCCAAGAAAACAAAAGGTCACCGCCACATTGTTCGCCTTCCCCGGTGTTCTTTTCCGATTTGTCCTTTTGAAAATAGGTTCAAGGAACACAATGCAACACGTGCAGAAAAGACTTGAAAACTTGCGCGGGATGACTGTGTCCTCATTATACGGGATGGGATATAAAACTCAACGGGGCTTCACGCAAATAGCCTTGATGGGAAAAAATAAACACAAAGGAAGCCCTTGTACTCGGAGACGTAACGTACGAGGTGTAAATAAAGCACTTGAAGTTGGGAGAACAAATGAGAGTCGATTCCGGATAATAATGCTAATGGTGGTAACCAGAAGGAGACGATCAAAGCCACGCTGTTCCGTTTTCAGGGATTCCAACCGTTTGGAGATCTGCCCGTTCGGTTCTTCAAGAAATTGTCACTCTTTTGCTATGTACCAGCTCAGTAGCCTAGATGGTAAGGCGCCCGCTTTGAGACTGGGAGGTCGGTGGTTCGCGCCCCGGCCGAGTCATTCCTAAGACTTAAAAAGTGGTCGGCGGCGCCCTCTGTTGGCTGCGGCTGCATCGGCTCGCTACAACGGGTCAGGTGCAATCGACATTTCGTTCTGTGTACATTGTTACACAGAATGACAATACAAGGAAATTATTATTATATTATTATTATTAAAGGCTATATATCACTCATATGCAAAAGTTTGGGCACCCCTAAACATTTTCATGATTTTCCTTTATCAATCATTGGTTGTTCCGATCGGCAATTTCAGTTCAATATATCATATAGCCAGGGTTGGGTAGGGTTACTTTAATTCAGGGGAGTCAAACATGCGGCCCGCGGGCCAGATCAGGCCCGCTAAGGGATGCAATCCGGCCCACGGGACAATGCTCGGAGAAGCGGAGGAGAAAAATGAGCTGCAGGTTGAAAAATATGCACTTGCCAAAGGCAGGTGCCTCTCACAAATGTTGTACTTGTATTTCTTTCTTTTTTATCTCTCTCACTCACTGTTCCACCCTTTTCCTCTCACTCGCTATCTACCTCTCTTTCACTGTTTTTTCCTTTTTACCCTTTTCTCCCTCTTTCTCCATTGCTTTCCTCTTCTCTCTTTCTCCCCTTCTCTCTTTCTTTCCTTCTCTTTTCTCTCCTTCCCTCTTTCTCTTGTTCTATTTCTCTTTGGATTTCTTTCTTTCTCTCTCTTTCTTTCTCCCTCTCTCATTATTTATTTTCTTATCTATTTTGTTTCTCTCCCTTTCTCCTTTTTCTCTCTTTCTTTGTCCCTTTCTCTCTTTCTTTGTCCCACCCTCTACTTTTCTCTCCTTCTCTTTCTCTCATTTCTTTGTCTCTTTTTTCTTTCACTCTAATCTACTAGTCCGGCCCCCGACAGAATGTTTGTTCTATTGTGTGGCCCCCGAGTTAAAATGAGTTTGACACCCCTGCTTTGATTGGATTACTTTGAATGACTTTTGGATGACTCCAATAGCAAATATGCTAATAAAAGACAAAATAAACTAAATATGAATACAATGATGACTCACAACACGTGGTAAGCTTTCTCTCCTGGCTTTGATCTCTTCGATCTC